>NC_133048.1:15000-647500 GCF_048771995.1 Taeniopygia guttata | reverse complement strand
CAGAGAAATGGGTTAAAGAGATCCGTGGCAGGATTGCTGCCGCTCACACCAGGCCATCCTGAGCACCATGCCACTCCTCTGCTGACCTTCAGCCATCTCCAGAGCCTCTCAGCAGCTCTCTCCATGCTCTGCTCAGTGTATATTGTGTTTTAGCCCATGAGAGGAGGAGTGACCCCTGTCACTGAGGTCAGGCTCTGGGCCTGGGTGGTTCTGCCTCCTGGTTTGCATCCTGCAGAGCTGGACACAGCAGGGCTGTGAGGGAGGGTTCCTGCAATCCTTGAGGAAGAACATCCCACTGCACAGCTGTGCACTCCACAACAGGAGCTGCGGAATTCCCAACACGAAAAGCCAATATTGGCTTTACAGCAAAAAGCGTGTAGCTATGAGCAGCTTTATTGATTTGGAAATCAGGTTATTGTTGGGTCAGCAGTGAGACAAACACACTCCCGAATTCCTTAGATTTAAATGTCTTCATTACTAATTTCTTTCTTGATTTTTCAAACACCAGTTTGCTCATTAAAGGTACACGGGGCTCCTCTGAGCTGCTCCACTCTGCAGTTCAGAGGAAACCTCGTCCCCTCTTCAGTGTCCTCTCCCCTTCAACACCGTCCTTCAGCTGCAGGCAAAGCCCTTCCTCCTCCCTTCCTCCACCTCTGCTGCTGCTACAGCTGAATTTATCTTTAGGATAGCAAATGACAAAGAATGATCACGTTTCCCACACAGTAGCCATTAAGGCTCTAGGGTCCAGTCAGGGGTTTTAATTTGCTTTTAAGTTTTAGGCAGTGAAGTTGATGAAAATCGATAAATCATTAGGTTCACGTATTTATAAATCGTTTTCATGCTGCTGTCAAACTGCCCAGATGCAGATAATTGCTGATGCTTTCTGGTCTGTGTGGCGTTTGCTTGGCTGTGTTCAGTGCCTCAGGAAAACACCAGGAATGTGGAACAAAGCTTCTGGATAAAGTCCTCAGCCCCACTGCCATCCTCTGCTGCAGGTGGGTGCCCCAGGACTGCAGCAATGTCATGGCCCAGTGACAGGGGAGCACGCCAGCACAGCCCACGGCACAGCCACCACCCCGTGGGACTTGCCTGTCCTGATAATCCTCTCAATTTTGATGCTGGCATTGTCCAGTTCCTTGGCAAAGAGGTGCACAGCCTGCATGGGGTCTTCACAGGTGCTGGGGTCAATGTAAGTCCTCCTGGTTGGTATTTTAACTGCAGGGAAGGCAGAAAGGGCAGGTGAGAGGGGCTCGGCAGAACTTCCACCCACCCATCCTGGGAAACACTATCCCAGCTCATCCATCTCCTGTCTGTGGCAGAACCAACGTGCCACCTTTGTATAAGCAGAGCAAAAGACTTATTTCTAAGGTTTCTAAGATATCTTTTTTTGGGATTGAGTGAATCCAGCTGCTCTGCTCCACTGCCACAACCCCTGGGTAAAGGAGAGCAGCCCCTTTGCTCCAGTGAAGCTCCCACCCTCCAAAGCTAAGTGAAATGGTCAAGGCAGGTTCTTCTACTTCTGAGGTGCTTTGGGGAACAGAAAAGCATGGGCTTGTGCCAGGAATCAAATAAACTCATCAGTCCCGACATCTGAATTCCCTCTGACAACTGTGGTCTGTAAAATTACTGCTGCTCAAAAACCCAGAGTCGCCCCAGAAAACAAGGCAGTTTGCCCGTGTTCATGAGCAGCTGACAATAATTTATACACCCCATGTAAGCTGCGAGTGTCCCCATTTCCTCTGGCACGCAGTGGCCCACAGGCAGCCAGGACAGACATTGGCACGTGGAGCTGTCACCCCACGGTGCTCAGAGAGCCCTGCTGTGCTGGCCCCTGCTCTGGGATAACACAGCATGACAGCACTTCAAAAGTGAGGGCTCAGGGCTGCTTTGGTGCGTTATTAACCGTGATGAGTACAGGGATCCCCACAGTTACACCGGCTGTGACAGCTGGGCACCACTTACAGTGGAAGTACAGCTCCTCGTCCCCATCCTGGCTGGCTTTGCTGTACCCACACTGCCTGCAAAGACAAGGAAGATGCACACCAGCACCCGGGCAGTAGCTCCTTAGCCCAGGTCCAACCCCTCTGGACTATGCCTGGCCCTGCTCACCTCCTCCAGACCACCACGCCGACCAGCACGGACACCAGCACCGTCAGCCCCACGGTGGCCACCACTGCGATGATCAGGACGGGTTTCTGCTCTCTGGAGGCCACTGTCACTGCAGGAGGGGAGCAGAGCCACTCATCAGCGTGCTGTGGGGCAGGTTTGAGGAGAGGAGCTGCCTTGGTGACTGCTCCCATGGCCAGCCTGTGTCCTCCAGAAGAGCTGGGGGAGCTTTTCACCATCCTCACAACAATTCCTGCTCTGGTTCAGCTTTAAGAGGCCAGGCTGGTGGGATCAGTCCCACTGCAGGCAGCACAGCAGAGCAACCCAGCACTGCTCCTGGTTTTGGTAATCAGAGCTGAGGAAGAATCCTATTTATCAGAGGAGCATATCAAAATTTATGGCCTTACAAATAGTTTTCTTTCATCACACTAATCCCTTTTCCTCCTGTTTTTGCAAACAGGGGTATTAGATAGCTACATTTCCTATAAAAATTTTATTGGCTTCAATTAATTCTGAAATGTCTTCTGTGTGGCAAATGAAGGCAATTTAAAGCCCTGTTAAACACAATCTGTGGGAGCTGTTCTGAGCCAGCCAGCTCAGCCTTGCTCTTCCAGCCAGCGTGGGGGATTGTGCCGAAGCCCAACATCCCTCCAGCTTCTCTTTTAGTGAAATAAGATGCTTTTGGACCACAGTTATGAATGGGAATTTGAAAGGAGAAGTCTCAGCAGATAACAGTGTTGCTGGCTGCCCTGAGCCAGCCAAGGAGTAGGTAAGCCAAGTACCCCCTGAGCCAGGGCAGCAGCAGGAGGCTGGGAGCAGTCACGAGCTAAGCAGGTTTTTGGGCAATTTCAGCCAAAGAGCAGAGACTGTCCCAGCCTCCTCATGAGAAAGGAGCCAGAGAGCAACTGCCCTCATTGACTCTTCACTGAGAAGAGACAGCAGGACCAACCTCATCAAAACGGAATGGGAAAATGCAGGGAAAAGCAAATTCCTGGACAGCAGTGGCCCTTAGACCCGGAGAAGCAGAAGCAGAGGAAGAGGTGCTGCTCCATGAAACCAGGGGCAGGAGCTGGGAGCATCCCCAGAGCTCAGCTCAGAGCCCTGCTGCACTTACACTCTGCCAAGGTCTCCACTTCAATGCCAGGATTGTAGTTCCCATAGTCTGGGGAGGAAGATGTTCGGATTTGGAAAATGTAGAGGGTACCAGGCTTCAGGTTATTGACCGTCACGGCTGTGGATGTGGTTTTCACGGTTGAGTAACTTTGATCTCTCTGATCCTGTGAGATAATGAGATACTGAGATGGAGCTGGGCTGACAGCTGTGCCACAGAGCCAGCATGGCACAGTGTATGCTCAGCTCTGGGCCCGCCAGGACAGCCTGTCCAAAGAGCTCCAAAAGAAACAACACATTCACTGGATGTCAGACCGACAGAAATTACATGGGAAGGTCACAGGGAATGGCAGCTGGAGGTGGATGGTGCCGTGAAGACATGAAGGCAGAAGATGAGGTGGTGGGGACACCCCTCATGGAAACCTCCCCCTGTGCAGGCTCAGCTGGGGCACCAGCCAGCCCTTCCCTGCTCCCTGCTGAGGCTGCTGGGGTGCTGCAGCAAACCTGTGTGGATTGGGAAAGGGCAGCGGAGCCCCGAGGGGTGCTCCAGCCCCACAGCTCAGCACAGGACTGTCCCAGCCCCACAGATTGGCACAGGCAGTGTCCCAGCCCCCTTGTCCAGCACAGGCACTGTCCCAGCCCCACAGATTGGCACAGGACTGTCCCAGCCCCACAGATTGGCACAGGACTGTCCCAGCCCCACAGACTGGCACAGGCACTGTCCCAGCCCCACAGATTGGCACAGGACTGTCCCAGCCCCACAGCCTGGCATGGGCATGAGCAGCAGCCACTCGCTGCACTGCTCACATCACTACCAAATGTGCTTCCATTTGATAAGTTTTCCCCTTTGAATCTAAAAACAAAAGCTTTAAAAGCAGAGATTAGGAACTAAGTTGATATCCATGTCAGCATCAAGAGCCTCATTTCAGTGAGTAACTGCTAAACTGAATTTAAATTCTCTACTCAAGGAGGAAGGTTCCTCATTTCATACCCCAGGTATCATGTTCCTGCAGCCCATTTGCACAGGAATTAACGTCTCGGGCTGCAGCATTTGCCCTCCTCCACAGATCCCTCCTCTCAAATCTATCAGATGCTGGAAATCACATTAATATGAATCAGCTCCACGGTAGCTTGTTTCTAAATACAGAATGCTGACATGTCACCTGCACAGTGTGCCTGACACGCCATCAGCTCCATAACGAGCCTGAGCACACGCAGATAAGGTAATTTGCAGAACTGTGTCATAAACTGCATTCATTTTGATTTAGAGCCTTGTTCCTGCTCTGCCCACTGGTATTTTTCTCCTAAAATTCCCAACCTACTGCACCTGTCAAACAGCAGCAATTTTTAAAATCAAGGAGCTGCCAGAAAAATATTTGCTGTGTCCCCTGCCATGTAGAAGAGCCATCCACAGTCCCAGGTTTGTGGCTCTCAGTGCTAAACCAGTGCAGACCACAAGGTCCAACAGTCTCCTAGAGAGCAGGCTGGGAGTACAGAGACCACCTCCTGCAGGATGCAGGAACCCACTGTGGTGTCTCCGTGCCTGCCTAGCTGCAGTCACAGATGGATGGGCACCCCTGAGGGGAGCAAGGCCAGGACACAGAGCCAGCAGGGCACGAGCAGAGCCCATGGCAGTGCCTGGAGCCTACCTTCTCGAAGTACTTGACCTCGTACTCGGTGCCATTGGCAGTCAGGAAGCCTGGCTCCTGCCAGGACAGCGAGACACTCTTCTGCTCCACTTTATCTGTGCGGATGTCGGTGACGGGAGTTGGCACTGAAAATGCAGAGAGGAAACAGGCGGTGACTGAGGGGCTGCTCCTGCAAAGCCTTGTCCTGAAACAGCTGCAGAGTGTGGCTCCTGCAGACACCAGTCCCCTCTCTCTGAGTCAGGACTGGAAGGGCTCTGAGCTGGTGACCATGCAATGGGAGAAGATGGTAAAACACAACAGCTCTGTAATCCATGGGCAGCCTGAAACACTCCAAAGGAAAACCAGCAAAAATCCCAGCAGCACCCTCCACCCTTAGTGCTGCTGAGGGTGGCCTCGTGTCCTGGCCTCTGAACCCTGCTGAGGATGTCTGGGAAAGGCAAAACACAGTCTTTGATCAGGAGGGCTGGATATAGCAAGGCCTCCTGAACCACCTCACACCAGATCTACCCCATGCAGCTGGAGTGCTGGGAGCATGACCTCTGCTCTGAGAGCAGGCTGTGCCTCAGGAGCTGCCTGTGTATTTCTGGTCAGCACAAACTCCCTCCCTGACATGTGTGCATCCATTTAGTTCATCCACTGCAAGGTGCACTTGCCAATATTCCCATTTTAACCAGGATTGGCTCCAAACAGGTCTCCAGCCTATGCAGGCAGCAGGTCATAGCCCCCAGGCACAGCAAAAGCTGCACAGGGACATTGACTCTTTCCACTTGTCCTGCTTCCCATCAAATCAGGACATTTGCTGGACCTGTCTCTGTCCCACCAAGACTCCTGTGGAGAGGAACAAGACCCTAGAAAATAAACCGAAGTATCTGTGAAATTTTGTATTTATTACTTAGCTCATTAATCTCTGCTGAAGTAAAAAGCCCTCATGGTGTTTTATTCATGGTGATTTTCTCCTTGATTCCAAGTCACTTTGGCTTCCTGTGAGAAGAATCAAAGGGACTCTTGTGCCCACACACAGCTCCCTCTGCTGTGACCCACCCCAGGGTGTGGGACAGAGTCAAACATTATCCCCCAACACCTGCCTGGGGTCCTGCTCCTGGAAGGATAAGCTAAGTGCTCCTTACTGTGTTGTTGTATGATCCCCATCAATAAAATATCACACAGCTGCCCTCCTGTATCTCTGAATCCTGGAAATGGACTGGAGAGACCTGAATGCGTGGTCCTGACTGCTAACAAAGTCATCAGGAAAAATCCTACTCACTCTGGCATGTGCTTTAGAGCAGAGCCCATGGTACATGACAGAAAAGCAGGTGCCAGCCTCAAACATGTTTAAAAAACATTAAAGAAAATCACACGGGCTATAAAGCATTTCACACTGTGAAAAAAAAAAGTGTTTCCCATCAATATTTTAAGCTCTTCTATCATTGCCTCTATTCAAAAAAGCAAACATTAAATTATTCACCACTCTGCCTGATTTTCTGAACTCCATTCCTCTGTATGTGGGTTTTCTCCTGTTGATTAACCAGCGTAGCAGCAGAACAGGCATAAAACTACACGTGGCACCGTGTCCCTGCCCAGAACAACTCGCTGCATCCAACAGCTGCACTCAGCAAGGGACCCCAAACACCCCTGCTCGTGCCAGACAGAGCCACCTCTGCCCTCCCTCACCAGCTCCTAACACCCCAACACAGAACACGCCTCGGAAATCTCCTTTGCAAAGCAGAGGAGCTGCCCCACCAGGGCAAGCAGCCCTTTCAGGGCAAAGACCCCAGGAGCTCAGACATTTGCCCCAGAGCCAGCTCATCCTGGAGCCCCACTGCCCACGGTGACTGATCAGCCCTGGGCATCCCCAGGCAAATCTACTTTGGAGGGACCAAATCCAGCTCAAGCTCCTTCTCCAGCCTCAGGAAGGGGGATGCATTCTGGCACGGGTTGCATTATTAATCAGCAGCAGATTTAAAAGCTCTTTAAGGCAGGAGCCTTGTATTCCTGCCGGGAATACAAATGACAGTGGCCTGGAGTGCACATTTACATGGCTAATGCAGCTCCACTCCTGCAGGCAAACAGCTCCCCTCACTCCTCAAACACCTTTATTTAGTCCCATGCTGGGGACAGATTAGAAAAAACACAGTATTAATTTTGCCACCTGCAGACTAAATTGCATCTCTTCTTTTCACTGCAATTACGAGGAACGATGGACAATTCCCTCTGGTGACTGCTGGAGGGGAAGGCCAGCACAGAGCTGCACTCAGAGCTGGATTAGAGGAGCAGGATCTGACAGCTAAATAGAGTCTTGTTTCTTGTTTAATTTTTCCTCTTATCAGCAGACAGAGCTCCCCTGCTGCTGCAAGCACCTTCTGAGAGCTCAGCCTGGCAGCCACCACAGAAGGCATCCCCAAATCTCCTTCCTCCTGACCTCTGGCCCCATCCAGCACTTCTGTGGCGGGCTCCAGTGACAAGGGGCTGCAGAGTCAGGACCCCAAGAAGCCATTTGCTCCCAGGAGCAGCTCCCCACGCTGTCCCTGCCAGCTGTGGCTCCGTGTCCTGCCCACGCAGGGTCCCCTCCTCGCAGTGGGGTCTTACAGACCAGCCCAGCTCTGCAGCCACTCCCCCAGGAGACAACCTTCTCCCCTTCTTTGGTGGGCATGGGTTAACCATCGCTGCTACCCCTTGCACACGGTGCAAAGGCAAGAGGAAGCAGGGCACTGCTGACAGGGCAGCCCTGGCCTGGCACTGCCCGGGAGGGGACACCCTCAGCAATAAAAACTCTCAGTGGTCCAAGAAACTCCCGAGCCTCAGCTGCTTGGGTAATTCTGAGCCACCATCTGCATCTGGAGACTTGACAGCTCAACAAGAGGCATTGGTTTTGAACAGATTACAGGATTAATTATCCCATTCTTGATGTGCATTTCAGTTCCCCCAGGAGTACACGGTATTGAGTAAGGGGCTGAGATTTCCCCCTTCCCCAGGGGAAAAGCTGCTCTTATCTGCCAAGGCATGGGCTGGCATCACTGACTTGCTGCTTTGCTCCCTAGGAGAACAGGGCACTCACTGCCCACAGCTGGCCCAGCCCAGACCTGGGGGCCCAGGCAAGGTGGGACCTCCAGAGCACCGGTGCCTCTGCCTCCACCAGGCTGGAGGAAAGCCTTGTGATCAGATCTAAGCTCACCTCACCCCAGCCTGCTCTCTGTCCCCCTGGCCTGAGCTCAGGAGGCAGAAGACCTTCCCAGAGCTAAATCCATCCTTGAACAGCAAAGATCCTAATGAGGAATGACACCTCTGCTGAGGAGCAGTCTGCAGCACAGCATCCCCCAAAGGAGCCACAGGGATTATGGTATGAGGGAAGAGACAGCAACAACGTGCTCAAAAACATTTGATCAAGCGGTGGGAAAATTATTTATAACAAGATCAAAGTTTAATCTCTTCAGATGAAATTGTTGGGCCACTTCCTGCCAAGAGGTACCTGAGGATCATCTGTTTCCATTAACTGTGGCTTGGGAAAGGGTTTTCATGCAAATTAATAGTGTAACCACAGAGGAACGGACAAGGACATGACAAGGCAGAGCTGCCTGTCCTTCAGCATAGCCAGCAGCAGAGGAGGGACCTGACTGTCCTTTGGCACAGACAACAGCTGAGGAGGGACTCCTCAGCCAACCCCTCTGCTCAGGGATCTGTCCACAGGCACGGGCACTCACTTCCCTTACCCGAGGGAACAGAAATGCCAAACTGGAAACAGAAGGGGACAATTACAGTAAGAATTGTGTCACAGACCAGCGCAGCATAAAGAGAGGAAATCAATTTTTTTGTTTCTGAAGGATAGCCAACATTTGAATTATCTGTTTTAAGGAGCGTTTTTTGATGAATGGGCTGGAAATGTTGCTTCATCAAAGAGGTTGTTTTTTTTTTTTATGATTTGTAAACTCAAACTGCAGCCTGATCACAGAACAGACTTCTCCCTTCAAAGTTCAGGTATCAGCATGCTCACTCCTTGCATCCCAACAGCACCAACTGAACCCTCTGAGAGTGCCATGGGCCAGTATTCATCTGCCCCTCTGCCACACCCAAGCACCAGGACAAATACATTTGTGCTCCCAGAACAAACCGAGCAGGAACCGCCCAGCCCCAGGACGGTGACCACACCACCTGCAGACTGTTTCCCAGCAGCAAAGCCACCAAAACCCTGGATGCAGAGCACACCCCTACACGCCACAGATGAGACAGCACACCCCAGAGCTGAGAAAGCACAGTCCCTATACCCGTGAGATGACAAAGCAGACCCCTACACCCCAGAGATGAGACAGCACACCCCTACACCCCAGAGCTGATGAAGCACACCCCAACACCCCAGAGCTGATAAAGCACACCCCAGAGCTGACACAGCACACCCCTACACCCCAGAGCTGACACAGCACACCCCAGAGCTGACACAGCACACCCCAACACCCCAGAGCTGATGAAGCACACCCCAGAGCTGACACAGCACACCCCAACACCCCAAAGCTGACATAGCACACCCCAACACCCCAGAGCTGACCCAGCACACCCCAGAGCTGACCCAGCACACCCCTACACCCCAGAGCTGACCCAGCACACCCCTACACCCCAGAGCTGATGAAGCACACCCCAGAGCTGACCCAGCACACCCCAGAGCTGACCCAGCACACCCCAGAGCTGACCCAGCACCCCCCAACACCCCAGAGCTGCCGTGCCCTGCCCGTGCGTGGCACGTACCCGCGTGGCCGGTGGACACGGTGACCTCGGCGTACTGCTGTCCGGCCAGCGGGCTGAGGGCCGAGACGCCGTTGAGGGCCAGCACGCGGATGGTGTAGTTGACGTGAGGCAGGAGGTTCACCAGGGTGACCGTGCGCTCCACCAGCCCCGTCTGCTGCGGCACGAAGCCCACGCTGCTGCCGCAGTGCTGGCAGCGGCCCGCGGGCACCGCCGGGCAGCGGCCGCACCACAGGCTGTAGGTCAGGTCGCTGCGGCCGCCCGCGTCGGCCGGGGCACTCCACTGCAGCACCAGGGACGACTGCCGCAGGCTGTACACCAGGTCCCTCGGCGCAGACGGGGGACCTGCAGGCGACACAGTGTCCGTGAGCAGGCGTTGGTGTTGCTATAGTTTTGGGACTCAAAATGTCCCTCAGACAGTTTTGGATGTTCTGGGTCCAGGTCAGAAGCATTTGAGACCCTGGCAGGCAGCTGGAAACAGCTGTGATTTTGGGTGTGAGCACGGAATGATTTACCAACCTTGCAGGAAGAACAAGAAGTCACAAAAATTTAGATATTATAGTAGAAGTAGTTACAAAGTAGAGGGAAGAATTTTTTAGTATTGTACAAGGGGGTTTTAAATCCTGTACAGGGGGGGTTTTACTTTGTACATGGGAGTCAGAGGTTTTAAGATGGAGGAATGTAGGCCAGTCCTGTTTCTCCTCTTTCTTCTTCCTCACCTCCATGTTCTTGGTGATGTTGGCACTCACAGATTGGTTTAGAGTAGAAAAGCACCATTTAATATAGGTAATGGGCATTGGGGAAAAACTGTAACCATGTAACACGTAATGTACCATATAAAAGACAGCACAGCCCTGGGCAGGGAGAGAAGAAGCAGTCGGGAGTCAGAGAGGATGTCAGGGTGTGTGTGTGCCTCTGCCTGAGCTGTGAGCAAACCACAGCAGCCCCAGAAGAAAATCTTTTAGATAACTTAACAATAAACTGCCTTGAGACCGGACAACAAGAGACTGCTGAGACTTTCTTTGGAAGCTCGGGTTGGAGGAGGGATTTTTCCACCACACTGAGGCACTTCCCATCCTGCTTTCCTTCAGTCCCCACCCCTGTGGCAGAAATCAGCTGGAATGAAGTGTGGAGTGACAGTGCAAGGAACAGCCAGACTCCTGCAGCTCCTCCTGTCCAGCTCTGCTGGGGCACAGGGGCCACCCCAGTCCCCTCCAGAGGCTCTGCAGAGGGGGGCACTGAGCTGCTCCCATGCTCCCTTCTCCCCGTGGGTCACATCTGTCAGAACCCAGCACACCCCTCTGGCTGCCCTGGCTCTCTCCAGACCCCGGCAGGGGCTCAGAGACCTTGGCATGAAGTCAAAACCACCTGTGGCTTCGATTTTAGCCTGTGGAAAGCTGTCAATTTTGTGTGAGGAATTACACGCCACAATGGTTTGAGTAGTGTGGTAGTTGAATTAACACAGGGTGAAAAAGTAGAATTTTGGGGCTTTTCAGAATGGGATTCAGGGGGACAAGATGGAGGGATTTGGACGTGTTTTGGCCTACTTCTCCTTCTTCTTGCTCTCCATGTCTTGGTGTGATGGTGACACTTTGCTATTGGTTTAAGGCAGAGACACACTGTCTAACATAAGTGATAGATTTTGGCACGTTATTGTAGACATAGTACAGGTAGTTTTTGGTATAAAATGCAAACACCGCCCTGAGGGCAGACAGAATGCCATGGCCTCCTTGCTAGACAGAGCTCAGCAGGTCAGAGACAGAATGTTATAGATAAGGAAAAATAAACAACCTCAAGAAGCCAACCTTATGCATCCAGACTTCTTTGGCTGCACGGGCTGGGAAACGAGGATTTTACACTCTTGGGGTCATCCCAACACCGAGACATCCCCTCCCCAGTGCAGCAGCACCCCAGCACAAAGCCGAGGTGACACACAGAGCAGGCAGGGACAGCCTGGGCACTGCCTGGCTCTGCTCAGGACAGACAGAGCCTGGGCTGCTGCCTCGCTGCGGGGCTCCAGCCAGACCTACGTGTGCAGGAGGCAGATGGCGGGTCTGAAGGAGACCTGGAGTAATTCGTCTGGCACAAACAGAACGTGGAGGCTTCCTCGTGCGTGAAGCTGTGCTCAGGGCATGGAGAACAGAGAGGGAGGCGGAGGGAGAGCTTGTAAAACCCCGGCAGGCAAGCTGAAAGAGAGAGAGGCTGTTAAGGAGAGAGCAGCACAGGACAAACTGGGACATGTCTGATGACTGCATTTATTTCCCTGTTTCCTGGAACCTCCTTTGCTGCCCCTGGCCAGCAGACACCACCCTCTAAGCTGCTTTCCCTGAGCCACCTGCATGATCCTGGCATGAAAGATGTCCCTTGGTTCTACCCATTTGGGTTCTGTAGCTCTGACTGACTTTGATAGTAAATGTCACTCCTTATCTAGGGTGCTGGATAAATCAGGAAAAAATAGCAAATGTTAAAATTACCCCCAAAACTTATATTTCCTTCTTTAGAGCTGAGAAACCAAAGCAGAACTAGTAGCATATTCATAGAATGGAGACAGAGTGTGCTTTTTCCTTTAGTTAGGCAGCATTGACCACCACACAGGGCATCAGACACAACAGGAAAATCAATCCTGTTTACAAACATGATGGGATCCAAGCACTAAACCCAGACCCCCATCCCTCAGATGTGCCTGTCACACAAATCTGACATCTCATCGCAGGAAACCGAACATTTCCAATTAGAAGTGTCTTTCAGACTAGTCCACCCTGTTTTCTAACAGCCAGAAGTGAGTTTACAGAAGTGTCTGTCACTAATAATGACACAAAATGCCCCAGATTGCATGTCCCGGGAGCAGGCACCACAACCCCATATGAGTGTGTCCCACAAGGAGCCATGGGCTTTACTTGCTAATTTTTTTCCTTGTCTGTCCAAAACTTGCCCTTGAGAAGAACAAAAGTGCCCAACACATGTGATGCATCATATGTGTGTCTCTGTTTCTTTTTTCAGACAAACTCCCACCCTCTTCCACCTCATCCTACGAGTGTTTTTCTTGGTCTCCAGCTGGTTTAGGTGTCCCTGTCATTTCACAGTGCTTATTTCTGCAGTGGGTATGTGACAGCTCATGGGGGATCAGGTCATCAATTTATAGAATGAAATTCACTTTTTTTGTACACTGCTTTCTATCCTGTTCTGGTCCTCTGGTGCTCCCACAACTAAATTATTAAGCAATAAAATTGAATTTCATTGTCCCAGAGTCCCGAGTCAGATGGGTCAGATGGATCAACTGCTCTCTCCAGCTCCACCACCGCTGACCACAGAAGCTCCTCAAGTGTGCCTGATCCCTGTCACTGACAGAAACAGCACATTCCCCTCAAGGTAACACTTTGCACACTGCCAGACCAGCAGCAGAATCAGCTGCACTGACTTGTGAGGCGGGTTGGCTGAATACCCAGCATGAAGTAACCTTGGGAAAGGTTTCTCTTACCACCTCATCTGACACAGCTCCTCAGTCAGGAGCGGGTGTCTTTGAGAGAGAGCAACGTCCTCTCTCATTCCCAGCCTGTGCCATGGGGAAAGCAGGGGCACCTGAGGATGCAGACCTAGAAAATGCATGGTTTGCTACTCCAGTGGCACAGGACAGCTTTCCATTTCCCTTCCCAGTGAAGCCCTCCCAGCAGCAGCACTGTGTGTGCCAGCATGAATTAATAACAGCTGCAGCCTCACTCAAAATGCCTATACAGGCATTTATAATTAACACTACTACCCAGTTGTCTTCCAAAATCAGTTCCTTTCCAGTTTTGGTCATGGAATTGTATCTGACAAAGTTCATCTGCTTAAATGTGAGTTACTTTTCTCTTGAACAAGACATTCATAAAAATGCTCTTTAGGAAAGCTGCAGCTGAGGAAACAGGCAGCCAGCACTGGAGGTGCCACAGCAAGAACCAGGACAGCACCCCAGGCTGAGGCACTCCAGCAGCCCGACCATCCCAAACCCTCCCAGCAAAGGGCAGACTGGGAGCACTGGGCCCCCTCCAGCTCTTAGGCTTGCATCCAGCCCTCAAACCTGCAGTCTCGCCCCTGTTGTTCACAAAGCATCTCTCACAGGAGCTCTTGCTCCTGCTGACCCCTCACTGGACCAGGCTGGCACAGCCCTACTCCATCTGTCTAAACCCCATTATCAAGGCACTGTTTATCATGTTCCAAACATTTCATCAGTGCTGCAAAGTGCCTCAGGGCAGCACAGGGGGAAGGAGGGGGCAGCAGCCCCAAGGAGGGACAGATGCTGCCAGGCAGTGCCCATGGACAAGGACACGCTGCCCAAACCAGGCAGGGCACCTTGTGTAAATCACTGACACAACAGAGTTTCAGTGGGGCACTGAGGTGGCCAAAGAGCCTCGCTGGAAAATGTCCTTGGGTAGCAGAGAGGCTCCTGCCCCCTCCACACTGAGTTTGAGATCTCACCTTGTCTTACTGCACCAGCTGTGATCAATAGTGCAGGCAGAGAAGGGACAGCAGCCGTGTGCAATCCCTGTGCCAGTGTGAGAGGGACAGTCAGCACGAGGAGCAATCAATGCAGGCACCGAGTCAGACTCTTCTCACCTCGGCTCCATCTCTGCCAGGGTGGGAACGTTGGGCTGCACCACCCCAGAGAATCCAAAAGCACTTTCCCTTCCACACAGTTTGGAGGTTTTTAATAACTGGTTTTCAACAAGCAGCCTATGGTCCAACACATTGCCAGCAATTCTGACACCTCTAGACAATGCTACTCTGTAATTTTTGTCCTTGTTAAATAATTTGTGGAGTACTAAAATGAAAACCAGTGTCCAAGGGCAAGATCCTTGTGCATCCCCAACAACGAACTCCTAAAAGCCAAAATTAAATTTAGTGATTTAGTCCAGAAGTAAGACAGTCTTGAAATATCTAACAGAGTGCATTTGATGAATCAAGCCAGGAGTGACAGAACCTCATTGCTATTTATGCCAGAATGTTCCTCAAGGACACGCTGAAGCAGGCACATCCTCTGAGCCAAGTGCAATCCACTGTTGTCTCTCTCAGCTCCCTAATGCATCCACCAAGCAGTTCCTGGTGAAGGACTGGCTGACCTGCCTCTCCAGCACCCTGCTGAGCATTTTAGCTCACACAAACCCCTCAGCTGTGGGCAAGACACGTCCCCTCTGGATTTCAACAGCCCCTCCAACACGTTCATCCAGCATCCAGATATCCATGACCTTAACCTCACAGGAATTCTGCAAGCAACTTGTGATGCTTGTAATTGTCAGAGCAGCTTGCTCTGAAATTAAATGTCATGGAGCGATTTGTGTCTGGATCTGTCACGACTTCCAAAGCCATCATTATTTCAGGCACACTGTGAGCAGCAATGTAACGTGCAATCCCAAACGATGAACACCTCCAAGGATGGGCATTACTGCAGACAGACTGGAAAGAGAGCTCATTTTACATGGCTGTTCCACGTGTGGCTGGTGGGCAGCAGCATCCAACACCTGGCTGATCCCACCTCACAACCCCCCTCAATGTGCCCAGCTCCAGAATTCCTCTGGAATTTCCTCCAATTCCACACAGCAGCAAGCACAGGGCCTGGCTGTTGCACGCCTGTGGCTGCATCCGTGATGAAAGCAAAACCTGGTGCTTTGTGCAACTTGCAGAGCCCCAGGAGGAAAAATAAACGTATGCATAATCCTCCAGCATCAGTCAGCAGATAAAGTACACTCCAGGAGCACTTACAGGTTTGTAAGCTAATGTATAAAAGATGAAACAAATCAAAAGCTCCAAGTGCTGTACATTTGGATTCATCTTTTTTGTATTTAAACAGAAAAGGAGACCTCAGGCTTCAGGAGGTATCTTAGCAGTAAATGACAAAATATTGTAATTTATTATTTTAAATTTCTCTAACTTCCAATTGAACTATTTCTTTTCCACCTAAGGACACTGCAGTGACACAATGCTGTGGTGGGACATATCCAATGGACAGAAGAGCATCTTAATCACCCCACATCCCACTCCCACCCTAAACCTCCATTTTCTCCCTAAGAGAGATACAAATAAATCTTCCTTGTGTCTTGTCCATAGCAGGTTGAATTCAACATGCTGCTCAAAAATCCATCCAATGATGCAGACAAGGAGGGAGAATTTCTGTTATTCCCCATTTCAAACAGCACCTGTGGACTAGGCTGTGACTGAAGCCACCTCCTGTGCGAGGTTTTGCTCCCCAGAAAAGCAGCAACACTCATCTCTTTAAAAGGTCATTTAAAAATCCTGACAAAGCACTAGAAAGTATCTCAGCTCTAAAACTGTTTCCAGTGATGTCATTCCCATGCAGACAAGGGACAGGGACACTAATTAGACCATAACTGACCGGACCAAGCAGGGCTCCAGGTGCTGGTGAGGGGCAGCAGAGCATGGGACACAGCAGCAGGGCAGAGCTGGCTCCTGCCAGTGCTGTCAGAAGAGGAGGAAAATGAACTGAGGGGGAGACTTTGCCAGAGCACAAATTTACGTTTCTGTCAAAGAAGAGTGGCTGGCAGCTATTTTTGGTAACTGGCCTCCATCATGTTCATGCAATGTCTGGTTTAAGTTGTCTTATTTGCAGCAAATCTGGCTGGTAAATATTAACCTTGAGCTTTGTTGAAATTCTCCTTGCAGATATTACTAGAGATTGGATAGAAAAGATGAAGCAGAAGGAGGCAATTTTGAACGAAAATGTCAGGCAGATCCCCCACATCCTGGCTTAATTTACACAAAAGCTATTGCTACACAGCACAAAACAAACAGCACAAAGGGGCTACAGCTCACACCTGACAAAATTATTGCCAAAAAAGACATCAAAGCTGAGAAGCCAAGTGAAAATAAAACAGGGATGGGCAAGGGCTCATCCCCAGAGCACAGGACTGCCCAATTGCCTGCCATGCATCCTCTGGGAATGGGTTTTATGGTCAGACTAAGCACAGAGCAGCATCTGGCTACAGAGATACATCAGACAAGACAAGCAGTCTGAGGGCATTTTCAGTGACAAACTCTCCTCTTCTTCATGAGTGGATGTTAAACAGACACTAAAGCTGTGCAGTCCCACCCCAGAGATGGCTGCACTCCACCGAACACCAAAACAATTCATCAGGAACTTGTCAGGAGTGCTGGGGTGCCTCTGGAGCAGTGGTGCAGGACAGGAGGATGGACATGGAAAGACTCAGCTTTCCTGCAGCCAGAATTAGCAGAGTCAGAAAACCTATTGGCCTTTTTGTCATCTCTCCTAATTTCAGAGTGAGGACACAAACCTTCCCTTGGATGTTTTCAGTATTTAAATCATGATCACAGGGACACCAGCTATGCCACCAAGGTTAAACTCCTTCACCAGTTCATCTCCTGCATCCTGCACTGTCACCACCACCACAGTGCTGATGCCACCACCACAGTCCTCCTGCCACCACTACAGTCCTGCTGCCACCACCACGGTCCTGATGCCACCACCACGGTCCTGATGCCACCACCACGGTCCTGCTGCTTGCCACCACCGCAGTGCTACTGCCACCTCCACCCTGACCCCCATGCCACCCCACAGGCACCAGCAGCAGCAAAGCCCCCACCACCCCCAGTCCACCACCCAGACCTCTCAGGCCCACAAGAGCTGCAACAGAGACTGTGGCTAAGAAGTTTCATGGGCCAGCAGGACTCACACCCTCTGAGCCCTCCAAAGTCACCAGCACAGGACCACGGTGGTGGAGCCAGGTGTGTTGTGCCATCACCTGGTTGGTTTAACACCCCCAAACTCCCAAAGCACCCACCTGCCTCCAGCTCAAGGGCTTTTGTCATCACTGAAGAATTTCCACAGCCCCGGCAGCTTTCATCAGAAATCTTCTAAAGCTATTCACTTAGCACTATGCTAATGCAGGGCTGCAAACAAACCCAAAACTTTCAACCCTTAAAAACTATTTTCTGGTATTTGACCCGACATCAGACGCTGCTCCACAGAGAATGACTAATGACCTGCTTTCTGTGAGAGGGGAGAGAAACTTAATTATGTCCATTAAATTACTTCAAATATTTTTCCTCGGAGAATATGAATTATTTAAACTCAACACAGAGAAACCTGAAACATTAGCAAAAGCCTTCTGGGACTCACTATGTAAATCCCCACTCCAAACAGATGTGGAAAGCATGGCAAGCTGCCATGCAGCCACTGAAGCAATCAACAGCACTGAGATTTCAATTTGATAGCTTTAATAAGGTCTTCTTAAGGAGAAACCACTGCCCAGAGCACTGGGAAGGGCATCTCACCACCTGGAGGAGGCAGCACCATCAGCACAGTGAAAAGCCTGGAGGTGCTCCTGAAGGGCAGGAAGATCACTCTCCTACTGCACCACCTGCCTCCAGTGTGGGGGAACTCCACCTGCCTGGGATTTATTTAGCTGTTTTCCTCTCGGTCTGTTTTTGAGGTGAAAAGGGAGAGATCCAAGGCAGCAAAGGCATGGGTATCAAAGGTTCTTTTCAGACGTGTTTTACTGAAGAGCACAGCCCCTCTCCCAGGTCCCAGCTGGCAAGAATGTGCCTGGGGGTGGCATTAGCCCAGCAACTCTCTCCATTCAGAGGCTCCACACTCTGAGGAAGAGCAGACAGCCAGCATCCCACACCTGGCTCTCACCTGCCTTTGAAAGCAAGATGGAAGTGGTCAGAACCCCAGGTTTGTTAGTGGGATGCAGAGGGTGCATCCATTTTTGCAACTGCCCTTAAACATAACCTTGTGAGCTGTAAAGTCACCAAATTAATAAACCATGTCCAAAGCGTATCAATAGGGATATTAATGTTCTAGAGTAATTTTAACATTGCAGATAAAGCTGTGGGAATGCCTGACAGCATCCAGAGCTCAGACACGTCTCCCCAGCCAGCACCATGCTGCAGAACAGCTCCAACTGCCACCCTCCAAACAAACCTCTGGTGGTTCACTGGGGAACTGCCACCACCCAAACAAACATATTGCTGGCACAAGACAATTCCTCTTGCCCAAACTGCGCTCAGGCACCAGAGGAGTCTGGCAGCAGCATGGACTGACACAGGCAAAAGCTGCCAGGCCACCGATGGCCACTTTTACCTCTGCATCCCCCGTCCTTCTCCTCAAAGCCAGGGCTGCACATGCATTTCCCTATGGGGACCAGCCACTCGCCCTCAGCGCTGCAGTGCATCCGAGGGGGGTTATCCACATCCACCTCAGCATGGGCAACACAAGTGCCCTTCACTTCCACCAGCGTCACAAAGGCCGTCTCTGCCACCGTGTCTGGGAACATGGCCAAGTTCTGCACGGTGCTGAGACACTTCTTGTAATAAACCCGCACGGAGACCAGCGCCACGCAGGCGCCCACGTCCTGGAAGCCCAGGTGGAAGCCTCTCTTGCTCAGGTGCCCAATCTCCCTCAGCTCTGTGTTCAGCTTCATCTTGCGCTCGCCCAGGTCTCCCTGTGTGAAGCTCTCGTCAGCGGCGATGGTGTCGATCTTGGTGTGCCTGCTCTCACGCACGCTCCGGCCCAGGTCGGAGTCCGACTCCACGTAGTACAAGTTGAAAGTCTCCTTGCACGTGCTCGTCACCCCAGGGATGCTGTTGCAGTCCCTCAGGGTGAATTTCAGCTCAATGAAGATCCTCTGGCCGTCACGCCTGGCGATCCAGCCCGTCTGCAGCCAGTTGTTCTGGTTGGGCTCCATGACGTTGCAGACCTGGTAGGTGCGTATGGGTCTGTAGGTTTCATCCACGCCGCTGATCTCTTCCCACTGGGGACAAAACACAAAGCTCGGGAGCTGCCCCAGCACATTCACACCACCAGCATCAATGTCACTACCACAAGCCTCCCCACTACATGCCATTATGCTGGAAGTCCTCAGCCCACCAAACCCACCAGCTGTTCCTGGACCACCTAACACCTGAGCTCTCTGCAGAGGTGCAAATGTGAAAATGCAACCAGAAAGGCAGCACTGGCAGCAGATCTTGGAAAACAAAGCCTGATTCTGGACACATCATCTGCTGAGGAGCCAGAGCCTTCATCTCCCATGCACTCCTCAGATTTTCTGTCCCTGGGAAGGTGCATCCACAGAGTGTAACCCTGGATGGAGTTAGGCCACCAAAAGAAATCCAAGATTTCCAAGAAATCCATCTCTAGGGAGATGTGACAGCAGTCACACCACCACACGAGGATCTAAAACGCCTTTATAAACAGCAGCAGCTTCTCTGCCAGGAGAAGTTTTAGCTACAACAGGACAAATTCGCCAACTGAAAGTGAAACAGTGTTTCCCCAAAGCTATCAGCAGAGATTCTGATCAGTGAAATGATGATTCAACCCTCGCAGCCTGAACGACGACCTGGCAATTTCCCAAAGCAGTTCTTTCTGGGGGTAAATTTATGCAAAACGGTCAAAACAGACCCAGAACAAAGTTTCTTCTGCAAACAGCTGTGGCACACAGATGACTCCAGAACCTATCGCTCTTCCCTCTGAACGCTTTGTTTCCATTCAGGAAAAGGAACCCAAAGCTGCAAGGAGCACAACTCCAAGCTTACTGAAAGCGCCTTTAGACCAACAGCAGCAGCAAAGCCGGGAGCTGATGAAATGAATGTTACAGGACACAGCTCCCAGTGACCTCCCCAGCCACAGCCCTCAGATCGTGAGGGCTTGACTGGCCCTTGGTGCTCATGCTGGCGTGAGAACCACAACACAAAGCCTTAACTAGCCAGTGTTTATTGGCTTGTTTCAGCAGTGTAAAACCCCTTCTGAGGAGGGACCTCGCTCTGCTCCCTGGGCTCCTGGCACTGATCATACCAAGCTACCCATCAACCTTGAATGAGGAGGTCCTGTGGCTGCCAGCCCCACCCCAGCTCCGAGGGAAGCAAAAGCTCTCATAAAGCAGGACTTCAAATGCTGCTGAGCACCAAAAGCTGACAGACCTTTTCACCCTCTCCAGTGGCGCAGAGGGACAGTCCCACCCCCGAGCTTACCCCGTTCGATGGGTGTGAGGTCCAGCCCAGCTCTGCCTGCGATTCCTTGGAGTCCAGCAGGACAACTGCAGGGAAGACAGCAGGTTAGGAAAACCACCGACACAGGAAATGCTGGTAAAAAAATGCTGGGAAAACCCACCGAGTCCATGCATTTGGAAGCTTAGTGCCGTGCTGTGCCAGGTCTCCCGAGAGCAGCTCCCACCCCGGTTGCACCAGCCATGGCATCACCGTGTGAGCACCAAGCGCCACGAAGCTGTCACTGCACACCCAGAACAACCTCGCAGGTGCCTGATCAATGCCCTAACGATTTGCAACCCCAGGGGACGGTTCCTCGGACACCACAGACAGCACTGCCACTGTACCATGCCCACAGCGTGCGGATGCTGGAACTGAAAGGCACCAGCAGCTGCTTTGAAAGAGGGATTTCCCTGGCAAACGACACCCTTTTTCCACAAACCAGCCAATTCTGCCTTTGACGGGAAGAGCTATTTCCCTCAGTTCACAGCTTCACCATCCTTCCACAGCCAGCAAACAGCCACAGCTCCCGACTGGTTCAGACACCGGGAACAAGGGGCGCGGCGGCGCATCCCCGGCGGGCGCATCCCTGGGCACCGTTCCGCCCGCAGCGCTCCGGGATGCTCCGAGACACTCTTCTCGCCTCCGGGACCGGTGGGGTCCGTCCGTGGCAGCGCAATCTCCGCGAACACGGACCCCGGGGCTCGAACCGTCTCCCTGTCACGGTACTGCCAGAGCGCTGTCGTGCCTCCGGTGATCGCGGGGACCGGGACACCCCGGGCTGACCCTGTCACTCAACCCGTCCGTTCTCTCCCGCTCCTCCGGCAGATCTCCGCGCCCCGGACAGCGGCGGCACATCCGCCGCACAACCCGTCCGGCCAGCCCCGGAGCGACCGCTCCCGGTACCGCAACGCGCAGCCCGACCCGCCGCGGGCAACAAAAGTCGGGGCCGATGCGGCCACACCACGCGCCGAGGCAGCCGGGCACGGGGGACACGGCGGTGACGGAGCACCGGGGACACGGCGCGGGAGCGGCGAAGAACCGGGAGGCGCCGGAGCACCGGGAGGCGCCGCCGCCTTGCCCAGCTCACCCTGCTCGGCGGCGGCGCGGGGCAGCACGGGCAGCACGGGCAGCAGCGGCGGCAGCAGCAGCAGCAGCACCGGCAGCGCCGGCAGCACCGGCAGCACCGGCAGCACCGGCAGCACCGGCAGCGCCGTCTCCATGGCGCCGCGACTCCGCGCCCCGCGCCGCCGCCGCGCCAACCGCCGCCGCCGGGGCGGGGCCTCGGCCCGCGCAGCCAATGGGCGGCAGGGGCGGGGCGGGAGGGGCGGGGCCAGGGCAGGCGGGCTGGAGCCGGCTGAGGGGCGGGGCTGCGCTGGGGGATCGGGTTCTGCCGCCGGGCTCGGTCACCGGGCTCGGTCACCGGGCTCGGTCACCGGGCTTGGGTTCTCCCTCCGGGCTCGGGTTCCCCCACCGGGTTCTGCCACCGGGCTCGGTCACCGGGCTCGGGTTCCGCCACCGGGCTCGGTCACCGGGCTCGGGTTCTCCCACCGGGCTCGGGTTCTGCCACCGGGCTCGGTCACCGGGCTCGTTCTTCGGGCTCGGGTTCTGCCACCGGGCTCGGTCACCGGGCTCGTTCTTCGGGCTCGGGTTCCCCCACCGGGCTCGGGTTCTCCCACCGGGCTTCGTCACCGGGCTGGCTCACCGGGCTCGGGTTCTGCCACCGGGCTCCTTCACCGGGCTGGCTCACCGGGCTCGGGTTCTGCCACCGGGCTCGGTCACTGGGCTCGGTCACCGGGCTCGGGTTCCCTCACCGGGCTCGGGTTCTGCCACCGGGCTCGGTCACCGGGCTTGGGTTCTCCCTCCGGTCTCGGGTTCTCCCACCGGTCTCGGGTTCTCCCACCGGGCTCCGTCACCGGACTTGGGTTCTTCCCTTCCTCCCATCCAGGACAGCTCAGTGTGGATCAGTGCAGCAGCCCTGGAGCCCCTCCTGCCCTGCACACGCAGCCCAGGGGCTCCTGGTGGGACCAGGAACAGCCACGCTGACTGGGGCACGAGTTCATACCACCAAAACCCTCCCTCCATCATCTTACAGAGCAGGGAAGCAAAAGACAGGGTTTATTTATATTCTTCCTCAAGTGGAAACCAAAAGAAGTGACCTGTTATTACTGAAGATTTCTCAAGCCACCCAGGAAGAAAAGTGATATTTAGTTGTCGTTAAAGGCTCAGAACTGCATAACAATTTCATGCTATGTTAACTTCTAGGTTTTCTCTCGCATATAAATTTTTAAGGAGTAAAATAGAAAAACGCAGGCACTTGACCTTTAATCACAGTTATTTGTGTGATCAGTCAAGTGTGGGAAAAAGCTAGTTTGTGCTTGAAAGATGCCCTTTAAAGCCAGATTGCTCTAATATGACACACAACTCTCACAGTGTAATGTACAGGATCTTGCTTGCCTGCCTCCAGGCACAGCAGCTTCCTTTTAGTATTCACACACTGGGTCTTGCTGCTGGGACAGTGGAAGGTATCAATGTCACAAAGCAAATCAATCCAGCCCCCTGGGACAGCTCCATTCACCACCGAGCTCCACAGGCATGTTCACTTTCCTGTCACTGAGGAGCCAAGCACGGAAGAGGATTTTGGAAGTATATGGAGGATTTGATGTTAGATATGTTTTACTAGAAGAAGGGTCTGTCATGTTAAAAGCACACAGCTTATCCATTTAGCTGAAATATTATTCCAAGCACTTATAAAATCTTGGTAGTAGAACAGCCAGAGGTATTTTAATTAAGATTTTAAGTACCATGCTTTGGGAAAATGATCTCATGAATTTTGTTTCAGCAGCAGCAGATGACAAAGCCATTGCTGGTGTGAAGAAAACAGAGACAGAGCAGCCTTTAATGGATACTACTGGATTTCTTCACGACAGGATGGAGGGATGCTGTCCCCAGGATTGCACAGCACGGGGCCAGTATCTGCAGGTGAAGGAAGAGGAACGCCAGGTTCTCTGGTCACCTCTGCTGCTCACATCCAGCTCTGAGGCTGCTGCCCTTCCCCACTCCCACCTGGAGCCCGCAGAGACAAGAGCAAAGGGAAAGCAAAGACATCAGGTCAGCCAGGCTCCAGATTGTCAGGGGAACTTGTGCAAAGAGCAGGGCTAGCCCAGAAAATGTGTAATTGGCAAAGTTGAGCTATTACCTGCTGTAAGTGGAGACAGAAAGATAGTTTTGACACCACAGTGAAAATAACCCTCCTGGAAAAAAAAAAATCAATACAAACACCAAGGAAAGAGAATCAGAAACCAAGACCATCAATTCCTGAGATAAAGAGAGTTGAAAGTCTCAGTGGGAGGACAGAGAGATCTGTACTGAAAAACAAAACTTTACTTCTTTTGCTGACAAATGACTTTTTATGCTAAAGGACAAAGGAGCCATGAGGATGCAGGCCTCAATGTACAGCTGAAAGAGCAATCCTGGACAAAAGATGGAGCAGGCAGAAACCTCATGGAAGCTTTTGCACCTCTCCTTTCTCTTCCACACTTGCGAGATTATTGTACAATGAAAAACAAAGGATTTCTGTAATTCTGTACTGTTTTTGGCATGTCACACAAACATGCTCCAGGCCTTCTGCTGTGACAAGGGCAGAGCCAGAGCAGGGGAAGCAGCAGCAATGCAGCACAAGTGTGCCTGGCATTAGGGAATATCCCACAGAGGAAAGTGGCCCAGAGAATCAGGTCCCAGTGGCACCTCACCAGTCTGCCACCCCCAGCTGATCCCAGGGGCACAACGCTCCATCACAGCCAGTGCTGGCTCATCCCTCCTGTTAACTGGCAGAAATCACAGTGAAAATGGAAGTTAATTTAAAGACTCCTCCTGGAAGAGAGCCCACACGGGGACAGCAATTAGGCTCCAGATCTGGGGGTCACCCTGGGGTGGGGCTGGCCTGTGCCCTGTGCAGTGGTTCAGGTCACTGTCACATTTGGCTATCCAGAGCTGGAAGATGCAGTTCCTCAGTGGAGCTGAGGACATTTCAGACATTATTCAATCCCAGACTGAACAATTTATCCATAAACCTTCCTAATGAGCCTGATAGTGTAGGAATGAGAGAAAGTAGCATTGTTATCTGTAAACAGCAGCAGCTGACAGCGTGTTTAATCACAGGCTACATAACAGTGACATCCGTGGAGAAGAGGATTTGACACTTCTCCAATTAGTCAAACAGCAAAAGCACGAACACAGAGCCTGAGGCTCACTGAACCCAAAACAAACAACAAATATCAGAGCTGGGGAGTCCCAGTGCGGGGGAGGCACTTGGAGCCGGGGGCAGGCTGTGCTGGAGCCCTCCCCAACACCCTGAGGGCAGCCAGCATTCGAGGAGAGCCCTGGCACCACTGCAGAGCCAAAGCCACACTAATACCACAGGCTCTGCCCTGCCTCGAGATCTGCAGCCTGCCTCTGCCTAACAGGATTTTGCAATCCATGGTGAACATGCTAATGGGATAGAGAGGTAAAGAGTTCATCCTACTCACTTTTTTCTGCTTCTTTTCTTTTTTTTCCTGAGCATCTCTCTCCCGGTTTTCTCTGGCTCACCTCTTTCTGAGGTCTGCAGATTAAAAGAATTAATACAAGCCAGAAGTTATTATGTGACTCCTACTTACCACAGAGTAAATGGGATCTGGTGGGCTGCAGCCCTGGAAGCCACAGCCATTGGCTGACAATGAATATTGAGAAGACCATCAGGGTTTTCTTTCCTCAGCCCCCAGGTCTGGGGGATGCAGCTCACAGGACTGGGGGGAGCACAGGGAGAAGGGAGCAGAGCTATGGGAGCTGCTGCTGATGTGCCACTGCATGTGAGGGAGCAGTGGTGATGTGAAAAGTACATTGGTGGGGCCAGAGGCTCTGCACAAACTGTGGAGAGGTGCTGGATGTGCCAGGCACCACCAGGCAGGAGGGAACAGCTCTGGCACCAATGTAACAGGAGCTGCAGCATTGCTGCTGCCACAGCAGGCAAGGTTTAGCATGTGCCCTCTCTTCTTCTGATCCCACATCTTGGGTTAAACCAGTATCTGCTCCGTGGTGAAGTCCAGGTGTTTTGATTTATCTCTGAGAGACCTCACTATCAGCCACAGCAGCAGACTCTAACCTTTCATGGCAGGGCCCCTTTGAATTTATTTTCTGCCCCAAGGTACAAGAGGAACCATGAGAAATCAATTTTCTTTCCTCCAAGACCCCCTAGTTTCCAAGAACTTTTAAAGGGCAGACAAACCATAACTAGGACATCTTTTACCTTTAAAAAGGTCCTTCATCATACTAGATTTTGATTAATCAGCCTCCCACTCTCCTGTCACCTTCACAGCGGGGAGTGCTGGAGACCTCCCACCAGCCCCTCTCTGCAGAGGGAGAGGGAGAGAAAGAGAGAAGGAGGGGAGGACAGAGACTTCCACAGCTGGGGGAGCTGTGAGGAAGGCTCAGCCCCTGTGCTCAGCTGCCCTCCTGCAGCTCCCATGAGCAGGGAGATGCAGCATTGCATTGCAAGGGTGCAGCTCCTGCTCAGCTGCTGCCTCTGCCTGCCCTGTGGCTGCCTCCAAGCTTCGAGAATTTCCTGGGGCTGCAAACCCCGAGACTGCCTGCCTTGCCCAGCCACTCACCAGGCCCTTGGCACAGTCACAGGCTGACTGAAGAGCCTGAAACTGCAGGACAAGGTGCTCATCCCAGCCCAAGGCTCAGCCAGCAGGCCTGGGGAGCCCTGCAGGCTCTGAGTGGCAGCAGGCAGCCTCCTCTGCCTGCCAGCTAACATACATAATTCAGCTGAAATATTCATTTAAGACTGTCTGAGCCATGGCAATAACCTAGACATTATGACAATACAGATCAATAAGCCCAGTGAGGATCCTTCACTGAAACATGCTGCAATTGTTCAAACCAAGTCTTAATTGTGACAAGAATTGATTTCTCTTTTTTAATATCCCTGACTTTTAATTAAAAAGTAGTTAAGTAGACAATGCATTTCCAGGATCATTTAGAGGCAGGACGATATCAAGGAGCACACACTTAAAATGCAGAAGTGGTGCCTTGTTAATATAATGGGACCAACCACAGGCTGTGCAAGTCAGATGGCTGAGTAGGGCTCAGGGAGCCCAGGACCCCCAGGCCAGCAGGCACAGCTCCATCCTGGCCTCACAGAGACATGGGCACGTCCCCACTTGCTCTCTCCTGCTCCCCAGGGTCCTCCAGCCATCTGCATTTCACACCCTCTTGCACACACGAGTGCATCTAATAGCTCTGGTTATCCAGCAGAATCCAGCACTTTGCTTTGCCCTTGTCCCTGGCACATGGCAGAGGTGGGCAGGAGGGCAGGAGGGCAGCACAGCTCCCACTGCCTGAGGGCAGGGCAGTGACTGCAGCTCCAGGAGTGCAGTGGGGTGAGCACAGCCCCAGCACAGCCTTCCCCCTACTCTCTGTGTGCTTCTTGGGATGGCCCCAGGATGTGCCCACAGCCCAGAGGGGCTGGTAGGGGGGAGTGCTGGAACCCCTGTGAAAGCTGAACTCCTTCAGCCTTTTTTTTAATTATTATTTATTTCCCAGTAGTGTCTTAGTGGCTGCAGCTCAGCACAGTGAGAGTGCAAGGAGCCAGCTGTGAACCAGATTGTGGCAATCCAGGGCTTCCCTCTGGCTGCCCTGGCAGGGCTGGGACCCTGGCAGGGGTCAGGAACCCCCTGGACAGAGCCCCCAGAGACACTGTCTGTGATCTCTGGCCATGGAAAAGAGTTTTCAATCTTACAGGATTAATTACAAGCTCTGAGTGTTTGATATGAGTAATAATTAAGTGTGGCACGGGTGCAAAAGTAAAATTTTAGGATTCTAGATAAGGGGTCCAAAGGGGACAAGATGCAGGAAATTGGGTGTGCCTTGTCCTTTTCCTCCTTCTTCATGCCCTCCATGTTTCACTGTGGTGTTGGCATTTTTCTGTTGGTTCAGGCTGGGGACACACTGTCCAACGTAGGTGACAGATATTGGCACGTTATTGTAAATCCAGCACAGGTAGTTTGTGGTATTTAATGTTTGTACCATCCCACTGAGGGCAGAGCCCCACACGCTGCCCTGCAGGACAGAGCTGCGGCAGGGCAGCAGAACATGGTAGAGATAAACAGAATAAACAACCTTGAAACCAGCACAGACGAATTATGGCTTCTGCTTTGGCAGTGGGGCTGACAGACAGAGACTTTCTACAATCTCAGAATCATCAATACCTCAGATTCCGACACCAGATATTTATCCATCATCCTCCAGTAGAGAAAAATGGGCCAAAACACCTGAATGTGATTGGAGGGAGACCATTCACATCAGGGACTCCGTTAAAAGAAGAAATGGGCTTTTATCTACTAATCAAGAATCGTAGAAGAAAACACTTTGGAAGACACCCAGAAATGCTCATGGGAGGGAAGGGGCTGCACCCCTTGTCTGAGTTCCCCATATACAGATCCTGCTCTGAGTCAGTGAACCCACCTGCAGAGCCTTGCTAAAGGCCAGCAGTGGTGGAATGTGGAGCAGCAGCCCAAAGCAGGGTGAGGTGCAGGCTCCAGAGATCTTGTCTCTGCACTGAAAGGGGCTGGAATAGCTTGTGGCCATTCTCACAGAACATTTCTGGTATTTACTCTGCTGGTGGATATCTAAGTGGTCAGACACTGCAGCAAATCCTGTTTCCCTGGGTCTGATTAGATTTGAGAGCAGCTGTGCTGGAGTGCTTGCTGATACTGCCAGGAAAGGAGAGCAAGGACTGAAGAAAATTCTCAGAAATGTCCCTACTCACTATTCCCCCTCCCCAGCCCTTGTTCATGCCAGTCAGAGATGCAGAAGCATCCCCCTTGCAAACAGAGCCCATTTATTCATATCCCTTGACTCATCAAGTACAAGTCAAACCACAAACAGTGAAAAATGTTCTCCAAACCCCCCAGCAGCCACACAATGCTGCATCCCTGCCAAAAGCCACCATCTGCCTGCCCCTAAAACCTCTTTCCAAGAAAGGTAAATCCATCAGCCAAGTAATGGACAGCCCAGAGGGAAGGACAGTGCTGGCTGGCAGTGTCACTGGCCTCAGGGAGGTGTGGGATAGCCCAGACAAGTTCCCTGAAGAATTTGTGGGGCTAGAATACCTTTTCATGCTGTTAAGCATTTAATTCATCCAGCTTTGTTACTTTGGGTTATTTTATTCTGTAAATCAAACAGCCCCCATAATAATAAAACTCTTTGTTAACACCACTGGACTTATGCCTAAAACAACAGCACACGGTCTCCTGCCTTTCAGTTTGATCTTGCTGCCACTTGGGACAGGATTAAAGAGAAACAGCTCCACTAATTCTTCCAAATTCCTTCAGCAAACATCAGCTTGGACCAAAGAGGATGCAGGATGCCACAGTTAGTAATTCTAAAGAAGCTCTTCCTTTGCAGATGGTTGGGGACCCTCAGCACCCCAGCTTTGAAATACTCACCCCAGGCCTGGAGCAGCTGCCAGCCAGCTCCAACTCAGGTATTTTGTGGGAACTCAAAATGCCCCTCAGACAGTTTTGGAGGTTCCAGGCCCCAGTCAGAAGCATTTGAGACCCTGGCAGGCAGCTGGAAACAGCTGTGATTTTGGGTTTGAACCATGGAATGATTCACCAACCTTGCAGGAAGAACAGGAAGTCACAAAAGTTTAGATATTAGAGTAGAAGTGGTCACAAAGTAGAGGGAAGAATTTTTGAGTGCTGTACAGGGGGGTTCTAGTTTTGTACATGGGGGTCAGAGGTTTTAAGATGGAGGGGTTTGGGCCTGCCCTGTCCTCCCTCTTTCTTCTTCCTTACCTCCATGCTCTTGGTGATGTTGGCACTCACAGATTGGTTTAGAGTAGAAAAGCACCATTTAATATAGGTAATGGGCATTGGGGAAAAACTGTAACATGTAACACGTATGTACCATATAAAAGACAGCAAGGCCACCAGGGCATGCACAGAGCAGGGCTGGGCCACCAGGGCAGGGCAGGCACGGGATCAGAGGTGGCTGCCAGGGCACAGCAGCCTCACGAGACTCTCCTCTGGCCCTGGCACAGGCCCTGGGCACATCACTGCAGGAAGCACGAGCCTTCAGGGAGCACCGAGGTAATTGAGTATTGACTGAGATGTCCCAGGTGAGCCCTGGAAGCACATCACATCCTGCTTAACTCAATAATTACCATTTATTATCCCTTCCTGCACTCTGTTAAGCTAAAAGGTCTGTAATTAGCTACTTGGTTTAAGTGTAAAGTGTTAATTAATTCATGTTATGAAGTGCAATTGCTTCTTGAAGATAGCATTGCTCATTCTAGCACACTGTAGCCCTCTGTAATGCTTTAACCAAAATACAAGCTTGTCCTAGGGAGTGAGAAAAAGTCCTAAAATCAGGCACTGGGAGGCAAAACTTCCACTGCAAAGCCAAAAGGAAGCAACAAATGGACAAAGGATTCAGTGCAACCCCTCTCAGAGCTGTTCCTGCTCTGAGCCCCAGGAGCACATGCCAAGCTGCAGCTCCTGCATCATCCCCAGGCCACCTGGAGCACCACAAATGCATTTAACTGCTGATTTATCTTTGATTCCAGTTGTTAGAAGAGTTTTCATTTAGGACTGGATGTGTTTATGGAAAAGTGTCAGCACAGCACATCAGACCAGACGAGCTCCCTCACCATCTCATGACAACTCTGAGACACTCACACAAATGCAAAATCCCTAAAACTTCCCAAACAAACACCAGCCACAGAGAGACTTAGAGAAAAACCTCTCAAAAGGCACAATAAATGACTGAGCTTTTGGCACTGGGCTGAATTAAAAGGATGAAGTGAAGTTTTTGCTCGCTGGAAGCTGCTTCCATGCTGCTGCAGCAGCAGATGGTCTTTCCTGGAGCTGAAGGATTTTGAAGATTTGCCAGTGCAGAGAGAAGCAGAGGATTAACATATGTATTGTAAGATGTAAGAGGAGAGAACCTGGAGGTGCAGCTCGGGGTGGGGACTGACTCAATCTCCTGATTCTTGGGGTCCCTTTGTAATTCCTCAGGAGGGAAACCCCATCAGCACAGCCTTCCCCTCATTCACACAACAGCCTGTTCTGGCTCTGTTCTATGAGTCATTAATTCCTAATAAGTAGAAAACTGCCTGATGGGCTTTGGACAAGAAGAATATTTACTGCATCAGAGACAAGAATACAACGTAAATTTCCAGCTATAAACCAGAGTTTGAATGTTGACGTATCTTTAATAATGATAAATGAAGAATTTATGGATTCAGCTAAAGTTCACAAGAGAATTTTGATTCATTATCACATTGAGCTCAAACCCAGAGCCAGCATCTTGTCCCAGATTTGGTCACATCCCTCAGCTGCCCCTTTTCCCTGCTGTGCTGGGGGCTGCAGGATGACCACACAGAGCCTGATGCCCTTCCCTGGCAGCCCCAGGATCCGTGCCATGGCAGGCACTGAGCTGTGTGCACGAGCCAGGGCTGTGACAGCTCCCCAGCCAGCCAGAAAAATGCTAATTGCAAAGCAAGTAATTAGTGGCTATAAAATATGACCAATACAATTACGCTGAGGATTTTTTTTTTTCCTCTGTCTGTCCAGAGCCTTGGCATGGAAAAGTCTTATAATTAGGTGACAAAACTGACAGGCAGCTCCAGTGAAACAGCCTGTCCTCACCCTCTGCAGAGACTCCCCAAGTGTTCTGCACCAATAATTACTAATCAAGTTATTTCTCTCAAGATTAAAAAAGCGTTCTGCAGGTAATTTGCCCATAACAGCGAGGCCTGGTGCTGGCAAGGAGCCCAGCAGCTCTGGGATGGCTCCAGTGGCAGCAGCACAGCCCCTTCACAGCAGCCACCAGAGCCAGTCCCATTCAGGCCAGGCAGCTCTTCCTTAGGGCCGTGCCTTGCCAGAGCTCACCCTAGGCCAGGGGTGGGTCCGTGTGGTGGAAAAGTCTCTCCTCCAACTCGAGCTTCCAAAGAAAGGCTCAGCAGTCTCTTGTTGTCCGGTCTCAAGGCAGTTTATTACAAGTTATCTAAAAGATTTTCTTCTGGGGCTGCTGTGGTTTGCTCACAGCTCAGGCAGAGGCACACACACACCCTGACATCCTCTCTGACTCCCGACTGCTTCTTCTCTCCCCGCCCAGGGCTGTGCTGTCTTTTATATGGTACATTACGTGTTACATGGGTACAGTTTTTCCCCAATGCCTATTACCTATATTAAATGGTGCTTTTCTACTCTAAACCAATCTGTGAGTGCCAACATCACCAAGAACATGGAGGGAAGGAAGAAGAAAGAGGAGGAACAGGACAGGCCCAAATCCCTCCATCTTAAACCCTCTGACCCCCATGTACAAAACCAAAACCCCCCTGTACAACACTCAAAAATTCTTCCCTCTACTTTGTGACTACTTCTACTATAATATCTGAACTTTTGTGACTTCTTGTTCTTCCTGCAAGGTTGGTAAATCATTCCATGGTTCAAACCCAAAATCACAGCTGTTTCCAGCTGCCTGCCAGGGTCTCAAATGCTTCTGACCTGGACCCAGAACATCCAAAAATGTTTCAGGGACATTTTGAGTTCCGACAATTCCTCACCTCTGGAGCATCACTCCCCATACAGCTGTAGGAAAGGAGCCCCTCCTGGCTCAGCTCCACCTCCAGCACGTTTCAGAGCCCCCAGGAGGAGGAGGAGGAGGAGCTGCTGCAGCCAGAAGCACTGACAGTTTCATCTCAGTAGGTTTTGATTACATTTAGAACAGAGAAAAGGACAGCACAGCTGTAAACCTCAAAGCTCCAAACCCCTCTACTCCATGTCTGCTTTCCTTGCAGTGCAGATGGCACAGGAGGAGCACTCAGAAGTGGGGGGCACACGGGCCCTTCCCCACACCATCCTGACAGTTCAGCTTTCATTATCACTGTATTCACAAAGCCTGACCAAGATAACACAACATTTGGGAACAGTACAGCAGCACAAAGAGCTCAAAAAGGGGTTTCTAGTCTTTCTCTTTTAATATTTTTTTATTTACCTTGACATAACCCATCGACCTTATTCAACAAGGCCATGATCACCCACTCCTGAGTGCACAGGCACACAGTGCCCAGCTCCACCAGCTCCCAGTCCCAAGGGTTAGGAAGATTCTGGTACCAAGCCATACTTCTTCTTCAGGATTTCCACTGTGGGCGTTAGTGCACTGCAGGGACAAACAGAGCCATCAGAACAAAGGGTTTGGAGCATTAAAACTGCATTTTCTGGGGAAGAGCAATCAGCAAGACACAGGATTGCACTTAGAGCCAAGGAGAGCACGAACTCCAGAAACCACAGCTTCACACATAAGCTGTGAGAAAGGGGAATTTGAGAGCTCCTGATGATTTCTGTGTGTGCTCATAATTAACCAACACTAATGGGAAGGTGGAACTGCTGTGGGAAGTGAAGCAAAGCAAACAAAACAAAGCAATGTAATGCATGCCCCACCCCTAACCAAAAGTTTTGTTTTGTTTAAAGCAAAGGAACAGCCCCAGCTGCACTCACCAGCCAGGCCGGATGATGGAGAATTTCCCTGACACAGATAAATCAACCACAGTTGACCCCAAGCGACACTCTGGGCTCTGGATGTCTCCTATGGGGCCTCCATCAACGACCAAGGACAGCTGAGGCCACAAGTCCTGGAATTCCTGCAAGAGAGCTGTGGGTAACAGTCCTGACAGCAGCTTGTATCACTTAAATAAAATAAAAACACAGCAGCAGAGCAGCCCTTGGTTTATTGCTAAAGAAGAGAGCCTGGGCTCTGCCAGGCTGCCCCGTGACATCCCGGAGGGATGGAAGAAGCTCACCAATACAGTCAGGGTGCTGCCCTGAGAGCTGATGTTGGCGCTCGTCAGAGCCAGTGGTCCCGAGCAGGCTCGTGCCAGGTCTCTCATGAAGGGGTGGTCTGGAATGCGAACACCAACCAGCTGCAGGGAAGGAGAGGAGCGTTTAACACACAGAAACTGGTTTAATTTTGCGATTTATGCCACGTCCAGGTCAGTCACAGGGAGCAGGACAACACTTCTGGGCACAGCTAAGGACAGATGTTGCAGCAGCAGCACAAAACCAGCCCCCTGCCCCCCAGTCCTGCAGCCGTGACCTACCGATGTGAACAGATTCAGGCCTTTATTCAGCTCTACCTACCGATGCGAATGGATTCAGGTCTTTATTCAGCTCTACCTACCGATGTGAACGGATTCAGGTCTTTATTCAGCTCCTCCGAACGCTCTAGGACCAGCGTCACCGGTCCCGGGAGCAAGTCCCGCAGCAGCTGGTCGGGAACATTCACGTGGCAGTACCTGCAGGGCCGGACACAGCCGGGTCAGGGCGAGCACCGGGCGGGCCCGGGCCACCGCCGGCCCCCGGCAGCTGCGGCTCAGCCTCCCGGGCTCCCGGGCAGCCCCATCCCGGGCAGATCCATCCCGGGCAGCCCCATCCCGGGCTCCCGGGCAGCCCCGTCCCGGGCCGCCCCATCCCGGGCAGCCCCGCGGGCTCGGCACGCACCGGTAGAGCCGCTCCACGTCGCCGAGGCAGATGGCGAGCGGCTTGCTGCCGTTCCGCCCCTTCAGGCTGTAGATGCTGCGCACGGCGGCCGAGTCCTGGGCCAGGCAGGCCACGCCGTACACCGTGTCCGTGGGCACGGCCACCAGCCCGCCCGCCTGCAGCGCGCCGGCCGCGGCCGCCACCGCCTCCCTCCACTCGGCGGGGCGGCCCCGCTCCGGTGCGGCCCGGCCCGGCTCCACCGGGGCGCTCCCGCCGCCGGCCCGGCCCCCGCGCTCCGCCGGCTCCCCGGCGGGCGGCAGCAGCACCAGGCGGGCACAGCCCGGCCCCAGCCCCAGCCCCGGGCCCGGGCCCGGCCCCGCCGCTCGCTCCGCCGCCCGCGCCAGCGCCAGCGCCGCCCGCGCCATGAGGCGCCGCTTCCGGCGCGGGGCCCTGACGGCACCGCCGGGGCGGGACCGCGCCGTGCCCATGGAGACCGGGCAGCCGCGGCACGGCCGCGCGGAGCCGGCGGGAGAGCGGCGGGTGCCGAGAGGGACGGGGAGACCGGGGAGAAACGGGGGGGCGGGAGCGGTCAGGGGGACGGGGAGATACGGGGGAACCGGAGCGGTCAGGGGGACGGGGACACAGGGGAGAAACGGGGGGACGGGAGCGGCCAGGGGGACGGGGAGATGGGAGGAACGGGGGGAACGGGAGCGGCCAGGGGGACGGGGACATGGGAGGAACGGGGGGAACGGGAGCGGCCAGGGGCATCCGAGGGTCCGGAGGGCGGACGAGGGGACAGGGAAGTGTATCTATAACAGGAGGAACGGAGGGAACGGGAGCGGCATGGGGGATCGGGGAGACACGGGAGGAACGGAGGGAATGGAGGCGGCCAGAGCCATCCTGGGGTCCGGAGAGGGGACGGGGGAACAGGGGAGGAACGGAGCGAACGGGAGCACAGGGAAGTGTATAACAGGGGGAACGGAGGGAACCGGAGCGGCCAGGGCGATCGGGGAGGACGGGGGGACAGGGAAGTGTGTCTGTAACAGGAGGAACGGAGGGAACGGGAGCGGCCAGCGGCTCCGCGGCTGAGCGCTGTCCCCGCCGTGTCCCCGCAGGTTCGGGCCGAGCCGGGGAGGCTGCGGGAGCTGCTGGAGCTGCGGCAGCGGCAGCTGCGGTCCCGCATCGCCGCCTGCGAGGAGCTGCGGGCGGAGATGGCCGCGCTGCGGGCGGCGCTGAGCCCCGGCCCGGCGGGCGGCGCGGGGCCCTGAGGAGCCCTGAGGAGCCCCGAGGAGCCCTGAGGAGCCCCGGCGGCGGCGGCGGGAGTGAGGATCGGCCCCGCGGAAGGGACCGAGGGCTCGGGGCTCCGGGAACGCTCCCCGGTGCTGGGGGAGCACTGACGGCTCCCCCGCCGCAGCCTTGGAGCTCGCTCGGGCTCGCCGCGCTCGTGCCTTATCGCATTAAATTTACACTTCAGAACAAAGCGAGGCGGGCTCGGTGCGTATCTGCCCACCCCCGTGTGCCCCTGAGGAGGAGGCACAGCCCCAGCGGCCCTGGGCGCCCAAGGCCGGTTCCTCCCTGGCCGCTCAGGGAGCGGGGCCAGCCCTGCCCGGCTCTGTCCTGCTGAGCCCTGCCCGGCCCGGCTCTGCCCCTGCCCGGCCCGGCTCTGCCCCTGCCCAGCCCGGCTCTGCCCTGCTGAGCCCTGCCCGGCCCCGCTCTCCCCTGCCCAGCCCGGCTCTGCCCCTGCCCGGCCCGGCCCCGCTCTGCCCCTGCCATGGGAGAGGTCCCAGCTCTTGGTTTTCACTCCCACCCGCACCTCACAGCACCAGAGCAGCCAAGCTGGGATAGGGAGGAGGGTGAAACCTTTCAGGGTTGGAATTCTTATTCCTAATGGGACACTGCAAAATGCTCACACTCCTCTCCCACAGAATACTCTCAGGAAAAACTATTATAACACAATGTTTAAATAAGCATTTAATTAGGATTCCATTAGTATTAATATTGCTTTCAATTCCAAAAAGGTTAATTTCCACTTCTTTGCAGATATTTCAAAGTACAATATTAACTTCATACAAAATGAGCAATTAAGCAAACACCATTATTTCACATTCTTCAAAAAATACAAATTCATATTTACTCTTTTGGGTTTTGGAGATGCTCTTCCTTTGGAAGTACTGTACCTGTAACTAACATCTTCACATTGCTCAATGTAAGCACATTTGTTGCCATGTTTCAGAGTTAAATAAATTCCTTTATTACCATACACACATTCTTGAGAAACTGGGATTTAGTTCAGCTGTCTCCAAAGTCCCAGGCAGTGCAGCCCCCAGCCCCGACAGCTCAGCTGGAGCTGGAGCTGCCCCCGGTGTGGAGCCAGGCTGGGGTTTGGGCTGGGTGAGGCAAAACAGAGCAGGGTCAGCCCGAGCAGCGGGAGGACACGAGAGTCACAAACCAGCAACACCAGCAACTGCAACTACAGCACTGCAAACACACCCTCAAGTCTGCCGGAAAAGGTCACGTGAAAAAAAATCTTTTTTTAAGAAAAAGTAGAAACTGCATTTGAGAAAGTGTACGCTGCATAATGAACCAAATTTTGGCCAGCTTGCACACCACTGCAGCATGGTGTGGGGTTTCACCTAGTTCCAAAAACACACACTCAGACTATGTACACTACTACATAAATATCCAGTTTAATTTGCATTTCTCAGTGCAGACACAGAATCCAACTTCTAGAACATGTGATAAGATATCAAGACAAGACACAAAAAAGTTAAAAGTTCAGCCCTGTCCATGAGAATTGACTACAGGTAACATTTATAAAAACTCGACATTGCTTCCAAAATATGTTACGGAAAAAATAGTATACAATTAAAAACTCTGCAGTCAGAAATTCATAGGGTTTATTAAAGACATGCTCTTCATTTTTGCCTTACAGTCCAAACTGACTCCAGCTAGCTCAGGTAACTCCTGCCAAGAACTTTTCACCCACAGATCTCCAATCATTTCGTGGAGACAGCAGCCTGGCCTGGCTCCGTGGGGAGGATCCGAGGCAGCGCGAGGCTCTGAGCCCCGGCCAGCGGTGGAAGCCACAGCAGAGCTGCTCTGCCCTGCCCCACTGACCCGGCTGCCTCAGCTCACAACACCCCAGCCACAGCATCTCCAGCCACCCCAGGACAGCCCCTGGGCTCTGTTCCCGGCAGCTCCACGCCAAGGGGCCCTGGCTCCAGCCCTGCCCCTGGTTTGTCTCGGAGCAGGAGTGCTGTGAACAGTTCACAGCCTTGCTGCACATCAAGGACAACGTCGTGGATGGCTACAGCCATGCCACCCCCAAGAAATAAGGCAGTAACAGGACATCAGAATCCATCTTGAAGACAAATTTCAAAGGTGCAACATGCCTGTTTGAAAGCAGCTCGTCACTTGTGTTCCCACGTGGGCACAGAATGAGGACAGGGGAAGAAGGACACATATCAAGGGACATGGCATGTCCAACAGGAGTGACAAGCAGCCCCCAGAAAGCGTGAGAGAAAAGGCTGCTGAAGCACAGTGCTCTCAGAGGGTTATTTGCATAGATTGGACGTTTGCTAACGATGCATAATTTGTCTGGGGCACGGGGAAGGGCAGCACAGCACCCACCACGCCTGTTCTGTCAGACAGACACACACGGACCACGCGGGACAAGGATCTTTAGCTACAGGTATTGCACCAAGTTAAGTGCTCATCTTTGCACACCCCTGTTAACTTTTACTCAGAGCAAAAATAAACTTTGTGAAAGTATATACAAAAGAAATTGCAGCAATTGGGTTAAAGATAAAATAACCTAAAGTGCATTTTAGATACCAGTATGAGGTTCTGCGAACTTGTTTTCCTGGGGACACTCAGCATTACACAAGTGTCCAACTCGTACTTTGTTCCATGTAATTCAGTACCAGCATTCAATCAGTGCTGATTTTCCACCCCACCCCCCCACCCCCCACCTACAAGCACAAAAAGCAATTTCTCCAACCTTCAGCTGCACGCCAAGTCTGCTCGCTTGGGTCCTTGCTTGGTGACCAAAGCTACCAAAGTCAGTAACTTGACCCCCTCTACATATTTGAGCTTCTACACCCATCTAGAAACTATGAGTGACCAAGTAAACCCCCACTAGCACAAAACAGGTGACCTAGAGCAGTGCACTTCTGCTCTCTGACTGATAATTAAAGGGGTTCATGCAGACTTTGTAGAGGCAGGCACACTGTTCCCAGAGACTCCAACACATTTACCCTTTTCTGGGAATCCAGGGCAGAAACTCTCCCTTTCATTAATAATGTAATAGTGAATATAATAAATGCTGGAGCAGCAAGGAGAGGACAGGAAAATCTCTGGCCTTGCAGAATCTCAGGGCTTTGCTGCCCTTGGATCTCCTCCCATCCCAGCATGGCACAGACTGCCCTGGAGCACAGTCTGATCACACAGTACTGGGGATGATACAAATGTGATAACATCTCAGACATACGCAGCAAAAACACTCTGGAAAGCAGATGGGACAATAAACAACAACAGCACACACCTGGAAAACACAGTGGATGCACAGCCCGTGTGCTCACAGAATCACATGCTCCTGCCTCAGCACAAGCTTTAACCAGTTCCACCTGAATTGCAGCCTGCCTGATGCATGTATAAGAGAGAAATGGCAAAGCCAATGCACCAAAGAATCAGCAGGATATAGTGCTTTTCCTGGAACACAACAAAAAACCCAGCAGCTGTGAAGAGAAACAGCAGAGATTGACCCTGGGCACTGCTGCCCATCACTGCAGCTTCACATTGAGCTTCCCAGTTCGGAGACTTTGGTAGTTTCTTCTACTCATTTCAGTGACAAGAGAGTTTCTGAAGATGCCCTCTGGTCCAACCAGGAGCGTGTTTTAGGTTGACTAAGTCATAAGTAGCAAAAGTAAAAAAGCCTCCCTGAAGGCTGCGAAGGCTCAGAAGCGTTGCTGAATTGCCCAGCTGTCACAGTGCAGGCCACATCTGGGACCCTTGTCCCCACCAGAGGTAACCCCCACAACTCCTGGGGAATCTTCACACTCCTGCTTCAGCAGTCTCCCACAGGCACACATCCACACCCACTGGCCCTCAAACACCACAGCTGCTCTTGGCCAAAGAAAATGCCCAAGGCCACAGTGAGAGGCACCAGAGGACCCCAGGCAGCGCCCACTCCCCTCCCAAGTGGAGCTCTAGGCAGAGCAGCTGGCAGGAAACTCCTCTGCTAGGACAGTCCCAAACATGCAGGCTTGGGACTATGTTTTTTGTGTTCAAAGCAGTTCTTGCTGCCATGCAATTCAACTGCAGCACAACATGAAGCTGTAGGAGAAAAACAAAGGAGCCACCACCTCGCTGCCCTCCAAGGATTTCCATGACAGGAACAAAACAAGAAGTGCTTTGTTAACCTGTTTTGTGGATGCCAAACCTTGTAGCTGCAGGACTCTACAACAGCCCTGTCACACACCCAGAGGAAACACCAGCAATACGTGGGATGCCCTCGAGTTCATCCCTGCAGCTGCCAACACCGAGCTCTCTGCCCTGGCACAGACACACGGCGTGGCCCAGGCACGGAGTGCTCCTGGCACACCCGTCTGCCCTCACGGGACGTGGTTCTTTCCCTTCTGCACCTCTCAGAAGCTGTGCAGGAGAGAAGGCCAGCTCCCTTCAGTCCCTTTCCACCCGTGCCTGGGCACTGCATTCTCAGGGGAACAGCACAAGAGGTGGCTGAAGCCAGGCTCAGTGGTGGTCACCTACACTGAGCATATCACAGGAGGATTTAACACCCGCTGATCACCAGGCAGCACTCACAGGGTTCTCCCTCCCCAGAGGTACAGAGAGCAGCTCTGATCAAACACAAAGAGTGAAAGACCTCTATCCACTACAGTTTGTACTCCTAAACTGAGTGCAGGACACTCCCCACTAATTGTCTTACAGTCATTATCTTTGTATCTCACTAATGACAACACTGTAAACTGAATAAAGACTATTTAATATTCTTTCCTTTAACACAGAAAACTGACAGCCAAAGCCAGAAAGATGGATAAAAACTATAAAATTACATATTTTAAAATAATGCAGCATAAATAAACCATTTAGAATGAGACTGCATTTATTGCAACATTACAGGCTTTTTGGTGGAGGGGGGGGTTTGGATTTGATTTACCCTGAGTAGATTAGAATATAGACTCTCAGTTTGATATCAAAAACTATTCTGTTGTGTAACATCTTTTAGTCAAGAAATAGCCCCGTGCACAAAAAGCTGGCATTGCAGTAGGCTGGAGGCAGAGTCAGGCAGAAATTATATAGCTCACTGGAAAAAAAAAAAAAAAAAAAGCACGTATGGACAACTGAAGGACAGACTCACTGAATTCAAACTGAATTTATGTTGAATCTTTCTCAAAATTTTCTTAAGGGTTGTTTTTCACAAAAGATGAGAGTAATGAGAGTAACCAGCAAAGGCACTGTGCTCCTGACAGTCCCAGGGTTAGGATGATGACTTGTTGCTGAACAGAGCCTAAGAAATCAAAAGAGCAGCAGGCACCAACCTGGCCACACCTGGCACTCCCTGCACCCCTTGGAGAGGCCAAGAAAACAGACTGGAGCCAGAGCCAGCTGCGCTCCGACAGTGCTTCCATGCTGTGACACAGTGTCTGCAACACACTTGAGTCCTACTGGAATTAAATGAGCTGAAATAAACTCCCCCAAAGCTCCTGGAGGCTTTAGCAGAGCATCAGTACACAGCAAAACCAGGCACCAGCTCCTCATCGGGTACGTGACAATCGCATTCAATCACACTGCAGAGGAATGCTCTCCCCAGCTATGCATTTCCTCCCCCACAGCCTCCTTTCCTGGCTCCCCTTTAGTGCATGGTTAGTAGAGACATGAGAGACAGATTAGAGACCCAAGAAGTTGTAACAAAGACCCACTTGCTGCCAGTACCTTAATCCCAAACGTAAGTGATGTGCAATTGGAGACAAAGTAACCCCCCTTTTCCTTTTAAAAATCTTTTTGCACACGAGTAACCTTAACTTCTGTGTTCACATATGACAAGCAAAAGTGACAGACAGTGCAGCCAAAACAGTTCATATATAACTTATCTATTTCTTTTTTTTTTTTTACCTTTTCTTTTTTTAGATAGAATCTCAAAGGTGGATGTACCTGGGACGTGACTAAGATGACATCCGTGAAGCAGAAATAAGCCACAAAACTTCCAAAGAGGAAGGAATAATCGATCCTTCAGTTTCTGCTTCTAAGGAGAAGGGTTTTACCCTCCAGGTGCAAAGGAAAATCTGGAACATCTTCACTTAGAGAAGCTGCTATTCAAACCAATTTCTTCCTCACCCTGCAGTAGTGCTTCAATTGGAATTATATTAGACGGGGTTTCAGGGCTTTGGAGGGACAGGAAGTCCGATACATCCATGGCACTTAATGTTTCAGTCTGGGAGTCTGAAGGGTTAACTATCTGACTGCTCTGCCCACAAGGAGGAGGAGCAGAGGAGGAAGGAAAGGTCTGAGGCTGCAGCTGGGAAGCTGGCTGCTCCAAAGCTTTTGAATCAGGTGAGGAACATTCCTTCTTAACGGTGGAGGTGGCTTTGTCCTTGGCAGAGTCTCTGCAGGCACACTGGCACTGGCAGGCCTCCTCCTGCTTTATAATGATAACAGGAACGCTGAGACCAATCTGCTGAACAGGGTTTCCTGAAGGTGAAACAAAGACAAAACACAATGGAGCTACATAATTTCACATCAGGGAGAGAGAAATCAGCTTTGTTAAATTAGTTCAGTGTCACACTTACCTGTGTTACCAGCTACTGGTAATGCAGTGGTAAAAAACACCTTTTCTACTACTTTTGGAACTTGTGGCTTTAAAGAAAAAAAAAAAAAAAAAAAAAAAAAACAAGAAAAAAATGTGAATTTACTTGAATCAAATTTCTGCTGCTCAAACTCTAAACAGCTATATACATATTCCAATGAGACACAAAGGAAAATTGAGCTTAAAGTATTGTTTCAGTGGTCCTAAAGATTGGGCATAATATCCCCTGCATTATTTGCTGGCAAATTCAGCTTGTGGGTTTTGACAATTCAGTGACTGAATTCTCAAACACTGCTCTGTGCACTCCCACTGCCTGTACCTGCAGCCACTTGTGTCCACCTACAGCTGAGAGCCTAAAGTGGTACCAATACTGTCAAAGAGAAAACTCCTGATGTTTCAGCTATCCTGATTTACTGGAAAACCACAAACATTCTTTTTCCAGAAAATCTCTTTTTTTTTAATCAGTCAAAATTAGGCAGAGATGGAGACTACAAAATGCCTAAAAACAGCCTTTATAGTAAGAGTCTTTTGTGCTTCTATGCATTAAAAGCTATACATTAAGGCCCGTGTGTATCCCAGGCCTGGTGATGCCCTGTCCTGGATAAACACACTGACATCTGCTGGCAGAAGTCCACCACGAGGGGAAAGAAGAAAACAAGATCTTTCTGCACCCTGGGCTTCTCTGTGCTCTACTTATTTCCCTGTCTATTCCAGGGGCTGCATTGCTGATATGTATAGACATTAACATGCAAAGCATTATACCACACTGCATCCTGGGGTTTATCTTACAGGTTTGACCCCCTCCCTTTTCAAAAGCAAGGGCTCCAAAGCCCAGCTGGATGTACTGACCATTTGTTCTTGGCTTTGTGGGGAACCAGTGGCACCATTTAAGATCCATTGTAAGTTCTGCTCTCCCATGACAATGCTGGACTGCAGAATGGCGGTGCTTGGAGAAGGAGTAATGGTTATAGTGGGGTTACTGGTCAAAACAGGGTTTGCACCAACAGGCACAGTCTGAACTACAGCTGGCAGGGGCTCAGTGGCACTCGGGGCTGTCGGGGCAGGAGCCCCAGCAACCACTGACAGTCCCTGAACGATGGGCTGCGGCGGAGGCTGGCTGTGCTGCAGGAAGTCTTGGTGACTGGCTGCAAACGGTGTGCTGCGAGGAACAGGCACTTCTGGGGATTGTAAAACAGTTGCAGGGTTCCCAAAGGCAGCTGGCTGTGAGCTGGGTGCTATGGAGGAGGGAGCAGCAGGCGCCGCCGAGGCTTGCAGAGCTGCCTGAGCCGGCTCAGGGATGCCGAGCTGCAGGACCAGGGGCAGGGACAGCGAGGCTGCGTCTGCTGCTGGGGGCGGGACCGCAGCCACCGAGTCTGCGTCGCCGTTAAACCCTTCAATCAAGGAAGCTGCTCAAAGAGAAACAGAAAAAATATAAATACATCTGTTCTCATTTGGGCTGAATGAACTGCTTTTTTAATGAACTTATCAGCTAGCTGGTGGATTTTTACCAGGTAATGAATGATCACGTTCCTAACTTCAGAGTAGTGCTCAAAAACAACCCTAGACAGTGAAATCTAAAAGTAGCTGCAAATTCAGGAAGTTGGTAACACTGGGCTCTACACTGAGCCTGATCAGGCTCATCAGCTCTCTCTGACAAGCCTTTTATCAGCTGTGCAGCAAGAAAACAGGATGATGTACACTGCTGAGAGCTCCTGTGCCAGTCCTGCAAGACAGCGTGCTGGGTCACCTCCCCTGTCACACCATGCATTCCACACCAATGAATTTCAACCCTGAAGTTAAAGTTCTTTTTGCCCCTTAGAGTTACGCTGGCCATTAAGCTTCAGCCTGAAATGGTGAATTCAGTACATGCATGCAGAGCTGTCAAAAAGTTCTCTTTAACAGCAGTGCAGATACAACTGGCACCTGTCTGCTGAGAGTCATCCTGGTTTGCAGTGTGGTCTGGGCTCTGAAACATAGACTCGAAGATGCTTGCTGGTGAGATTGTGCTGAGGTCCTGTCCATGTGTCTGACAAACAGAAAACAAAGAGGAAGACATCAGACAATGCTGTATCTCAGGTCTCCACAAACCCCAGTCAGAAACACATCTCCAAAGAGCCAGCCACCCTCAGGAATGGCAGCACCCATTACTTACATGCTGTAAATTTACACCTAGTTTTTATTACCTGTAACCAAATTTACCAACGTAATTAAAAACGCCTACAAAAATAAGTAACTTCTTCAAAAGTGAAATATATTCCTCTGCATCCACTCTTTGCTTAACCCTTATTTCTTGCAGTACTCCATCAGAAACAGACATTAATTTGCTGCCTGCAGAACCTTTTCTGGAGCAGAAAAAAATAGCTCCATTTTGTATCCTGGACCATGCAGTTCTAGCCACCCACACTGCTCGAGGAGCAGAATACACACAGGAGCTGCACTCTGCTCCCACACCACAGCACAAAGAACAACACAGCCTCCTCAGCACCTCGTTTTCCTCTATGTAAAATCCAAGCTCAGTCAAGAACACTGTTATGGGAAAATCAGATGCAGAGCTTTCTACAGCAGGTTGAATTAAGCACTGCACATTTTGGAGGACAAAACCAAAACTCAAATGAGGATGAGGCAATTCCAGGACAATAACTCACTGGATTAGAGTTCTCCCGCAATTCTGAATCTGTTGATATGAGGCTTAAATCACTCAGACAAAGTGAGTGACTTGTATCCTGTGAAAAAGAAAAATAATTTGAATTTTGTATTAAAAGAATAATGTCATAAATGTTTTAAATTACTTTTGAGAGCCTATGCTTTGTTTATATGGGACCCAGATCTCGGTTCTAAAATCAAAGGAACAAGATTTTTCAGCAAAGGATATTTAGCAGCTATCAAGGATTCTTAACATCTCAGTCAAAGTACTTCCAAAAAGCCATTTAACCCAGAATTTTAAATTAGCATAGGAACAAATCAACTTTTAGAAAATAAAAATAATAAAACCTTCCCAGTTAGTATTTCTAGTTAGTATCTATTTTACTTCACATATTTACCCCACAGTATTGACTCCAACTGAAGCACACACAAGGAACAACTGCCCACATGCACATATGGCAAAGTGAGCACTTTGAAAATCCCACTCTTAAATGTTACACCTTAAGAACAAGCTGAAGACCAAATGATTTCTTCCCCAAGGTATGGTTTACATCCACCTAAACCAGAAACATTAAGCAGAAGTGCTACTAACCTCAGACACATTGTTATTGGGAAGTGCATTATAGGTATGTCCCTTCTCATGACCTTTCATGTGACTCTTGAGACTGTACTGGGTACTGAAAGTCTTCTCACAGCCATTGCTGGGACAGAAAAAGGGTTTCTCCCCTGGAGGCAGCACAGAACACATGTAACAGACTTAAAAAACATCCAATCCGACACCTGGCAGAGCAGTATTTCTTACTAACAAGATTTGTAATGTCCCTTCACATATTCAGTATTCCTGGCAGTCCTGCAGGTGAGTGCTTCCATCTCACCATGGGAACTGCCACACAACACAATATTTAATTGTTGTGCATCATTACTGGTACATTTGTGAAAACATGTTCATTGAATTCAAGACTTGTCCAGCATAAATATACCTGCATAAACAGAAAATTTGGACTGGCCTGATGCAGGTGCAGGAGTTTGCACTTGGCCTTTTTAAACTCATGAGGTTCACATGGACACACTCCTCCAGCCTGCAAAGGTCTCTCTGGATGCCATCCCCTCCCTCACATGTGTCACCTGAGCCACTCAACTCAGTGTCACTCCCATATTATATGTAACTATAAATTCCTATTAGGATTCTGAGAGTTAGTATAAACTTAAAAAGCTCAATTAAAGAAAATCGTAAAAAATAACATGGAACTTACCAGTATGTGTTCTAACATGTGTTTTGAGGTGGTGGCTTGCAGCAAAAGCCTTCCCACAGCCATCATGCTCACACCTGAATGAGGCATCAAAGGAGAGCCAGCATCAGCTCCTTTCAATGCATTAGCTACAACCTTAAATCATGCTTTGCAGTAGTCCTGGGCCTCCAAAAGCAGGCCCAAAGCTCTGTTAGCTACCAGCAGCTGCTGTGTATGCTACACATCACAGCAGGGCTGTGAGTAGGGCTTTAAAATCCAAGCATGAAGGCAGTATTGGGGGAATGGAATACACATTGCATCCCAGCAGAGAGCAGCAATGTGCTTTAAAAGACGCTCACCACAGAACAGGTTGATGTTTAACAAAACCACCTTAACTATTCTTGCCTTTTAGGACAATCACTGCACCCACTGTTAAAGGCAGCTGGGGGAGCTTGAGAACAAACAGGCTCCAATGCCAGCCAGCCACCTTCCCTTGTTTCTCAGAACACCATTCCATTCAGAGCAGGAACAGCTGCTTTTTGGCACAGGTGTCTCATTCCCTGAGCCACAGAAGCCAGAACACCAGGCAGCGACTCACCGAAATGGCTTTTCTCCTGTGTGTGTTCGAATGTGCTTCCTCAGGTCACTGTGCGTCGTGAAGTATTTGCTGCAGCCTTCTGATTCACAGTTAAATGTTTTCCCTGTGTGAAGCCTTTGATGTGCTTTCAACCTAAAACACATGTCCAAAAAATCCCTCTTAGGACTGGTAGGATAAGACAGACCTGGCCTGAGGCAAGCAAGCCTCATTCTTTCAAATGTGCAGGACAGGATCAAAGGCATAACATATCCTGAGCAGAATGTAACCAGCTCGTGAAAGTGACTGCTATCAGTTCCAAAATTCTCCAACAAGTCTGAGAGACCACCTTCAGTGCTACTGGAATATAAAGAAGTCACCAGAGTTCTGTCATCCTACCCTTTGGACAGAATTGCCACACCTGAGGGGATTATATTCACAACTGTACATGGAAGAAGCAAAACAGTTCTATTCAAACATAAACACAAAGTAGATACAACTTGCAGAACAGCAATAGCCACACCTACAAGAAAACTTACCAGAGCCTTCTCACCTGGAGCGTTGGACACATTCTCACCTGTGCAGTGCTGAACACCCTCTCACCTGTGCAGTGCTGAACACCCCCTCACCTGTACAGTGTGTTGGACACCCCCTCACCTGTGCAGTGTGTTGGACACCCCCTCACCTGCACAGCATGCTGAACACCCCCTCACCTGTAGAGCGTGTTGAATGCCTTCTCACAGCCCTGCACGTCGCACTCGAAGGGTTTCTCCTTGGTGTGCACCCGGACGTGGATTTTGAGGCTGTAGGAGGTGAGGAAGGCCTTGCCACAGCCCTCCTGGTTGCACACGAAGGTGTACTCCCCCCGGTGCGTCTTCTGGTGCGTGCGCAGGTTGCCAGCGGTGCTGTAGGTGCGGGGACAGCCCTCAAAGGTGCACTGGTAGCGCTTCACCTGAAGGACAAAATGCTGCAGGCTTAATAACTTTTAATAATTGCTGGGATCCAGACATGGATGTAGTCCTTTGATGCAGTCAGACATCAAAAACAATGCAACAGATTTTGACCCCAAAGCCCCCCAAAAAAATGTATTTAATTCTCTGACAACATTTCTGCCGTGAGGAAGGAGTGGCACATGGGAAAGCAGCTGGGCTTGCACAACAGCAATCTAACAGAAGGGGGGAAAAGGAAAAACACAATTCAAAATGTTTCTAGCTAAAAATCTGATTAAACAGTTGGAAAGAACATTGAGGAGCCATCAAACCTGTCCACTACCCACATGTGTAGCACCTTCATTTTAGTCACATGCTTCCTGCAGAGCTACTTACTTGTGGAGCAGGAAGACAAAGGAAAATGCCCTGTCACAGTGCTCAAACCCACTGCTCTGGGTGCTGAATTCCCACCAACACCTTGAACAAAACAGTTTTTACCATCTCCCATGGTCTAACCACCAGCCCATTCATTACTTCACTTTATCCCAAAAGAGCCTTGTTCTTCCCTTCTGTGGATACTGAAACAGTCAGTGCTGAAGTGAAATGGATCACATCAGGTCACAAGGACACCCAAACACAGCTGTCTCAGATTTCTCAGTAAGCCATCGAGATCCCAAGGACAATTTCACATGGAACTAGATTTGGTACCATCCCCACTTCTGCAACAGACACAAGGGATCATTCAGAAGCTTCCCATGAGTAAACCTAATGAAATCTCATCCCCTCTCGTGAAGCAGAAGGAACACACTCCTGATCTGCCTGGATAAAGTTATCCCCCACCATTAATTACCAAACTATGGCTTTAATTTGACTGTTAAAGTTCAGAAACCTCAACACCTAATAGTGATTAAGGAGCCCAAGAGAGGACTTGGCTAGTCACACCAGCTATAAATCAAATTCTAGACAGTTCTCCATAAAGAAAGAGAAATAGCTTCTTGGTTACTTCCAGCCTGTTTTGTAGGGGACAAAACTGCCAGCAGGACTCATTTAAGACAATTCTATAAAGCTGAGTGTGTCCCAATCCATGGTCTCTGGTTGCTCCCACAACAGGCTGGCATTGACCTTCACCTTGCCTCAGTAAAACCTTCATATGTGGAAAACACTAAACCCTCCTGTGAGACACACAAGAGACCTTTACACAGGGCACAGAAATACCACAATGTGCTGGGTTTGGCTGGGATACAGTTCATTTTCTTCACTTGTACAGAGCATGTTCTGGATGATACAGAGATGGATTTTTTTTAGTGCTTCTCATTCCACCCCACCAGCAAGGGGCTGGGAGTGGGGAAGGGACACAGCCAGGACAGCTGACCCTGACTGACCAGGGATACCCCAGACCACGGGATGTCATGCTCAGTATAGAAAGCTGGGCAAGGAGGAAACAATTTGTGTTCCCCAATTTCTGTTTGCTGGAGCCCAGCTTTCCTGGGCACTGCTGAGCTCCCACCTGCCAGGGGAAGCAAGGAATGAATTCCTTCACATTTTCAACTGGTCACTCAGCATTCTCAGAGAAGGAAGCAGTAATTTCACTCTAAGCAATCTGAGCACAGAGCAGTAACACACCAGCAGCAGAAAGCACAGTTTATTACAAGAGGAGGGTACATCATCCTCCCCCGGGGTCACCAGATCCACTACAATTTGTGTATCAGTGCTGAAGTAAATGTTCCTTTAAGGCAGCTGGAAATTAACACTTTACAAAACGTTCCCCATGGTACACAAGGGATCTGACACAGGCAGCAACTACCTGAAAATCAAGGGAGGGTTCTGTTAAGCTTTCCAGGTGTTTACATTTAGGTCTAGAAGAAAAAGGACAGTATTAATTACAGATTAGGCTGTTTAGTTGCCAGCTGTCACTGCCCATGTGTAAGGGAAGGTGGCAGTAGCACCATCAGCTTAATGGCCTGAGCTCTCACAATGGCCTTGCAGCACTCCCCCTCCCTCAAAGGCCAAATGTTTATTTCACAAATCTTTCCAAGCACACCACAGGCAGCAGCAATATCACCAGCACGTTCTGAGCAAAACAAACCTTTTTGTGAAGCACCACAGCATTTAATTCTCTTTTCACATTAGCACACTGTTCATACACAGAGAACCAGCAGAGATTTAATTTGATTTGTCCCTGAAAGCCTCGCAGGGACAGCAGCAAGAGCTCCAGGCTGCCACAGCACCAGGGCACAGGAGAAAACAAAAAAGGCAGCAGAGGCCAAGCCCTGGGCAGGCAGGACAGGGCCCAGGGACACTGAGGCCAAAGGCTCTGGCTTTTGGCCAGGGACACTGAGGTGCTGCTGGAAGAGACTTGATCCAGCATTTACCTCAGAAATGGGAACTCGTTGTGCAATATCCAGCAGGGCTGGAGAAAGCACAGCCTCACACCCTGGTTCAAAGTCTACAGTAACTGCTCTGTTTGCCTTTAACTCTTCCTGGGCTTACCACATTCCCCCTAAATGGCTGCATTTTCTGTGTCATCCCTGAACAAATAACCGGATTTGAAATACAAAACTGTAATCGTGTTTGTTCCTACCCACACAAGTACAGTGAGATTTATAACAGAATAACAATTTTAAAAAAAGCCAAAGGTGCTAAAGTGCAAAATCCCCTTTTTAGCTTCATAAATGTCTAAGGCTGACCTGAAATTCTAAGACTTTAAAACAATTATCTCAAGTGTTAAAACTGTTGCAAGGATTTTGCAAGTACCAAAGAACAGAGCTGTTGATTTTCAGAGCTGACCCAGATGCTTGGGAGCTTTAGAGCTTTCCTTTCCTCACCTCCAGACAATTCAGCACACCTTTGAAACAGCAGGCAAAAAGGCCTTTCACACGTGCTCAGTGCTTTCACATTATGGTATCACTGCCCTCTGTTCTGGGAAATTCCAGAAATGGAAAATAAATTCATATAAAGCATTTCCCTAGGAAATTCCACACCCTACAAGCCATCTCTAAGAAGCAAGGGTGAAAAAATGAAGTCAGTTTAATTGCACATGCAGCCACTGACCCTGCTCAGCTCCCACCCCCTGCTCTGGGAGCAGCTCAGGGTCCCACAGAGAGGAGAGCAAGTGAAACACTTGAGCAGCTGCTGAGTGGCAGCAGGAGGCTCAAACAGGCTCCCTGAACACACCTCAGCCCAGGAGCTCCCCAGCTGCAGAGCTGAGCCCCCCCAGCCCCGTTTCCAGCACCCATCCAGCAGGGTGGCAGCTCTGTGCTGATGGACAGCACCCAGTGTCACAGCCTGTGTCACTGGCACTGCCACCTGCACCCACCACCCCTCACATGCCTCAGGCAGGCCAAATGAGGGGCACCAAGCTGTCCCCGAGCTGCTGTCACAGCCAAATTCCCTTTGCTCTTGCACCCAGACAGAAGAGCCCAGCCCCACTGTGCACCCAGACAGAATTCATCAGGGAAACAGAATTAGGAGTAAACTCCATTTTAACCACGCAGCCTGGCCTGAGCTTTCAAAGCACATCAGATGGCACTTTGAAGCAGCCATCTTCTTCTCACAGTTTCCCTGTGACACAATAAAACTACAAATAACTTAAAATTTGGCATCTCACATTCGGTACTCTGCTCCCAGCAATGGCCTGGCCCTTAATTGTGACCTGAATGTGCCTTTTTTGAGAATGTGGCCAATCCCAGAGCAACAGCTCAGGTTGTTTCAGCTGCCTCTGACTCACTAAATAACGACCTGAGCAGAAGAAAACCTGAAGATCAGTAAAACTACACACAACATGTGCCAGTGCCACACCCTCCTGCCATCCAGTGCCACCAGGTGCCTTCTGGCAGCTTCCTGGGGCAGCAGGCCGTGTCAGAGGGAAGAGGGATGGCCTTGGCAGCTCTGCTGGGACACGGTTCTCCCCAGCACACTGCAAAGCTGGGGGTGACAACCAGAGCAGATTTATGCTCCAGTACACAAAATCCCTCAAAAACGAGCAAAACCACGGCTCCCTCCTGAAATAAAATAGCAAAACCACTGCTCCCTCCTGAAATAAAACAGCAAAACCACGGCTCCCTCCTGAAATAAAACAGCAAAACCACTGCCACTTTCCTGAAAAAAAAAAAAACCAGCAAAACTGCTGCCCCTCTCCTGAGAAACAGCAAAACTGCTGCTCCCTCCTGAAATCCAGTCCGTTTTCAAAGCCCTGAAGGTGCACAAAGCCCAGAATCAGTTTAGCCACTCACCTCCTTCCGCTTGGTTTCCGGGCACTCCGACTGCAAAGTGAGCGTTGCTCCTTCAATGTTCCTTGGCATGGGAGTTGAACCAGGATTTATCGTTAGATGAATCTGATCTGGAGAAATAATATGTTGCACGTAACCCTGTGACATCCCTTCATGATCTGGTATTAAATGAAATCCTTCTTCGTGACCCTCGGGTAAGAAAGGCAAGTGGTCACCGCACTGTCCTTCATCCTCCTCATCCTCCAGCACGCTGTGGTCCTGCTCGATGAGCACAGTTGTCCTGTCGTACACCGTCCCGGACGAGGAGGACACCAGCCCGTTTTTGTCGGCAAACCTCATCATATTTTCATCTTGGGCTAAGTCTTCTTCCTCCGCCTCACAGCACACGGCGTTGCCCTCGGGGCTGTTCTCACCCATGGCTCCACGCTACCGGCAGCTCCCACCGGAACGGCTCATCTGCAACACAACGAGAGGCGGACGGGGGTCAGGCGGCTCGGCCGGGCCCCGTTCCGCCCGCAGGCACAACCCCAGAGCGGCCGGTGGCGGCGGGGCCGGGCCGGGCCGAGCGCCGCGGTCCCGCCCTGAGCGCGGCGCTACCCCACCCGGCCCGCTGCCGCCAACAGCCACTCCCGCTGCCCGCGCCAGCCGCGCTGCTCCGTGCTCGGCTCGCTCGGCCCGCTCAGCCCTCCCTGGGTCGCTCCCTCCCGCTGCCCCGCTCACCGGGTGCCGGCAGCTCCTTCCCCGCCCCAGCGGCACCATGATCGCCGCGCCGCGCTTCCGCTTCCGGCCGCGCGCCGCACGCCGGGAGCGCCGCGCCCGCCGCGGGGGCCGACGGGAAGGAGGAGGGCGGGCGGGAGGAGCGCAGCGCCGCCTAGCGGCCGCGCGCCCCTCGCGGCCCTCAGCGACCGCGGAAAGGTGTTTTTATTTAAATAGCAGCGGCTTAAAAACTCGCCTCGTTTTAACAAGCTAAATAAAATACAGTGAACAAATCAGCTCTCTTTTTTTTTTTAACTTGTCTACACGCAGCTTACTGAGAAATTTGATGTACTTTGCGGCATAATCAGGTGTCAAACTGCCTGACCTTCACCTTCGAAAGCAACAGATTGTATAAAACACCGTGGTATCAGAAAAAGTACCAGTATAATGTTAAATAAAATACAGTGTACATATCAGCTCTCTTTTTTTAAACTCATCTATGTACAGCTTATTGAGAAACTTGATGCACTTTGCGGCGTAATCAGGTGTCAAACTGCCTGATCTCCGCCTTCGAAAGCAACGGATTGTGTAAAACACTGTGATATCAAAAAAAGTGCCAGTATAATATACAAAAAAATATATATTTTTACAGCAATTCAATGTGTACAAGTGAGATGAACCGCATCTGAGGTTCATGGTAAATGATCTTCTCTGAGGAGGAACTGGCGGATAAACTGCTGCGCTTTCCTCTTGGCAGCGACGTCGGGCGTGGCGTGGCCGGGAGGCGGCCGCAGCAGCAACCCCCCGAACACGCTGGCTGCAGGGAAAGCACAGGGACACACGGTGAGAGCCGCAATCCAGGCACCCCTGTCAGAGCCCAGCACACCCCTCTGGGAACCCAGCACACCCCTCTGGGAACCCAGCACACCCCTCTGGGAACCCAGCACACCCCTCTGCTGCCCCGGCTGTCCCAGACCCTGGCAGGGGCTCGGAGACCTTGGCACCAAGTCAAAAACATCTGTGGCTTCGATTTTAGCCCATGGAAAAAGCTGCCAACTTTTATCAGGAATTAGAAGCCACAAGGGTTTGAGTAGTGTGGTAGTTGAGTTAACACAGGGTGAAAAAGTAGAATTTTGGGGTTTTTAGACTAGGATTCAGGGGAATTTGGGTATGTCCTGGCCTTCTTCTCCTTCTGTCTAACGTAAGTGATAGGTATTGGCTGGTTATTGTAAACATAGTACACGTAATTTTTAATATAAAATGTAAACACCACCCTGAGGGCACACAGAATGCCATGGCCGACTTGTTAGACAGAGCTCAGCAGGTCAGAGAAAGAATGTTATAGATAAGGAAAAATAAACAACCTTGAGAAGCTGACCCTGTGCATCCAGACTCTTTGGCTGCACAGGCTGGGAAATGAGGACTTTTACACTCTTGGGGTCATCCCATCACCCAGACCCCAAGAGACCCCAGAGAGGAGAGCCTGGCTTTGGAGTGAGGCAGGATAAAGCTGATAATCCCCCATCTCAGGGCTGCTTTCCCAGACTCCGGCTTTTCTATGGGCTATTTGTTTCTAATAAAAGGTTCAAAGCACAACAAGCCACCACTGCACTGGGGTATGAAGGGTTGTGTTGCCCTAACTGTGCAGCCCCTCTGAACAGAGCATTATTTTGCTGGCCTTACCAAGAATATTCACATCCAAATGGTTCTTCCCCGAGTTCTTCAGTAGCTCTCGTAAAAATGCCATCAGATATTCGAACACATTTTTATGGCACGCTGGTAGGTCAGAGATAATCTGAGAAGGGGAAAACACCAACATTCACATTGCAGACACAGCAATGCCTTCCAGCTGCGCCTGCCCCCAAAACCCCCCAGTCTGCAGGTGCCAACAGCTCTTTATACCCAAAAAGCACCAGTTTCAGATCATTCCTATTAAGAGACGATTACTGAGAGCAAAACTGGGTGATGGGTGTAGCAGAGGCCAGTTTCCCTGCCCTCCCTCTGGCACTGGAGCTGGTCCCTCGGGCAGCCAGCAGTACCTGGCAGCTCAGCCCGTAGTTGCTGGCACTCTCCAGACAGGAGCTGTAGAACCTGCAGCAGATGACAGGCTCGGGAAGGCTCTCCAGGAACAGCAGCAGGGCCTCTGCCACTGAGTGGTTGCTGCCCACTGATCCAGTGGTTAAGGAAGAGCACAGCACAACCTAGGCTGGTCCTATTTCTGCTGAAACATGAATGAATTTTGGGTTAGGTGTCCCAGAACTCTGCCTACAGCTCAGAGCTTTGGGTTAATCCCCTGGCCTCCACACGAGTTGCTGCTGTTAGCAGCTGGGCACTTGCGTCATTCATTGACATCGCCAGGACTCAGCAGAGAATGACACAGAGCCACGAGGAAATGCAGAGCTCAGGTACCCCAGGAGGAGAGACAGCAGCTTAGAAACCTCAGAGTTTTGGCACTCTGGCATAGTGAGCCTTCCTTGACACCAGCCTGAAAGGATACAGAAAGTATCGTACATTCCCTTGTCCAAACAGTCTCGGATTTGCTCAAATTCAGATCTGAGGCCTGGCTGCTGAAACAAGTCCTCCTGCAAAGACAACCCTTTATCAGAAGAACAATTGTGGGTAAATAGAGCAATGTTGTTATAATCTGCCTGGGAAGTCTCTCCAAATTGGTGGTTGTCACCCAAGTCTGCTTGATAGCCGGACACTGCTGATGCCTGGGCACACAGACACGGGCACTAGCACCCAACAGTACAACCTGGGGCATCAGGACCACTTATCTCCATGGCCTGTGGCCAAAAACACACCCAGCTCGTGGTGGCTGCTATTACCAGTATCTGCTTCCAAACTTAACCCAAAGCAAACATTTCGTTTTGTGTTTCCAGTGCCAACCTGCTGGGAAGCGTTGCGATTCAAGTGATCCACCATCATCCACAGCTCTTTTGGGATGTCCATAGGCTTTTCATCTTGGGCAGGATCATCACTCATGTCTACTGGCATCAGGGTCTGAGGGAGGGCAGTGTGGGCAGGAGAGAGACAAACGAAAGGTAGCTAGCCAAGTTCTTATTCAACTCGGCAAAAATACTTCACAAAGCTTATACCTGAGAATTGAGACTTCTTAATAAAAACATACAGGCCTTAGCATCTAGTTTTAATGCTCTTGTGTGTTTGGAAGGGAATCTTGTCTTTCACTCACAAGTCTCCGAATGGATTCTGCTGACATGTCCTGGATTGGTTCCCTCATGTAACACAGTGTATGGATGGGAGAGCCAAAGCAACTTGGCAAATAGTTGCCTGTTATGGATAGAAAATAATCCTTCCCATTGACAAGATGCAAGACTAAGATATCTTCAAGTTTTTCCTCTCCAGAGTTTAAGCGAGTAGCTGTTGATTTATTAACAAACACCTCCAGCTCAACTGTGATCTCAGCATCTGCCAGAAGATGATAAGAAACCCACACTCAGTTACAACCAGCATTAAACCTACAGCCTGCAAACAGGCACAGCACTCTCAGAAGTGCAGAGGGAACTAAGCCAGAGCAGGACAATATCAGCAATAACATGAGACAAAAGGAGGAGCTCACCTGAGAGCAAGAAGCCCTTACTGGGATTAGCAGTCAGCCACTCCTTGCAGTAGGTTTCCTCATCTGGTTTGCTGATAAATTGGAACTGGCAGGGCACTTGGCCATTGCGGATTGTAATCCTCTCTACCTGCAGCTGCATGTATTTAACATCCTCAAAATGGATCTAGGAACAAATGTCAGTCAACATCATCAGCCGATTCCACCTTGCAGAGCAGTAATTCCTGTCCTGTGGTTTAATTATTAAGCAGCAAGACAACTGGATTAACCCCTTGCTGCCACCCCCCTCTCCTCCAGGAGTGCATAGGATCACATGTGCATACTCTGAGTGCCAAAGTCCCTTCTGTCAGGGGGCCCTTTAAAACAAATGCTGCCCTCAAATAACTACAATAAAATTGAGAATGAGATAGCTGTGGCCTCAAATGTCTCCTGGACTTATCTTTATAGTCCCAACACACAAAGCAAATGCTGGTTTGTGACCTTCTCCAGACCCCTACAATTTTACATTTTATGTTTGAAAGCACAAGTCAGAGCAAAGGTCACAAACCACCTTTTTACTTTCTCTCTTCCCACCTCATGGAATTGCACATCTTGTGTTTCAGCCTTGGACTGTGAATGGAATTCACCAGCATCTAAATAGGAGCAAAGATTCCTAGGGCTTGTAAACACAGAGCAACTGGAAGTCAAAATATTCTACTTTTTGTAACCAGACCCAAGGGTCTAGGATCCATCCTCTGCTGCTGGGGCCTAGGGTTGCTCAGTTCCTTCAGGGAGTGCTGGCACATGCCCATGCCCTACCTCTCTGCGGGACAGTGTCACCGAGGGAATGTTGGCATTCTCCAGCTTATCCAGGGAGCGCACTATTTCCTCAAAGGCTTTTCGGTAGAGCTCTTCATTCACAACCTTCACCTGAAAAGGACACACACTGCACCAGCTAGCACTGACTGTGCCTCTGCAGGACAGCTGGAACACAGCTGCAAACATGTAATTTGATTTTAGCAGCACACTAGGGTGTACAACACAGGGAATGGACAGAGCTGTTTGGAGCACTAATCTCCAAGATCTTCTCATGATCCAACAGTAAAGGACCTTGCCATAACTAACAAGAGTTACCCAGTCAGTACTAGGTCAACCTTTATTTTTCCCTCAGAAAAAATAAGAAGTTTAACAAAACACTCCTGTGTTTCCAAAGAACACTGCCAGATATTCAGGCTTTGTCCAGTTTAACTGCAGTATCATTTACACAGCCCTTGCTTAGTGTGGTCAACAATCCCATCTCTACATCTGATCCAGCCCACCTTTCAAGCCATTGTTCTCTGCAATGCCATAAAAGCAGGAGAGAGAAATCAGCAGCCAGGGAATGAGGTCAGCAGCGTTACTTCATGCAGCACTGACACACTTACCCCAACATCAAACACAGAGCTCACTGGCTTGTGGTCACTGAGCTTCAGAGCCATGTGGCTGCGATAGCTCAGCTGGGCAACCTTCTGCCCCTTCCAGAGGATCCGATCACACCACGCTGGAACACGACACTTCTCACTAAAACACAGGGCAAAAATCACCATTTCCAGGCACAGGGCAGGTGCAGTAACAACACAGAGCAGCACACTGCTCACCCAGAGATCAGGCTTTCCTGCCATGGCCTGGAGCTCATTCTCTAGCCAAGTGGTATTTTTAACAGTTTCTTCATACATATATAAAAAGTTTGAGTGTCTGCTGTGAGGTATTTCTTGCTCATGCTTTACTTCCTACTTCTTCAAAGGTGCAAGATACAATTAACATACAAAGCAATACTCAGGTATTTTTGACCATGAGCACCATGAAAAACAAAATCTCAGGCTCTACATTTAAAGTTTGCATTTATTATTTTCAATGACAGCTGCACAGATTTAATTTCTGCACTTGCAGCTGAAGTTCCTGGTTTGCTGAGATTAGAGAAGTTGCTCTGTCTATACAGTTTTACAAGAAGGGTGATTCTCTTTGAAGAACAGCACAGTTGACTCCACATCAACCCTGGCTGGTCTCACCTGAGCAGGTACAGGAGAGATCAGCAAAACTGAGATCTTAATAATTTAGCTTGGGGAAAAAAAAAACAACAAACTAGACAAAAAAATTAAACTAGCTAAAAGGATTAATTAACTTTGTTAATAAATCATATCTAACAGGAAGCCTAATAGGATTATTATTGGGAAAAAAATATTAGGAGTATCTGACAAATAGCTGTGGGAGAAAAACAACATAAATAGATGTAAACAGGAGATTAATTTTGGAGCAAAGGGAGAGAACCAGAAATAATCTCAGAATTGTTCCTATTTACAGCCATTAGACCTGCCATGTATTTTAGCCTTTTTTTTACTTCCTTCAGTAATAATATCAGCCATTTGTAGCATCACATCTGAGACAATCACTGTACCTTGTGTCCCAGTCATCAGAGCCAGCATCATACTTATATGTTGGCTGGAAAGAGATCTCTCCTTCTGTGAAGCCTTCAAAGGCTGTATTTGCCTTCATTTGCCTCTTCAGCTGCAAAAGAAGATGAAAACTTTAATTTTTGATTACCTCAAGCACAATTTCCTTATGGAGTAAAAGGGAGACACTGAGCAGAGACAAGGCCAAGGAGTCCTGTGGTTTGTACTGAGCACCCTCAGTGCCATGTGAGACATCAATACCTGGTCATACTGGCAAAGCTCTAGAAATGCTTTCTCCTCTACAAGCTGCTTCACTTTTGCCACATCCAGCTCCTCCAGACGATAGTTGAGGTCCCCCAGCCACAGGATCACACTGAAAGAGAACATAAATCACAATGTGCAGGGGCCTGAAGCTGCCCCAGAGTGCAGCTGGCCATGGACAGCAGCTCCACGCTGCAGCTCCAGAGCTCTCCCCATCACAGCCCCTCTGCTGAGCTGCTCTCATCAGGAATAACAACAGTGGAAACTTAAAAACCTTTTCTATTCTTGCCATAATTAATCACTGTTCTGCATGTTTGTCACTATCCCCTAATGAGTGGTGCTGTTACTGCTCCACGGTGACTGAATTCCACAGCTGGGGAAGTCAGTGCTTATTCCTGCCCCATCCCCACTTTGGCTTGAGACTAAAACAAGGCTTGGGAGAGCATAAGGTGACAAGTGACCTGTCAGAACGGTGTGGGTGAGCCCTGTCCAAACCAGGTAAAGCTTTTCTATGCCCTCACCCCCCAGCACATTCACAGAGTGCTCCCTTGCACGTGCCACGATTCCCACAGCCAGATGGGAAGCATACTCGTGTTTGCCAATAGTCAGAGGGGGCAAATTTGGATCTGACTGGCAGAACTGCATCCTAGAGCAGATGTCTTTGAAGTCCTGGTTCCTCCGCTCGTATTCCTCCGTGTGAGCTGCGAGGTGAGAATTCACAATGCACACACTGGTGTTGTGGAATTTAAACCTGATGGCAACAGCACCTTTGTTACCCTGAAAGAGAAAGGCAAAGACATTGGTCAGAAGCTTTTACACTGCAGGCGAGTTACTAGCAGTGGACAAGCCAGAAGACTTTGAGACAGAGTGTTTAATTCCAGAGGAAGGAATAGGCTGAAAATCCTAATTAGAGATTACTGCTTTGAACACTGGTGCACACCTGGCAGTTCTCTCTCACAGTGCCCTGAGCTGGCATGGGGATAGGACTATCTGCTTCTAGGGGCAGCCACAGCCCTTAGCTGGAGGAATAACCATTGCATCCAAGAGGGGAGCTCTTCCAAATCTCACCCCTTCTCACGCACAGTTGCTATTCTTACCATCCTCCCCATGATTCCAGTTCCCACAGTCTCAACTTCCACCTCAGAGATGTTGAGAGCAAGTTCTGCTTTCACATACAAGAGGAGCATGATCCCCACCAGCCGCACAAGTTTCACCTGAAAAACAGACCCTGGTCCATTCAATGCTGTAATGGAAGAGGTTTGCTCAGAGAAGGCACATCCATCCATAACCTGGGCCACCAAAGAGGAAGTTTCAGCATCATCCATTGCACCAGCAGGGCTCACAGTGCACAGGCCCCCAGCAGCACAGCCCAGGAAGGAGCTGGGAGCAACATCAGTGAAGGAAGTTGAAGCCCAAAGCAAGAGCTACAGCACAGACATAGGCTCATGGAAGGAAAATCTCTTCAAAAGAGACAAGAGATGAAGCAGACCTATGGGGCAGGAGCTAAAACAAAAGCAGTATTCCTACCAAAACACCTTCACAATTCATTCCACCATACATTGTAGGCAGACATGGAAGAAGGTACAGAACTTTCTATTCTCCTTCCCCAGGACAGCAGGAGCTCCCTTTAAGTGGGGAAGCCTGGCTCTGTTTCCCATCCTGCCCCTGCCTCAGCACCCTGCACAGAAACAGCACCTATAAACCTGCACAGCCTCTGAAGACACAGCCATTGAGAAAAAGAGAAAGCAAAGGGAAAAGAGAGCCAAGTGGAAAAAGGTTTCGCACTCAAACCTCCCCAAAAGCCACATTTACCTTTGCATATTTGGCATCTGGGTGAAGACTATCAGTTACAGCTTTAAACCATTCTTCTTCCTTCGGTGTGTCATTGAAAAAGAAGGCTTCTTTAGTCAGATCAAGCTCCTGGAAACTGTGTTAGAGGAAGGAACCCATGGATGCATGCACTTGTTTGTAGCTCTCCACCCCCTTCTCTGGGAAGGAACTAAATCAGCTTATACTCACTAAATTTATAACTGAAAACTCAAATTCAGTTGTGCTGATTGTAGATGTATGTCAAATGTGAAGCTAAATTACTGTCATTATTACATCAAATGGCATTAAGGATTTTGTAACAATGAGAGGCCAAACCCTACCAGACCAACAACCCTTACAGGCTGTGGACACACCCTGCTTGGAGCTGTGCGTGCTCCACCAGTGCCAACATTCCCGAGGTGTCCTGGCTGAACTCGGGGTGACAGCTCCTCCTGCACAGCCCAGCTCAGTGGGAAGGGCCAGGGACAGACACTCACCCCACGCAGTAAATGTCTGGAGGCTCAGCATCACACCTCAGCCAAGGCTGGAGGCTCTCTGTGGGTGACTGACCATTCACGTTGTACGTCCCCACAAAAACCCTGCAAAGACAGTGACAGAATCCCAGAGCTGCAAACTGCAGAGCTCAGGAACAGCACTGCTATTAGCCAGGTAAATAATGTTCTATATACCTAATGTGTTGCCAGGGAAAATTAAGAAAGGTGACAAATGACAGATGCATTTTTACATTTTTTAAATTGTTACACACAGATACAAAGTGTTAAAGGAAAAACAAGACTAAGGCTGTAGCTGTGCAGTAGCAGCTTGAAATGATAAATTCACAGAATGAGATGCATAAAACAATTTCAAACAGTAAAGTTTTGGTCCTTATTATATATTTCACTCAAGCTCTTTCTTATAAGCTTATTGGAACAGCTACATGGATAAACAGTGGAAAGAAATGGAGAGGAAGAAGGCTGGAGTGCACAGAGCTGATGTATTTCCAGACACTATCTAAAATAAGCACAGAAAAAGAGTGATTTCACAAGAACCATGAGGTAAGTCTTGACAGAGACATGAATGAAATTCTGCTTTGCTCATGTCTAAATGTGGAAAGAAAACTGTTCTGGAAAGTATGGATCATACTTTTCTACAGAATTTCTTGTTTGTGGGAACAGAGGATGAAATAACAGATGAGTTGTTCTGACAGCCCACAAAAGTAAGTTCTTCTCAGGAATGATCATTACCTGTAGTTCTGGATGTGTGTGTAGGAGTCCTCCTTTTGTACAAGCTGAGATTTAACAATAGTATCTCTGAGTCCAAACTTTGGTTCTGATAACATTGAGGCCTTGTTCGAAGCCATGACACGGGAGGCCCGAACCTGTTCAGTTCTCACTTCAGACTTGAGTTTGCTTTGCCTGCAAATGAAACACAGATGAAGCCCAGGCTATCCCCACACCCTAACTAGCACATTTCTGCCACCAAGGCCTTAATTCACATTTTTCTATCTGTTCACTAAATACAGGTAACATTTGGGATAAGCCAAGAAGACTGAAAAGAGCATTTCTTAGCAGGGTTGAGATCTCCAGACAAAAGCAATTTAACTAACTAAAACAACAAATGGCTTTCACCATCCTAGTGCAGCCTGTTGATGCAGGGCAGGCCTTACTCACACCTGAAAAATGACACAAAACCTGTACATCTTCCCTGCTTACTGGATCAAGGAGAGGGAAATTTCATCTCCCTCTGCCCCAGCCAGAGAATGAAGCAATGTGTTTGTTTACAAAACCTTCTGGTGGAAATATTCCAATTCTGCCCAGGGTGGGTGAAGGTAGAGGTGGTTTTACTTTGTGTCTCCTGGCTCTACAAACTCCTTTTGCAAAGGAATAATGCCACAGCTTGGAAATTCCCACCAGCAACTGGATGGTATAAATTTAAGGCCAGCAACCTGCATACCAGTGCCAAGGACAGCACACACACTGACTCTGAAGGATTTGCATCAGGGTCCACAAAGTCCTGGGAACTGGAAAATGAAACTGCAACATTTTAAGAGTGTATCTATGAGACACAGTGGCTCTAAGCCAAAATTCTGAATTCAAAATAAACACTACTAGCAGGTCCTGTCCCACTAAACAGCCAAAATATGCCCAAACAGGGAGGATTGTAGGGAGAGGGCGTGGAATGAAATTTCCACTAATGTTTTGACAGCATGCTTATGCTGAACTTTTAATTAGAACCTGCAAATTCTCATCTCAAAAAGTGGCCAGCTTCTACTCTAGAGCCCCCCACCTGTGTGCACTGACCTGGGAGTGCCTCTGTCAGTGCTGTCATGGCTGGAGCTCTGACTGACTGCAGCTTTTTTCCCATTTTGTTTGACACCTTCAGAGCCAACCGCTTCTGGAAAAAAAAAATCAACCAACAGAAAGTTTCACTTTAAATCACTTTAAACACAAATTGTTCTTCCATTTATCAACGTGCTTATGTAAACAATGGCAAAAATCTGTGGGCAGAAAATAATTTAGATTTGTGTGGAAAAACAAAGTAGCCCACAGTCTCTCTTTCAGTTATTTGAGAGATTCAGCTTACTCTGACCCAAGTGTTGTGTGATGACGCAGCTTCCCTTGCAGAGGAAGAAATGACAGGAGCCACAGAGAGCAGCACCATCCTCTGTGGGAGCACTTGCTGCTGGCTCTCCTTTACAGCTAAGCTGAAACAGGACTTAGCAGCACAAAATCCAGGGCTTTACTCCAGGAATTTGAAAAATTTATGTTAATAGTAGATTTTTCCTTTCTGAAGCAAGACAGGAAGTACAAAGAAAGGGGAGAAAAGGGAAACAAACAAACCCCAGAGTACCATTTAAAGAGTTTCTACCTATCTGCAAATACCCAGCAAGGCACAGGTGTCAGGACACCTCGAGGGCCACAAAGAATCACACCAGGGACCCACTGAACCTCAGCAGAAACATCTGCCTCAGTGCAAACTGCTCCTTCCTAAAGCAGTAACAGGGCTGCTAGCACACCAGTCAAACTAACCACAGCAGTGACACTAAACACACCACACTACCTTAGCAAAATTTGACCAGCCTTTCAGCATTTTGTTTCAGTTACAATATTCTGCTCCTACAAGTTGCAAAATAACAGTTAAAAAAGAGGATTCTGGGGGAGGTCTCTGTGTTTAAGATGCAAAACCAGCAATCTTAAAATCATGCTCCTTAGCACACAAATCTAATGATGATGCAGAAATTGTTAAGACTGTTGGATTCTAGGCATTCAGCTGAGCTTCTCCTCCAGTGAACACAACCCAGAAAAAAAATTAAGATGTTACTGCTGTCACAGAACATTCTGCAGAACACGAGCACAAAACAGAAATAGAACTTGCAGTACTTCACCCAGGCCCTCAGGATACAAACCAGATGACAAGAAGTGGCCAAATTCTCAGCCTGGATAACCTCCCCTGCCCAAGAGCCTTCTGAGAATAGACTGTGTAAGAGGATTTATCAGAGCCTGGATGCAGAAGAGCACGACAGAAACCTCACTGCAGATCACACAGCTCAAGTCAAGCAGAATTGGCCAGGAGCACACCGGGAAGTGTGGGCCCAGGGACTTGGGACCCAGCAGTTTCTCCGTGGGCATTGAGAACTCAGTTACTGCTCCTTGGACCTCTGCAAGCTTCCCACCAACAACCACGCAACATCCCTTGAGAGTGAGTGACAGGAACCAACCTGAACCTTCACCTCAATGGACAATGGTTACTTTTGTGCCAAGAAAAGAGCACATTCCCAGGCTTTATTACCTGCATGGGTCTGTGCCACTCTCCACTTTCCATTTTGATTGCAGAATGGAAAGATGTGTGAGCCTGCTGCTGTCACAACTGCTACCTGATCCAAAGATCAGAATTACACATCACACCTTGCATTCTAACCTCATGGGCAGAAATCAGCTTTAGCTAGGATTTTCCTAAGAAAGAGATTAGCTTTGGAAAAGGGCTGTTTCCTTAGATATGTTTACATCTAGCCACAGATTCTGTAGCCAGAGGGATATATATGGTAGCACTCTGAAATGGAATAATGACCTTGTTCGATAACTGAACTGAGCACAGAAATACAGAGCAGCATGCAGAGATCACAGGAGCTCTCAATTGCACAGGATTTGCAGTTAGATGAGATCCAAGCAGTAATAAAGGCATTAATGTAAAAAATGTGCAGTGACATTACAGAACAGCAGGGAAATGTATAATATCTCCTGGATAAAACAGGATTCATGCTTAGCGTCCAAAGGGGAGAATTAAATCAAGGGGAGCAGCCCAGGGACAGCAAAACGCCAACATTCAGCTTTTGAACCGCACACTGACTTCCAGGAACTGCTTCAGCTCGGAATCTCCTCAGACGAGCGCTCTGCGAAGGGGGAAACGCCGCCGAGCCCCGGGAGCGGCGGAGCAGCGGAGGAGGCGCCGGAAGAGCGGGGCCGGTCCGCGGGGCGGGCACCGGGCGGCAGAACCAGCGGCAGAACCGGCGGCAGAACCGGCGGCAGAACCGGCGGCAGCTCCGCCACGGAGCGCCCCGGACCGCCTCCCGGGCCCGGCCGAGCTCCGGCTCAGCCCTGCCCCGGCCTCGCCTCCCCGGGCAGCGCGACCCCCATCCACCCCGGCGGGTCCCCGCGCTCACCTCGGCGGGGCCGCCCGCCCGCGGACATCGCCGCAGCTCCGCGCCCCGGCCCGGCCCGGCCCCAGTGCCCGCCCCGATCCGCCCCCGGCCCGGCCCGCCCCGGCCCGGCCCGATCCGCCCCGATCCGCCCCGGCCCGCCCCGATCCGCCCCCGGCGGAGCAGCCGCCGCTCCCGAGCACCGGGCGGGGATCGCTGCCGGGCCGGTTCAGCGGGGACAGGCCAGCGGGGACGGGCCAGCGCCGCTCGTCCCCACGCGGGAGCCACGGGCGGAGCGGCGGCGGCACCGCCGGACCCGGTGGCCCGAGGGAGATCCCACCTGCGCTGCACCTGCTGAGCTCCTGCAGGAACGTGCGCGTCTGCGAGCCGAAGGGCAGCTGCACCGTCAGCCCGCCGTCTGCCGAGGTGATCCGGACAGTCACGTCCGAGCCTGCGACACCGGGAGAGAGAGCTCCTGCGGGTCCTGCTGACAAACCTTCACAAACTGAGCGTGTCTCCGCTCTAAAACGGCGCCTGTGCACAGGCACGCAGCCTTTGGCAACATCTCCCCATGCCTCCTAACCACGTTCCTTTCCAAAGTTTTACATGAGAATGCCACGTAAAATATAAAAATTTATAAAAATTTTTATTCTGCTTGTTCAGGGACAATAATTAATCTTCCAGCAGCAGTTTAAAAGCATATGAAAAATTAGTTCCCTCGGTTGAATGGGGCTGACAATGGCCAACAGCATGGCAACTGCCCCAGGAGCCACAGGACACAACCCCTCCCCAGCCAACTCCCGTGGGGCCAAGAACCCCCCAGTCCTGCCCCACTGCATGCAGCTGGCCCAGAGCACCCGTAATGCAGGCACTAAAGCAACCACAGGACTCACCAATGACGTGAAGGTCACTGTCGAGTACAACTGCAAAAGTAAGACAAAGTTCAGTTGAAAGCTAAAGCAACAGATTTGCAGACCACGCTGATCCGTCTCCAAACTCCAAGTGCTCCCTGCAGGAACAGAGGCAGGCAGAACAAACCTGCTGGGCAGGGGCTGTGGCTGGGGCCAGGGGGGACATGGGTACTCTGGTCCTCACAGGGCCCTGCCAGAAATGCCACGTGGTGCACAAGTTTCCCCAGAGATAACAAACTGTTAAAAAACATGAAGGCAGAATAGATTGCAAACTTCAGGAAGCAGGACAGCAGAATATGGGCACCAAACCCCTTCATCCCATTCTTTGGAACTGGCCACTGAGCCACCACAGTGTGTCAGTACCTTCTTCCACTGCAAACCCATCTGTGATGGGGATTATTCTCTCCAGCCAGACGTCCTCAGCTGTGATGGCCATCCGCCGGTGAGTGTACACATAGATCCTGCAAGCACAGAGCAGACACGGAGGCAAAGCCTCCTCAGTTCTGGTACATCTGCACACAGACCAGCACGGACCCCATCCCACCCAGCAGCACCTGCCAGCACAACCTCATGCAAATCCCAGAGTAACTCCTCAACCAAATGCCCACCCACCTGCTCACCCATCACTTAAATAATGTGTTCATATAGGCGGCAGAGCAGAGCAGCTCATGGGCCTGGGGCTTCTCACTGACCACCCACAATGACATCAAGGCACCATGCCTCCAAACTGCTAAGGAGCTAAAGCATCCTGGTGGGAAGCCCTTGGCATGGGAGGGGGTTCTCAGGCCCCTGAGAGACCCGCTGAGCTCTCTCGGACGCTCTCCCTGCCCGCCCCGCGCTCCGGTACCCACGCGTGCTGCCCGCGGCGCTCCACCAGGCCCAGCAGCCGGCTCTCCACGCTGTGCCCCGCGGGCAGGAGGCCCTGCACCGCCTGCGGCCGCGGTCAAGGAGCCGTGCACGGCGGCGGGAGCGGGGATCGGTGCGGGGCATCGGCGGGAGGGAGCGGGGACCGAGCGGGGGGAGCGCGGCGGGGACGGCGGGAGGGAGCAGCGGCAGCAAACCGGGGAGGGACGGGGACAGAGGGAGGGGGCAGCGGCAGCAAACCGGGGAGGGACGGGGACAGAGGGAGAGAGCAGCGGCTGCAAACAGGAGGGAGGGGACGTGGACAGGCCGGAGGGAGCGGCGGGGCCAGCGCGGAGCTGGGAGCGCGGCGGCACCGCGGCCCCGGGGCCCATCAAAGGATACGATCCGGCAGGTCGCCCCCGCCGCCAGGCTCTCCTGGATGGCCACCGACTGGTCCATGCCCGGGCCCGGCACCGGGGGCTGTCCCGGCGGCTGTCGCGACGCGATGAGCGCGGCGGCCGCGGCTCCCCCGGCGCGGCCGCTCCGTTATCGCTCCGCTCCGGGCCCGGCGGAAATAAATAAATAACGGGCCGGGGAGCGGCGGTGGGAGCGGAGATAACGGGCCGGGGAGCGGCGGTGGAGCGGTCGGGCCCGGCGGGACGGACGGGGGAGGCACGGCCCTGCCCGCCCTGCCCGGACCGCACGCCTCCCGGAAGGAAAGGGGGACTGAGAGGGGAACCTCTCGGGTCGGCAGACATGGGAAAGCACAATTTCCACGGAAAATCGCCAGATGGTCTTATTTTCAGTAGGCACCTGAATTTTTTTTTTTTTTTTTTTTTTTTTTTGTTGAATTTCAAGACGACTCAGCACAACAGCCGTTATTCTTCAGTTAACGCGGAGTGTGAAGTAAAATATGACCAGAGCCTTTTGCACTGTAGAGACGGATGTAGCTCCTTCCACAGATGTAGGTGGAGAGACAGGGAAAACCCAAGTGGTCTGGGTCAATGGCAACTCTGCACCACTTCCCCAGTCCCTCTCTGCTCACCAAGGGAACAGCTGAAAACGCTGCTCTGAGCACCAAACCTTTCAAGAAGCGGTGCTGGGCTGCGTTTTTGGGATAGAACCCTTGACGTGAATACACTGACAGTGGCCTGAAACAAAGTAAACACAAACCCCAACCGCTGAGCTGTGGTTTTACTGTACCAGAACAGGCCCTGACTGCATGTCAGGAGGAGGAAAGGGCTGGCTGGGGTAGAGGGATGTGGTTTTCATCCACCCCCTTAGGGCTGCCACTGCTCCATGAGGGCCAGCACCGAATCTTCTTGCTGGGAAAGCACACAAGGCTCCAAGGGCTCAAACCCACCCAGCCCAGCTCTCCCTCCCATGGGTCACACGTGTTCAGCCACACTCAAAACACCAGCAGACAAAGATTTTAATAGTTTGCAATCTTTTCTCTAAGGAACCGGTGGCAGCAGAGGACAGTGGTGGCAAGGAACAGCAGTGTGCATGTGTGTTTGAGTGGCAGCATTTTGATCCCAGGTAATTCTGCCTGGCCAGCTCCACCAGTGCTGTGTGCTCACCCCTGGGCTCTGCCTTCAGCAGTAGAGAACCACAGATGCGAAACAGAATCACCTAAAACATGAGATGCTTGTAGATTAATCCCATTTCCCTGCCCAAGGCTGGGAGAAAAAACATAAAGTTACTATTTTACCTACATGGGTAAGAAGCATTTCATTGCCAGAGCACTTAGGAGCTAACAGGTCAGAGGGAGAGCAGGGAGACTGTGCCACAAGCAGATCATTGATTAGAGCAGCCCCTGTGCCTCAGTCAATACAGAATTTTTTGGGTTTTAAGGAGGCCTAATACCCTCTTGTTCCTGAGGGAACCCATTCCAGCAGCAGAGGCACACACTGCACCACTCCCAGTATCCACAATTCCCTCACAGGTCTCTCAGACCTGCAGGATTTGGGCAGGGTAGGGTGGAATCCCTTGATGTAGCTTTCTACATGCACAGATTAAGTGCTTTTCCTCTGGGAAAAAAAAGGGGAATCTTGTTTTCAAGTACTTAAACTTTACTGAAATGCCAGGACTCACCCATCCTGGGAAGGTGCAGGGTTCAGAGTGCAGCTTAAGGGGGGTTTAGGATCAACAGCAGGGTCCTATGCAGGGCAAGCAAAGTGACCCCCAAGGACGTCCAGCTGCCCATGAGCAGATGCAGAGGGCCCCAGACACCTTGTTGATGGGACAGGGACAGCACAGAGGGTGTTTGCTAGCAACCTTGGCTGAAGTCAGAGGGCAGTGGAATCCTACTGATCCTGCAGGAGAGGCTGCAGAGCCTCCTACCCCCAGAGGGAAGTGGAGACCCTGTAATTCAGGAGAAGGACCACCCCACATGCCATGACCTTCAAGAGTGGGGCCAGTGTCACCTGCCCAGCGCTACTGATGTGAACTTTGCCATCCAGTTTCAGACAGCTGCCTTTTGGGGTGGCTGGGCAGCACTCCTGGTAACAGGCAGCCTTCATCCCACCAGCACAGACTGGTTTGGCAGCCTTGCAGGCTCTGCTACATCCTGACACGTAATTCAAGCCCATCTTCTTCATCTGGAAGGAGAGAGACATTAGCCTGGGGGTCATGCCGAGCCTTTAGTATTAGCATTACAGGAACATGATGCTTTGCAGCCCCAGGCCATACCTCACAGAAGTCCTGTCCCAAAATGCATCTAGTGATGGTCTTCCTGCCTTTGAAACACTGGTCCCCGTGACAGGAAAATGCTGCACACACTTTGCCCTAGGAGAGAAAGGACCAGGGAGATACCATCTGTCCATCAGACTGGAAGGACAAAAACTGCATTTAAGGCAGCCCTTCCCTCCTCTCCACCTTCCTCTGTTCTGCTGGTGTTTGTGCTATCAGGCATTTTAGATCCAGAGATAAAGGAGTATTCTGAAACTGCAAGAAACTTCTGAAAGACCAGCAGAGCAAGCAAGTTTCAAGCCTCTTTTTCCTTCCTCTTAAGAGGGCTCTGCAAAGATAAGCACCTTCCCCTCCACCAGGCTCAGGAAAGGGCTGCAGAGCCCTGGAGGTCCTGCAAACTCCGTGCAGCTGCAGGAAGGCTCATCCATCCCATGGTCAGGTCAAACTGCCAGAGCTGATGCCAGCTGCGATGGACAGGGATAAGGCTCACTGGACAGGGATTCTTACATCCAGTACTCATTCAGGATTTGCCGCCCTTCCAGAGTCAGCTTTTTACCCCATAGAGCAAATGGAGGAGGGACCTTTTGCTGTCCCCTGCTCAGCTGGGAGCTCAGCCATGCAGCAGCCACAGAGCCCTTGGGTGCAGCAGCCTCTCCTGCTGTGGTACCTACGTTCTGGGGGGGAGGCCGAGGGCTGGTGGCGGTGGTTGTCAGCACGGCGGTGGTGGTGGTGGGTGGCAGGTCACCTGCAGACACACGAGGAGCCCTGTGAGGCTGGACACAGGTTCACCAGCGCTGCTCACACTCTGCTCAGAGCTGCCAGGGCCACCCTGCTCCTCACCCGACCCAAGGACAGGGCGAGCCCCAGGGCAGACGAGAGGCAGATGCAGCCACAGCCCCTCCAGAGTGTGCCCAGCAGAACAAAGCAGAACCAGCTGGGCCATACCGTAGGCAGTGGCGTTGAGCTGCAGGCAGAGAGGGCCAGCACAGCACTCCAGGGCACACTGCTGCTGCCTGCTGCCCTTGGCGCTGCACGGCTCCGCGCTGCAGCCGCTGCTGCATCCCGCAGTGTAGTTCGTGCTGGAGAAACGATAAAGCTGCAACGGGCAGAGTCAAGGGATAAAGTGAGTGTGAAGAGGTGCCTGGATAAGGGATAAAGGGACAAAATAAGTGTGAAGAGGTGCGGTCATAAAAGAGCATAAATAACTGAGAGGCTGTCCAGAGAAGAAAGGGAGATAGGAGACAGGCTCAATAGAGCACTGTGGATTCCCAGATAAAGAAAGGGAGGTCTTTCCCTGGTGCAGCCCCCTGGCAGCTCCGTACCTCGCAGTGAGTCCCATTTTGGCAGGTGGCTGTTCCGTTGGCATGGGCTCCATCCTGGTAGCACCTCTCTCCGGAGCACTGAAAGCTCTGGCAGGTTTGCTGCAGAGACACCAGGGTGTCACCCTGCAGCAAAGCCTCCTCACACAGCTCTGCAGGGCTATCCCCAACCACAGCCTCACTGTCTGCAGGGGCCACCCCCACCTGGCCACCCCTGTGCTCCTTCCACTGCAGGAGATGCTCCCATGGCACTCCTGTGACCGACCAGCCGGGCAAGTGACACTGTCCCTAGGGCTGCACTGGCCCAGCAACACCCCTCTTTCCATTCCCTGCCTTACCCTTGTCTCCTCTGCTCCCTCCATGGAGGTGTTGGTGGCCACCAGAGAGGCATTGTTGGTGACAGCCAGCACCGTGGCACTGTTGGTCACCACCACCACCACTGAGGTGTTCTTGGTGGCTCTCGGGGCCTCCTTGGTAGTTGCCACCACCACCATGGCATTCTTGGTGGCTGGCAAGGTATTCTTGGTGGCTGCCGAGGTGTTCTTGGTGGTTGTCGATGCATTCTTGGTGGCCGTTGAGGCCTCCTTGGTAGTCACCACCACCACAGCATTCTTGGTGGCTGCTGAGGTGTTCTTGGTGGCCACGGTCACCACTGAGGTGTTCTTGGTGGTATTCTTGGTGGTCTTGACTACCACTGAGGTGTTCTTGGTGGTTGCCAGTGTGTTCCTGGAGGCCACAGAGGTGCTGGCAGTGGCCACCACTGCAGCATTCTTGGTGGTGGCCACTACCATGGCATTCTTGGTGACCGCCACCACTGCGGGATTCTGGGTGGCCACTGAAGTGTTCTTGGTGGTCACAGCCACCAATGAGGCCTTCTTGGTGGTCACCACCCCTGCCAAGGCTTTCTTGGTGGCTGCTGAGGTGTCCTTGGTGGCCATCCCCATGGTATTGGCAGCTGTGCTGTGCGCTGGAAAACAAAAAGCTCCTGCTTGGTGAAGGAAACACTGAGGAAAAACATGCTCAGGAAGCCCTGTGTCCCTTCCCGAGCCATGGCACGGTCCAGAGGGACCTGTGGGAAGCATCTGTCACACTGTGGCTGGGAGGTGAAATGGCTGTGGGTGACAGGATGTCCCCAACAGGGTCACTCGCAGCCACCAGTTGGGCAGCCCAAGGAGCAGGTCAGAGCCAGCAGCCCACCTCAGCAGCACTGTGGGCAGATGTCACAAGGGCCTCCCTCCCACTTCCAGCCATATTGCCTGGGAAGAAGAGGCTTTTATGGGGGCTAAACCGCGAGGAAATGTTCCTCAGGTGTCCTGCAGCTCTGTCCTGCAGAGCACAGCCTGGAGAGGACAGGCACAAAGTCCCTGGTGCACCACCCTGCCTTGGCCCCACTCCCCACAGGCCCCCAGATTTCCCCTTGGCATGCAGAACTCACCTGCTGTGGCAAGAGGGTCCTGAAGACAGAGCTGCAGAGCCAAGATGCAGAGCAGCAAGCCTGGAATGGGGTGGGAATGACTGAGAACACCACACCTGCTGTCTGCTTTACCCACAGCCCAGAGAGCCCCCAGCAGCACAGGCAGCTCATCCTTGAAACAGAAAAGCAGCGATCCTCCTCCACCTCCCCAGAGCCCCAGGTGACAGCAGCCACCCCTCGCCCCAGGGAAGCCTCTGGCACAGCCCCCAACAGCTGGAGCAGAGATGGACCCGGGATGTGCCGGAGTCCAGGGCATCCCTCAGCTGCCCTGGCAGGTCTGGGACCCTGGCAGGGGTCAGGAACCCCCCTGGACAGAGCCCCCAGAGACACTGGCTGTGATCTCTGTCCATGGAAAAGAGTTTTCAATCTTACAGGATGAATTACAAGCTCTGAGTGTTTGATATAGGTAATAATTAAGTGTGGCACAGGTGCAAGAGTAAAATTTTAGGATTCTAGATGAGGGGTCCAAAGGGGACAAGATGGAGGAAATTGGGTGTGTCTTGTCCTTTTTCTCCTTCTTCATGCCCTCCATGTTTCACTGTGGTGTTGGCATTTTTCTGTTGGTTCAGGCTGGGGACACACTGTCCAACGTAGGTGACAGATATTGGCACGTTATTGTAAATCCAGCACAGGTAGTTTGTGGTATTTAATGTTTGTACCATCCCACTGAGGGCAGAGCCCCACACGCTGCCCTGCAGGACAGAGCTGCGGCAGGGCAGCAGAACATGTTAGAGATAAACAGAATAAACAACCTTGAAACCAGCACAGACGAATTATGACTTCCTTGGCAATGGGGCTGAAAGACAGAGACTTTCTCCAATCTCAGAATCATCAATACCTCAGATTCCGACAGGGATGGGGGACGGACAGACAGACAGACAGACAGACAGGCAGGCACTGCTCTCTGGGCTGCATTACCTCGAGCAGGGGGCACGGGCCATCGCTGTCCGGCCATCCTCACCACCAGCAGCTGCAGCCGGACCTGGCAGAGGGAGAGGGGCAGGGGGGACACCCCACTACAGCTCTGTGCTCTTCCTCAGCCCGGCACAACCAGGCACCTCCTCCTGGGATTCCCCACATCCACCGGGGCTGCCGTGGCTGCTGACGGGCACCGGGAGCCCCGGGGAGCTGTGTGAGCTGTTGGTGTGGCAACAGCCCTCCCTGGAGCTCTCAGGCAGCACAGCCCTGCAGGCACTGCCACGAGCAGGGGTCAGCGTGACACAGTCAAAAGTGCCACCATGCTGCAAGTGAAGATGTGACCTGGCTCTCCATCCTCTATTTGCATTCCAAATGTTTTCCTGTTTTGCTAAGGAAATGGTGGAGATGTGACTCCAAATAGGCTCCGAAGCCAAATTCTCCAAGGAAAGTGGTAATACTCCCCTCCTGTTTTATGATTTAGGCTGAGTCACCATTCCCCCAGGACCTGGAGGGGCTGAAGCTCATCCAGAGACCTCCAAGGCCATTCCCTGAGTGACAGAAAGACAGAGCCAGCTGGCACCTCACCCTGCAAACCAGCCCAGCCACCACCCAGAACAGCTCTGGACATCCTTACTGAGCCCAGACCAGGCCTGCCCAACCCCAGGGCAGAGGAACCATATTCCCCATCCCAGAAGAACCTCCCCCCCAGGCAGGGAAAGAGCCCACAGCACCGACTCACCTGTCTGCCTGTTCCTGCAGCCCCAGCACACCTGCAGTCACTGCCAGCCTGGAACACCTCTGAGCAGCTGCTGTGGCACTGCCCCACAGCCAGCCCCACCCCTGCCAGCCAGCCCTGGGGAAGTGTCACATGCAGCTCCACAGCAGCACAGACACAAACAGCCCTGTACAGCAGTGGAGAGAGGGCTTGTGAGGCTGGACATGTCACACAAGCCACCCCTGCACTCAGGGGACTGAGGACACAACAACTGCCACTGCCACATATGGTGTGAGTGGCCCCTGCACATTCTTGAGGCATCATGAATCCATGGGGTGTGTATAGGCACCTCCAAGTGTGATAAAAGGGGCCAAGGATGCTCCTGAGGCCACAACAGGCACCTCTAAACAGTCTCTGTTCCCATCCCCACCCTCCTGCACCACAGATGGATCTGCACACAAATGACCTACCAGGTCATTCAAGCCAACAGCAGTGCCACAGAAATCACCCCAGAGCAAAACCTGAAGCTCAACTGGTAGTTCTCTGATAAAAACAATGGCCAAAGCTCCCCTTGGGAGACAGATCCAAGGTAAAAACAGTTCTGTAAGCCTTGTTTTCTAAAGAGAACCACAAGTTCACACCAAGATCTAGAAACAGGACCAGCACCTGTCAGTGCAGTGTCCATGTGCTTCAGAGTCAACCCTCATCATAAACATTTCCAGCAGAGTGGAAACAAGAGAAGGAACTGTTTCTGACAGCTGTGTAAAAAGCATTTTAAACACACTGTAACCAAAACTCTTCCTTCCAGCATATGAAAGAAGAAGACAAGTCTCTCAGCACTTCCTAAATTACAATGACTTTATTTTTCAAGGTATTTTTTGATATAAAACAATGTCACAACTCTAAGTGGCTTACTAGAAAGTGACTCTATAAAGTATTCTTGAAATCTATATTCATGCACATACAAAATCCAGACAATGAAGAAGTCAAAGCTGCTGCCAGACCCACTCTCTCTATAAATGTGGGATCCTTCACCTGGGGACAGCTACAGCAGCCCTTGGCGCTTCAGGTCTTCGTAGGTCTTTTTATTCACCACGTTCCCACTGGAATCCTCATATTCCTCCTGGAACAGAACCACAGTTTAGAGACAGCACTCAAATGTTAGCTCCGAGAGCAGACACTGAACATGAGCACCCTGCCAGAATTTCTGTGCAGGAAGACAGGCAGTGGATCTGCCAGCACATCCTGGGAGAAGAGCTCAGACAGGGCCAGAGTCATTACAGGCTGTACTACAGATTTTACTTCCCACTTTTGCCTTGCACCCTGCTGAAAAAATGGCTTTGGAACAGAAGAGGCACCAGTGTAAGTGAGGACACTGCTCACACCAGGAACAAGGGGTTCCCAGGGACACAGGAGGGGAGACACTGAATGCCTCTCACTACTCACCTCTGTATCGGGCTGCCACCTCTCTGAAGCCTTCTGCTGTTTCAGCTTTGCCCACACTGCAATCACAAAGTTAAACAGGATCTATGCCACTTCTCTCAAGATACTGGTTTTTAATCTAGGAAAGTACACACATGAACTTTTCCCCCTCCCTTTTAAATCCAGGAATGTATCTAACATCCATTACAAAGTTATCATTCCACCATGTGCTCACTGAGAGGCACTGAACTGCAGCAAACAAGGCTTTAAACAGAGTGTTCAGGATGGGACAGGAGACCAAGGTCCAAAGCCACTCCTTCAGAAAAGGTGGTGTTCCCTGCTCTGCCATCACTACTTACACGAGACTGCATCCTCAATCTGTGTGACATTGGCAAAGTGTGCCGTGTTGGGAATGCCCAGGCACCGCATTCCGTGGGCATGTCTCCACTCCTGGGGGAAAGTGATGAGATCAGTGTGAGAGGGAACACCACAAGACATTCACATCTGAACAGGGTGCAAAACCTGCTATCACAGTACAAATCTACCAGTCCTCTATAAAAACATTATTTTCTTGTCCTGCAGACAGTAACACCACACCAGCCATCAAAAGGCACGCTGCACCCATCAGAAGTGAGCACTGGAATGGGTGTTCAAATGGGCAGGGATGGTGGCAAAAGAGATTTCTGTATGCCTAATATGATCTGTGGGTCCTGCTACATGGCCTTACAGCAAAAGCTCAGACCCACATGGCAAAAATGCTGCTCAGGGACCCCAGGGACTCATTACAATGAGTGAATGAATGCAGCAGGGCTGCTCCTGCAGTGAATGTTACTTACTGCAAAGTGCCTCTGGAATGCCTTGGGCCCTCGGTAGGTGTAGTTACCACAAATCTCACAGTTGTAGTTGATGTTCAGACCATGGAGTTTATACAACCAGTATGGGATGGGCTGGAGCAAGGAGACAAGAGGATTAGGTCACGGCAAAGAAACTCAAACACAGAAGCAGCGTGGAGTCAGTGCCCTGTCCCACTTCTCCAGGCCTGATAGTCTCTTACCTTCCCATCCCAGCCAAGAGGGAGATTTTTAGGATTATAAATTATCTCATTTTCTTCATCTTCACTCTCGCTCTCACTGATCTGCTCTTCCTCCTCCTCCTCTCTCTCCTCCCCTGTCCGTGCCTGCTTGCGCTGCACGTTCTCGTGGGTGAGGTGTCTTTGTTCCTGGAGGGAGAGAAAAGAAGGGACTGTCCACACACCATGACAGCAAACAGGCCAAACTCCTGTAGCAAAAAACCTCCTCAGTGTACAGAGGGAGGAAATAGAAGACCAGTGTGAAGCAGAGAACTCCCACCTTACTGAGCCAAACAGTTTCAGTTTTTAGTACCCTGACATTTCCTGCCAGCAAAGAATAAAACCTTTTATCACATATCAGCACTTCCAATGTTACTACAGCAGCATCCATCCCCCTGAAAACAACCCCCCAAAACTGAAGGCAAGGAGCAAGGCAGATCAATAAAGGTTTACAGTACTGTATGACTTATGCACAAAACAGATGTGGTGCAGCACGCTGACGTGATGCTGTCTATGAAAGCACAATGTAAAGGTAAGGACAACATTCCAGTCACTAGACAGCTCTGAAATCAAAAGCTTAAAAACAAAATAAAATTCTTACCCCAAGAACTTCCACATACTCATAAATCTGAGCTTCCAGGAATGCAAGATCTTTATTTCTTTCAGTGTCTCTGAAACAGATGAGGTATCCTCATTAAACACACAAGTTCAGCTCTGGTACCTTCTGTGTGGTTCAGCACTATTTGGTCCAACATGAAAAGCTTCTAATACTCCAGAATCTCTGTCCTAACTACACAGGAGTGGTGACTAAAGAACACTCCTCATCCAAGAGGAGAGACCATTGCCAGCCTCAGAATGACCTCTAAGAACTCACCTTTTGCTTCCTTTTGTCTTTGGATTCTTAGCAAACAAGGAAGGATCAAGTGCTTCCAGGGATTTGCCTTTAGTGCTGAAAAGCCTCTGAGCACGCTCCTCCAGAGTCCTGCAGAGAAGCAGGGAAGGGATTAGTCTAGACTGCAGTTTTACATTCCCTGAGAACTATTGAATTCATGCAATAAAAATCTAAATGTAGCTTTTAGGAAACCATGAGATTCCTTCTACCTTTGCCTTCATTCCTCAAGTCAAAGTCTACTCTACCAGAGATTCCTGTACAGGACAGTTCAGAGCAGCAGATCCCACTGCTTGGTTCTTAATGTTTTATCTTTCAAACATCTCTAAGGTAATTCTAGTACAACAGAGATAACCACACAAGTATCCCAGAAAGAAATGTGATACAGGAACACCTCAGAAACTGAAAGGAACTCTACAAAACTGCACCTTACCCGCCACACTTCAGCCCCAGAGCCAGCAAAGCTGATTTTAACCTGTCCAGTCCCAGGGAGGCCAATTCCTGTTCAATTAAATAAACCACTGTAAGATACAAGCTGTTCAACAAATACAATATGGATCTAGCCCACTTTAGCTTATTAATGAAGAAAAAACCCTGATGACCAGTATTTAAGAAAGGACTGTCAACAGTGTACCCCTGCTCCCAGGAAAATGAGGAATGTGACAAATCTTCAAGTTACAACCCCCAATGGTAGAAATTACATCATCAGCACCATCAAAGTTTTACCCAGAAAGCACAGAGCCAGGGACAAAAACACAGCACTAAAACTACACAAAAAACCCAAATGACTGAACTTCCACCTGCTCAAAATGTGACAGTAAGTGCAGAGCACTGGAAACGTACCTCCCAGGAGGAGAAGGCCGAGAGATCCAGGTGGGCACCAGCATGGGTGAGGGCACTGCTGGTCTCTTTCTGCCAAAAAAAAACACATGCAAGAGCTGCATGGCATACTACAACATTTCTGGGCATAGAATATTTTAATCTTAAGAAAAGCAGTTCATTTCACTGAGAAAAATCCTCTTACTAAAGTGAAAATGGAGCAGTAGTAAAGATGCAAAATAAGCCAACCTGAAACAATGCTCATTTTAAACTAGTTATGCTGGGTTTTAAATTCAGGTCGGTATCACCCTGCACCCTGGTGACACAGAGCTGCAGCCCTCACTGTCATGGTCACCTCCAGCAATGACTTCACACAAAGGACTCACACAAAGCCCTCCCAAACACAGGAACATCACCCAGGCTCAGGCTGCTCACCGGCCAGCCCGGGAACGTGCCGTTCTCCCACTTCTTCTCAAACTCCGTCTGAATTTTCCCAAAAAGTTCATTCTGGTCCAGTAACGGCTTCACTCGATCTGTGTAATCCTGCAGGTACTCGAGGAGCATTTCAAGATACCTGGAATACAGGGGAATCATGAGCACAGGTAATTCACTGTCACCCTCTAACCACATCTTTGGACAGTCACTACCCTCCAGTGCTCCAGAGGGACATGGCCAAGGCCTGGCCAGTTTTCCACACAAGATTTTTTTGACATAACAGTTCCAAGGGTACATTAAAGCTCTTCCTCTGAGCTGAATGTGGCTCTCTGCTGCACTGCAAGTTTGATTGGGGCTCAGACACATGACTGAGCTCAGGGACCCAATTTATGTAAGTTTGGCTGTTAATTATAATCTCTGCAGGTGGACACTTCAGAAGCAAATTCCTTCTCACCATAAAGGAAGCAGGCAGGCAAACAGGCTCACCTCTTATATTCAGCATTTTTCCTCTCCTTGGGAATATCGAAGAGCTGGTCAAATGTGGATAAGTAAGTGATATAATCCAATTTCTAAGAACAGAAAATCTGAGTCAGAGTTCATACAAGGCCAAATTAACAACCAGTTCTTAGAAAAGAAAAGCCCCAGCCTGTGCAGGGTCTGGAGATCCCTGGGCCCACACACAGCAGCCACTCACCTCTGATGATTTCAGGTTAATGTACTTGAGATAACAATCATGCAAATCCAAGTATCGGCCATACCCTTCCTCATCTGTGAACTCCACCAGATCTGTAGGAAAGATCATGAAAAGCTTTCATATGAGCATAATATTCCCTACTTATTATACAACTGTTTTTGAACTGGAAAAGGATCAGCTGCGAAGTCATTTATGCTTAAGGAAGGTGCTACAATGTCTCTGACACTCATTGAGCAGCCCCAACTGCTGCTCTGTGCAAGCCCCAGAACATTCCTCAGGAACAGCAGCCTCACTGGGGACCATTCCAGGGACTGCAGTTTAGAACCATTTAGATGACAGGAGAATTTTCAGAAGTCTTTTAGTAAAAGGGAGGTGAGGCCCTGAAACATGCAAACCAGATCAAACAACATATCAAATAATGCCAGAGCTCAAGCAAACTACAAACTTACTCTGAGCTTCTTCACTCGGGTTGTCTTTGGCCTTCAGCAGCTCCTCAAACTCCACTGACATAGGAACACAGATCTGCACGGGCAGATACAAGGCACAGAGCGATTTACTTCAGCTCCTGTCCCAGAATAACTAATATAAAATCATGCAAGGTGGCAAATAATGAAATTACAAACAGACAAGAGACTCAAAGCGTTGTCACCTTTCTTTCTGCACAAAGGCAAAAGTGTGGCTTTAGCCAGCATGAGAAAGGTGAGATCTGATCCCAGCTCAGCTGCACATCCCTGTTCTAGCAGGGAACAGGGTGAGCATCCTGCACTGCTCCCTCACATGCTGCCTGACCCTGAGCATCTGTGCTGTGTGTTCTCAGTACTTGTGTGTTAAAGCAATAAAACTGGGGAAACAAAACCTCTGCTTCCTGTAGGGATGAGACTCAACAGAGCACAGCACACCTCTTCCAATGGACCAGGTAACTACTCACCTCATTTGGGTGCTTCCGGTGAAACTCCTTAATTTGCTTCAGTCTGTTGTAAAACTCTGCAAATTCATTTGGCCCGGAAATGGCACTGAGTTCTTCCTTACGCAGGCTATGAGTTCACAGACAGCACGAGATTAGGAAGGGAAGGGAATAGGGAAGGGAAGGGAATAGGGAAGGGAAGGGAAGGGAAGGGAAGGGAAGGGAAGGGAAGGGAAGGGAAGGGAAGGGAAGGGAAGGGAAGGGAAGGGAAGGGAAGGGAAGGGAAGGGAAAGGAATGGAAGAAGGGAAGGGAAGGGAAGGGCGACACTGACACAACCTTAGTCCAGGGCTGTGCTGCAGTGTCTGACTGCAAACCTTCGAGTCATGGGGACCTCCCAGCCCACCGGGCTCTCGTGGTCACATCCCCACACAGGCTGCAGCCCCTGACAAACCTCCGGAGCAGGCAGGGCCTCCCCACGCCACAACACAACAAAACCTGCCCATCCTACACGGATGCTCCCGTGTGCACTGCACTCGGCCGCCGCCTCTGCATTCGCGTGTGACTCTTCAGACACTCACACCGAATCCAGCAGCCCGGCACGCTCCGGCACAGCACGGCCCCGGGCACACTCACCCGTCCTTGTCGTCGTACAGGTCCCGCAGGTTGCCGCTCACTTCCATGTACCTCTGCGGAACAAAGGAGCGGCCCGAGCGCCGTCGAGCCCGTTACCGAGCCCGTTACCGAGCCCGTTCCCGGGACGGGCCCCGCTGGCCCCGGGGAGCCCGCCCGGCCCGGCCCGGCCCAGCCCCGCTCCCGCCCGCAGCACTCACGTCCTGCATGGCCCGGGTGCGGTGGTCCGAGTTGATCTGGTCGCGGAGCTGCGGGCAGAGCAGAGCGGTGAGCGCGGCCCGGCCGGAGCCTCCCGCACCCCCCGAAGGGCCCCGGGCGCACCGTGGACTTCTTGGTGAGCATCTCCTTCACCATCACGTCCATCAGCCGCTCCCGCTCCTCATGGTAGCGCCGCTGCTGCTCCAGGATCGTCTCCATCCCGCGCTCGGCTCGCAGCGCCGCCGGAAGGCCCCGGGAAGGCCCCGGTGTGTGTGTGGGGAACGTTCCGGTTCCGGAGCGCGGCGCGGAGCCGCGGGGCGGCCGGCAGGAGGCGGCTAAGGGGCCGGGGCCGGGGCCGAGAGCGGTGTCCGAGCACGGTGTCCGAGCGCGGGGCCGTGTCCGAGCGCGGTGTCCGAGCACGGTGTCCGAGCGCGGGGCCGTATCCGAGCGCGGTGTCCGGGCTCGGTGTCCGAGCGCGGGACCGTGTCCGAGCGCGGTGCTTGGTGGCACCGAGTGGCCCGAGGTGCTGGTTTGGATTTAGGGCTGCCCCAGCCTGGAGCCTCCCGGGTTGCCCGGCCGCAGCAGCGCTGTCCGGTGCCCAGCCGGGCCGGGCCGGGCCGTGCTGGCTCCCCACGGCCGGTGCCTCCTCGGTACCCGGTGCCCGGTGCCCGGTGCCTCGGTGCCCGGTGCCTCGGTGCCCGGCAGCGCAGACTTTGCTTTCGACCACACGATCGAGTCCTCCCACAGACACCCCATTTAGATTTCAACTGCCTTCTTGAGCTCTACCCTAAATCCAAGGGTGCCTTGCCCCAACACTGCCAAATGCAGATTATATTTTGACTTGCTGTATATTAATAAATTATTAGTATTTTTCTGCCATGCGGGATAAACTACTCTCAGCCAAAAGCAAGGCAAAAATTTGTCTTAATTAATGGCAGACAAAGATGATCCTTCAATGAGTATAGGATGATGCTGCAGGTAAGAATACTGTCTTTAATTACTCCCTTGCATTATAGGCTGCCCCAAAATACATCAATTTTCTTCATGAATGCCTGCCTAAAAATAAAAACAGAGATATGATTCTGAGCTTAGTGTTCTTCCATTTCTCTTTGCATGAAACTTCACTCTGGAAAGGGAAGAAGTTGAAATCCAGCAGTGCCCTCTCCAGCCACGTGGCCTCCTTATTTTGGGCTGCTGGCATCAGGAGGATCAAGGTGGGACAAGACCAGCCCTTGCATGACCACCCTCCTCCTCAGCCCAGAGATGGCAGTGCACATGGGAGGAATGGGGAGAAAGCTGGACGAAGAGATGCCATTTCATTTCAGGGACTGGGAGCTGAAATGCAGAGAATCACAGAATATCCTGAGCCCATGAAGATCATCAAAGTCCAACTCCTGGCCCCTGCACAGGACTCCCCAGGCAGTGGCTTGAACCTGGCTCTGCCCATTGGGGCTGCAAACGCTGTCCCTGATCCACAGTGGTGCAGGAGGGCACAGCTTGGGCAGATTTGGTCAGTACCAGGGTCTCTTTCTACCCCTGCAGTGCTGCCCCATGTCCTCAGCAGCTTCCCCAATCCCACCTCACCAGCACAACAGCCCTGGCCTGACCCCCCTCACACTGCTGCTTGTGCTTAATAAAATTTCCATGACTGTTTCAGACCCACACTCCAGAGTCTCGGGGGATGTTTGTGCATGACATCACCCTCCCCCTCCTGTAAATCAGGCACTGGGCCATGTACAGCCATGACCCATTCATGACAGGGATAAAATCCAGATGTTTCAGTGCTACGTGCAGCTGGGTCATTTCCTTTTTTGGCTAAAAACGTGAGGCTCTGGAGGCTGACTGAAAGAGGAGCCTGGGGGCCCCTTGTATAGAAACCTTCTGCGGTTAATCCCTGGAAACAGCACTGCAGAAAGCCCGGCTGGAGCTGCTGCTGCTGGAGGACAGGCTCAGCTGGGAACCTCTGGGCTGGAGCTGCTCACTCACCCTCCAAGGCCCAGCACAGCACCAGAACCCAGCCCAGATCACAGGGCAGCAACAGCAACAAGAATTGTGCTAAATTCCATCAGCCAGCAGAGCAGAGCCTTTGAAGCAGGCAGGAATGTGCACACACCAGTGCCATGGTCCTGCAGAGGCACCGTGGGCTGTGCCCAGCCTGCCACTGCAGCAGCACCCACAGGAGCCCAGCCACTCTGCTGGGAAGGCTGGAGCAGGCGAGTCCAGAGCAAGTCACAGCAGCTGTTGGTAAATGTAAAGGATCTGTGGAAAATAGTTTTGTATGTTAGGGAATACATGGCTCCCTGGCTGATAAACATGAGCAGAGAGCATGCAGCACTTCAGGGAAGGCTGCCAAGAGGGACCATGGATATCCTGGCTGGAAGCTGCAGCTACCCGAGGAGTCCCCTTGGAATGCCCCTTGGAATGCTGTGGTGTGGGCAGGCAGTGCACACTGCAGGGCAGGAGGCTGCTCTGCACAGCAGGGCTGGTTTGGTACCACAGCCAGCCTGCGAGCACACAGCAGCAGCCCTGCCTGTACAGACAGCAAGCACGGACAGATGGACGCCCCCAGCCCCTGGAACCCACTGCAGCCACGCAGCAGAGGAGGGAGATGCTGCTGCCAGCACGGCTGATGGTGGGCTGTGGTTTGGGCAGGCAGCCACAAGCACTGCAGAGGTTGCCTGTCTCCAGAATGGGATCGGGGTGAGGCAAGGCTGAGCAGAGCCCAGCACCCACTCAGCATTCTGCCCCGTGCCTGCTGTTCAAGAGACACAGAAGAGAAAGTGTCACGAAAACGGTTTATTGTATAAAGCTGTAGGAAATACAGAGGACGCTGAGGTTTAGGACAATTCCTTCTGGAGACGGCTCCAAGCTCCTCTCATAATAGCAAACACACAAACTCTGATTTGCTGTCATCAAAGCTTCCAAACAAGGATTTAAGAAGGATCTGAACACAGAGTAATAACACTTCAACATGCATAACATTTTCTGTTCCTAAGTGAAGCCCGGGTGGGGGGCTAGCCCCTTAATCCTGTAGTTGTGTACAAAATGATGGATATTCATGAAAGATGAGTACAAAAGGGAAAAAAAACCCCACAAGAACAGGTTTTCAGAAAAGCATGTGGCTGACTAAGCAGAAAAGCAGGGTTGGCAAAAGTGTCCCAGCGAGACAGAAGCAGAAGGATCTAGAGACAAGGCAGACATCCCACTGGGAGAGGCCTTAGCCCAGGGCCAGCTCAGCCATGGGGCAAGGATTGCTCAAGGCCTCATGTGAGGCTGGGATGGCTCAAGACACCCTGTTTTGCAGTTAGGGCCAACTGGGACCTGAGCAATGCAAAGTCATTCCCACCCCACCCCCAGGTGCAAGCTTTGCTTTTCTTCTTGTTTGGGACGCAGGGAAGGATGAGTGTGGCTGGAAGGTGTCCCTACCACTGGGGACACAGGTAGTCCTGGAGGAGCAGGCTGTGGACACCCTGCTTCCCCCTCAGCTGCTCTCTGTGCTGCAGCCCTGTGCTCTGCAGACCCTCCCAGCAGCTACTAATCACAGGCACAGTCTGTGGGCAATTATCCTTCCCTGAATTAATTACCTCTGGTGTTCCCAGTGCTGCTGGCAGCTGGGCTCTGACAGCAGTGCCTGTCTCATGGTTCCTCATGAGAGGGATGGAGAAGGAATACAGCCCTGAGCCTCAGCCTTCAGCAAGCCCTTCTCTAGGGCTCAGCCAGATGCACCTGAGCATCAGCAGGCCAGCACTCCCAGCTCGAGCTCAGCCACGGGAGGCCACAGCACAGGTGGACAGCAATGGGGTAGTGTGGGTGGGCTGAATGCCCCGTACATACAAGTGACGTGAACTCCTCATTACAGCTGAGCAAGCACTGCCATGGAGGTGCTGAGCAAAGGGTCTGGCCTGCAAAGAGTGACGTGCTACAGAACTCCAGAGGTGGATTCCAACTGACAGGATGCATGCTCTTCTCCTGGCCACGCTCCAGCCTGGTGTCCCCAAACTTCCAGAACAGAAGTCAGTGCCCTTCATGGCTGAGCCAGCTGTGCATATGGGAAGGCTGTGCAAAGCCAGCTGTGACAAGGCCAGCACGGCCAAGCTGCATGGCCCGAGACACTGCCTTGTGTCACCTAGAGCGAGGGAAGCACATGGAGGAAGAACAGAAGTCAGTGCCAAGGGGTGAATACATGCTTGCCAGCATGCAGATCCAGCAGCACAGTGCCAAAGCCACTCCTGCCCTTTGCCCAGCTGGGGGCCTGGGCTCGTGCCGGGTTAGACTGGAAGCGAAAAGAAAGAGTAAATAATGGGGGGTCTTGAAGCTCCTTTTTCAGCTTTATTTAGCTTTGACTGCACAGAGCCACAGCACAGCGCACTCTAGCCTTCGGGGAGGGGGCACAGGAGGTCAGCCCCCATCTCCTGTGCCTCGTGCTCTGCCCCTGCAGTGCTGCGGGGAGCCTGGCACCAAGGCCCTGGAGAACAGAGGGAGGCCCTGCCCCGCCGTGCCCTCGGGGCTCATAGGTCGCTGCTGCAGTCGCGGCACAGGATCTCCTCGTTGTCGGGGATGAAGCCCTTCCCCACCAGCGAAGTGCTGCAGCGGGCACAGTTGAAGCAGTTGTGGTGCCAGTGACGGTCCTCAAAGGAGACGTATTTGCCACCACCAAAACCTGTGGGAGGGACAGAGGGCAACGTCAGAGTCTCTGGGGAAACTGGGATGAGCTTTCTGAACAGACCGAGCCCTGGCCTGCTCATCTCCATGTCAGGTCTTCACACATGGCACTGGTGGTGGCACCAAAAGCACACCCCAGGATCAAATAGATCTGAAATGTGAATCTCCACTCTGGTGGGGGAAAAGCACTAAAATTGCTTCAGAGCAGACTTTGCAGGGTTGACATATTTGGATCAGAATCACAGTTTTCTCCCCTAGGAGGAGCTGGCAGAGGAGCTGCACCATCACAGTGGATAAAGTCAGACAGAACTATTGGGAAGAGCCAGCAGCTCAGGCCCAGGCTCCTGCAGAGGCTCCACAGGAGCTTCCTTTCTCTGCTGGCAGTTTTTGGACTGGTGAGCTGTGACCCTCTTCTCCCCAGGGCTGCAACAAATTCATAAGGACCAGAGGGGAAGCGGGTGCCTGGGAGCAGCCAGAATCATCCTCTGAGTCACCAGCTGATTCACAGCTCCTCCTGCCTTCCCAGCAGCAAGAACCTGGGAGTTGCAAGGGGGAAGGTCATGTTGTGGGGGTAGGAAGGAAGCCAGAACCTTAGGAGGCTCTGCAGAAGAGGATCCCTTACTTTCCTTGCCTTAGGCAGGTACAGCAGGTCCAGACCCCCCTGCACCAGGTGCTGCTGGAGGTTTTCCCTGTCGGTGAACAACCTTTTCACAGGACATGACAATCAGTATCAAAAAACTCAAGCTAGAGACATGAGATCATGCTTGGGGGGGGTCACTTTGTAGCCTTTACCTGTGGGTAGAGGGAATTCCTCCCACAGGACACAGTTCAGCACTGTGAGAGACGCAGACAAAGGGACAGAAGTAGCCCCAGGACCACTGCATCACAGGGCTCCTCAGAGAGCTGTCCTGCTCACCTGTGATGGGCTTTGTGCAGGCGCTGCACTTCTTGGCATAGAGGTTCCCAAAACACTTGATGCAGTACGGGTTGTCATCCTGGGAGGTGAACTGCTGCCCAGCCAAGGGCGTCTTGCAGCCCGTGCAGACAAAGCACTCCTTGTGCCACGGCTCATCCCGGTAGGTCACTCCTCCCTTGGTGAGGGTCTGCAGGAACAGAGCACGTGCTGGTGACACACAGGCAAAGGGAAACAGCCCAGCCGGGGTGATGGCACCTGAATCTTCCTCTGACAGAGCTCAGGCAGAGCAGGGAGTTCCCTGTCCCTGCATCAGAGCTGGGAGCTCTGGGCTGTCAGGCCACATGTACCTTTTTGCATCGAGTGCAGCGAGGAGCGAACTTGCTCTCGTAGCAGGGGACACAGTAATAATCCTTCTTGTCTGGGATGAAGGACCGTGACCCAATGGGCTGCTGGCAGCTGCTGCAGATGAAGCAATGCTCATGCCAGGTCTGTCCATTGTACTCCAGCTTACGGGAGCCTGCAAAGAGAGCCCTGCAGTGAGCAGGGAGCAGCACACAGGGACGTGGAGGGCTAGGGAGGACGAGCTGTGGTCCTGCACACCTGGCTCTGTGCTTGCTCTCCCATGGCAGTTCAGGACCATGGAGCTGGAGAGGGGGCCCACAGCACAGCCACAAGGGCAGGGCTGCAGGAACACGTCCCCAGCACTGGCAAAAGCCCATGGCAGAGATGCCTGACGTAACCTACATCTGAAGATGGTGCCAAAATAGCCAAGTAAAGACACACACGCCTTTGCCTCAGGCCTTCTCCAGAGACGCTCAAACATCTTTAGTCATTCTGTCTCTTCTTGTCAGCACACAGCAGAAAATGCCCAGGAAACCCTTTGTTATCTCCTCCCTCATTCACTTCCCCATGAAAAAGAGGAACAGATAGATGGGTCTGCTGTGGTGATCACAGCTTGTCCAGCAGTGCTGTCTTGCTGGACAAGCAAAGGACCCAGCCCTCTCCACACAGTGACAGGAGGGCAGGAAAACAGAGACCCAACTCTCTTCCATGCTGCTCTCATGCTGGACCTGCAGCCCCAGTCAACACCAGGGGACCAGGAACAAACTGCAACGCTCGAGTCTGCCTGCTCCTACCTGGCATGACAGTCTTCTCACAGGCGACACATTTGGAGGAGAACTCGCTGCAGTAGCAGTCGTTGCACAGCAGCTCCTTGCCCTGGCAGGTGAAGGGCTCATCAGCCAGAGAGCGGTCGCAGCGGAAGCAGCGGAAGCAGTGCTCGTGGTAATGGCGGTCCTCGTAGTACAGCTCCTGGGAGCACAGCCAGCATGAGGAGGGGACCTAAGGCCTTGGGAACCGGCCTGCTTGTCTGCAGGGCCCCTACTCACCCTGCAGGGCCTCTACTCACCCTGCAGGGCCCCTCCTCACCCTGCAGGGCCCCTACTCACCCTGCAGTCGTGGCCTATCAGCTCCTTGCACTCGTCGCAGGTGTTGGCGAAGTGCGCGTCGTAGCAGGGGATGCAGTAGGGGCCGTTGTCCATCTGGATGTACTTGCGCCCATACAGGGACTCCTTGCAGTTGTCACAGTCGAAGCACTCTGTCATGGTGCCGGTCTGAGGCCCTCCTTCACCTGCTGAGATCAGGGCAGGTGTGGGTCAGTATCGGCTGAGGCTGTCCGGGATGTCCCTGCGCAACCCTGCCACCTCCAGAGGCCAAGGACCAGAGTCCCTGCACTGAGCCAACAGCTGCTGTCAGCACAGGGGACAGACCCCGCTGTGCTCCTGATGGGGCTGCATGCACTGCCCTAGGAGCCTGCAGACATCAGAGCCTCCGGCTTAAACTCCAGCTCACAGCCAGAGAACTTTGGTGCTGCTCAGAAAACCTGGACATGTCAGCGTTCAGCTAAGCTCCTCACTCTTTGCTACCATCCTGGGAAGTGAAATGTAAAATAAAAAGGGAGAAATTTCCTGCATTAAAAGTTTTCGTTTGTCACCAAAACCTTGCACATGCCATGTGGTTGTGTGTCCACTGTGATGTCTGAGAGCCAGACAGCCCAAGGGAGATCCGTGTGCCCAGCTGCCCTGCAGGGACCCATGCTCAGCCCTGCGTGGTCCATAGCAGGGCTCCTCACAACGGCTGAAAGCTCTGCCTGAGGGGCTGCTAGCAGCTCAAACCCTGGAACTGCTCCATAGGGAAGCAGGAATTGGGCATTGTGCTCTGTGCCTTGGCTGTGGAGCCTTGTCCCAGCAAACTGCTCTGCATGTGTTGCTCCAACTATAAACACTCTCCAGGGAGAAGCTATAGGGGCAGATGGGTGTTCCACAAGCACCTGTTGGGGCTTGATATGAAGGAGACCTGACATCTCTCCTTGCTGCTTAACTCCCTCACAGACAACAGGTTTGTGGAACTATTTTGCTTTCTTTGGAGCATTAACTCCAGAACAAGACTCTTCCTCCTGTTTAGTTCAGCCTGGTTATTCCTAAACATGGAGTTTTCCACTTGCAAAATCACACCCTTCTTTTAACCTGGGCTGCTGTCAAGTGTAGACAAGCCCACTGAGTTACAAGGGAGCTGTCAGCTACAGAGCACCTCCACTGCTGAGTTCTTCACAAACCCACCCATTTCACAAAAAGCAATTACAGCACAATCTGCAGTTAGCATTTAATGGTCAGGGAGCTCCCTACCAGCCCCTGCACCCCCTCCCCACAGCCAGCTGTAGGTTGGAGGCAGCCTCCAGGGCAGGAGCTGATCCAGACAGTTCTGACTCACAGCCCAGAGCTCCCCAGGGCTATTCTTGGCCAAGCCACACAGCTCCCAGCTGTTGTCAAGCCCGGTATGTGCCGATAGGACTGATGGAGAATAAATCCAGTGCTCCCACATGGCTACGTGACCAACTGAGGGGGAACAGAGTTCCTTTTCAGACACTCCTCACCAGCTGCCACCCAGGCCGCTGCCCGCTCCGTGCCCCGCAGCGTGGCAGGCCAGCGTGTGTGGCTGTGGGAGCAGCTCCATGGCCTGTCCCTGTCCCTGTCCCTCCCCTGGCCTCTCCCAAAGCTCCAACCAGCAGCCCTGGGTGCTGCCTGCAGAACAAGGCAATGCCCAGTCTGTTCCTGGGCACAAGGCGGGCACGTGGTGGTTTGCTGCAAGCTGCTGAACTGCACCTGCTGCTCCAGCTTGTGCTGGCCCCCACAGTGTCCCTTCTCTCTGGGGCACCCCCGAGGTGCTCCCATGACTGGGCAGCAGCTCCCCTGACCCCCACACAGCTCCTGGCTGCTTCTCACCCACTGCTGCCTTCTCTGCCACCCCACTTCCCTGTGCTCCCTGAAGCTACCTGGGACCTTTCCCTCTGGCAAATAATTAAATAAAATCTCCAACTCGCCTCCCAGCCCTGGTGAAGGGAACTTTCCAAGGTGTGTCTGTACTGAGAGACCTGTAATGAGCATTCCTGCTCATTAGAGGCTAAGCCACTGCCAGAGCAGGGAACTTCCATGTTTCTCAATGGGCTGCACTTTAGCTCTGTGGTCCAGTAATACAGGCTCAGAGGACATCAGAAAACACAAAGGAAGAAAAAAATAACCTGAATGAAGAAGGCTGGGATTTTACCAGTGATGAGGAATAAGCCTCCTGAGCACCACTTCCCTGATGTTGTCAGAAGAGGAAGTGAAAAACAAATCCCTCCAGGAATGATATACCAAGGAGGACCCTAAAGCAGTGGGCCAGGCTTGCCTCTGCTTTGAGCAGTTTTTCCCCAAGTGAAAAACTTTTCAAGCTGAGTACTGCTCCCCAGGCTGGGGGTGCAGCAGAGCCAGGCCCAGGAGCCTCACGTGGCCAAGGCTGCACACAGGAACAGACTTTGTGCTGCCTTTTCAACAGAACAAGAACAGGCCCAGGAAGTTTGCTCAGGGTTATTTGTGTTAGATAAGCTGTTTGCTCCCTTTGTTCTGCTCTCAGAGCTGGGCAGGGGCATTGAAGCCCAGGCAGCACCAAAGCCAATGCAGCATCTTCGACCCTGAGATGTGGTGCTGTGAGACTGAACACTCCGCGAAGAGGAAGGTGGGACAAAAGAAATGGAGTAAAAGAAATAGTAGAAAAGACCATAATTCTTACTGTGATTGTAGTTATGAACCTGGGAATTGCCTTCCTTGTGAAGCACATAGTTAATAGTTTTAAAATGCATTAAAAACCCCTTTAACTGAGGGTCAGACATAGACGGTAGAATATAGGCAATCTTGTGCCAGTGAGCATGTGCTCATCCTTTGCACCACCCTGTACACATCAGCTGTGTGCTGGGCTGATGTCAGGAACGCCTCCAAATGCTAACCAAGGTGTTGCCTATAACGATGGGATTGCAGTTGCAAACACAGTGTTTGTGCATTGCCAGATGGCTCCTGTCTGGGGGGACAAGGCTTGCTGGAGCAGGTCCCTTGTACAGGGTGATAGTGGAGCTGGATGTGGGATATTGCTCAGCTGTTTCACTAGCTGTTGGAGGGCAAAAATAAACACAGATATATGCCTGCCAGCTGCCTCCTCTTTCCCTCTGAAAGATGTAGTTGTGCTCATGGAGCAAAGGAAGTTCAGTTCCTCTCCTGTGCCTATGAACAAACAGCTTTAGGAACAAGAGCCCCACTCACAAACAACATTCAAAGTGCTCCTCGATGCAAATCTGATCAGTCTGGAGCAGAGCTCAGAATAGCCTCATGGATGGAAAAGGTCAGCAATTTGTCAAGGAAGCACAGCAAAGTCCACTTTCTAATTAGAGAGTAACATGCACCCAACACCACCCTGGTGTCATTGTCCGAGGCCATGGCTTAGAAACAGCCCCAGGAGATCAGTGCAATAATTTTAGCACAAATAAAACAGGGATTTGTTATGCAAAGGAGGCAATACAGACAGAGTACAGCCTGACCCACACAATCACTGAAGAGAACTCCTTAGGTGTGGAGTCTTGTGTGGGTGGTGAACCTGTAACCCCATGTAACTTCACACCAGTTTGTTTGTTGTCAGCTCACAACCAGCTGCTCCACAGTCACCCTAGAGTAATCCGTGGGGCTATTCCTAGGGAAACACTTCATCTTTCCAGGACATAGGAAAAGACCTACTCTTGACTGTCTGTCAGGTCCCTGCCTATTCTCACCTCCCCACTGCTGTCTGAGCACAAATATAAGCAATTGCAGTTCACACCTAAACAGACACACAGAAGAGAAAGCACCACCTCACTGGGGCAGGCAAGTATTCCCCATGTAAGGATGAAACCGTCCAGGGACATGGCTTTGAAAGACAGTCCCCAAAGCACTCCAAGGTCAACAGAGGAGAAGAACACTTTTTGTTCCTGCTAGCTTTCCAGAACCATTATGGGTCCTGGAATCTGCATGAAATTGTTTCTGCCTGCTGCCGACCCTAAAAGGCAAACCAGCTGCTTGCTCTGAGGAGCAGCTCCAGCCCCTCCGTTATGCTGGGAGCGCTTTCATTCCTGACACGGCTTCTGGGGATCTGCACAGGGTCACTGTGCACCCTGGCCCCAGGCTGGCACAGGTTCCTGGGGGTAGGGGCCAGCTCCCTGGGGTGCTGTGGGGTTTCTCCACACTTACTCGTGCTGCTGCCTACCTGTGCCCTGTCACTCTGCTCCCAAACCCACCAGCGCTGCTGCAGAGCTGGTGCATGCCCGGGGCTGTCAGAGGAGAGCTTGAGGCGGCTGGGGAGAGATCCCAGTGCACCCTCAGGGTGACCCAGCCTGCATGGGGCACCCTTGGGAGCAGATGCACCCTGGTGCATCCTCGGGGCTGTCAGAGGAGAGCTTGAGGCAGCTGGGGAGAGGTCCCAGCGCTCCCTCAGGGTGACCCAGCCTGCATGGGGCACCCTTGGGAGCAGAGTTGCATCAGACCTTCACTGGCCTGCTTGAAGCTCCAGTGAGTCACTTCCTGCCCTCAGCTCTCCTCCAAGCTGCTCTCCAGCCTCAGCCTTCCCCGGGACAGCTCTGAAATCTTAAGTAGGAAGGAGGGCTCCAGCATGGCAAGGAGTAGATTCTTTGCGGGGACCACCAGGACAGCCACAGGCCTCACACGGCAGCTTCCCCATCACCAGCACAACCAGAGGATGCTGCAGGTCATTTCTCCAACACACAGGACAAGTTTGGCTCTCACAGCCAGCCTCAGAGGCAGGAGATAAGCAGATCAGCTGGGTGTATGGCCATAGCCTCCCTGCACCACTGGGGTGCTGTGCTCACACATGTGCATACGCAGAGCAAGCTGCACCTCAGCCTTTCCCCCCAGCACGGGCAGGACACCCTCCTGCCCAGAGCTGTCACGGGCTGCTCCAGGCTGTGCTACAGATTGAGTAAAACGGCTGGCAGCACTGTAAAGAAACACCTTGCATTTCAAAGAAAATAACTTGCTGTCAGCAAGGTAAGCAGCTTACCTGCGAATGCTTTGTGAGGAAGAAGCAGCAGAATCCGTTAAAACTGAAGTAGCAGAATCTGACAAGCCACAAGACCTAAACTATTGCATGACTTTAATACAGTCTTAGAATGACAAAATAAGGGTTTCCCTTTGTTCAGAAGGGATCTTTGAGTTGCCCCATCCAAAGAACAAAGCCATACCACAGACTCCTCCTGGCAGCTCTGCATATAGATAAAGGGCAGTGCCAAAACCACACCTATCCCATAAATGTTTGATTGTACTCTTAAATAGAATACAATCAGTAAGAAAATCACACCTGCCTCCAGCCCCCAGCCTGCCCAGAGGTGCCTGCAGGAAACTGTGACAGAGACATCACACCTGGTCCAAGGTGAGCAAGGGCAAGCTGCCACCACTGCTGTGCTGGGCTTGTGAGGTACCAGCAGCACAGGCAGAGGCACAAGAGACAATTCAGCCCTTGCTCTGGACTCACTTTCTTTCAGGAAAGCTAATTCTACCAGGGTCTGAGAAAGGAGCTGAAGAGTCCCTGCTATGCAACCATAAAAATAAGAACTCTGCCAAGGAAAAAAAGAGGGAATGATTTCAGAGTTAAAAATTTATTACTAAGCATCTGTAGGGGTTAACTCACTATTTTCGGTTCTGAACAAAATCTTGGTCTTGCAGAGGTGTAGCTAACAGCAGTAAAACTATTTGGGAACACTCAGAGCAGGCAGCCTATGTCATTCTGCTGACATTAAATTGGAATGTTTGCTCAAGAGATCAACTGTTAATCTTATTCAGAATGAGCACAAAGTAAGCAAATTCTGTGCACTCAACAGGAAGTCAGGAATTGAAGTCATTTGGGCTCTTTGGACCCATCACATTCAAACACATCAACAGATGGAAGAAGTCTGAGAGCAGAGGAGCAAGATAGGAACACACCAGAAACTTCTGGCCAGCTCAACACAGACCATTCTGTCAGGCAGTTAAGAAACCCATGGCTTAAAACCATGCCAGGAGAGATTGTGGCTTGTCTCTGAGGAGGCTGCAGAGAAAAGAGGCTCCTCATGCCAGGTACCTGTCCTGCCACGTGCCAGTGACAAGCAGGGGACACTGGCAGCCGGGCACAGCTACCACTGGGGCAGGGGCTGGCTGAGGGCAGCAGCTGCACACGTGGGCACGGGGGCCATAAGAAGAAGAAAGATGCTGAAGCCAAGTTTCAGGGAATGTGACTGATCACAGGAGCTCTGGTGTGATGGGAGGAGCCCAGGGAAAGTGCTGCTCCTGTCAGCTCTTAAAAAGGAGCAAGGGACAGGTGTGCAATTACTCTCAATAAGCATGTTGTGAGCATGCTACAATCTAGCATTGAAAGTTTAATTCTGGACTGAATTGGTTTATGCCCGTGTAACCCACAGCCATATCAATGCCTCACTGCTTATCCAATTTAACAATCCAAGGATTCCTGGCAATCGTGTTTTCAAGATCTCTTTGCCCCACATAATAAAGGTCACATGCAGTACAACAGAATTCAAACATGAAAGCGTGACAGGAAATGACTAACTGCACACTGAGGCCAATGTACCTTCATCTTGGATCAGCTCAGCACACAAGAATCTTGCGACTCAAACAGACATCACAGCCTATATGCAGAAAAAATAATCTGACTGCTCTAGTTGCTAGTTCTTGGGGCCTGTGCATCTCAATGTAGATATTACTGCAAAATAATGTAATTCCGCTCTATTTCCCTGAAGTTCTCTCACAACTGAATCCTTACACTGTAGTTTGCACTTTTCATTCCCTTAGAGACAGCTCTTTTTAAATTGAGGATGAAGCCATTATTATTTCTGAGTTGATACATAATTTAAGTTAGTGTGTACAAAGCTTTTTGCAGTCCTTAATAAAAGATCTTATCTCTGTTTTGCCCAAAAAGGCAATCAAGGGACTGCCTCAAGCACTGGACACAGCCCTAGTGATCCTGTTTTTTGCTCACGTGTTGAAAACCAACCTGTACAGTTTGAGCCCAGTCCCCTATTCTCTGTTTCCCCAACAAGCCTGAAAGCTCTTTTGCTGATTAAGGCTCTGCTCAGCTTCATGTTTCTTTTCAATAAACAAAGCAACTTTGACTTCCAGTAGCAGAAAAAGACACATATCCCAGACATGCTTTATTTAATGCACGCCTATTACTTAAAGGGCAAAGTGAATTTTTTCACCAAATTTGGTCAAAATACTCCCTCTTCCGATTTGATTCTTTGCCTCTCAAACACAAGTATTTGCAGTTGGTTTCTTGCATATAAGCAGATCTATTGATGGAGAGAGGTAATGTGCATCCGAGTTTTGTGCCTTTTGGGGCTCTCCAAAATCCGCAGAGGGAAGAGAACGCCAGGAAGGTGACAGGAGACACTTTTGCACTCCCTCTCTGCCACAGATCCCCGAGGCCTCCCCACCTGTGCTGGCTCTTGGCCCAAGGAACACGGACAGACTCCCTGTAAAGTGCTTTTTACAGCTGCTGGTGTCCCTTGCGAGCAAAGGCAATGCCAGCCCTGCAGCACGAAGCATGCGAGCAGCTTCTAAATCTGGGGGAGGACTGAGTCCTGGCAAAAGACAAATTGTCTCATGTTACCACCCCGGGAACAGCTTGATGGTTCTCCCAAACAAAAACTGGGATCATCTGTTGCCCGGGAGATGCTGTGTGTGCCAGCTGCAGCCCTCCCCAAACAGGGCAGCGCTCTCAAGGGCAGCACAGCCCAGCAAAGGGGACAGATGGGATGGCTGAGAGGGGAAGAGAACACCTCCCAGGCAGTGTAGAAGCGAAATGAGTGTAACATGGGTCAGTTCAATAAGGCCGAACCAGTTTCAGCTCCTTCAGTTCCCTTCTGTGACTGAAGCCTTCTCTGCCAGGTGATCTGGTCAGCACCTGTCATTTACTTTCCCGAGCTGGTCTCTTCAAACCATTCTCACAGACACCTTTAAAATTACCTTTAAGTACTGAAAAATTTAAATAATAGAAGCCATCGGTTGCAATTGTCTCATATTTTGCATAACATCTCTACAAAATAACTCCTTGCAAGCGCTAAAACGGAATTTGCAAGATGCAACATGCGCTCCTGTTTCTGCTGTGCAGAGATAATCTCTGGTGGCACCCATGAAAGGGAAAACTGCGCCACGTCCAAAAGACTATATGGAGACAGATATTGTAAGGGACACAAATGCCCACAAAATGTATAAATGCCTTTATATCATGCAGCTACACATGGAGTTTCCAACCCCATGCCCCAGTCCACTGGACATGTCAATCTCAGAACTGGAGCTGCTGTGGACTGCCTAAAAACTCAGAAAGATAGGAAAAGCTATTCCTTTACAGAAAGTAAGAAGTAACAATATCAAGACTCCTTGATGCAGGTCCGTGGCTCCTTTACAGAACCTCATTCTCTGATTCCCATCTGAGATTTACAAGGACACCTACATGAAGCACGTCTCTCAGAAGTTAAAAAGGATCAGAAAGAACAGAATGTTCACTAACAGGCTCCTCTCTTGGCAACTTTCAGCTGAAGAGCAAGAAGAGCTGCTGTCTCAGCCCTAGAAGCAGCAGATATGAAGCAATGCCCATTTCTTTGCTGCAGGGAAGGTGCTCCACACTCATTGATGCTGATGGAAGCAGAAGCAACGTGCACTCTGACTATTGGGAAAAGGTTCCCAAAGGTTCCCATGCTCAAGCAACCCAAGGATCAGGGGCTTCACTGCAATGCCAACAACCCTTCCCTCTGTTCTGGAGCTGATCAGAACAAAAGTGCTCCATTTACAAGCCATTTGTCCCAAACTGGCAAGCCCTGGAAATAAAAGCTTAGCCCAATTCGGTTACCTTGCATTGCTGGAAGCAGTGGAGCAGCAGGGACCCAGCTGTGCCAAGGTGCTCCTCCAGCCCCTCACCTCCCAGTCAGCTACAGCAGGTGCCACCAGCCAGACACTCTCACCAGTAAATCATCACTTCACCAGCAAACACTCAAGTGCCTGTCCAGCAACAAAAGCACTCACATCATAAACCAAGGGTGACATCAGCACAGGGATTGTGTTTCCTACAGGGGTTTAAATGTCATTACTTGTGACTAGAAATTGGACACTTGCATTAAAAGTTACTCTAAATTTTCACAAGAGACGTGATTCCAGTTTTGCGTAGACATATTTTACTTCCAAAGCCTTTCTATTGCTCAACATGACAGAAAAAAAAACAAAAAAAAACAAGAGAAGAAGCAAAACTCCTAACATAAAGTGAAAAACTCATCATCATTATCAGCCTGACTTACCAAGTCAGGTGCTAACAAGGTGAGCAGCAGAACCTGGATTGTCACTTGAAAGGGTCAGTGTGGCTCACACAGCCTGATCGACTCATTATTCCAGGTTTCTACATTGCCCTCTTCCATTCTTATTCAAAGCTCTGCTCTACATATTCTAAAATTAAAACTCAAAGCTATCAAGGACCTGAAAGCATTATTTAATCATCCTGTAGTTATTGCTGTTTCACACAGCAGGAAGCACAACACAGTCCGTGCACCTTCACCAACCTGACGTGCAGTTATGATTTCCCACACTCAGCTCTGGGCTCTCCAAAAGCAACACATCCAACACTTCTACACATGCACACTGGGCCAGATTTAATCTTTCTGTGAGTTATATGGTGTTTGCTTAGGGTTGAGAAATAGCAGAAATAAAACTTTTCTTGGCTGAGATAGATGCAAAACATGCTGCGCACTTTTTGCTTTTAATGACTCTTGGTGAGTACCACTACCAGTCTACGTATTCCAGAACGTTCTGAGTTAGGCACTCAGCAATTTTCTTAATGTCAACTGTTCACTGAGTCAAAGGGAGCCACTGAAATGCCTTTAGATTTAGATGCTGCCTTTTCTTTTTGAAAATGCCCATGTGCCAAGGAAAGAGGCAGATGAGCATAAATAATCCAAATTTAAGGAAACTAAAGATTTACCTGTGAAGCAGTTTAGCTCCCCGATTCTCTACTGCCAGTAACACAAATATATGTGATGATCCAGTGCAAGATCATTAATGCAAAAAGTCCTCAGTTTCCAGAGCTGACATCCCACACCTCTCACTGGATTGTGGCTTCCTCAATTCCCTAACAGCTGTCAGCAGCAAAAACATTATTTACCCTTGTATTACCCACAGGTCAGGGAGTAATGCTATCTCTCTCCTGGGATTTGCACCTCAGAGAGTTCTGGCACTAGGCATGGCCTGTAGAACTAAAAATGGAACCAAGATCCCAGTCCCATCTCTCTTCTCCTCCTGAGATGCAGCACATATCCCTGTCAGTGGAAACTGTGACACCCACCAGTGGGGTACAGACCTGCATCTACAGATTGCACAACTCTGACCCTGGGAGGAGCAGGAGAAAAGGGAGGAGGAGAAGGAAGAGAGGGATGTGGTCTTTAAGGTGCCTTCCAACTCTGTAGCAGACAGACACAGTGCTGTGCACAGAGCGCAGCTAACGCAGAGTCCAGACCTCCCAACCAACACCATGCCTCTGCTAGCTGCCCTTGCTATTTAAACCTGGGGTTCAGCAGGGAGCAGGCTGAGCTGGCAGGCAGAACTGGGATAGGGCAGCAGCAGGAAGTTACGCACCAGTTCCAAATGGGTTCGTTTTTAAGAAAGGAAAAAGCCAGTTTTCCTTAAATGAGGGTGCTGGAATTCCAAGGTGAGGTCAAAAGCCTGGCAGAAATCAGGAGTTTAGGCTGGTACTGGGGCTCATGATGGTGACAAATGCAGTCCTTGCACTCAGGGACAGCTTAGGACCCACTGATTTTTTGTTGTCTTCCCATCCTGAGCAATATCCAGGAACAGTGCCATCAGGTGTGGACCTCAGAGAGGAATTTTTGTCTTCAACTGTGCTGAAGGTTAGGCCTTTCAGATACATATTTTATATTATTCCCTTAATTTTGTTTCATTAGAAGAACTACAAAAAGACATTTTTCACAAGAAGCCTGAGTGTACATGCAGGTTGTGTGTGATCTGCAGCCACACAGCCCTGAACCACAACAGAAATTACCTGTGATACACTCACACGGAGAAAATCTTGTGTGCTTGGATCATTCAGGCAGTAAGGCTGCTTTACAGATACAGGAACAACACATGGCCAGAATGTGCTCTAAATCGGTAAGATACAGGCTAAAAAATCAACTGCTAATTGTTTTTACAATTTCTATTTTATATGAAAAAAAAACCCTCAAGACCTTAAGAGGCAGAGCTGAGCCTAGAAAGGAGTTTTATGGTTAAACCTGAAAGCAGGGATCTAGGACAGAACTAATCCATTACATTTCAAACCTTGAGCCTGGGTTCTGCCTCAAGCAGCTGGGATTATTTTTCCAGTTAAGCAAATTCCTGCTTCTAAAACCCACTCTGATATTTAAATAAATGTGGAGAAGATGCTGAGTAGTCACTCTGCTTCACAGATAACAAGATCAGAACTGCATTGTTTGATGGATTTCTAAGAGAACACTTGAAATTTGGGCAAACAAATTTAAAATATCAAGGTCATATTTACATTCCAGGGTAATAATTAAATACTTAATATCTTGTGGTTCCACTATTTTAGGTTTTTCTACACACCAAAATATTTAGTCATGTGAAAACCATCTGTAGCAGCTGGAAGACATTCATTTGGCCTGCCAAGATTAATTAGTTTAAAAATACATAAATAAAGCATTCATTTTATTTCCAAAAAGCTGTTGTTCTTGGTTCTCTTAGGGTATTGGTGATTAATGCTTATGGAAGGTTCTCAAAAAGAGGTATCAGATGCCAGTTTCACAAATATCTGTTAAGTAAAACAAGGCCTGTGTTTAGGTTAATGCTCTTCTGGACTAAGCCCAGTCATTATTCACAGCAATACAAAAACTAGCTTGCAAACACTTCAATCCCTATTTTTATTATTTCCCCTATGCTCTCAAATCCACAATGCTAAAATCTGCTTTTAAAAATTGATGAAAAGAAATTTCTCTTCAGGACTGGGGTTCAGATACCCGTGTTTAAGAATTACAAGCCTAAGTGCCCAAGCATGTCTTTTTTCTCGAAGAAGTTCCTGCATAATCTTCATAGAGCTTTTCGAAGTCAAGTAAACAAGACACACAGCTGAAACTGTAAAAAGGGTTGAATTTGGCTTAGTATCCATAGGGATCACTTATCTGGCCAACAGCTTGCAAAGGGTTATTTCTTGGCTCATCATTTTTGTTTTGCTGGAAGATGTTGAGGTTTTAGTGCAGTTTCTGCAGAGCGTGCAGCAGCATTCAACATTTTTCGCTCAGCTAATGAGTTAAGTCATCACAGCTCTCCAATGGCTTGAAGATTATGGGTGTTGGAGAAGGGAATGCTCAGAAAGGGGAACTTTTGAGCAGTCACCACTAAACTGCGGTTAAAACAGACACCAATGACTCTATTCAGCTCCCAAACCTCAGACAGTTTCCATTTTCTCAATAACAAAGCATTTTTGTGGAATGAGGTAATGGTCTCCATCTGCCAGGTCGACATCTCCACTAAGATTTCTCAAGAGTGTGGCTGACAGGGCTGGCCAGCAGAGCCAGAGGCAGGAGAGTCCCTTCTGCCTGGGCAACACAGGGCAAAACTGCCATGGGACAGACGTGGAGAGGAGCCTCTGTGGCACCATCACACAAACTCTCCTGGGAGTTTGATTCACAAGCAGCCTGGAGCAAGCTCCACACACTGCACAGCTGAAAAGTCAAAAGGTCAGGAAAAGGGTAGAGATTTGTCATTATGAATGGCCAGGGACAGGCAGGAGGGAGCAGAATGGGTGCCACAAGGCCAACAGCCCATGGTGGGTGGCTCATGAGCAGAGGGTGTGTGATTTAAAGCAAAATCAGGCACACACTGCCAGATGCACAGTGCAAAGGGCAGGGCAGACATCCTGCTCCCCGTGGGACTGGCCACTCAAGCTGCCACACACCCCCCCACACCTGAAATGCTAAATATCTGAGGCAGAGCATTTACAGCCTCTGAACACAGCCTGGGAGAGGGTTTGGGTTTGTTCTTTCCTTATTTCTTGAATGTGGCAGCCTATAGCTTGACCTCTCAGTTCCAGGGATGCTGAGCACCCAATCATTCCTTTGATTTCAGGCAAAGCCAGCTCAGTTCTGAAAAGCAGACCTTCATTTAGCTCCAGATGAAGATTCCAGCTCCTTTCAGGACCCCCTCATCTGACTCTTGTCTCCCTGTGAATGGCCAGTCACTGAGCTCCCTCGCAATTCTGAGACTCTCAGCTCCAGGTTCAATCCCCCCCCATCTGGTTCTCCCATTTAAAGCCAGGCAATTTTCCAGTTGTTTTCTGATGGCCTTTGCATTCCTGTAACAATTCCTCTTGAAGTTTAGAAAACGTTAACACCAACCTCCTCACTTTCTAGTGCAATTCCAACTGTGTGCCCATGTGGATACCTGGTGAGCGGTACCTTCCTTCCTGGCCAGGACAAAGCATTTCCCAAGCCCATTTTCTTCCCATGAGGAATGCCAAATGTCAAAAACCCACACTGCTAATACTAGCCTTCTCCAAGGTCAGCCAGAGAGGACTTCCATCAAGGATGAGCCTTGCTGGAGAAGGCTCCCTGGGGATTATCAGAATAGCACAGTCAAGCCCAGATGGCCACAATGTGCTGAGCACATTTCCCGCAAACACAGCAGCGAGGCAGAGGCCTCTACAAATCAAAGTCCACCCTGATTTCTGCCATCTGCTGAACACTGAGGGCCAGGCTGGGGCCTTTGGGAAAGGTCAGGATAGTCTTACAGGCTCTCAAGATATTGCTTTTGTTCTCACTATTTGCTTCTCAATTCCTTCGTTAGAAGATACTAATCTCTCTGTAAGGCAGTTACTTGGGGCCAAGACTTTAGATATTATTGCAAAACATATGCTTAAAAGAGACTGGAAATTATGCTGGCAGTGTTACAGAGGGGAGCAAAGCACAGCTTTGGGTCAAAACAAACAAAAAAAAATGTAAGCTAGTAAGCAATTCCCATGCAATAGTTTAGGAGAGCCAGCAAAAGCGTCTTCTAGAAAGAAAACAATGCTGTGAGAACGAAGCTAACGAGAGCTGGCTCTTGGAAAAATAAAACAGCTAGTAATGAGCCAAAAGCACATATCCAAGAGAATCTTTCTGGGAAACCGACCCAAGTCTTTACGCTGGAAAGCCCTGAGAGACTAGGGACCTTGAGGCTAAAAGCTGGCAAATTGCTTCATCAGTTAAGGTCGGTCTCAATGTTTCCTACTGTGTAAAAATAATTTGTTTTAGCCTACAGGTCTCTACAGAGCACTGGGTAAATTCAGGCTGCTTCCTTTGGGAAGGGAAACGGAGCCCCTGGCAGAGCCCTGCCCAGTGGGATATTTTCAGGGGTTTCCCACCACCACTGCCAGCCCTCCAGCCCCAGGCTGGCCCAGCACACTCAGCCCTTGGCTCTGCTGAATTCCCGCGGAGCTGCTGTAGTGCTCTGGGCACCACATGGCCACTACTGGGATGGGAACATCCCCCAAGCTCCTCTGGTCCTTACAACAACATGAATGTGCCTCTGTAAAGCCGCCTTCTGGAGGCTCATTCGCCCAAAATGGATGCAGTCAGGCCAATGATCCTGACAGCTCATTTTCCAGAGCAGTAAGGAACAGACCTCGTTCTCTCCCTTTCAGAGATTAGTTCATGCACCCACCAGGATCTAGGTGCTCATACAGAGTGGCAAAGGTAGGGCCTGTCTTTGCAGCCCGCTGGTTCATTGCCAGTCCAGCTCCTCAGCCACAGCACCACAGCAAGAGCACAAGACAATAAAAGTGTGCTCCAGCTGGGCTTCTGCGTCAGCAGAGAAAATCCCCGCATTGGCAGGGGATGTCAAGGTACTTCTAATGGCTTTCTTTCTCTTCCAACTCCTCTGATTCACGTTGCCATCTTCCTTGCAACTGACCTAAATAACATGTTCAGGCAGCACTGGAAGTGTTTCCATCTCATACTGTAATAACAGTGAGATCTTTGCACCTGGAAAGGGAATATCACAGGGAAGTCACACCACAGGTGAATTAACAGTGTCCTTCTCAAGAAAGGAACATAAGCACTCTTGTCTTATCCCATCAGGGAGACTTCCTGGCTGCAGGAGAACAAAGGTAGCCCAGGAGCAAGGAAAACACGTACTAAGTCTGTGCCCAAGCCCCAGCAGATCTGAACAATGTGGGCAGATTACTCAGTTACCTCATTTCCAGGTGTGCTGTCAGCATGAGCCACGACTGGCTTGGAATTAAAGAGGTAAAACTGTTCCTAGATTTGGTCTTAGTCAGCATAATTTATGGTAATTATTGCTCAGTAGTCATTAATCCTTTAATGCCATATCACACTCAGCCCTCAGTTCTCTCTAACTTTTGGTCATCACGGACCATTCCACTGCAGAAGGGGCTGAAGGACAGCGTGCATGACCACACTGAATCCAGAGCCAAAGGCCTCAGGAAGGGAAAAGCAAAGAAAGCCCCTGTAGAAGGACTTCAGCAGGTCAGCCCTCTCCAGACACACAGTGAGTAAGTGTGCTGGTAACATACAGGCACTTAAAGCAGCCTCAATCCCAAACAATTACAGACCTCCTAGCTCCTCACTACAGCACCACTCAGGTGTCCAACAGCACTGCATCACAGGAATGCAGGGGCAATCCCACCCCTGCCACTCCACTGGGATACTCTCCCAATCTCACTCTTCCCTTTACTGTAAGCTGGGCACTTCCAAGAGCCATAAAAATATCTCCTATCCTTCCAACCCCTTGCAGACTACAGATCTCAGTGTTACCTTACAGCAGTGGCTCCCACAGGCTGTGTGCTGAGGAACTGAAAAAGTCAGTTGAAAAGACATTTATTGCCAACAAGGCATGTGACTGTGGGGAAATACAGAAGGGTATTCTGAAGCTGCACACCCTGCCAGAGCACTTACAGCTTTCAGGTGAGGCAGTGCTCAGCTGGGGCTGGTGCACTGTACCTTGCATGGCAGGCACTAGAGCCTCAGCAGCCTAACAGATACCTTTCTTATTCTGAAGATACACATGAAACAGATACAGTTCCCCTATTGCAATAGAAAGGAAGTTATACTTGATCCATTCCAAATCTTTTTCAGGTATTTGAGTTCTTAAGCAAACTCAAACAGAAAAGCTGCCAGCAAAACTTGTGCCTCTTTGTGTTACAGTTAGTCCGTAACAACTAGTCTGAATGTGTTATCTCTAGTTTTTATTAGCTCATATTTACTTTGGCTCTACATCCAAGCAGTCATTTAAACAGGGTGAGAGAGGAAAATCTTGGACTCACAACAATGGCCAAGCAGTTTAATCTACCACTGGGGACAAAGACTTGCCTCCTATTGGCGTGGAGCGCTGGCAGGGTCAAGTGTAACATGTGCTGGAGGAAGCACTAGGGAAGCAGATCTCTGACTGTTCAAACACCAGCAAGCATTTCCTTGAGCTATTCAGAGTTCTCTTTGCCCCTCCTGTGTAGAGAAAACAGCTCCAGCTGTCCAGTCACCTGCGCTGGCTTCTCCACTCACTGCATTCATGACATCGGCGGCCGCCAACAGCTCCAGGTTGGATGCAGCACATTCCTCATTCCTCACAGCTCAGATGTTCAAAGCTAAGTTAGGAAGCAGTCAAGATCATGTCCTTGGCATCAGCACCAGCTTGGTGCTGGAAGATAATTTATATTCCTGAGCAGAACTGGCACTGGGCAGATTGGCCATAAACATCAACAAACTGTTGTTCCAGCCATGACACCAAACAGAAGGGTCCAGAATGAATATCTATCCATGCTGCTGATTTACTAACTTTTTTTTTTACTTGGGAAGTTCAAAATACTTCACATAAAAGAGCTCTGCAGTTTGCAAGTGTGGGACAATATTCAGAGGCAAATAAAAAATGTATTCATATTAACAATCAGATGACCACAGGCCAAATCATGTCAAAGTGAGACTAGACTAAGAACAAGAATGTAAATTTCAGGATTTTTGTTCCATTGCTCTTTGGATCCTGTGTTAAGAAATTACTAAATAATTCTTAATTATTAATTTAGCCCTAATAAACATGTCTGTCTGATTCCTCCTAGAGTAATACTACTCTCTTGGTGAGCCCCTGTGAGTATGGGCAGAATAACTTGTTAAAATCTTTTTCCAATTAGCAAGTATCAACGAAGTGGTCACTCAGCAGAGGCAGTTGTGCTGGGGTGAAATACAGGAAGGTGGAAGCCATGTGGCATTCTTCAATTTCCCCTTTCCTTTCACAATCAGACCCTTGATATTTTCTTCAACAGGAAAACTGACATTCCCCTTCTGTGTAAACTGCTGACAATTGTATTTTACACCTGGTAAAACCAGAGCAAAACAGAAGGAAGAGAAGAAACAAAGACCAAGGACTTTTCTCACATAAGCTACAGGCAGTAAAAATCCTACAGACATAAATGAGGATCCTGGTGCACCACCAAGGAAACCTTGTGCATCAGTGCTGTAATTATCATTAAAGTCCTTTTTAAGGGAGAGGGCGTTGGAAACACTTTGGGTATTGAGAGTAATCAAATTTTTCCATGTTTCTGCTGACATTTCAAACACCAGCCAACTGTGTAACAGCAGAAACTCAGCTGCAATTAGGAACACAGCAGAAAGCACCTTACCTCATCAGGCAAGCAATAGAGCAAGCAAGTCCTGGCTGGGAACAGAATACAGTGCTTCCAAAGTTGGTGCACTGGGAATTTTGGTAACCTGCCTGCAGGGAAGTTTTTTCTGGCTCCATCAGTTAAAGGTTCACCTCAGTCTTGAAGCTGCTATGTCCAAAGCCAGAAAAGAACATGGCTAAACTCATACCCCTCAGAAATCAACTGACAACCACTGAATACTTCCTACTGTCATACAAGATTGGTACACTACAGACAAAACCCCATGTGTCATCAGGGACACCATGATGACACCAGCCAGGAAAGAGACTCCTGCCTTTCCTCCCCAGGATAGGGTGACCTGGGAAAGGTGAGTTATCCTACTGCCAGCTGTGTTCTGGGACAGCAAGGCTGTTCCAGCACCTTCTCTAGAAGAAACAACAGTGCAAACCAGGAGCTGAGCTGAGGGCAGATGTGCTGCAGGAACAGCAGCCACCTCCTGTCCTCCCAAAGACTGGGAACCACAGCGACCCTCAGCACCCCCCTCACCACTCAGCTCTTCAGATGCCGTTCTGCAGGCAGGGCAAAAGCACAGATTTTACCCTAAGAGGCATCTCAAAAAATCCAAGACAGAGAGACAGAGGGATGCTCCAGAAACTGAGATCATGGAACAGTTCACCGGGCCTCCCTGCTAGGGAATTCTGGCTGTTTCCAAACACTGTCCTGCCTTCAGTGTGCCCCACCACTCCCTATGCACAGGTTTATGGGGTTCTTATTCCAAAACATACCTTTTGCTGTAGAGCATCTGCTATAATTAGTACCCACAACTAACCATATCACCTATATTTTTGTCTCCTGCACTATGCCACCATTTTAAAAAGTGTGCAAAATTACAGGCTGAGCTGGGTAAGAATAAAACTACTGCTGACAATTCTATGCCTCAAAGGAAGTGGTCAGCAAGAAAAGCAAGGGAGCAACACAGTCTCCATGTTAGGAAAAAGGAAAGAGGATGGCGCAAAACTAAGATAGGAGAAATGTCAGACTTCCTCTTTCCTCTTTGCCCATCATGAAGTTAAACCACATATTGACAAAGCAAATCAGGGAAATAAGGCAGCTTTAACACCTGGGAAGCTAGGAGAGCCACGGATTTCTGATGCTTGGTAGAAGAGTCAGAAAAGTAAAAGGAATGTCCCTATATTCTTCCCTAGAAGCCTGTGCTGCCACCAGGATGCTGCATCCACCAGAACTTCGCCCTTTCCTCTGCTCCTAGGAATAGATTTTCTGCTTTGGAAGGATTCCTTTATTGTCTTCAAAACTGGGAAACACTGAACATAGCAAGTTCGGATCTAAGTAAAGAGACCTCAGTATCAAATCCTGCCTGTGAAGATAACGTAACCCTGGCACATGCCATCCCTTTGCGCTGCCAGTCTGTGGAGAGAAATTCCTCCCACCATGCTTCACCCAGGCTAACTGGAAAAGTTTATCCAACGTTCCCATGAGTTCTCATGAAAGTGTCAGCGGTTGAGGTAACCACAAGTACAGAACTGGAAACGGATAAAGAAAAGAGTAAAAAGTTACCTGTAAGAGAACAAAATCTGAAACATAACTGTGTTGAGGAAAAAGAAAATTGCAAAGATCCTGAGCTATAATGTGAGATCCAAACTCTGACTTCCAAGTCTTTGTCTAGCACACACACACAAAAGCAAGGCTTCGAGTCTTCTCCCATGGCTACCCTGGGATTCTCTGGAAAAACAGCAATCACTCCAGATGTGCTGAAAATTTTCTTGCGCTACATTTGAGCCTTTGGTTATAGTTTACTCGCGAGTCTGTCCATCGAATAAAGTCTCAGTACTTGTGAGAAGTACTCAGTACTCTTCACAAAACCCTGCTCAAGCTCTCAACTTGGCCGTGTGGCAAAGGGGCACGGCCCGAAGGCTGTGGTTTTCTCCTTTTGGAAAGCGGTGTGCATCGCGCTGCCGGAGCACAGCTCTCCGGCAAGCGACGTCCCCGTACCGCCACCGGACCGGGCATCCCGGGGGATGCCCCGAGCCCAGACGGCACCGGGGACACGGTGCGTTCCCTTCAGCCCCCCGAGCACCCCCGGCCCGCCCAGGGCTGCGGGGCCGCAGCGGGCAGCGCTCCCGGCCCCGGCCCCGGCCCGACCCACCTGGTCGTGTCCCGGGCCGCGCTGCCGCTCCCGGTGCCGGCGCTGGGCACAGCCGGCTCCGCTCGGCGCCGCTCCTCAGCCGCGAGCGCGGAGCCCGGCCCGGGGCGGGGCCGGGGGCGGCGCGGGGCCGGTGCCCGCCCAGCGCGGAGCTCCGCCCGCGGTGCTCCCCGTGCGGCCGCCGGCGGGATGAGCTCCGTCCCGAGGCGGCGGCTCCGGCGCTGCGCCTCCCGCGGGTGGGGACGGCAGCTCCCCGGGAGGGCTCCGAGCGGCGGCGGAGGGACCGGCAGCGCTCGCCCCGTGGGGCTGTCCCGGAGGCCGGGCCCGCTCATGCCCGGGGGTCCCGGCGGGGTGGAGCGGGGCCGCGCCCGGGGCCGCGCCCGCGTTCCCGCTGCCGCCGCCATGGGCACGGCGCGGCCTGGCGGGGGCGCGCGCGGCCCGTGACCGCCGGGGCCGGGCCCCGCCCGTTCCGGTGCGCCCCGCCGGGCCCGGCGCTCGGAGCTCCATCGCAGCCATGTCGGCCGCCTTCAGGAAAGCCGCCAAGGCGCGGCAGCGCCCGCACCGCGAGCGGGCACAGGTCGGTGAGCGGGACCGGGCCCTTAGCGGAGCCCTCCGCGCTGCCTCCCCGCCGGGCCCTCCGCTCCGGGCCCTTCCCGCTCCCTCCCCGCGCTCTCTCCCGCACGCTCCCCGTGTGCCCCTCACGCTCCCCGTGTGCCCCTCCCGCTCCCCGTGTGCCCCTCACGCTCCCCGTGTGCCCCTCCCGCTCCCCGTGTGCCCCTCTCGCTCCCCGTGTGCCCCTCCCGCTCCCCGTGTGCCCCTCCCGCTCCCCGTGTGCCCCTCCCGCTCCCCGTGTGCCCCTCACGCTCCCCGTGTGCCCCTCACGCTCCCCGTCTCTCCCGTAGCCCGCCGCCCGGACGAAGCTGGGCTTGCTGGAGAAGAAGAAGGACTACCGGCTCCGCGCCCAGTGAGTGCGGCCGCGGGGGGCGGGCGGCGCTGGGTGCGTGACCCCCGGTCCAGAGGATTTTCCCCCATCCAGAGGATTTTCCCCTATCCAGAGGGTTTCCCCCCCATCCAGAGGGTTTCCCCCCCATCTAGAGGGTTCCCCCCCCCCCATCCAGAGGGTTTCCCCCCCATCCAGAGGGTTTCCCCCCCCATCTATAGGGTTTCCCCCCCCCATCTATAGGGTTTCCCCCCCATCTATAGGGTTTCCCTCCCATCTATAGGGTTTCCCTCCCATCTATAGGGTTTCCCTCCCATCTATAGGGTTTCCCTCCCATCTATAGGGTGTCCCCCCGTCCAGAAGGTTTCCTCCCGTCCAGAGGGTGTCCCCCAGTACAGAGGGTTTCCCCCCCCATCCAGAGGGTTTCCCCCCCCATCCAGAGGGTTTCCCCCCCCATCCAGAGGGTTTCCCCCCCCATCCAGAGGGTTTCCCCCCCCATCCAGAGGGTTTCCCCCCCATCCAGAGGGTTTCCCCCCCATCTATAGGGTCTCCCCCCCATCCAGAGGGTTTCCCTGCGCTGTCTCCCATCTCTGAGCCTCTCTGGGAGGGACTCGGTGCCTCAGCCGGGGTGAACAAGGAGAAGCTGCTGAGCAGCTCGTGATTGTTGGTTTTATCCCCCTCCAGTGACTACCACAAGAAGCAGAATGCTCTCAGGGAGCTGCAGAAGAAAGCTCTGGACAAGAACCCCGATGAGTTCTACTTCAAAATGATACGTGCAGAGGTCAAGGTGAGAGCCTCCACTGCCTTCAAGCAGGATTACACTTTGTTGCTCTAAGTAACGCTTTTCTCCCCTACCTTGTTTTGGTTTAAATTTATGACTTATTAGATAAATTAGAAAAATTAGTTTGGTGCCTGTAGAAGACTTTGAAGAAAATGAGGCACAAGGGACAAAGTTCTGCTGTTAGCAGGCCCCACAGTGCTCTCCAGGTGGGATGGACTGTCTATAAGTCCTGTGTTTGTCTGCTTGTAGGATGGAGTCCACGTAATAAAGCAGCCAAAGGATGAAATTACCCCAGAGCAGGTGAAACTGATGAGGACACAGGATATTAAATACGTAGAAATGAAAAGAGTTGCTGAAGCCAAGGTAATAACTCACATTTTTAGTGTTTTCTACTTTGCTCAGAATTGGTTTTTTACTGTGTTGTACTTCCTGGTGCTGCTGGCTGTTGTGTTTGTTCAGTGAAGTCTGATTTGTAGAGTGCTGGAAAGGACAATGGAAGTGCCATTAGAGTGCTGGATGTAGAGCCTAAAGGTGTGATGGTAACAGAAAATGACACTGTACATTGTTATAAAACACAGTGATTTTTACCTAAATTTCAAGACTTTAAACGTTTTTCTGCTTAGCATGTTCATAGAGAAATCATGGGATCACTAAGGTTGGAAGAGTGCTCTCAGGTCATGAAGTCCAGCTGCTCACCCCCCACCACCGTGGTCACCACTAACCTGTGCCCCCCCAGCTGCCACAGCCACACACCTCTTGAACACTTCCAGGGATGGCGATTCCACCATTTCCCTGTTCCAATGCCTGACTACCCTTCCAGGGAAGAAGTTTTTCCCAATGCCAAACCTGAACCCCCCCCCAGCATAGCTTGGAGCTGTTTCCTCTTGGCCTGTCACAGAATCACAGAATTAACTATGTTGGAAAAGACCTTTGAGTTCATCAAGTTCAACCTGTGAGCTAACACCACCTTGAAAGCCAGACCATGGCACTGAGCATCACATCCAGTATTTTTTTAAACACCTCCAGGGATGGTGACTCCCCCACCTCCTTGGGTAGCTTGTTCCAGTGCCTAGAGATTTTTTTTCCTAAGTCCAGCCTAAACTTCCCCTGGCACAGCTTAAGGTCCTCTCAGTCTGTCAGTGGTTGCCTGGGAGAAGAGATGACCCCCACCTGTCTACAACACCTTTCAGGGAGTTGTAGGGAGTGATCAGGTCCCCCCTGAGCCTCCTTTTCTCCAGGCTAAACAGCTCCCTCAGCCATTCTCCATAGGATTTATGTTCCAGACCCTTCACCAGCTTTGCTGCTCTTTGGACACATTCAAGCCTCTCAATGTCCTTCCTAAATGGAAGGGGCCAGAACTTGGACACAGCACTCAAGGTGCAGCCTCACCAGTGCTGATCCAGGGGAAAACACTTGTAACTTGAGAGAGCTGAGTAACTGCACCCTGGCTGCACTCTCCTGTCAGGCAGAGAATGAGGTGGTCTCCCAGCTGAGGAGAATGGTTGTTGGAATATGGTAGGCTGGCAGTCCACAAAAATACCATCTTCTTCTGAAGGTGTTGCATGCTCTGATGTTGATTCACAAAACAGAATTCTCACTGGGGATAAAAAAATCAAAGCCAGCTTTAAACTTTCCTCCATGCTTTTGCTGGTTCCATGGCAATCATTCCCCTTTGCCAAAGAGAGGACTCAGCTTTGCAGGTGGATGTGTACGCTTTGCCTGGGTAACAGCAGGAATCACTGTGACCCTCTGGAAAGGTTGTGAAGGCAAAAACATAGGCTAGATGTGTTTTCAGAGATTAAAAAAGGAAGGAGGAGTTCAGCTGTTTGTAACCCCGAGGAGCAGACAGAAATGCCCTCGGGGGAGGTTTGATTTTACTCGCTCCGAATTTGGCCAAACTTGGACTTTCTGTGGCAGAAAATCGAGCGGCTGAAGGCAGAGCTCCACCTGCTGGACGCCGCGGGGAGCAGCGCGCGCCGGCACCTCTTCTTCGTGGACACGGAGCGGGAAGGTGAGACCGGGGCTCCTTCTGTCGGAAAAGAAACTCACTTCTGTCTTTCAGGAATAAAAATTCAGGTGCTCGAGAAATCCCTCTTGGTTACTTAGCTGAGGCATCACTTCTGCAGGAGTTGTGTTGCTGATTGTAGCAATGTGTTTGGAAGATTTCCTTATTTCAATGAGTTTATTCCTAATTTCTTTTTTTTAATATATAGCTAAGGAGTTTGATATTGCTGCTCACCTGGACACCCTTCCTGAGCTGGTAGATAGAGTGTACAACCGACCAACCATTGCAACACTGCAGAGAGAGGCAGTGAAGGGACCTACTGATCCTGTCCACCTAAAGGTACTGCTGCTGTTTGTCCTACAGACTTCCTCATGGTTTACATCTTCTATATGACAAGCACTAAAAAGGATTAATTGCACCACTGTGGAGGTGAACAAAACTGTGTTCTTAAAACTTTTATTGGTGACACAAGGCAGTAGTGGATGTCACTTAATCACCAAGTGACTGCCTGGAGCCTGCAGTCACATCTTCTCCTGGACTAACACAGTCTTTCATTGCATCCCAGTCCAATGTGGGTGGACTACCATAAGTTGTGATATACAGGCCAGAAAAGAGTGATCTGGATCTGATTAGGCGGTGTCCCTGCAAAACTGAGATATTTCTCCTCTATAAAAGAACATATACCTATGGGACTGTCTTTTCATTAGACTGCTGCAGTTTTAGGTGTAATTTTTTTCAGCATCCACTGTTAAGTCTCTTCTCACACTTCCCAAAACCCCTTACACCCCTAAATTAGGTAAATAGGAGGAAGCTTATTCCAACACAGATGTCTATTGCAGTGTTCCTGATCTTACAGTATTTTTCAGTTTGGTTCTGAGCCCAAAGTGACTTGAGATTTGTCTCCTCACTTTCCTTCCTAAAGCCATTTAAGCTATAGTCTCACTTCCTGGCTTCCCTAGTTTGAATTGTTCCATGAGTCTTCAGCATGAATTGCTTATGCAATCAGCTTTGATTCTGATGTTTTAGTATCACACAGGTAGCTACAGTTGGCTTTACTACTGTAGATTCTGCTTAGGTAATTCAGATCTGTTGGAAAGTCCTCTGAGTATGAGTTGGTTGTGTGTAAGGTAAAAATAGTTGTCTTAAAATTGCCGACTGGTAAATTTTTAACCTGTTTTTTCTGACTCAGATGTCAGATAATAAATACCCTGTGGTCCCTTTCCTCCTGCCAGCTGTCTCAGTTTGACTTGTCAGGAAAGCAGTTGGACGAGTCGTAGACTGACTAGTTTTCTCCTAAATGTCTGAGTCATATTTTAAGCGTGTTGGGATCTGTTCTCCTTAATTTAATTACTTAAATCACACCTGCAGTAATAGTGTTCCTGTGCTGGGAAAGCTATCCACTCTCATTAGGCAAACTTGACCCAACAAGTTACATTTTGAGAGGCCTCTGCAGGCTCTGAGCACTTCAGGAATTGGTCTCTGGTCTGTCCTTTTTTTTTTGTTTTCCTTCCTCTGGATAAAGTGGATTTTCATTAGGAAGTCAAATTGCCTCATTTCTTGCATTTGACATTAAAATTCAGAGGATTTAGACCACAATGTCTTGTTCATCTCTGTCTTAAACCAGTTTATTTTTCCTTGTTTCCAGAAATTAGCCCAGCAGAGGAAGAACCAGTATGACCTCCTGAGGCAGCGCATCGAGAGGGAGAAGGCCATGTTTGTCATCTCCCAGAAAATCCAGACACGGAAGGATCTTCTGGTGAGGGATTTGGTTCTGTTCTGTTCAGGTCATTAGGTCTGGTACTGTGTGTGTTGTGTATGATGTATTTGTTTCTTCATTCTGGTTTTATAGTGACACCTGCAGATAACTCCTAAAGATAAGTAATCCTCTTTAATATGGAAAAAGCAAGGAGATGAAGCATTCCAGTAAATTATATCTGCTAGTCCTAGTCTCTCCTTGTCACCAAGGATAAAGACTCATCTGTAAAATGGTGCTCACAAGGAGCTCAGAATAGTGTCACTAGGAGTCAGAAGCAGGGAGCCATTTCTGTAAGTTATGAGAAGGTCTTAAAGACCTGGATGACCACAGAAATTCTTTGTCTCAATGGGACTTCTGTTCTCTGGTGCTTGTGAGCAAAGCAGATTGTGTCTGACACCCTGAAGGGGAAAAGAGCAGATAAAAATTATAATCCCCACCTAAACAGTGCAAAGTGACCATTTTTCTTTTGTGGTCAGACCTAGGGATTCTCTGATTTATGTGGGTGTGGGTTTTTCTCCTTGCATGACAGCAAATATTTGTACTTGTTCTTTTTTCCAGGACAAAACTCATAAAGTAAAGGTGAAGAAAGAAACAACGACTGGTCCAGCTATTTACAAATTCAAGTTTCAGAGGAAACGTTAGCCATTTCATGGAATAATTGTTACAGTCTTTGCTCAGAAAGGAGGAGCCATATCCCTTGGAGAAGGGCTGGTGCCAGCCTGCTTTTGTCTGCAGCTCAGCACTTTGCTGAAACAAATCACTGTGGGCCTGTGGCAGCCATCAGTGTGTTTCATCTAATTAATTGATTAATAAATCAGAGTTTGTTCTGTTGATGGTGGGAAGCCATGAGATTTGCCTGAGTGTCCTGGTAGGATGCACCATAAACAATCAGTGAGGTCATAGTGGGGTGTTGGGAGGTGGGTCAAGCACAGCCCAGGGACAGGGAAGGTACTTGGGCATTGTCAGCTCTGGGGCTGAGCAGGACCTGTCCAAACCTGAGGGTGCAGCTCAGCTTTTTCAGCTGTCTTTTCAAGCAGGCTAAAGGTGAATTACTCTCTAATTGTTTCCCCAGCATCCCCCAATCCTTCTCATTTCCTATTTGCACTATTCCATCGTGTGCTTTTCCTCCAGAGTTGCTTCAGTTCAAACTGAGGCAGTGCCAAAGTTCTGTGTTAGGGGAGACAGTGCAGCAGCCAAGTGTGGGACAGGAGTTTGTCCTCTGGGTTTTCCTTGGGCCGGCTGCACTGCCAGGCCTGGGGGATGTGCAGACACATCCTGAGTGTCCTGAGCAGCCCAGGCACGTTCAGAGAAGCCTCCGTGTGAACATTCCTCTTCTTATCTCTCCATCGCCCTGTCGCTGCCAGCAAAAAACACATGGTCTGCAAGTGGGGGAGAAAAAAAAAGATGCTCTTCTCAGGCCCTACCTACTTTGGAGCTTTTCCAGCAGCTGGGTGATGAAACGCGATGTTTTTACGTGCTGAAATGCGGCTTCAGACGTTGTTCCTGCCATCGCAGAGATAACTGGGGAGAAAAGTTTTCAGGGGAGCGTTCATGGAGTTCTGCAGAACCTGGAGACTGCGGATTCTGTCGGGGCCGGGGCGAGCGGGAGTGGGAAACAAAGCCCCGTGCGTGAGAAGGGTTCGGTTCGTTCGAGCGAAAGGAAAACAAAGTCGTGGGTGTGACAAGGGTCCGGTTCGGTGCGGTGTGCTCAAGCGAAAGGAGAACAAAGCCTCGTGTGTGAGGACGGCTTAGCCCGGCACGGCTCGGCTCGGCTCGGCTCGGTTCGGTTCGGCCCGGCTCGGAGCAGCCGCAGTGCCGGGCCGGGCCCGCAGGGGGCAGCATTGGAGCGCGGCGCGGCCGTGCCCGCCCGGGGCTCGGGAGCTCCCGCGGTGTCCCCGCGCACCGGGAGTGTCCCCGCGCACCGGGAGTGTCCCCGCGCACCGGGAGTGTCCCCGCGCACCGGGAATGTCCCCGCACACCCCGGGAATGTCCCCGCGCACCGGGAACGTCCCCGCGCACCTCGGGAATGTCCCCGCGCACCCCGGGAGTGTCCCCGCGCACCCCGGGAGTGTCCCCGCGCACCCCGGGAATGTCCCCGCGCACCCCGGGAGTGTCCCCGCGCACCCCGGGAGTGTCCCCGCGCACCCCGGGAGTGTCCCCGCTGCCCGTCACGGGAGGTCTCTTTCAGACTAAGGTTTAAACAGATACATATTTAATCCTTGCCCTTGATTAATTGCGCATGCACGCAGAGCGTTGCTGCTGGACGGGAGAGGAAAGCGGCACTTGTGCTGGGGGAGCCTCCCGGAGTCCTGCAGCAGGAATTGAAAAGCAGCGACCTGGCCAGGCCCAGCGATGGCCTCTGTCCCCCTCTGTCCCACCGCAGAGCGAGTGCTGGACTGGGCACAATGCCCATGCCCTGGAACATTCCCTCTTCCCGCTTGGCAGTGAGGTGCTGTGGATGCGGCTGTGAGGCGTTCTTTGAGCAGGCACTGGCCACGCTGCTTCTCCTGGGGGTGGTGGTGTCCACTGGCACCTGGGAGCTGAGTTTGGTGATCTCAGGATGGGTCTGGGCAGCAAAAGTTGTGCCTGTTGTGATTTACTTTTCCCTGGGGAGCCATGAAGGCTTTAACAAAGGGAAACCAGAGCAGTGTTACATCTGTGCTGGTCACACTGAGCAGGCTTCTTGCCGGACCCTGACTTCCAAAGCCTGGGTAAAATCCCAAAGCCGGTGGAGTGGTGTATCATCTTGTGGCCACAACAGACTAAAAGGAGGTGCCAGCTCTTGTGCACAAACATTTTCCAGCTATTTCTGCCTGCAATGATGAAGGATTTGGCAAGTGTTGATCTCTGAACTTCTATGTTAGCAGACAGGGCTGACTCACACCTGCTGCCCTGCAGAGTTCCCAATGGCATCCCGGAAAAAATCCACACTTTCTCAAAGACCTTTGACTCCCAAAGCCTTTAGCTTGGTATCCTCATAATAAAGCACTGAAATGTTTCTGCAAGCACCTGGAAAGAGCCAGTACCTGGTAACTGACTCCAAAACCCAGCCCAGTGGGCCACAGCACAGGATTTAAAGTGAGACAGGAGTGGGATCTGCCATCCTCTAGCTGGGCCCTCATGGGGAAGGACAGCGAGAAAATGCCCACGGCTATTTTTTGTTTGTGATAATTATAGCATCAAAAGCTGAACCAACAGGTTCTTTAGCAAGGAGATTCCCTGCAGCTTGATACAGATATCAAAATTCTCCAGATTCACAGCTCAGGTTTTAGGTGACTCAATAATATTGTGCCATATAACAATTTGTGTAATTCCTTGTTCAAGTCCTGAAGAACTCAATTGATAATGACTTCTATTAATGTTAATAGCAGGCTACGCTCACAGGATCATCTCTAGGCTGCAGCAGCAATATATTTTACTAGCAGGAGAACCATCAGCAGCCCCTAGGCTTCTCAGGTGCATTCCTGTAGGCTCCATTTTCCAAGGCTGGAGAGCACAGTGGGGTCCCTGGGGCATGGCATGGCCTGGGGAGGCTCTGGATCACCCCAGGACAGCCACTGTGTGGTGTCCCTCAGTGGCCATGTGCTGTGGCAGCCAGAGGGACCCCCAGCACCTCTGGAGGACCCCCAGGTTGCGTTCTTAGAGCAAAGAAGAGCAGGGAGGCTTGGTCCCACCCATCCCAGGGCTGCCCTGTGCCTTACCATCTGCTCACCACTCACCTCTGCAGCATCCCTCTGCTCACCCAGCAGGTGCTGCCAGCCCAGGGCACCAGTGGCACTGGGGGCTGGTGCAGGTGTCCCCAGCTGCAGGACTGGCTGCCCTGGTCCTGCTCTTCCCCAGCATCCTACAGCCAGGTTCAGCTGAGGTGTCTTGCCCAAGGGCACCAAGGAGAAAAGGGTGGTGAAGTTCCTCCACTCAAGCCTGAGCAGCTTCACAGCAGGGAGTTGAAAGAGCAGAATGTAAATCAGGAATGACTAATTGCTGCTCAGCATGGCTGCCCTAAACCTCTCTGTTCCACGGCTCCTTGGCCGCTTGGACCTTTGATTAGGAGCAACACGGGGTTGCTGATGTCTGGGGAGAGCTGGGCACAGGGTGCTGTCCCCTTCTTGCTGCCACACTCGGACACAGCCTCCCACTTCCCTCCAGACAAAACCTTCCTCTCCAAATCCCATGACAGAAGGTTTCAAATGAATAAATACCTGCTGCTGCTGCTGCTGTGAGATGCCAGGCATCAGGAGTGAACCCAGGGCTGGGCAAGGTGAAAGCAGCAAATATTTGCTTTGTTGTCTCACAGTTGTGTACCTGAAGCCGTTAGTGCCTTGAGAGAGCCCAGGTGAGCAGTGCTGCTTCCAGCAGGCAGGAGCCCATTATTTAGTGAGAGCCTATTCCCAGGATGTCCCTGCCTTGGCAGACCTAAAGACTGCAATAGTGAATTAGTGCACACAGATCATCATTTACTGAAATGCAAGCCCCGATGCACCTTTCTAGGGAAGCACTAATTTATTATGCATTGTTATTAGCTGCAGCAGGGCCTTCATTAGAGCTAGAGTTAAGGTCTGTTTTGGCTGCCTCATCAGCATCAGTGAACTACGTCCCTGCGAGGTTTGATACAATTTAATTAACCTAATTAAAAGCTCTGATTGCAGAGATGATTGGGGTAGAGCCAGCAGCAACTGCATATTTATAACGAGCTAGAAGGTGTGGGACTGGAGCCAAATGATATGCATCTCTAATGAGCTGGTGCTATTGAAGTGTGGATTTGGAACACTAACATTTATTTTTGGCAACAATGGCCAGTTTATCTTCATGATAGGAACGATCACGGGTTGATTGGGTGTAGCAGGCAGCTCAGCACTGTGCTCCCTGCCCTTCTCCACACCACTGGCGGGCACACACCAGCACCCACAGCCCCCACTGCTCTCCCCCCACGCTGCCAGCACCTTCCCCTGCAGGCACAGCAGCCGGGGCTCGCCCTTCACACACAGCCCGGGGAGCACAGCCTGCCCAGCCCCACCAGGCAGTCCCAGGAAGCCCTGGAAGATGCCAGCAACTTTCCCTTCCCCAGCCACCGTTTCCTCCAGCTCTCCCACCCCACCTTCCCTCTCTCCCAGCCCTCCTGCCCCACAGCCAGGCTGGCTCCTGGTGCTGGTACCCACCTGAGTTACTCCTCCAGGTATCAAATACTCCATGCCCTGAGTGCTGGGCACCAGACACATGTGCCCAGACAACACAAAGCACCTGGAGCAGGGATCAGCCCCAGCACCGGGGCTCCAGGGCTGCTGCTGCCTGGGCTGTGAGCACCAGCACTGCCCCTGGCTGACCCACAGCAGCCAGAGCCTCCTGCCCTCCCGTTTAGTGACAGAGAGGCTGCCAGGCCCTCACCCCCCCAGCTGTGTCAGGACACGGGGTTCCTGGCAGCCCAGCTCAGGGAATCCCTGTTTCTGGGCTGCAGCAGCTGCCATCTCACAATGCCCCTTCTCCCACCACATTTCAAGCTGCTAAGAGGAGTCAGGGGTCCAGTGCACCCAGGAGCAGCAGTGGGATGTCCCAGGCATTCTCAGCAGCCAAGGAACAGCAGCCAGTCTGCTGAGCCACTTGGAAAATTTGATCCATGCTAATTATGCTGAAAAAAGCTCTTCTGATAATGAGTATGAAATGGAAGCGTAGCTAATACTCATCTCTGAGTGCCATTAATCTTTAAAACTGGAACAATAAGTGAAAACACTGCAGGGCATATGAAGCAAGGTGTGATTCACATCTGCTCCTCCGTGGCCGCCTGATTTATTGGCACAAGGCAACTTTCCTGCACTGTTTCAACAGAGCTGCATTACATAACACCACGGACTGCTCTGCTCCCCTTGCCTTCCCAATCACAGTGTCTCCTCAGGGTTTTTAATGATCTTCTGTCCTTTCCTGGGACACCTCAGGAGCGCAGGAGACGAGTCCTCCAAAGCCAGGTCTTGGCCTCTCCAGAGATGTTTCTTTTCTCCTGGTTGTGCCCTGTGGCAGCAGGGACGTGGTTCTGCAGCCTGGCTATACTGGGTATACTGGTGGGGCTGGGCAGGAGACCCCCAGGCTGCTCTGTGACCCAAGGGGGCTGGAGGGGGGCTGGGGACAGGGGGATGGAGGCTCCCTTTCCATTCCTGCTGGGCCAGGTGCAGCCCTGAGGAGCACCTGGGGTACCTGACCTGTCCCTGCGCTGCACAGACACTCTGCTGCTGAGCCCAGGCTCCCCACGACCTCTGCCACTCACACATGCATTCATCTCGCTTCTGGTGCCTTTTATTTTCAAATAGCTCTCTCTGGGACTCACTATCTTTTATTTAAATTGTGGATTTGCTGAAGTGACCTTTTAGCTGGCTCTGAGGAGAGATGGGGAGCAGCTCCCCGCTGCAGTCCCAGAAACACTGCCGACCCTGTGGCTTTGAACAAGTTCAAAGCTTCTCTTGCCTTTTGGCCATACCCCTCAGTAGTGCCTTTGCATGGATTTTTCTCCCACACTCCTGAAAAGACATCATCAGAGACATTTCCCCTCATGGGCTCTTTAATATTTACAATGACTTTGTGAATAGATAATATATTCCACCTTTTTTTTTTTTTTTTTTTTAGCCTTTTAAAAGCACACGCTCCTTGTGCAGCTGGAGGAAGCAGTGGATGCTGTGTGCTGGCTGCCTTTGAGGCTGGCAGGACAAACAGATCTGGGGGAGATGAGGATTGCTCTGAGCCTTGCTCACTGCCTGCCCACAGCTCCTGGCACAGACCTGGGGTGGCCCTGCCGAGTCTCCTGCTGCAAAAGTCCTCAAACCTTCCTCCCTCTGCAGACTGAGCCCAAAGCTGACCCTCTTGGTAGCTGGAAGACAATCCAAATGCAAAACAAAATGCTTCTAAAAACTGTCCCATAGATTGCCAAACATCTTATAAAGCCTGGCCATGGGCTTAAGTACATCAAAATCATGTGGATGCTTTTTGTCAAAATCCTTCTAAAGCAGGCAGGCAGCAAGCAGCTTACAACCCAGAAGTGTCATAGATGTACTCGTGAATGTTTGTCCATAATTTTGTTTATTCCAGGCTGCAAGTCCAGGAGGGACTGTCAGATCCTGTGTTCTGATTGTCTCTGTGCTGCCATCACTGCTCTTCACTCAGAGCCAGCACCAAGTCCAGCAGCTCCAGCTGGGCTTTGGTTTGTCAGGAAGGAGGGATCCTGATGGCAGAGAAGGGGAAAGGTGCCTTGGTGTTCCCAAGAGCTGCACTGAGACCTCTGGGGAAGGCAAGAACTCTATGATCCTTGGCTTTTTCACTTGGACATAAACTTCTTCCTTGTGGGAACTCAAAATGTCCCTCAGACAGTTTTGGATGTTCTGGGTCCAGGTCAGAAGCATTTCAGACCCTGGCAGGCAGCTGGAAACAGCTGTGATTTTGGGTTTGAGCCATGGAATGATTTACCAACCTTGCAGGAAGAACAAGAAGTCACAAAAGTTTAGATATTATAGTAGAAGTAGTCACAAAGTAGAGGGAAGAATTTTTTAGTATTGTACAAGGGGGTTTTAAATCCTGTACAGGGTTTTTTTTTTTGTTCTGTACATGGGGGTCAGAGGTTTTAAGATGGAGGGATTTGGGCCTGCCCTGTCCTCCCTCTTTCTTCTTCCTTCCCTCCATGTTCTTGGTGATGTTGGCACTCACAGATTGGTTTAGAGTAGAAAAGCACCATTTAATATAGATAATAGGCATTGGGGAAAAACTGTAACCATGTAACACGTAATGTACCATATAAAAGATAGAAAAGCACCATTTAATATAGGTAATAGGCATTGGGGAAAAACTGTACCCATGTAACACGTAATGTACCATATAAAAGACAGCAGCAGCCCTGGGCAGAGGGGGAGAGAAGAAGCAGTCGGGAGTCAGAGAGGATGTCAGGGTGTGTGTGTGCCTCTGCCTGAGCTGTGAGCAAACCACAGCAGCCCCAGAAGAAAATCTTTTAGATAACTTGGAATAAACTGCCTTGAGACCGAACAACAGAGACTGCTGAGCCTTTCTTTGGAAGCACGGCTTGGAGGAGAGACTTTTCCACCCCACGGAGCCCCTGAACCAGGCCGGGGTTCCATCATTCCTTACCTCAGAGCTGAACATACAAACTGCAGACACGTGGGCAGAGCCAGAAATGTCAGTGCAGGCTCCATCAGTGCTGCGTGTTGGCTGAGAGGAGCCTGGCAAGGTGCAACCTCCTGCAGCAGCAAAGCACAGCAGGCCAGGGGTTCCTTAGGGCATCAGTCCTTGTTGGCCCGCAGGGATGGCAGGACTGGTGTGAGGCTCAGGGACTGTCCTCAGGGTGATGCCTGAGGTGGGCCAGCCATGGTAAGGCTGCTGAGGCACACAGCTGTGCAGAGGGGCACATTTTTTTAAATCCATGTTGCCCTAACAAGCAAATGTCCTGGGATACAGACAATAATGTTTTTATGAGACTCTAAATTCTAAACTGAAATGCTCTTTGTAGTGGACTAATAGCCAACACGTGTCTCTTCATCTCATGCTGAACTTTTGTGGTCCTACAGGCCCTGGTGAACATTTACACTGAGCACTTTGTTCTCACAGATTTGTAGAGCAAAGAGAATAATGTATTGAGACTCTCAGCCCGTGCCAGTTTGGCTTCATTTGTCCTTCTGAACTTGCCCTGAGAGATAATGTTTCCTTCTAATCTGCTGCCGTCCACCTACAGCAGGGACCGAGTGAATAATTCTCCCAAACAAGCCTTTATTCTTAAAATTCTGCCTGGCCCTAACCCTTTCTCCCCCTTACAGAGTGATTGTTGTGTTCATTACATGCTAATAGCCCGTGCTGTGTTCCAGCCCACACTGGCTGTGGCCACACAAACGGGGCTGGGGCTGCTTGCAGAAAATGCTGCTCTTTTGGCATTATTTGAAAGAATGTGCCAGGCCTCTGAGCACCAGGCATGCCTGCTCCCAGCCTGCCCGCCCCTCGGCACAAGCCAGGCACAGAGGCTTCACAGAAATCAGCACATCTTCCAGGCAGGGAGGCTTTTCTCTCCACACACCATCATTAATTACTGTTGCCCTCCTATAGGAAGAAGATGCAAGGAAAAGGAAACAAGGCATCTAAGTCTCTGGTTAATGAGACAAATATTTCCTATTCTTTTCTCTTCAGGTGCTTATGTCACCCTTTCACAATGATATTTTAATAAGCCTTTGTAAGCTCTACAAATTGCCCTTTATATCTGCAGGAGAAGGGAAGCTCCAGGGGATGAGCAATGTATACATTGAAAACACAAGAAATGCCTTATCTAGCTCCTAGAAATCACTCCAGAGACATCTGGAATGGGTGCCCCTCTGAAAACACCCAGGGGAGAGGTATTAGTAATTTTAGTGGTGGCTTCAGGGTGCCTTTCAAACAGGACAAAGCTAAGCTGAGGTCAGAGCTCATGGTCAGGACTGACAGGCAGCTTTGTTCCTTTGTTCCTGAGCTTAAGGAACAGCCAAGGGTCACTCTCTGATACCTCCCAGAAGGCTGCAGAGACAAAAGCCTTCAGACTGCCCTGCTCTAAACCTTGGAGTTGGCTGCCACAGTGCTCCTGTGGGAAGGGGAGGCTGCAGCAAGCATCACTCGGTGCCAGGTGATGTGTTGGAATCTGTGGTATTGATGATTCTGAGATTGTAGAAAGTCTCTGTCTGTCAGCCCCGCTGCCAAAGCAGAAGCCATAATTCGTCTGTGCTGTTTCAAGGTTGTTTATTCTGTTTATCTCTAACATGTTCTGCTGCCCTGCCGCAGCTCTGTCCTGCAGGGCAGCGTGTGGGGCTCTGCCCTCAGTGGGATGGTACAAACATTAAATACCACAAACTACCTGTGCTGGATTTACAATAACGTGCCAATATCTGTCACCTACGTTGGACAGTGTGTCCCCAGCCTGAACCAACAGAAAAATGCCAACACCACAGTGAAACATGGAGGGCATGAAGAAGGAGAAAAAGGACAAGGCACACCCAATTTCCTCCATCTTGTCCCCTTTGGACCCCTAATCTAGAATCCCAAAATTTTACTTTTGCACCCCTGCCACACTTAATTATTACTGATATCAAACACTCAGAGCTTGTAATTCATCCTGTAAGATTGAAAACTCTTTTCCATGGACAGAGATCACAGCCAGTGTCTCTGGGGGCTCTGTCCAGGGGGGTTCCTGACCCCTGCCAGGGTCCCAGACCTGCCAGGGCAGCCAGAGGGAAGCCCTGGACTCCCACAGTGATGGCTGGGTTGGTTTGGAGTGGCACCTGTCTGGCGTGGGGGTGTCACAGGGCACATGCCAGGCTCAGGTGTGCCACAGGGAGAACTCTGCAGGTGCAGGTGAGCTCACACGTGTGCATGGGAGTGCTCAGGAGCACGCATGCACAGGTATGTGTGCTAAATGCAAGCTGTGTGGGCTGTTCCCTAACTAGTCCATGCACGGCTGGGGGGTTTCTCTCCAGGAAATGTAAGAAAAGAATCCCTTTCACGTGCAGGTTCACACACGAGCGTGTGCATGCAAAACCAGGCAAGTATCTGCTGTACACATTCACCCCCAGTGTGGGGACAAACCCTGCTCAAAGCACTAGAAAAACCAAAAAGGCACCGAGAGAGGCTTGGATACTCCAGCCTGCGCTCAGGGCTGTGCACTGCAGCCCCTCCACAGCCCTTCCTGCCCCACATCCTTCTCCCCAACCCCATGGCTCAGCCCCTGCCCCATTGCCAGGGCTCCTGAGCTCACAGCTGCTGACCAGAGTGCAGCACCCCGCTGAGGACAGTGTGTCCTGGGAGAGCAGAGGCTCAGAAAGCCCAGGCTATCCTTTGTGGATCATGAGCCTGGGCTCCTGCCAAATTCCTCTGCACCCACTGCCTCCATTAAATGCGTCAATCATTTCTTGGCAATCCGAGCCCCAGAGAAGAGTTGAGAGGCAACTTCAGGCAGTTCAGTCGCTTTCATTAAAAGGTAAAAAGACATGCTGAGCAGGAGCTGGGAGCAGGACTGAGCTCTGTCTGCACAGAGCTGCCAGACCCTCCCAGCTGAGGAAAAGTGGCAGCAAACAACAGAGCTCCCATGGTCACAGGCTCTGTCAGGCTGTGAAATCCCCACGGTGGCCGCCCAAGCACAGCTGCACATCCCTGTTTGTGCATCTCAGACTTGCTGGTGACGGGGAGAGCACCAAGGTGCAGGGGATGCAGGAGTGCCCCTGCACGGCTGCCCTGGGGCAGGTGGGACAGCAGAAGGTGCAGCACAGCAGCAGCTGCTCCAGCCAGCACAGGGACCCAGCTCTGGGGGTGCCCCCGGGGGAACTGGGGGTTCATTCCTCACCCCCAGACAGCTGCAGTGGCCAGCGGGCTGGGTGGGCAGGTGGCTTTGCTGCAGACTGGCACCTGGGCTGCTGTGGCAGTGCTGGCACCAGATGTGAGAATCCAGGGCTTCCCTCTGGCTGCCCTGGCAGGTCTGGGACCCTGGCAGGGGTCAGGAACCCCCCTGGACAGAGCCCCCAGAGACACTGGCTGTGATCTCTGCCCATGGAAAAGAGTTTTCAATCTTACAGGATGAATTACAAGCTCTGAGTGTTTTATATGAGTAATAATTAAGTGTGACATGGGTGCAAAAGTAAAATTTTAGGATTCTAGATTAGGGGTCCAAAGGGGACAAGATGGAGGAAATTGGGTGTGCCTTGTCCTTTTTCTCCTTCTTCATGCCCTCCATGTTTCACTGTGGTGTTGGCATTTTTCTGTTGGTTCAGGCTGGGGACACACTGTCCAACGTAGGTGACAGATATTGGCACGTTATTGTAAATCCAGCACAGGTAGTTTGTGGTATTTAATGTTTGTAACATCCCACTGAGGGCAGAGCCCCACACGCTGCCCTGCAGGACAGAGCTGCGGCAGGGCAGCAGAACATGTTAGAGATAAACAGAATAAACAACCTTGAAACCAGCACAAACGAATTATGGCTTCTTCTTTGGCAGCGGGGCTGACAGACAGAGATTTTATACAATCTCAAAATCATCAATACCCACAAATTCCAACAAGGTTCCAGCAGTCAGCACTGGTTCTCCCAGCAGGTGACAGAGAGGCGAGAGCAGCAGCATTCCCTGGTCCCTGGAATGGACAGCCATTCCAGCCTTTGCTGGCCGTGCCAGGGGCTAGCAGGGGTCCTGCCCCATCTCTGTGGCCTCCCTCTGTTTGAGCTCAGGCAGGTTTGCAGCCCGGGGCGAGCAGAGCCTGGGAACGGTCCCCTCCTGTGTCCTGCTGGGGAGGGAAGGGATGCAGCGCCCCGGGCAGCAGGGTGGGTGCAGCAGGAAGTCAGGCTTGCCAAGCTGGGTGTGTAGCATGTGGGGATGCTTGTCTGGGCTCCCGAAGCATTTTCCAAACACTTTAATTATAGTGATTTATATGGCAAAAGTGTGGGGGCGAGAGCTTGGGAAAGGCATTAGCAGGTTTGTTCTGAGGGCTCTAATCAGAGGGAGGGTACAGCGCTGGGCCTGTGCCTTGAACTGCGGCGTCAGGACAGCTTTGAAGGATGCAAAACTTCCCAGCGGTGCCAGGGATGTGCTGAGGGCATCCCTGAGGCCCTAGTGCTCCTCTGGGAACAGCCCTGGCATCAGGAGTACCACCAGACTGTCCTGAGCCTGTCCCTGGCACTGCTCCCGAGCCCAGGGCTGAGCCTCTGGGGCTGCCTGCCCCACCACCCACCAGGCTCAGCCCCCAGCCCCACACAGCTCCAGCCCCACCTGTGCATCACCTGTGCAGGCAGAGCAGGTCCACGAGGCCACAGGTGAATATGGCACTCCAATGTCTTTACTGCAGTCACCAGAAAACAATCAACGATTCAACAGCAACTCAGTGTTCTCATTGGTGTTATCTTGAAAATTAATAACCTTGTCTGTTTTTTTGGGTTTTTTTTTTTTTGGAAAACATTGTTCCCAAATGCCCAGCACGTCACGGAGAAGAACTCACATGCCCACACACAGTTCCCTGCAGCCCCAGCAGATGAAGAGAGCCCTGTTGGTGTTTTCCCCCCTCTCAGCCCCTAAATTATCAGGCTGGCCCAGAGATCCGAGGCTTTGAGGGGAGGAACATCAGGAGATGGCAAAGATTTCCAAGAGAGGCTCTTACCCCAATATATGATGGTGCAGCCCTCTTTATTCTGTGGTGTCCAAGGGACAGTGTGGGGCAAAGAGAACGCACAGGAAATGTCAGGGGTTTATCCAGGCTCTGGACAGGGAGGGCTCCTTGGCTCTCCACCAACCCTGCAGGGCAGGAAGGAGGGGACCAGGGTTGTCTGATCAGAGCCACAGGGGTCCCTGGAATGGGGAGCAGAATTCCCACGAGCACAGTGTAACACCCTGTCTGTGCACAGAGCCGGCAGCAGCACAGCCCAGGCGCTCAGCACTCAGGGCAGCACCACGGGCCCGCCGTGCTGGGCCTGAAATCTCAGCCTGCCCTGCTCTGAGGACACCGTCACCCCTAACTGCAGCAGGGACAGTGAGAGAACACTGGGCTGCTGTCAGCCTGTGGCACCACGCTGGCCACAGGCACAGTGTGGGGCTGCTGGGCTGAGCCTGGCACTGCAGCAGCCTCGGAGCTGCCCTGGCAGCAGCACACGTCACCGCCGCTGCAACCCTGCTGTCCAGCCTGTTTGCTGGTAAATAACCTTTTCCTGTCCTTTTTGACACTGATGTTTACTGATGGCTGACATCCCTCTCAGCCAGGTCTGGCCTCACAGAGCTGTGGTGCCCTGCACACCCCATGGCCCTGGAGCAGGGCGAGAGCGGCACAGGCAGCTCTGCTTCTCTCAGGGCCCACAGCCTCCCTGGAACACTCCCAGACGTGGCAGGGTGGGCTCTAGCTGAGTCTTCTGGTGGGAACAGAGTGAAAACAGTGCTTTAAATAACCCTGCCTCAGCCTCTGGGGGCTGCTCCTGCCAGGGACAGCAGCGCTGGGCAGCCCCTGTGCCAGGAGAGGCTCACCAGGACTTCAGCTCCTGCCCAGGCACACAAACCCCTGTGCCCTACCTGGGCATGGTTTGCTGACACAGGGATCAGCAATCACTGCTGTGCCCACAGGATCACCTTATCACTTAATTGAGCCCAGCTGATTGAGGAGCTGAAAGCAGCCTTGGCTTGGGGTGCTGGGGAGCAGAGCCTGTGCTCAGTGTGCTGAACCCTGAAGAGCAGTGGCAGCAGGGGCAGACACAGGCTTGCTCTCCTGGAGTGTCTCACATCTCACAGTGATGGGGAACCAGCAGCAGGGCAGTTCCAGGGGATATTTTTTCCTACTCCAAGTCTGCACAACCAACCTCTTATTCTCGCCCTTCTGCCCTCAGTGGGCAGGCTCTGCTCCCACAGAGATTTCAGGGGAAGGAAGTGTTCATCTGCAGGGCGATGTGGGGGCAGCCTGGCTCTTAAGTGGTCTAACCACGAGCCCACAGTGCTGGGCACAGAGCCCAGGAGACCTGCTGCCCAAACACAGCTTCTGTGTGTCAGCAGCTGCACCCAGGGCTGCTCGGGAGCCCCAGCAGTGCTAGAGATGGGAAAATCCAGAGCAGCCCTGTTGTCTTGAGTTTTAAAAGTTAAGGTTAAGGGTTTTTTTTATAGTTAAGTTTTTTTAAATTTTTTTTTTTTGAAAGTTTTAAAGTTTTCATAAAACTTATTTAGCCTTCTGATAATGTTTACATATTTGAGAGTTAGAGTTTCTACACAATTTTATGTATAAATAGAATAGTTTATCTATTTCTCTGTGGGTAGAGATAATTGATTGATTGATTGATTGATTGATCTTTGGACAGGTGTGGTTGGAGAGGTGGTAATTCCACCCTCCAATCCACAGTCACCTTTGGAATTCTATAAATGCCAGATAGTTGAATAAAACTGGCACTTTTTCTCTTTTAAACATACACATCTTCTGTGTACTCATTTATAGTCCGATAGTGACGCAGCCCTGTCACAGCTGTGCCCCACGAGGGAGCTGGGACAGGCACTGAGGTCACTCCAGGTGCAGGAAAAAGACACGGGAGGGAAGCAATGGGCAGCTGCACCTTTGCCATGGCTGAGCTGAGAGCAGGCAAGGCAGCCAGCTGAAGTCCCTGGATGCAGCTGGCACACGACTGTCTGAGGCTGCTGGGGCATCTCCACTCCAAACAACAGCACGAGCTCCATAAACTGCTTTTCTGCTGTGATCCTGACCGTGGGATACCACAGGGGTCAGGGATCTTTCCTGGAATTCTGTTTACAATACCCCAGCCCAGATATGCTCAGCCTTGGCTCACCTTGCACTGCTCTTTCTGATTTGATTGCATTTTCTAGGAATTCAAGATTGGCGCCCCTGCAAAATGCAGTGCATACTTTATTAACTAGGCTGCTTTCTTGTCCACTAATTAAAATCAAATTACATCTGATGCACACAACATACTTTGCAGTGAAGGAAACCTCCTTTCCCAATCTGCTCTATGAAGCAATTTATTGAACCCACTGAGCTGAAAAGAGTGCAGCCCTGCAGAGACACAGGGATGCTGAGGACCCAGCTGGCTGGAGCTTCTCCTGGGCTCACCTTTCTGCTTTCATTCCAGGCTAGAGCCAGGATCCCCCAGGGCTGAGGGGAAGAGCGAGGGAACAGTGATCCCAAGGGAGCAGCTCAGGGAAGGGGAGCAGCAGCAGCAGCAGACATGGGCTCACTTTTGGGTCCATCAGTCACAGGCCTGGGCAGCACACGTGGCACCAGCAGGTTTGGCTGTCAGAACCCAGCACACCCCTCTGGCTGCCCTGGCTGTCCCAGACCCTGGCAGGGGCTCAGAGACCTTGGCATGAAGTCAAAAACACCTGTGGCTTCGATTTTAGCCCATGGGAAAAGCTGTCAATTTTGTGTGAGGAATTACAAGCCACAATGGTTTGAGTAGTGTGGTAGTTGAATTAACACAGGGTGAAAAAATAGAATTTAGGGGTTTTTAGAATGGGGTTCGAGGGGTCAAGATGGAGGAATTTGTGTGTGTCCTGACCTTCTTCTCCTTCTTGCCCTCCATGTCTTGGTGTGATGGTGACACTTTGCTATTGGTTTAAGGCAGAGACACACTGTCTAACATAGATGACAGATATTGGCACAATTTACAATTGTAAACATACTACACATAACTTTTGATATAAAATGTAAATGCCACCCGAGACTGGGGACAGAACGCCATGGCCAACCTGCTAGACAGAGCTCAGCAGGTCAGAGAAAGAATATTATAGCTAATGAAGAATAAACAACCTTGAGAAGCTGACCCTGCGCATTCAGACTCCTTCTGTGGCTGCACAGGCTGGGAAACGAGGACTTTTACAATCCTGGGGTCATCCCAACACCCAAACCCTGAGACTGGGGAACAGGAGAGGATGAGATACCTCAGAGTGATGCAGCCCCAGCATGAAGGACATGGGAGCAGGACTCACAGGGGCTCTCAGCAGTGCCAGCCCTCCAGCAGCACTGCAGAGTGCTCCCAGTGGTGCCTCAGAGCCTCTGGCACAGCTCCTGTCCCTCTGCCCAGCAGCACTGGCAGATCCCTCTGCCCACAGGCACTGAAATTCAGGCAATGTGTCCCCAGAGACTCAGCATGGAGCAAGTGACAGTAAAGAGGCTCAGCAGAGAGGGGCCAGCCCCTGCCCTGTGTCTCCTCAGTGAAGCCACTGCTCTCAGATTTTTTTTTCCTTAGGGGAATGGTGAAGTTTCTGCAAAAAGACAAGCCTTCCCCTGTGGTCCCTGTGCTGGTGCTGGCAGGAGCCATGTTTGGAGCAATACATCATCAGTGGAAGGTATCTAATGATGTATTGCCCTAATACATCACCATAGCAACAGCACTCTAATGATGTATTATTCTAATGTGTTACCCAAGTGCCCATTCCTGTGGATGATGTATGGCCAGGGTGGCTGTGCTCTGCCAAGCCCAGATGCAGCAAAACTCTCCTGACTGCCAAGCACCTCCAGGAGTGCTGTTTGCTCCCACCTTTGTGGGCAGAGGTGCCACCTTGCCACCCAAGGCTGGGGGAGCTCTCAAATTTGGTGACCATCACAGCTCTACCATGACTGTCGTGCCTTTCCTCCCTTCCCCTCCTCACAGCCAAGCTACAGTGTCACTTGTGGAGCTCTGAAAGACAATTTTAAAAGCATTCCTTCCCTGGCATTTGGAAAATCCAGAAGGGGAAGTGACAGGCTGGTTTGTGCATTTCTCCAGCCCCTTCCAAGGTATTAAGGCCACACAGTGCTCTGGGTTTGATCATTAACAATGAAAATACCAGCTGGAATTCTCCTGCTGCCTGTGACAGGGACAGCATTGTTTCCAATTCACACTATCTTTTTGACCATTCAAATGCCATCAATTCAGTCACCCCAATGCGTAGGACAGTTATCTGAAATGTTTTCCCAAACAGCTTAGTGACTATAGAGCAACAATTCATGGCATTGCTTGGGGACATCTGTGCAAAGCCAGTGGCCAGCTGAATGCTCCCTGTGTGGACTCCAGATTCCTCAGAGGAGCAGGGAAGCTGGCAGACAGAGAGACTGAATGAATGGCAGGAGAAATCATTTCATCTATGCAAATCCATGCCAAACTCTCAGAGCAGCTGCTGTCAGTGGGTGACAGAACCCAGGTTTGGTTTAGGGGTTCCGTGTGGTGGAAAAGTCTTTTTTTAACTTGTGCTTCTAAAGAAAGACTTAGCAGTCTTTTGTTGTTTGGTCTCAAGGCAGTTTATTGGTGCTCCTTTATTCTAAATTAATCAATGAGTGCCAACATTATTAAGAACATGGAGGCAAGGAAGAAGAAAGAGGAGGAATAGGACCGGCCTACATTCTTCTATCTTAAACCTTTTGACTCCCATGTATAGAACAAAAAACCCCCTGTACAGGTGTTAAAACTTTTTTGTACAATACTAAAAAATTCTTCTCTCTACTTTGTGACTACTTCTACTATAACATCCAAACTTTTGTGACTTCTTGTTCTTCCTGCAAGGTTGGTAAATCATTCCATGGCTCAAACCCAAAATCACAGCTGTTTCCAGCTGCCTGCCAGGGTCTCAAGTGCTTCTGACCTGGGCCTGGAACCTCCAAAAATGTCTGAGGGACATTTTGAGTTCCAACAAGTGGGGAGCAGCAGGGACTGCAGCCTCTGGTGTCCTCCACAAGCACCCAGGTGAATCCTCCACGGCAGAAGCAGGGCCCAGAGCAGGTTCTGTGGGATGTCCCTCTGCTCTGAGATTCCCAGGCCTTAGAAACCCCTAGAAAGTGGAAGCTAAAGGCTTATTCCCATGGCTTATTCCTTCACAGAGGAGCAGCAGCACTGCCTGTATCAACACAAGTCCTGGCACAGGCTGCCCAGGGCAGCAGAGGAGTCACCATCCCTGCAGGAGCTCTGCTGGTCCGTGCTTCTCCCACAGCAGCCCTGTCACTGGGACCAGCAGGCATACCTGGGGAGCCACAGATCACAGAGCCACTGCCATTATTTGGAATCATTCTCTGGAATTTTCACTCAGATTTTTCAGCTGGGGGTTCAGGGGGGCTGGATCAAGGCTGGTGTTGCCAACGCTGTGGAGCTCAGCCATGAGGTTGAGGGAACCTAAACCAGGACAGGGATCCCCTGGCACAGCCCAGAGCCCCAGTCTGGCCAGAGCAGAGCTTGAGATGCCAAGCTGTGTCCCCAGGGCTGTGTCAGACTTGTCTCAGCTGTTGCTGTCAGGGTGGGTGCAGGGGGATGCAAGAGACCTCCTCTCCCTGGGCTGCCTCTGCAAGGCTCCCGTGCTGCACCTGGGCAGGTTCCAATCAGCTCTCAATGTTTCAGCAGTGACAAATTACAGGATTTCAGCAGGAAAAAAAAAAAAAAAAAAAAGTGAAACAGAGTGACCAAAAAAGGAATGATTGTATTATCAATAATGTTTCCAGTGGCTGATGGATGAGGACACCCAAACGATTTTTAAGATTTCAGTAGAAACCCTCCAAATGGCAGCACAAAGGCAAAATGTTTATTAACCCAGGGTCTCCTGAGACAATCCTCCAGGGATGTGCACAGCCATGCCAGGCATGGGCCAAATGTGTGCTCAGCATCATGCAGCCCAGCTCACAGCAGATGAGACAGGATCTTCTCGCTCCTGCAGAGGCAGGAGTGATCCTGAGAGCATTCCAAGAGGGGTGAACAGACAGACACACTGCTCCATGGGACCCCACTGCCCTTTTCCTTCCCAGAGCTCGGTGCAAATGCTTCCTAAAGAGCTCTGCAAACAACCAGCTTTTTGAAAGCTGCCCTAAAAGCCCTCTGCTTTCACTAATATCAAGAAAAAAAATCACCTCCTAATTCCTTAGGGGACTGAATTTGCAGAACAGGCATCCTGTCTTAAAGATAAATATCCCCCTCAAAAGGCAGGCACAGCCCCTGCCCTGTGCATGGCAGGACATTCAGCTGATGGTTTGGTGGTGCCACATCTCCAGCACAGCCTTGGAAACATATTAGACAACATTGTCATGTATTGAAAACTGGCAAATCTCCAGGCTGGGGTTTCAAGGGATAATTTGTAGATTGAATGTTAATGAATATTATTGTTGTTATCTTGCAGGGCTGTGCTGACTTCACTCTGTTGCCCATTGCACATCTCGATTTTTACTTTTTTTACCCCTACAACAAGCAGTGTAGGCAATTCCAGCACAGCCAGTTGAAGACATGGGAAAAGGTGATTCTTTCTGTGCCCATGTCACTGCCTCCCCAAACACTTGCTGACACAGGATTGTTGTTTTGAGTCCTCTCTGTCCTTCTTCCTGCAAACCCACCCAGCCTCAGTCGTGCTGCCCTGGCTGAGGTTAGGAGCAGGCACCAAGGGCATCCTCAGCAGCATAAATCTTCTTTTATCTCCATGGGGAAAGAGGTGATGTCAAAGACCACCCTAGGTCGTGGGGTGAAAAAAATCCCTCCTCCAGCCCATGCTTCCAAAGAAAGGCTCAGCAGTCTCTGCTGTCCGGTCTCAAGGCAGTTTATTGCAAGTTATCTAAAAGATTTTCTTCTGGGGCTGCTGTGGTTTGCTCACAGCTCAGGCAGAGGCACACACACACCCTGACATCCTCTCTGACTCCCAACTGCTTCTTCTCTCCCCCTCTGCCCAGGGCTGCTGCTGTCTTTTATATGGGACATTAGGTGTTACATGGGTACAGTTTTTCCCCAATGCCCATTACCTATATTAAATGGTGCTTTTCTATCTTTTATATGGGACATTACGTGTTACATGGTTACAGTTTTTCCCCAATGCCTATTACCTATATTAAATGGTGCTTTTCTACTCTAAACCAACCTGTGAGTGCCAACATCACCAAGAACATGGAGGTGAGGAAGAAGAAAGAGGGAGGACAGGGCAGGCCCAAATCCCTCCATCTTAAACCTCTGACCCCCATGTACAAAACCAAAACCCCCTGTACAGCACTCAAAAATTCTTCCCTCTACTTTGTGACTACTTCTCTATAATATCTAAACTTTTTGACTTCTTGTTTTCTCTGCAAGGTTGGTAAATCATTCCATGGCTCAAACCCAAAATCACAGCTCTTTCCAGCTGCCTGCCAGGGTCTCAAATGCTTCTCACCTGGGCCCGGAACCTCCAAAAATGTCTGAGGGACATTTTGAGTTCCCACAAGGCATGGAGGGGAAATACTGTCATTTCTCCAGCCCTGTGCTGCTCCAAGAGCTGTGACGTGGCTTTGCTGTCGGGAGCCTTTCTGTGCAGAACTGCAGCAGCTCACCTGCAGCAGGTGCTCCAGTGCAGGAGTGCTCCCCTGCAGCTCCCCAGGGCCAGGCTGGCCCCAGGGGCACCCACAGCCTGCTGCAGCCCACCGTGATTTATGTGGCACTTGTACAATTGATGTGCTTTGTGCCTGGGGACAGTTAAATGGTAGCTCTGTCATTAGTTTAAGCAGAGGTTAAAGGTGATCAATAACAAGGGTTTCACGCCCAATTGATCACCCCTTGCTATTTATTTCTGCCTTTTGCTTTCCATTCCACGGTGCTTTTAGAAATAGTAATTAAAGACATAACAAGTGTTCCACTAGGCAGAATATCAAACACTCCAGATATTGATTCAATTCTCTCCCTTTTAATGACGTTGACCTGAGCCTGTCCCCAGCACCAGCAAGGCTGGGCCAGCCTGCAAGGCTGCTCCCAGAGCCAGGGCTGGGGAGCTGAGAGCCCTCCTGGGGACAGAGCCAGCCCTGCCCTGGGCAGAAGGAGAAGCAGCACCGTGCTCTGGGACAGGCAGCTTTTAGTGCTCAGGCCACCCTCTGAGCCTCAGTGCTTGGCCCATCCTGTGAGCCTTTAGTGTGACTGAAAGGCACAGTGAGCTCCAGGTAATAAAAATCAGAGGGCAGATTTTCTCAAAAAAAACCCCAAAAAAACCCCAAAAAATCCCACAAACAAAAACCCCAAAACAAATACACAAACAAAAAACTCCAACAAACCAAACAAACCTAAAAAATACAGCAAAATGTAAAGATGCCCATTTGCTCTCTCATACCTTCTACTGATCCCTGACTGCAGAGCTGGCAGTTCCATGGAGCATCCAGCACCTCTGGTGCATATATGTGATATTTGCAAGAAGATTTTTGTGCACTTCCTCACTGTGTCCTTTGAAGGACACAGATGTTTGGGGTGCAGCTCCTGAGCCATCCACCTTCCCTAAACACGCTGTAGGAAATCCTGTTCTGTGGCTGTGGCACCTGCTGAGAGTTTTGGCCCTAGAGAATCTGGTGCAGTGATGGAAAGCAGCTTGCCCCTGTGGAGCTGAGAGAAGCCAAAGTCCACAAGGAAACAGGTCCTGGATGCTGCTGGTGCTGCACAAACACCTTGATCAGGCAGAATGCTCCAGAAGAAAGGTGAGGAAAAGGAAAATAAAGAAACATCTTTAAAGTTTGGCATGAAAAGCATTCTTCCCTGCAGCAAGTGCTCTCAGCAGCGTATGAGCCAGGGAAAGAATGTAAAACCTTTGCAAGGCTTACAAGAAATAACATTCAGTTTGCCCAACACCAAAAATAATGCGATATCAAGGAATATGAAATATTCATAAGGTCTGATCTAACACGCACAGCATATGGTGTGTGCAGCATCACATACTTTAACCATCTCTCAATCCCCTCTCACAGCACAGACACTGGGTTGTGTTAGCTCAGACTGGAACTGGGGGAACTTCTGCTGGCAGAGCTTCCTTCAAGGACAGAGGAAAACACCCAAGGAAGTGCAGTTGGCACATCTCTGCTGCTGTGCACACCTACTGGCAGCAAATCACAAGTGGGAGCAAGGCTGAATGTCCATAAATCAGCTTGGCAAAGAGCAGCGGTGGCTCCCACGAGAGACTTTAACCAGCTTTTTCTCTGTGTGTTTCCTATATGGGCACAGACACGATGCTGCAGCTCAGAGCCCACGTTGTACTGCAGAAAACCTGTGGTTTTGAGCTGCCCTTTTCAGGAAACTGCATTGGCCTTGGTCCCCCTGAGCAGCAATATTAAACTTGGAGAGAGCAGGCACTGTCATCTACAGATATTTAGCATTTTAAACCAAAACCAAACCACGCCACCTCAGCTTGCTCCTGGCCCTGCTGGGGCTGATCTGCTCCAGAGGAAAAGAGGACAGCAGGCACTGGCAGCAGGCAGAGCCCCGTGGGAGATGCACCCACTGAGTGCCCATCCTCAGGACAAGGACAAGCACCAGCTCCGAGTCACCAGCCAGGATGGGCTCATTTCAAACAACCCAACTGTAAGAAAAAATAAAAGGCAGCTAAGGAGAAGTAATTCCAGAGTTGTGGAGTTCTGCCCTGGGGACAAGACCCAAAATCTGCTTCCAGTACCTGTGAAGTGACACCTCTGAGCTGTCCTGGGGCTGAGCCAGCTCCAAACAACCAACGGTAGAGTTAGCATAAAATTAAAATATATGCAAACAACATTAGCACAGATTTACAAGATTTGTTTAACCCGATGGTACCGAAATCTCTCCTTCTAGGGGAGAGAGCAAGCAGGAGTGGGCAAAATCGGGAACAAGACTCTATGTTGTTAAGGTTGATGCTCTGAATTTTCATGTAGAGATTAGAGTGTTTCAGTTGCTGCCTTGGCTCATTAGGGGCCAGTTGCACCACAGCACCGTGCTGGGATCAGGCACAGCCCTGGCTGGGCAGCCCTCAGAAAAGACCAGATTCAGTGGAAAGCATAAGATGAGCAGGGCATTACTAATTACAAGTGACTGTGCCTCGCCAGGCGAGCTGCTGTGCTGTAGTCACTTCTGCAGTTGTTATACAGCAAGCATTCTCTGCTCTTCAAGTGGCAGCAGTAACAGTCAAGACAAGAGACCTGGAAGAAATTGGATTCTGGAATTCTACAACCTTCACCTAAACCTGGAAGAAATTGGATTCTGGAATACTACAACCTTCTCCTAAGCATGCATGAAAGCTGATTGGTAGCTGTCCACCTTTTTACATGTAAAAAGGGAAAAAGAGATACCCTACTGAATATTGTCTGCCTAACAGAAAACAGCAATGTCCTAAAATTACACCAACCACTTTGTAAGAGGACAGCACGTGGGAGGCACAGCTGCCCTCCCATGCCCCTGGAGCACACAGACAGGCTCCCTGCCCAGGCAAGGGTGGCACAGCACAGCTCACACCCTTCTGTGAGCGTGAGAAGGGCTGAGCCCACACCAGAGCTGCCTTCGCCTGGTACCAACTTCCCCATCTGGCCAAAGACCCCTCGGTCACCACCTCAGCAGTCCGAGATGCAAACCCTGGGACACCAATCCCTCTGGACTGTGGGCAAGGCAAGATCACCCCAGCAGAACCCGCACAACCCCAGCTCGTTGTGATGGTGGCACAAGCGCAGCCCGGTGCCACCACGGGACCAAGCAGAGCCCGAATGCTCTGAGGGCACCTGCTGGGGCCAGGCAGTGCCCAGCAGCAGAGTGCTCCTGGCTTAGAGCAAGGATTTCCCATCAGCACAGACCTAAACCCCTCTCTAAACTGCACTGGCAGCGCTTCTGCTCCTTATCTACACTTCCTACTTCGTATGTTTACTATTTACTTTGTTAAATAAGTATTTGTACATCTGCTTCTCTTTAGTGTACCAACACCACAGTCCCACCTTTTCTTGCTTTACTACTGATGTAGTAATATGAGGTCATGCTTTCACCTTAGTGTGAAGCAACCACCAAAAAAAAAAGAATAAGTCTTCCTCCAGTAATTGCCATTTAATCCCTGACCAGGAAAACGAACAAGTTATTCTAAGATAGGCAAACCTTTGGGGCATCTGATTTTTAGAACAGCTGAGCACTGCGGCACTGCAGAGAGGAGATGTACAAAGAGTATTTTATTTTTGCTGCTCAACAGCACGAGAGAGCCAATGCAGCGGGGCTGCCAGTGCCTTATAGAATGTGACACACCGAGCTCGCCAAGGGTGCTCATCCTCCCCAGCACTCACAGCACATCTCATCCCTTAGGAGAACACAATGTGAAAACTGACCCTGCCCTTCGAGTATCAATACAAATCCTCTTTGCCATCCAGGTTAGCTCACAATGAAGAGGTTACTGAAATGTCTCCTACTATAGAAAATCAGCACAATTAAACATTCAACGCGAATGAGTTTGTTTTCTTTAAGAAACAAGCAAACAAAAAAAAATCCCCTCTTTTGTTCAGTTTTGAATTTGTTTCTTCTTTCCTTAAAGCCTGGCTGTCACACAGAAATTCTTAAGCAAAGGCTGGAATTACAGCATGACAAAACACTTAAAAACAATGGTAAATGTGTGGGGAACACACCAAGTAACAGCTAAGGAGAGATTCCCAGAGCTGGAAATTAATTTAAATGCTGTCATGATACATTGACTCAAACCCTTAAATCATCCTCCTCCTTTACTTTTTTACTGGAGTGTATCATCTAAGCTACTACATCTACAGAGCTACTTAGAAATTAGTAAATATTCAGTAAAAACAGCAAAACTTTTAAATTCCGGATCTCTACAACAGCCCTAATATTCTCTGCTCTTCTATAAAAACCAATCTCATTACAGAAAAGGAAGCTAAGCCTGTAGCAAAAGCTGACAGAACACACACTGCACACTAAACCATTTAGGTGAGATTTTGTATTACGCTCTGCATACCAAGGGAAGTTATTAATACCCTAACCCACAGGATTCACTAGCTCCTTTGTATCACAAAAGTGAACCACTTCTTTACAGAGTATTTGATGAAATAACTGCTCAAAGTGACTTTATTTTAAAATCTCAAAAATCAGTTTACTAGAATTTTGAATGAGAACTTGATAGTCTTGTATTAGCTGATGTAAAATAGCTACATTGTAAGAAACACTGAAAATGCACTAAATTTTAACATTATCAATGGCAAATGTGGCATTGCTTAGACAAGTAATATACACCCCCACCAAAGGCACGAAATGCAACAAAATCAAACTGCAACGAAGACAAGAATTTTCAAGTATAAATTTTCAAGAGTAAGTTACATTTGGTATGTTAAAAATTTTTATATATATTGAAAAGAATTATACACGAATTGCAATGCACAATGCCGTGCTTTTGCTAGAAAATCCCCTTTAAAGCTTCTATTTTCACAGCACATAATTTGTAGTGAATAAAGCGGGGAAACCATCCAGTGCCAGATGTCTGAGAACATCAGTAAATTCTCGGCCAATTAAAAAGAAAGAATTTGGTCCTTTACTACCAGATTTCGATCAAGTGTTTAATCAGTGCAAGAGCTCTGTATGGAAACATATTGCAAAAGTTCTCCCAACACAAAAAACACCGCAGGAATCCAAGAACCTGCAAAGGCAAACAATCCTCACATGCGACTTTTCTTGGCGCTGCAAGAGAAGGTTTAAAGTAGAAGGTTTAAAGTAGGATCATTCTTCCAAGAACCGATAGGCTGAAAATACAGTTTCTGCATTTTCTTGGCACAACCACAAAATATTCGGGCATGAATCCACGAAAAGCTGGTGACAGCGGAAAAAGCGAGAGCGTGGTTTGAGGAGAAGGAATCTACTCGGCAACACCAGCGTGCGTGGATTCTCCCCGCGGTACGCGGGAGGAAAGTTCCGTGCGGGCTGTTCTGTGCTCGCACCGCGGAGAGCCACGCCGGGAGCGGCCAGAACCCCGCGGAAGGTGCGGGGAGCAGCGCAGCGAGCGCACCCGCGCAGGGCAGCGGCTCTCCCCACGCGTGATAGAGGCGGGCAAACCCCGCCGAGCACCGGCTGCGAACCGCGGGGCACCGCCGGCACCGGCAACGGGGCTCCCCGGCGGCCACCGGCAACGGGACAACGGGACTCGGCCAAGACAGCGCCGCCGCCGCCACCGGCCCCGACGGCAGCGATGCCCCGGCCGCACCGCTCCCGGCCGGGCGCCGAGCCTGCAAAGACGACACGAGACCGGTTCCTGGGTAAATGGTTTATGTAAGTAATAAAATATTTACTATAACATAAATAGAAACGTACCCTCGCAGTCTACATTGGTTTTGCAATAAGAGATACAAACAAAAACCGAAACCCCAGGGAATGGACCGGACTGAACCCACCAACGGGAGGGTGCGAGCTCCGCGCACGGTTAGAAATAAATAGAGACGGGCCGGGAAATGGTTTCGAAGCGTCCCCCCGGGCGGGCCGGGCCGGGCCGGGCCGGGCAGGGCGGGAGGGGCCGGGCCGGGGGCGCCGCCGCCTCCCGGCCGCGCGAGGAAGGGAATAAATTAGAGATCGCAAACCTTTGGCTACTGCTGCGGCGGCCGCGGCGGCTCCGGCGGGCGAATAAATAGAGCGCGGGGCTCGGAGCGGGCGGCCGGGCCAGTCTGAGAATAAATTAAAACGCGTCCCCCGCTGCCCGCCGCGCCGCCGCCGGGGCCGCGGGGCCGGGCAGTCACTGCACGGCACCGGGCAGCGCGTGGTGCAGCGGCGAAGTGTCCGCCTGTGCGTAAACGTCCTCCATGGGGGGATGCGGGACCCCGGCCGGCGTCATCCGCTTCTCCTTCTGCCGCCGGTTGCAGAACCAGACCCGCACCACCTCTTTCTCCAGCTGCAGGGAGTCCGCCAGGGAGGTGATCTCGTGCGCCGAGGGCTTGGGGCACTTGAGGAAGTGGTTCTCCAGGGCGCCCTTGACGCCCACCTCGATGGACGTCCGCTTCTTGCGCTTCCGGCCCTGCGCCGCGATCTTGTCCAGGTTGGTGGGGCTGCCCGTGCTGGAGTCCGTCTCCTCCAGCCACTTGTTGAGCAGCGGCTTCAGCTTGCACATGTTCTTGAAGCTCAGCTGCAGCGCCTCGAACCGGCAGATGGTGGTCTGCGAGAAGACGTTGCCGTACAGGGTGCCCAGCGCCAGCCCCACGTCGGCCTGCGTGAAGCCCAGCTTGATCCGCCGCTGCTTGAACTGCTTGGCGAACTGCTCCAGGTCGTCGGAGCTGGGCGCGTCCTCGTCCGACGGCTCGGGCGGCCCCAGCGGCGGCGGCGAGGCCGCCAGCTCGTGGCCGCCCGCCTCCTCGGCGCCCAGCGGGTCGCGCAGCCCGTGGTGCAGCGCCGGCGCCGGCGGGCCCAGCATCCCGTTGAGGCCCGCGTAGGGCTGCGCGTAGAGCAGCGGCTGCCCCGACGGCGGGGACATGGGCGGCAGGTGGTGCGCGCCGCCCTGCGCCCATCCGCCCGCCGCGCCGCCCGCCGCCGGCTGGTGCACCAGGTGCGGCCGGTGATGGAAGGCGGCGGCGGACAGCTCTTCGCGGGGTCCCGGCGGGCCGCCCTTGGCGTGCTCGGCGGGCGGAAGGTGCGCGCCCCCGCCGCCCCCACCGCTGCCCCAGTCCGTGCCGGCGCTGGGCAGCCACTGGTGGTGCGCCAACCCGACGGCGTGCCCGGCGGCGGGAGCCAGTCCCTGCAGGTACTCGTGGTGCATCATCTTCTGCACCTCGCGGTACGTGGTGCCCTGGTGCAGCCGGTCGCCGTCGGGGTGCATGAGCGCGGCGGAGCGCGGCAGGTACTGCGCGGCGGCGGCCATCGCGTGTGCGCCGCGCCGCCCGCGCCGCGCTTTAGAGCCGCGCGCCGGGGCGCGGGGCCGCCGCGCGCCCGCCCCGCCCCCGCGCCCCATTGGCCCGCCCGCCGCCGCGGGAGGCGCGCGCCGCCCCGCCATAGGGCGCCGCCGGCGGGAGGGGGGCGCCGCCCCGCGCCGCCCGCTCCCCATTGGCCGGCGGCGGGAGGGCGCTGCCCACGGGATTGGCCGGCGGGGGGAGATGGGCGGGGCAGCCCGCGGCGGAGCGGCCGCCGATTGGAGGAGCGCGGTTCATTCATGCCGAGCGGCGCGGGGCGGCGCGGAGCCGCCGCCGGTGCGGGGCCGGTGGGCAGCGGCCGCTCCGCGGGCCGGCCCCGCCGCTCAGCTCCTAACCAGGGCCAAGCCGGGCCGTTAAAAGTCCTGATTGAGCTTTTCTGGTAAACTTGGAGCTCCTTCCTGAGCGCTCCTCGGGATAGAGCGGCAAGGGCCGAGAAATGCGGATCTGAGATTGTCTGGGCGTCATGGGAAACGTGGCTCTGGGATGCTGCCTCAGAGAAAAGTCTCTGAGCCGGTTTGAGGGTTGGCACAGGATAAAGGGTGGAGGAATTTGTGGGAAAAGACAATGACAACAAGAAACAGACGTGTCTGGCAGTGCTGGGAGAGGGGCAAGGGATGTCTTAATTAAGCCAGCTCCAGACTTCATCTGGGGCTTGTGGCCCGAAGTGAATCAGGGTGGGCACCAGGAGCATTCACCACTTCTAAAAATTAATCTTTGTCTCTGTGCTCCATCTGTAGGACGGGAGCAGAGTCTGACCTTTGCCAAGGGCTTGGGCGAACAATGAACCGTCAGATCAATATGTGTACGAGTGTAACATGTCAAGATGCCCTGCACTCTCCTCAGCTGGGCAGGGTGGCTTGCTGCTGCTGCTAAGGACATTAACTGCAGCCTCCTGAAAGCTTTTTGTGAGGGGTGCCACATCCCTTCCTGTGTTGGGGGCACTTTGTCATTTCGGGGTACCAAAGCACTGGTTTGGACTGGGGTCCTCCAGCCCTGCACGCTGGGAATGTTGGAACCAGCAGATGGGAGAACCCGTTTTGGCTTCTGGGTTTGGAGGGACCAAGCTGCAACACCCCACCCTGACACAAGGGCAGCACAGTGCCCAGCTCAGTGCCCAGCTCTGCCTTCCCTGGCACCTTGGCAGTGGTGGCCCTGTGGCCACAGGGTGAAGTGCTGCCCACAGGCACCCTGTGATCCCTGATTTCACCCGCACTGGCCCTCGTCCTGCTTCACCCAGCTCCTGGAGCAGCTGCTGGGATCACACAGGGCTGGAGAGGTCTGTCTCCTCCTCCAGGCTTGTGTGGGCTGGTGCCAACACCCAGCCAGCCCCACGGGAGCTGCTCCTGCCTTTCGGCAGCCCAGGGCCAAACCTGCAACCACGGGGCTGGTGCTGGTCCATGGCAAGAGCTCAGCATCCTACAGAATCACAGAATCACAGAATCCCAGAATAATGAGGTTGGAAGAGACTTCTAAGATCATCAGGTCCAACCTGTGCCCTAACACCACAACTAGACCATAGCACCAAGTGCCAAGTCCAGTCTTTTTTTAAACATATCTACAGATGGTGATTCCACCACCTCCCTAGGAAGACAATTCCAGTATTTTATTATTCTTTCAGTGAAAAAAATTTTCCTAATATCCAACCTGTACCTTCCCTGACGTAGCTGAGGCTGTGTCCTCTTGTTCTGTCAGTGCTGCCCGGTGGAAGAGACCGACCCCACCTGTCTGCAGCCTCCCTTCAGGAGCTGTGGAGAGCAATGAGGTCACCTCTGAGCCTCCTCTTCTCCAGGCTGAACAACCCCAACTCCCTCAAACGTTCCTCGCAGGGCTTGTGTTCCCAGCCCCTCACCAGCCTCATTGCCTCCTCTGAACTCCTGTCGGGGTTCTGGGGAGCTGCTGGGCCTTGTTTGGTTGAACTGTGGAAAGAGCACTGTGAGAGTGACACACCTTGCTGCTGGCAGTCTCAGCTATCCACTGTCTTTGGGGACACGTTTGGGACAGAACACGTGCATTTTTTTGCTGTGGAATTATGTGTAATTAGTTCCTTTCACTGACCCCAGGGTCTCTTTTCAGGTGTACAGCCCTAGAGAAAGGCTGGACTTTGTGGGAGAGATGGGTTACAATACATTGTGGGACATATTTCATTAGGAAAATAATTTATCTTTCTTATTTTCCTGAGGAATCCTTTGCCCACACTGCATACGTTTGTAATGAATAGAAGCCTTTCAAATGATTCAGTGACATGCTGTAAAATATCATACTTGGTTAAGCGTTTTCTCTATATTTTTTCTGACCTAGACTCATATTCATGTCAACTCTCCATGATGCAGTGCTGTAATATTAAAATTTTTGGTAGCCAATTGCTTTTGATATTTATAACCATTTTTAAGGGAATCACAATGAATAAATGTGCCTGGCTCTAACTTTATGCAAAATAAGCCGTGTATAAATCAGTAAATCATTAATAGAATGAATCATTTCCAAAGGCTGAAGACTGGATTGCATTTCAAACTTTCATCTGTTCTATGTGTTTCAGAAATTACCCAAGGAGAGGACACATCATGTCTGAGGTGCCCATCACAGCAGTGCTGGGTTATGTTTGATCAAATGATCTTTGTAAACCAAGGCATTGTGCATTGATTGTGCTTTGGGCTTGTTCTGCTTAATAGCAGTACAGTTTAAAAACTGGGAACAGCAAACAGCAGAGGAAGATGCAAAATTCCCATTTAACTCCTCCCTCAGCCATTCCCAGCTCCAGAAGTCAGAGGCAGGTGGCAAAATTCTCTCTTCTATTAAACAACATGAAGGAGATAAAAGCAAAGGAGAGGGTGCTGACCCTAAGGGAAGAGGACAGGAAGGATTAAGATGCCTGTATAAGCACTAACTTCAAGATCCAGACCTGCATGTTTGTGTTCCTGGTATCCCTGTTTCCACTGAGGTCTGGGACTGAGGAGTTGCACAGCTTAAAAGACTTTACCAAGGTTTCGTGGTGTTGAAAGTGTCTTTCTGTTTTTTTTTTTTTTTAATAATTTTTATTCTATTCTTATTTTTACATAGCTTTTCAGAGCCATAACATGCAGCAAATCCCTGTAGGAGGGCATCCAGGTTTCCTAGCAAGAGCTAGTTCCTTCATTAAGCCTTGCCAGGGATATTGGCATGCAGTCCATTCCCTCTTCAAGGAATAAACAACCCCATGGGCAATGTTCGATATGATTCATTCTCTGTGTGACTGTGACAGCATCAGAACCTGCCTCATGCAGCTGGATCTGAGGCTGGTGGGAGGACTGAAATAACGAGGAGGCTCAGCACGGAGGGAGCAGAGCTGGGACTGCTGTGCACAGCGAGGGAGCTGCTGCTGCTGCTGCTGCTGCCCCTGCTGCTGCTGCTGCCCTGGCCAGCCCCGGGCACTTGGGGCTGCTTGGGAATGCTCTGTGATGAGGAGCTGGGTCCTGGCAGGACATCTTCTCCCTGGGAAACAGCCTCACATCTGGGCCTCCTGCCCTGGGGGAGCAGCTGCTGCTCCTGTCTGGGCCCCTCTCTGACAGCAGCTGGAACAACTGGATCGAACATTGGAGCAGGGGCTGCAGCAAGGAAAGGCACCAGCATTGCCTGTCAGCCGAGAGGAGGCCAAGAGTCAGTTCTCCAAGTAGAATCTGCCTGTGAGTGTGAAACTGCCCTGAGAAGAGGCACCATTTCCCAGAATTTGTAACATTTTGCCTAAATGTCTTTCATCTAGGACACCTCGGAGCACAGATAAGAAATTTTTACAACTTTTTGGGTGGCTTTACCTTTTGGCAAAATCTTATTTTTGCTTTGCTCATCTAAACGTGCAGAATTCTTAATTTGGTGAGTGACAGTTAACAGGTTAGTGGTTGGGACAATAGTGAATTGAGCCATAAAACTAGAGAGGAAGAGAACTAGAGAATAAATCACGGAGAACAGTTAATACAAATGTGTGAGGTATGCTCACTATGATTAGCTGTAGTCATATACAGTCCTGTAATTATTTGAAAATTGTCCAGAAATAAGTTCTCATGAGACCAAAATGAATGCAAAAAATGCTGTTGTGATCTTTTATTGAATCAATGAAATTTAGATTAGGCAGTCACTAAATTCCTGTTTACACAACAGACCTTAATGGTTCCAAAGGAAGCGCTCAAATGTAGTCGACAAATAATCCCTATTTATGAAAGCCCCATAATATGCATTTACATAATCCCCACTTTAAAAAGCTATATCAGCTCTAAAGTTCTTTGGCTCAGAGATATGCCCCAGGGGGTTAAAAGTAATAAACAAAACAAAGGGAAAAAGATGTATACACATACACCCACCAACATGCACCACAGCCTTTAGGATTATCGCACGCTTGAGGCAGGGATAACCCCCCAGCCCTGCTCACCCCACTCCACCTCCAGCAGGCTTTGTGCATGTGCACAGGGGTGAATACATGCACATGCCCATCTCCACGAGTGGCTCTGCAGGACTCGCAGCACGTGTGTGCTGCTGCAGCGTCTCTCTGCATTATGTCTCTCCTGCCTTTCCCGGTGCTTTTCCACAAATACCATATTGGTTCATCCTCTATGCCCAGGAAGTGCCATAATGAAACCAACAGTCTTACTCGTGTTTTGAGGTGTCTCTAGCAGCTTTAGAAAGCAGCTGACAGGACACAGAACTGTGGGTTGTGCATTTTATTTGTACTCAAGATGACTGGCCAGTTGCTGATATTCCCATGTGACGGATGTGGCATTTTGCTGTCGAGGTGCTGTCCTTGAGATAAGAGCTATGACAGGGCAGGGACCTGCACCAAGAATGTTAATGTTGCTGAAAGGCTTGAATTTTAAAAAAGCTGTTCTTTACTGTGGAAAACAAGCTGCTTCTGAAAAGCTGATTATTCAGAATTGTGAATTTTGGAGACTGATTTCTTACCTTCTGAAATGTTGCCTTGTCTTTGCAACTACCCAGTTTTTAGAAACAAAACGTTATGAGTCTTGTCTGGTCGAGCATGAGTTTTGCAATTCTAGTAGTTGGGTCAAATCTATATTGGATTCAGTAAAAGTAAAAAAGGGAAAATAGAATTAATTTCCAGCTTTAGAGAAATACGTTTGCTGCCCGTACATTCTGAATTCTCTGAGTATCTTTTGCTTCAAACTCTTTGATTAGCATTTATAATATCAGTGAGAGCACAGAAGCACAGGAATGTTGGTATTTACCCTCAGTGAATGCCAGCATTCAAGTGCTGTGGAGTTTTGTGAGCACAGGACATCCTTGCCCGGAGCTCCAGCTGTGTGATCCAGCTGTGGTGGTGCTGCAGGCAGAAATGAGAGCGATAGCTGGTGTGCAGCTGCATGCCCTGGCCTCTTCCCATCTGGCCCAGCCCTTCTCCAAAAGCCAAATGGGATTTTTCTGGTTTGCTGGGATAGGGCAGAGTCCAGTGTCCCCTCTTCTCCTTTGCTGCTGCTGATGTCCCTGCCCACCACCCCTGGAGAGCTCTGCCTCCCTCATCCTGGGGAAATCTCTCCTATCTCTGCATAATGGCCAGAAGAAATCTGCACCTTAAACCAAAGAGCAAACCAAGAGCATTGAACTGAGAGGGAAGAGCAGGTGCTGTAGGGGATAAACCTTTCCAGCCACGCTGCTGGATAGATTCACACACAGCTGGGACAGGAGGAGCTGAGGATGAGGAGCTGCTCGGTGCCCTGGCAGGGTGTTCCACCTGTGAGTCAGCTCCACAGGAGTCTCACCAACCCCTTGGCCAGACAAGCTGTGCCTTCATTAACTCTTTCCTGTAGGACACGTAGAAGCCAATTAATTACAACTTAGACTTTATTCCATTAAACTCCTCTAAGCTCCAGGGGAAGAGTCTTAAGATTCTGCTCTGATCCTGTTGCCACTGACGCCTGTAAAATCTCTCCACAGACTTGGATGGGAAGAGACATTAATTCCATGTTTGCTTTCAGCCTGGAGCAGGGGCACTGCCAGGAGGGCCGTGCCTCTGAATGCAGCCCCTCTTCCCAAGCAGCACCTGCCTTGGGACATGCATGGGGACATGCATGGGGACATAGAATAGTTTCTGTTGGTTCCAGTGGCAATGGACCAGGTGGTCATTCACTGTAGGTACCATCAAAACCTTGCTCCCCTGCCTGATCTCAAATTTCCATTCTGCTGCTCCCTGTAATGACAAACCCTGAGCTGTTCACCTTTCCAACTGAACTGACTTTAGTTAGTTGAATTTTCAAAGAGGGGTCATTGCATCTGGCAATACAGATATCACACAGTTTTGCTTCTAGAAGAGAAATCTTCTAAAGGAGAGACTGTTACAGCTCCACAGAGCTGGCAAGTGGGCAAGTCTTAGAAAAGAACTGTTCCCCCATCTCCTTTTCATAAACTGTTTGTGCTTCAGAGAAGGCAGAGGACTGAAGGGAGGTTGTCTGTGTCCCACCGGACTGCATTGTTGATGAGGAAGAGGTGGTTCTTGCTGTGTCACAGGAGCAAGTGAGGTGCCATCACCTACTGCACCACTACAGATGTGTCTTTGCATGGGTTCTGAAGCCATAAGCCACTGTGCTCTGCACAAGCAGCTAGGTTTATTCACGGGCACATTGCTTGGGTGTTTGGTGTGGAGCAGGTACAAGGTGATGAAAGGAGTGATATTATTTATACAGCATATGAAAATACAACTGTTCCGTGTGCAGTTTTAGTCGCTGCAGTACAAGAAAGATAGCAAGCTATCAAGGAGTGTCCAAAGGAGGGCAATGAAGAAGGTGAAGGGCCTTGAGGGGCAGCTGCATGAGGAGCAACTTGGTCTATTCAGCTGGAGGAGACTGAGGGGACACTCATCACACTTACACCTTTCTTGTGAGGGGAAAAGGAGGGGCAGGTGCTGATCTCTCTGGTGGCCAGTGACAAGACATGAGAGAATGGCCTGAAGCTGTGTCAGGGGAGGTTTTGGCTGGATATTAGGAAAAGGTTCTGTCCCAGAGAGTGGCTGGCCACTAGAACAGGCTCCTCAGGTTACAGCACCAAACATGACAGAGTTCAAGTGTTTGGACAACACTCTCAGGCACACGGTGGGACTGTTGGGGATGGTTCTGTGCAGGGCCAGGAGCTGGACCTGATGATCCTTGTGAGTTCCTTCCAAGTCAGTTTATTCTGTTATTCTGTGATTGTGGATGTAGGACAGCAGAGTTCAAAGTCAAATTTCTCTTTGTTCCTGTGTGTTGCAAGTAGTTTACTGGCATGGGCCCAGGACTTCTCAGACTGGTTACGGGACTGTCTCATCCAAGCTCTGATCAGTGCCACAACTTGTATTTCTTGTATTTTGTTTAACTGTACTGTGGGCCATCAAACTCCCACCGCAGTCAACAGGCCCTCGGGATCTGGTCTTTCTCTCCAGTCACGGTGCAATGATGTGTCATCTCTTCACTCTGACTACTGTTCTGAGCTCCTTTCTTCCCAGGCCCACTTATTTGGCTCAACATTTCCTACAACCTTCTCAACAAAATTCCTAGCAGCAACACAGAAGATTTGCTTTCTACCTGCTGTAGATGGCAGCTTGGATGTGTCCCAGTCTGTGATTGTCAGGAAGTGCTGATGGTAGCAGCACAGCCTTCCCAGTGGGAATGACACTCCACTTGCTTTTCGGACACCTGTGTATCCCAAGGATCATGGGTTCAGGGGCTCTGCCTGTTCCTGAGAGCATTTCCCTGCGAGCCTGTGCTGTTAACAGCTGCACCCCCACTATTGGCAAGCTTGGACTATGGGCAGGTTTAGACACCTGTTACAGGTCTTATCTGGGTGAGGCAAGGCTCACAAAGCGGTACTGCAGCCCTATCAGCTGCCTCAGACAAAACAGCTGTTTGTTCCTCTGTCAGCACTCCGGCTGGGTGGAGCACCAGTGACATCATTAGAAGAATTTTCTTTCCATGCCAGGCAGTGACACTGACTTTTGCTAGAATGTGTTCTTTTCTCTTTCAAATTCCTATCCTGAGATCCTAAAGTTATGTATTGTGGCCAGCACATTTCTTTCCCTCTCAGGATTTTTCATAGAGATGCACAGAGAGAAATTAAAGAGAAAACAATTTCTATTTCTGCTTCTTATTTTTCCCATGTGGGATGTGTTTGGAGAATTGTTTACCTGGGGTGATTGCTTGATTGGATTCTGGTGAGGATTGTTTGAGCCTGATGGCAAATCCAACCCACCTGGGGCTGGACTCTCAGAGAGGGTCAGGAGTTGTGTAAGAGTGAGAGGTAGAGTCAGAGAAAGTAGTATGTAGTTTTAGTATTCTCCTTTTATATAGTATATTAATGTATTTTAGCATAGTTATAATAAAGAAATCATTCAGCCTTCTGAATTGAATCAGACATTGTAATTTCTTCCCATTGGGTTCACCTGCATTTACAATAACGTTTACTATCTTAAAGGTAGAAGATTAGAAACTGCACTAGTGTGGAAGCTTGTGTACCCCCTGTGCACTGCTGCAGAGCTGCAACTCCCCCCCAACACTACGTAGTATTTTCATTAGATACCCGACCTCTGGTTCTGATTAAATAACTTGTATAATTAGATTGAGACATCTGCTTATCCCTGGGGGAAGAAATCCCTTTCAGCACTGGACTAAGTCTGATTTGGTTAATTACCTTAGCTGTACTGTATTAATACATAGCTTCTTGATGGTAAGGAACTCTGGTATTAGGCTTATTCCTTCTTGCTTTCACAATACTATAGTAAGACAGTTTAGGGATTAGGAATCAGGCACGGAGCCCAGTATTTCCCTCCTCTTTTCACTCATGTCAACACTCTCCCTCGTTTTACTCTTTCAGTATTCCCTGTTTTACCTGCCTGTGAATAGTTTCCAGGTTCTTTGTTGTACATGTAAGGATAATCTATTCCCAGTGACTGCTCAGAGCAATTCGTCCTGTGGTACTTGTGAGTAATTAAAATTCTCAGGGCTCTTCAGCAATGTGAATCTCTCTCAACAAATGATTACCACTGGCACTGCTGTTTTCCAGTCCACCCTCCAGAAGCAGAGCAGTGCAGGTGGACACGGTGGAAGATGGGGAGGGCAATGTGGGAATGCACCTGGCTTTGCAGACACCATCCTTTTCCTCTGGCACCTGCAAGGCTGAACCTCTGTGGCAGCTGCACTGCAAAACTCCCCCACAATGGCAAAAACCAGACTCTGTCCTTCACTCAAGCTTGACCAGAAGTGAACAAACACATGCTGAAAAAGAAGGAACTGAGATTTGTAGGCAAGCTTGGGAAGACCATCCTCAGAAGAGGCAGGAGCTCCAGGGCAGAGCTGCTGGTGGACACTGTCCTTGGGGTGTGCTGACAGGGGCCAAGGCCCTCCCTGCACACCCACCAGCCTGAGCACCCCAAAATCTGAGCTGGTTATTTAAATAGGCTGATCTGGGGGCCCAAAAACACTTCTGGCAGTGAAATTGGCACTTCTGGCAATGTTATGCAATGGAACTTTTTCCATCCACAGATGGAAATACCTAATAAGATCATATATTTGATAACCAAGCCATTATAGAACTAGAGATTCAGACTTCCCAGGGAAAATTCAATTCTCAGAACCAATAGTATTTACTATTTATATGACTTGCCAGCCTATCTAAAGGCTCATCTTTTTCAGAATGCTCTACGGGTAGCCAGAAGGTGCTTTCAGAAAGAATTGTCCAGATGCTTTTCAAAGTAAAAAATATATTTAGTGCAGAATTTAGTTGTAACACTAAATCTGTGATTTTTAGAAAAAGGTGATCAGGGTGGAAATCATGGGTGAGGAGAGGCACAGGAACACAACATAAAATGCCTGCAGGAGGTCAGAGGGAAATGCTCTGTCCAGCAGCAGAGGTGTAGGGAGGACTGTCAGGACAGCACAAAGCTCAGCCAATGCCTCTCCAGAATAGTCCCAGGGCCTGACAGCTTCCAGAGATCTCCCATGACAGAAGTGAGGTTTGTTATTCAATAGCCACTAGCCTTTTTTAACCCTTCCATAACTTTGTCTGCTTTTTTTTTTTTTTTTCTATTTATGTAAACCTTCAGCATGCACAGCATTCTGCAGCAAAGATTTCTGCAGATAAATGACACACTGAGCAAAAGGCCACCTTCTTCTGTTTGAAGAACTAGAACCAGTGAAGAAGTCACCTCTGGGTGACTTCTTCATGCTGCTCACAATTCCAGAGACTGCTCACAGTCCTGCAGTCACATCTTCTCACGCTGAGGAATCACAGTCTGTGGAGCTGTGCCTCCTGTGGATGCTGTTCTATACCTCACACCAACCTTGATGCACATTTCTGAATATTTCCCATGTCCATAAATTCTTTGTTAACAAGAAGAGGGAAAGAATTGAACAATTTAACTGGATTTCTGTGACCTGTGTTCCCAAGACTACTGAGCCACCCAAAGCAGCAGTCAGGAGAGAAGTTCCTCTCAGGGGCCAGAACTGCTGTGGGGCAAATACATTCCATATGAAAATATTTAAAGGCAACAAAACTGAACAGTCTGGTATTTGTTAGTGTCGGAATCTGTGGTATTGATGATTCTGAGACTGTAGAAAGTCTCTGTCAGCCCCGCTGCCAAAGAAGAAGCCATAATTCGTTTGTGCTGGTTTCAAGGTTGTTTATTCTGTTTATCTCTAACATGTTCTGCTGCCCTGCCACAGCTCTGTCCTGCAGGGCAGCGTGTGGGGCTCTGCCCTCAGTGGGATGGTACAAACATTAAATACCACAAACTACCTGTGCTGGATTTACAATAACGTGCCAATATCTGTCACCTACGTTGGACAGTGTGTCCCCAGCCTGAACCAACAGAAAAATGCCAACACCACAGTGAAACATGGAGGGCATGAAGAAGGAGAAAAAGGACAAGGCACACCCAGTTTCCTCCATCTTGTCCTCTTTGGACCCCTCATCTAGAATCCTAAAATTTTACTTTTGCACCCGTGCCACACTTAATTATTACTTATATCAAACACTCAGAGCTTGTAATTCATCCTGTAAGATTGAAAACTCTTTTCCATGGACAGAGATCACAGCCAGTGTCTCTGGGGGCTCTGTCCAGGGGGGTTCCTGACCCCTGCCAGGGTCCCAGACCTGCCAGGGCAGCCAGAGGGATGCCCTGGATTCTCACATGTTAGCATCAAAGCTAGCTCTTTGCTGGGCAAATGGTATCAATAAGCTTTCTGACATTCCTTGTGAGCAAACCAGCAGGGAGGTGGGCAGGCACTGTGAAGGAGGCAGAAGCAGCAGGAGTGTTCATCACAGCACGCAAGGACTGTGCTCCTGCCACACCAGTTCCAGTTTGCTCTGAGGAACTTTTTGCCTCTTTTTTTTTTTTTTTCTTTTTTCTTTTTTTTTTTTTTTAGGTCAGAAGGCAAGTACAGGTTGGATTTTATCCTGGGTACTTTTCATTCCTTGTGACTTTCACATGGAAGCATGAAATATAGCCGGATACATTTCAAGCAAGGCAATGGATTACCTTGTACCGACATGCAGGCCCAAGGTGTCCATTATTTATAGACCTCATTTTCTTGTAGCAAATTTGCATAGATGAGCTCCCAGTGGATGACAGGCCAGAGCTGTGAGGCTCACGAGTCAGCACGGTTACAGGGAGCAGGAAAATCCAGCAGCCAGACATCACTTCGTGTTATGTTGCACCAAGACTGAACCAACCTGGCCACAGGTCCTGGAAGAGTCTGGGGAAAAAAAGGGACAGAGGAAGATGTTGCCAGAAAGCTGAGCCTGCTGGGTTCTGGAGGCGATGTGTCGTGATTGCTCACATCACTTTGCCATTGTGACTGCTTAGCAAGTCCAGTGACCACATCAGATCTGCCAGAGCTGGGCAGCCACAGTGTGTTTGGGGGATTCAGGTCCTGTCAGGGGGCTGAGGCCTCGTGTTGTCACCTGGAGTAACTTTCAGCTTGAGAGGAAGCAAACTGCTTTGTCAGAAGCTGCACAAACCCTCCTGTACCAGGCTGGAAACAGCCAGTGCCAGGTGTCAGCTGGGAGGATTGCTGCTGTTGTCATCAAATGAATTCAAGTATTGATCTGCCAGGAGCCAGAATGTCAAGGGATCAAGGGACACTTGTTCCCCTCAGTGGTGGCAGCTCAGAAATGGTCGTCTGGGGATGAGGCTTAGCAGTGCATGTGGTAGGAGAAGGCTCTGTCTGGTCCCTGTCTGCAGCTCAGCTCTGGAGCCAGGGAGCCACCACTGTAAGGGAAAAGGGATCACAGTGGTTACTGTTCCTGAGAGAAAAGTGCCATGGAAGGAATATGAAGCCAGGAGCTCATGAGGAGGGGTCAGTGGCTCATGTTCCCTTCTGAGAGCTTCTGCAGGGAGAAACTTGTGAGAGTTCTCAGAAGCTCCTGAGTGGAGAGAACACGCTGGTGGCAGGGGAGGGATGGGCTGGCACAAGCCATGCTGTGCCATGCTGCTGTGCTCTGGCACTCCTGGCCCTGAGCAGGGCATGCCAGGGGTGGGACCCCACTCCTCTCTCTGCTCCCTGCCAGCTGCAGCCATTCCTGCACAGCCCTGCAGCTGCAGCTGGCACAGGAGCAAGCTGTCACCAGGGAGAGTCTGAGCAATGTTAGATCCAATTGCACAAAGCTGGATCATGCACCACAAAACCAGATTTGCTTAGCTAATCCTTTGATTGATTTTAAGACCTTGCTGAGACTAAAAGACTATTAGGAGATTTGCTCTGGTGGCATTCCCAGCACAGGAACGAACTCCCCTGCCGTGCACCTGATGTTTCCTGGCCATGGCCTGAGACCCTTCCCAGCACAGATCAGTCCTTAGCTCCCCCATTTAAATTCTACCCAACTTCCCCTTGCTGAGGCTCTGTCTGGAAGAGGAACACTCATGCACAGAGGCCTCACAGGGTGCCCAGTCCCAGTGCAGCTCTCCAGGCACTGGCATCCCACAGAGACACCAGTCTGGGGAGGAATGCTGGCCCCTTGGCCTGCCACAGAGGGGGCAGAGGGTCTCTCATCACAGCCCTCAGGAACTTCAGCCCAATGTGCTTGGCTTTTCCCCTATAATTTTCCTCTGGATCTTTGAATCTCGCTGTCAGAAATTCCCTTCCCCGTCTCACAGAGCCTTGGTGTTGCCTTGTGCTCAGTCTGGCAGGAGCCCTGCAACACTCCTCACTGTTCCCTGTTTCCCTGCTTCAACATCCCCAGCCCAGTTTGGATGGGGTACAATGTGCTGAGTGTGCAGACCTGAAACACTTGCTCTTGCCTTTGACTACTCATGTGCCTGCCTGTTTTTCCCAGCACCTGCCTCCTCATGTCCAGATTCAAACTCCAGATAATGTAGCCTGGCTAGCCTCCTGGGCAGGGCTGTGTATGCTGGGAGAAATGCTGGCCTTGAAAATTGGGCGTGAGTCTGTGGGATTCCTCAGATACTTTCTGCCACTGGGATTGTCTGGAAGATGCTGAAGTCAGACTCTCCTTTCCAGATACCTCAAGTTTACACCAGGAATCATGCCCAGCACCTGGCAGGCCACTGTCCTGGGCATGGCACACCAAGGTACAAGCAACCACGCCATAGAAGCTCTCCAAGGAGATGTTTTAAGTAGCTCTGACCACTGCTCTGCTCCAGACTTTGCCCAGGGCTTGGGGAGCCTGCTGAGCCCCAGCAGGAAGAGCCACCCAGCAGAGACCATCTTCAGCACAGGATGGTGCTGGGCACAGATGCCACCAAGTAGAATCTGGGCATGTTTGGCTGTGGTGGACTAATCCTGAGGCATACAAAAAAAACCCCAGATGCCAGCCTGACGTTCCCCCCCTCACACAGCCCCCCGAATACTCAGGCTAGCTCAGAGATCAGAGGCTGTGAGGGGAGGAATATCAGGAGATGGCAAAGATTTCCAAAAGAGGCTCTTACCCCGATGTATGTTGGTTCAGCTCTCTTTATTCTGTGTTGTCCATGTGGAGAGTGGGGCAAAAGAGGACGAACAGGAAATGTCAGGGGTCTATATAGACTTTGGACAGGGTGGTCTTCCCTGGCTCTCCGCCAACCCCGTTGGGGCAGAAAGGAGAGTCCAGGGCTATCTTGATCAGAGTCACAGGGTCCCGGGGAAGGGGAAACAGAGTGCCCATGAGCTCACTGTAACACCAGCCCTCTGCCTGGTGCTGGCACAGTGCTGCCCTGTGGCCCTGGCCCCAGCCTGGCACACGAGGCCAGGCCAGAAGTGGAGCAGGGAGATGCAGCCTCCCAGGTTTCCTCTCTGGGTTATGCTACAGCTGCAGACGTGGAAGTTTCAGGCTGCACCCAGTTTATGTAGTCCTGAGCATCACCACCCAGTCAGCTCACCAGGCACAAACACAAAGCAAAAAACGATCCAGCAGAGCAGGCAGGTGGCATGTGGGACACGAAGCTTTCAGTCACTCGGTGCTGCTGCCAGACCCACGCAGTGCTGCAGCACCTCTCAGCCATGTGTGCCAGGTGATGCCCGTCCCAGTCCCAGGGCACACCTGGGCACGGTGCAAGAGACCCACCACAGACTGCAAGCTGAGCCAACTGAAAAGGAGGTTTTTAACAGCACCTTGAAAGAGGATGAAAAACTCAGGGGAGGGCTCGTAAAGTGCCAGAGGCAAATGAAAAGATCCCAAACCAAGACGTGATTCTAAAGAACCAAACTCTTTTTCAGGCTCCAATGCAACTTTTTTTTCCTGCTTCAGGGCTGAGAAGTATCACAGATCTGGTAGCTTTTGTTGATGTGACTTAAAGAGCAGTGCACCTACTGAAAAGAAGAGCACAGAATGGGAATGAAGGTCTGGTGAGATTCCCAGAATCTCGCCATGGAATGCTCCAGCATAAGCTTTGGAGGGTTTTTCAATGAGCACACAAAGCAACTTTGCTGCTTGTGAGGATGCTCAGGGAAAGGGAGAAGCAAGAGATTGCAGACCATTTCATGCTGGTATCAGTTCCATGTTCCACAGCGGAGTAAACAGTGTGAAGCACCTGTGTAGCAGGGGCTTACTGAAAGTACGTTGTGCCAAACAATTCCAAAATACTGTTTCACCTGAGACAAGGACTTTGCAGTTGCTAAGATTAATCTTTATTGCAATAAAACAGTTGATATAAGGCTGCATCATGAGCTTATAGCAGGGAACTCAGAGCAAGGCTCCCATGGGGCAGAGCAGCAGGGGCTGGTGAGCAGGTGGGAGCCCAGGTTCACCATCAGGGGCTGCCTGCCCTGGGGCTGGCATTGCCAAGCCACAAATGGGGTGCCAACTGAACCCACAGAGGGTCTGGTTCACAGACACGTTCCTCTTGTGGGGCAGAGATGGACAGCAGGACTCTGTGAGCTTCTAACTTCAAAGGGTTGGTGGCCATGGCAGGCAGATCATACAAGCTGCCTTGTTCCTGCTTTCCAAAATAGTGTGAGAATTGTGAAGCTGCAAGACAGGAATGTGGGCAGAGACCTGACAGATCCCTGTAGCTCAGCTGAGCAAAGCCCTGTTAATAACCTGAAACCCCCGAGGGAGGGAGGGAGGGAAGGACAGCCAGTACTGGTTTTGCTTAACCAGGGTCTCCTGCCATGACAACATTATAATATCAAAGAATTTTGTGTTGAGAACTAGATACAGCAGCAAGTGCACCCCCAAAAGGACCAGTCCTTAAGATCTCAGTGAGTTTACTGCAGGAGGGTAGAATTTAACACATAGTCTGGAGAAACAAAGACTCAGAGGACGGGATCAGTCCCTAATTACCTCTCAGTTAATGTGAATATGCAGGAGGATGAGCAGAGGGAGGGGCAGGAGACACAAGCATGGGAAGCACTGATGTGGAGCTGGGGAAGGGAAAGTTTGGGCTAGATGCAAGGGGAAAAAAAAAAGGCCTTAAAAATTGCCTAATGTAAGACATTCCTACGGGCAGCAGGCTAAAAATGTAGTCACAGGAAATATTTCCATAAGTCAGATGCAGTTTGAGCAGGGAAGTTGCCATGAATGATTCAGTGCAGGCTCAGAGCTCTGGCAGGACCCAGCTCTCCATCCCAGCCCACCCTCCTCAGTCACTGCTGGGGAAATGAGAGGGCTCTGCTCATGTAACCAAGGCATCATTTTCAGCAAGAATTCTTTGGCCACTTAACATCCTAATATTTAAAAAAGAACAGAGATGTGTTATTTAGAAAGCACTCCAGAAGTCTAACTCTCTCTTTTCCCAGGAAAAATGTATTTGCAGCAAGCAGCAGGTGCTGCTGTGTTTTAATCTAAGTTAAGAGACTCCTGTTGGAGCTCCAGTGCTGATTACTCTCCATAAATCATGCTCAGTCTCACATCCCCTGCGTCATATCAAGGTACCCTCCATGAACACATCCAGTTAGACATCCACTCCATTGATCATGTTCACTCAGATTTCCACTCAGCCCATCGCAGCCAGCCTGCAGCTGCATTATTCTTCAGTGTCCACAGATGTTTCCAGGTTTTATTTCCAATAACCTCCAACTGCAAACAGAAGGTGGTTCCTAGATATGATGGATTAATAATGTAGAAAAACAAATCCTGTGACCCAAACCCCAAGCAACAAAAGATGTGCTAAAATAAAACAATGTTAATATAGAACCTTTTGCGCAATTAGGAATAACCTCATTAATAATTTGAATATTTTCCAATGAATTGTCTAGCCTATCTCTCATGAGACTAACTTCAAACAGTTTGAGAATTAGAGCTTGGCTGCAATTGTTATGGATGGAGCCAGACAACATGAACAAGTAAACCAAATGGTAACATGAATTACAGTGAAAACATTATTCTACTCTGCTACTGAACTAATGGTTTTGGCTGAGAATGTACATTTACCAGACTGTCCCTTTGTATGGAATGAATCAAATCCAATTTCCTATCATCAAACTCATAGATGGCTGCAAAGAAAAATGTTTAATTGAGTTAACTTTAACACTGAATTTTTAAGTTTGCTGATGGTGGATTGCTTTACTGACCAGGTTTCTCCCCTAGTCTGAGGTCTTAGTTCTGCATTTCAGGAATTAAACAAGAGACACATCTGGCAAACAGGGTATTTTGAAGGAGACTACACAGAAATAATTGAAGGAATTTGGCTGGAGTCTAAAATCTCTGAGACTGGAGCCTCCTTTTCCTGACCAGGATCCAGGAAGCAGTGCTTCCATATTTATTTAACAGTGAGAATATTTCAGTTTGTTCAAAAATATAGAAGTTCTAATAATCTCAAGGTTACCCTTATAGTTGTGGTAGGCTTTAATGAGAAGCGCTGCCTCCCATGGGAGATGAACTAGTGGTTCCAGCCACAGCAGTCTGATAAAAACTCCCACTAACAACAAATATTTTATCTTTCCACCTGGCCTTGTACTTAGCTACTTCCTAAAAGAACTGTCTAAAGGCAGGAGGACCTGCTTTGGGCTCACAGCTCAACCTTTGAGTTTCGGGAGTGGGCCTGTCCACAGCTGAGGAGAGTCTTCTGGTTCCTTCCCACCAAAAAACTTGTTTATTGTAGCCTCAGATGAATCTTTCCTATAACTGTGGTTAACCTCTTCCTATAGTTAGGCTTCTTATGATTCACCTATGCTAAATATTTTGCAATTAAACTCCCCCATAGAGCAAACCAAGCCTTTATTACAACTGCAGAAGTCTTCTTTTTCTGGCTGAACCGGGTCTTCTACTTTTGTTCCCATGACTTTTTCCTAACAAGTTTGCAAACTCCCATCACTGGATTGCTGCTGGGACCATGAGCTTTCACGAGAGGGTTTCAAAGCACAGACAGAAAAGGTGGTGGTGCTGCCAGTGGTGGGGTGTCCTTCAGTCTGCTTCATATAGGTTTCTATTCTTTGAAGTTAGTAATTTGTTCTTTGGTGAAAAACAATGATTTTATGAGATGGGTCAATCATACATTTTCCTCTAGCAAAATGAGCCCCCAAAAAAGATCAAGGTACTTGTCTGAGGATGCGGCTGAAATCACAAACAAGTGACTGGCAAAAAAAAGGACATCTATCACAGTGAAAAAAAGTCTGTGCCATGCCAAAAGCTCCAAAAATAAATGCAAGAAAACAAGGTCTAAAATGTTATATCACAGTGAAAGACACTGCTAAGTAAAAAATCAGTATTGACAATATCTAATTATTGGTGAAATCTATTAGGAAAACATTTTATGTTCTGAAAGACTACTCTCAGTTCAGTAACAATCCCTCAGGTTTTCTATATGAGGGCTTAAAAGCTTTTCAATAAATTCAGGGGAAGAAAAGAATGGTTTGCTTCCAAGTCTGAACCAAAGTTTGCTGTGTAGTTAAAAAGAGTAAATGAACTTGTGGATGTCACTCCTCTGATTCCTTCTCACACAGTGTCTTCTTCACTTGAACGACAGAGCACAGAACCTGAACACGAAGGCTTCATGTTTTATTAATGGTGTCCAATTCATTTCCTGTTTTCATGCTGATAACCTACTGAGGGAGAGGAAGGGAACTCAGGTGGCAAGACCTCAGATCCATTTTTCTTACACCCATGAACAGTTCACAAGTGGGGATTTCACTAGAAAAATCTCTTTATTGCATGTATTTACTACATTCTCTGGGAAGCTTCACTCGGACGGCTTCTCTGCTGCTAGCATACACCTCTGAAAGAATAAATTTTCAAAGTTAAGTTCTCTTCAAGGTGAAAGCTTTTAGGTTTTAGTTCAGTCAGGGCCCAGTAGTTATTTTCACTACTGTCCTTTCTACAGGACTAACCTCATAATACACCAAAATTACTACCCTGGCAGAAATCTCCTCATCAAACAAAATTCACATTAGCAATACCATTCTCTGTTTCTAATAATGCCAATTAATCCCCCATTAAGACAAAGCTACATAGTGGTCAGCCCAGTAGATATTCACAGAGATTTTTAAATTAAAAGAATGTTACTAGCCCAGCAGAATGAAGACATCAGTGTTCAAGAAAGAATTCCCATTTTCCTGTTTCTCAAGCTGATAATACAACAAAGGCCTGGGTCTCATGAAACACTCCTGCATTTAATATAAAATAAATTCAGAGAAAAAAACCTGAAATTCCCCAGTGATTCTTGTACTGGCTGGAGATGCCCCAGTCTGTCTCACTGCTTCTCATTCCCTCAGAGCAGCAAATGTTTTAACAGCAGTGACTTGCCTCCAAGCAGCTGCTTCCTATAACACCCCTTGGCCACTTTCCCAACAAGAAGAAATCCCTTTCTCTGCACAGCCTGTGAGCTGCCAGTGTGGTCATGCTCCATGGCCAGGGGTGGGGCTGCACCACGGAGCTCCTGGGGTTTCTTTTAGGACATTTTTCTTTGAAAGATAACCAGAACTGCAATGAGATTGGAACCTCCGTTGGGTTGGCAGGCAGACGTGTGCCTGGAGGTGCAAGTGCAAGTGTGTGGTCTTGGGTGTGGGGAAGAAAGGAGAAGGGTGGTGACCTGAATGTTGGAATGGAGTTCAGAGCAGACTTTTTTTGGCTTCCTTTTTGTGTTGTTTTACTTATTTTTTTCGTTGTTTTGCCTTTCCTTGCGTTGGGAACACCAAGCATGCAAATGCAGGAGTTCCCTGGCCCAGCAGTGAGGGAACGAGAGCACATCAGTGGTGTGTCCCCTTCTGCTTTAGGAGCCTCCTGCCTGTGGACAGCCACATTTTTAGACCTCATGAAACCATGAGGGCTAGAAATAGCATTATTTTTTTCAATGAGAATGGGGATTCTCATATAAGTGAGGGCTGGTGGAGCTAGAATATACAGGACTATGCAAATGCTGCAATCATAGTTTTAAAACATGAAAACTGGCAACCTGATTGTCCTGCTATAAACATTGAGCTTGCACCTAATAGACTCAAACCTGTATGTCCCACTTGAGACTCAGTGCTCAATTTTTATGTGTCTCAATTAAACAGACCTGGGCTTCCAGGGATGAAGAGAGAGAGAGGACTAGAGGACTCTTAAACAACAGACAAATTTTTTATTACATGTTGCCAATCTCCAGTGACAGAGATTCCATATGTTTTCATATTTTCTATTTAGTCATCCTTCCTACTCCTTTCCAGATGCACAGCAGCTGGAAAAAGTCTCCCAGATTTCACTGAAACACTGGCTACTGTTCAGTGGAGTGTGGGAATTACTTTTTGCCTTCAAATGACCCTCATGCTTGGGCACCTGAGTACAGAATTTGATTTTTTTTTTCAAAATGGAAATGAAAGCTTAGATTGGATTTACAAGCAATGAAACTGAAGTGTTAGGCAGTGCAAAGCATTAGAGAAGCTGCTATTACTGAAGGTCTGACTGGGCACAAAGACAAGAAGCCACATTCCCATCCCTAGCACTAAGATATCTTGTAAATAAAACTTTGTGAGTGGTTGGCTCACCCAAGCGAGCTGGCACTGCTGACAGTTTTGTTCTCTTTTTGAAGTTTTACCTAATGATCATTTCTCCACAGAGGTGTATGGCTCTGGATTTAAATATCCTGCAGACCTGTAGCTATTGACTCCCCATACACACTACCTGTGTGTTTGCTTATGCTGTGCTTTAACTTCAGAAAACAATTATGTCCTTTGTGGAGGCAGGACACAGAATAATAATAAAAATAATAATAATAATTGCTGTGAGAGGTTTTCTGATGGGGGGGGGGAATTAATCAGTTTGAAATCACTGCCCTTTCTTTACAGTCATTGAATACTGATTATTCTCGTGTTGGGCTGTAAGAGGATGGATATTTACCCCTGAAAAGAGAAGAGCCACCAACTCTCAAGGCATCACCAGGCTCTGCAGACAGGTATTGTCATAGGGTGGCATGTTATGTAACAACTCCTTAAATGCAAGTTACTCTACATTCTTGGCAGCAGACCACATAAATTTTCCCTTCAGATGTTGATGGGCTTAAAAAAAATTAAAAGAAAAAAAAATATATATGAAAATCACCTTATCATTTACAATGCAAATCTTGGAATGAAAGTTAGTAAATTAAACTAGAGATTCACCTAAATTAAGCTGGCATTCTATTCTGGTGCTTCAAACTCTGAAAACATTGCTGGCTGACAAAACAAGCCCTGGAATGATTAGCAAAAACCCTCCTTCAGAGGCAGCAGACGAGCAATCCCTTTGAACCTTCACAGCACATCATAAACGCTCAGCAGAGTTACAGTGTGGCAGTCCCAGTGCTATCAATTATTTACCCTTTTTCTGTTTACCTTCAGGCAGCAAGTAATTATTTTTAAATATTAATTTAGTTGTGTCATGTACAGTTTGTGGTTTAGCCCTGAGATCTGAGATACAGAAAAGCAAACTGCATCTCAAATCACATTTAGCTGGTGACGCATTGATAGCTGGATCCCCACTTCAGCTACACTCAACTTCTCCCATCATTAGAAACTCCCTTCATTGCAGGAAAGTGAAAGCAATTTTCTTAATAGGAAAAGACACCCTTTTTTTTTTAGCCTAAAAGTCTCAGAAATTGAAAAATCTATTTTATTTTGAAAAGTTTGTTTTATTCTAAAAAGTTTGGATTTTTTTTCAGGTGAAGAATTTTTTCTCTCCTCCTTCTTGTTTCCCTCAGAATTTTCCCCAGAGTGTTGGTTTTTCTTTATCCTCAGCTAATTTAGGCTACAAAGAAGTTGGCTGTTGTTTCTGCAGCCCAAAGAGAAAAAGGTCTTGGAGACAAGGCTCACCTTCCTGCACTGAAATCACCACTTTTTGGAACCTGAAAAGAGAGGATTCTTCTTGTCAGCTCATATGAATGCCTCTCCACAGGGGACTGGTTGTTTCTTTTTAAAAGTTAATACTAGAAAAAACAAATCCTCATTTAGATGTTTCTGCATGGAGGCACAGACGAGATCAATGCAGTATCGAGTTCAGAGCAAACTGCTGCTTCCACTGATGACAGCAGGGTTGGGATCTTCCTGAGGAAAAACATGTTGGAATTTTGCTGTAATTTGGTTTGCCCTGTTGCACTTTCAGTTTTTCTTTTAGCAGAAGTTCTTGCGAAAAGCCTCGATTTTAGCTGTTAGTGAGACAGAATCAAGGAGAACTGGAACTCTGACAATCAAGCTTGTGCAATGTCACAGGTATTGCTGTGGCACTTGTCAGCCTCAGCCACCCTCTTCCCATCTTGCTGGGTTCTACATGGTTCTAGCAACACCAGAAGCAGCTTCTGACAAAGAGCACGCAGTCACAGTTTGAACTGAGATGCTGCACTGAGAAACAAAAATGAGAAAAAACCAAAAGAAGGTTCAGGAACAAGGTGAGGTGTAACACCATTCCAGTGAAGGAATGTTTGTAAAATCACCTAGTGAATATCATTGTTTCATGAAGGGAAAAGCCACTTCTGTTGAAACTGAAGTGTCACAAAAGTAGTCTTCAAACGTGCAGCAAAATGCTGAAAACAGAAATTTAGTGTTAACTTTTAAGGCAAATATGCTTGATACTATTAGAAGATCAGTTGTAGAATTCACTTCAGCCACATATGGTAAACAGTGTGGGCTTGTCACAACCTGTACTTTATTTTGCCTGTCTGTAGATGCCTCCACAACAACATGACACAAACTGGAGGAACAGAGTGAGGCTCCTGATCATTATTTAAATTAATGAACTTCCATAACTTCTGTCTGATCCATGGGCACTGTGTCAGTGTTTGCAAACATCTCTGAGCCAGGGAAATAGCTTTAAATTTTTTTTTGGCTTGTCTCCCATTTAGCTCAGAACCAGCAGTGACCAAATACTGCCTGGGCAGATGCCAAGTTTCTCTTAGTCTTGGTGAAGACATTTAGATCCCATCATTTAACTAAATCACTTGTCCAAGGTGAATGAGGATAATGCCTGAAAAATCAATTTGTGTGTTAAGGGTAACGATGGTGACTCTGCTCTTCTCACCACATGCACCCTATTCCTGAAATAGGCAGAAACCCACAGATCCCAAAAGGGAATCAGATCTTCCAAAAGTTTGAGCTGAAGCTGAAGTACCACAGACCAGGTCTGGAAACAGCAAGGAGTATGAAATCCCAGTCCTGTGTCATTCCTCAGTGCCCCATACTGTTGCCCTGATTTTTAAAAGTGTTAAGTTTTCTTTTGTAGTTCTTTTAAAAGTTTAAAATTTTCCTAAAACTTCTTTAGCCTTCTGATAATGTTTACATATTTGAGAATCAGAGTTCCCACACAATTTCATGTGTAAATAGAATAGTTTACATATTTCTCTGTGGGTGGAGAGAAATGATTGATTGATCCTTGGAGCAGTGTGGTTGGAGAGGTGGTAATTCCATCCTCCAATCCACAGTCACCTTTGGAATTCTATAAATATCAGATGTTTGAATAAAAGTGGCACTTTTTCTCTTTTAAACTTACCAAGCTTCTGTGAACTCATTTCGTGTCCAATAACAACACCATACCGTACTGCATGGCCTGCAGTGTAAGTGCAGCAATCAGACACCCTGGTTTTACCAATTCAACTTCTGTAGGAGCTTGACAAGACCCAAACATCCAAAATTAGACTTCAGCCTAGCTCTCTTCTGCTCACAGAGGCGAATCTCACAATTTATTGGTGTGATGTCATTGTGAAGCAAATGGGAATGCCTGTGATGCTTTATAAATTTTATGTGGTCACCTGCTATTTTTTGACACAACTTTTTACAGGTAATTCAAGAATATGGAGGTAGAAAAACTTTCGTGCCTGAGATCCCCTCAATTTCTTCATCTTTTAAGAGTTATTCACACAGGTAAACCTGTTCTGCTGTGTGTGAATTTGGCTGGTAGCCGAGCAGAGGAGGGCTGAGGAGGAGGAAGTCAGAAGGAGGAAGGCTGAGAAAGAAGAGGTGGAGGAGAAGGGAAGGGCTGAGGAGGAGGAAGATCGAGGAGCAGAAGGGTTGAGGATGAGGAAGATTGAGGAGAGAAAGGGATGAAGAGGAGGAAGGCTGAGGAGAAGAAAGGCTGAGGAGGAGGAGGAGGGGGGCTGAGGAGGAGGAGGAAGGCTGAAGAGGAGAAAGGCTGAGGAGGAGGGCTGAAGGTAGGGCTGAGCAGGAGGAAGGCCGAGGAGGAGGAGAAGGAGGAGGAGGGCTGAGGAAGAGGAGGAGGAGGAGGAAGGCTGAGAAGGAGTAGGAGAAGGAGGAGGGCCGAGAAGCGGCGCGGCCGGGCCTGCGGGCGCTGTCCGCGGTGCTGAAGGCTGCCGCAGCCGGGCAGCGCTGCCCATCCCATCCCATCCCATCCCATCCCATCCCATCCCATCCCATCCCATCCCATCCCATCCCATCCCATCCCATCCCATCCCATCCCATCCCATCCCATCCCATCCCATCCCATCCCATCCCATCCCATCCCATCCCATCCCATCCCATCCCATCCCATCCCATCCCATCCCATCCCATCCCATCCCATCCCTGCCAGAGCCGCTCAGAGCCCTCGGATTCTCTCGGGGAAGCGAGCCCTGCAGCGGATTTGGGAACAGCAAGTGTGGGCTGCCTGCTTTTCTGCTCCAGCTGAATTCTGATTCCCACAGACGATTTTGAGGGGCGATCGGGGCAGCAAGAAAACAGTGACATGCAGAAATGGCTGATAAAATTGCAGCGAAACGTCTGTTGACATTGATTTTGAGCCTGCGGGCAGAGATGAATGATTGAAACACGAGGCTTGTTAAAGCTAGAATGCTTTTGATTTTTCTTCTCTGTGCTGAACGAGATTTAGCTGGAGGGAAGTTAACAATCAGCTAATTGACATTGAATTAAGCATGAAATGCAGTATAACTACTTTTCTTCTGAAATACTCTTCAACAATGTTTTAACAAGGCTTTTAATTATTGATTATTGCTTATAACACAGAGTAGATATTTTATTTGGTTTTAAGTCTCATGTCCTTCAAGGGTATAATCTTGAGCACTCTGTAGTTCACCTCTCTGCTGATGGAAACCAAACAAATAGTCAAAGAAAAACTGTAACTTCTTTCTGGCAAAGCATCATAACACATCAGTTATCTGGGTCAGGTTAAGGAACAGACATTCCACAAGAATTTTAGGAAGTCCACTGTATCCTTCAGCAAAGCCAGGGAAATTGAGAGGGAACTCTGGTGCATTTACAGAGAATCCCCTGAACTGATCCTGCCTTTGGGACATGTTGTGTTCAGCCTTGGCAGGCAGCTCAGCACCATGCCACAGCTTACTCACTTTGCCACTCTGAGATGGGGAAACAACCAGAAAAGTAAAAATGTGAAAACTCATGTGTTGAGATAACAACAGCTTAAGAGGTACAGCAAAAACTGCCTGAGCAAGCAAAACAAAAGCAGGAATTCATTCCCCTCTTCCCAAGGGCAGGCAGGTATTTGCAATTCCCAGGACGCAGGGCTCTGGCACACCTCACAGTGACTTGGGAACACAAACACCATTTCTCTGAATTTCTTCCTTCTTCCCCACAGCTTTCATTGCACAGCATGATGTCATATGTGGTGGAATATCTCTTTGGTCAGTTGGGGTCAGCTGTGTCCCCTCTCAGCTTCTCCTTTGCCTCCAGCCTCCCCCCAAGGGAGGAGCAATCTGAGAGGCAGAAAAGGCCTTGATGCTGTGTAAGCAGTATTTGGCAATAACTAAAACATCAGTGGGTTATCAGCACTCTTTTCACGTCACCTGCAAAAGGCAGCACCATATCAGCTAATATGAAGAAAGCTAACTCCTGTCCCACCTAAACTGGCACAGAACAGTAACAACACTTGAAGAATTGTCACATGCATGAACAAAATGAAAAAGAAATGCTCACTTGCTGCATCTGAGAACTAGGGATGGCACTGACAGCAGTGGGCACAATCATTGCCAGTGCAGCTGCATATGCTGCGTGTCAGGTTACTGCTCAGCACACACTGGGGTGGAGAGGCAGCAACATCTGTGCTGCTGCTTGCTGAAGAGAGAGTGAGAGCCTGAGGTTCCTCAGAGAATTGTACTGCATGCATCAGTACAATGATCAGGAAAAAAACAAATACAAGAAAAAACAGATTTTTGTGTGTTTGTAAGAGATTACTATTGTGGCAGTGGACATCACTCCTTAAGGTAACTGGTGTCTCACATGTGAGATACTCTCATTTCCTCACAGAAGCTTGGAGAAACCAGTGTCTTCAAAGAGACCTCTACCCTGTCAGCAACTTTAAGATAGTGATCCTTCTGTCTCTTATCTTCTTGGTTTTGTTTATCCAAAAATCCTCCCTTGACACTGAGATATCATCACAATCAAACGTTCATCACTGTAGGAGCACACTCACCACCGCTATCACCACCAAAACTTTTTGTAGAATGGAAGTCCCAAGAGCTTTCACGCTGACAGCAAGGCAGGTGCTGCTTGGCTGTGAGGAAAAGGCTGCAGCCAGCAGGGCTGAGCCAGATGGGGCCTTGTGGGAGCAATCTGTCACTGAGCACAGAAAGGTGAGTGTGCACACAACAGCAGCCAAAAGTGCTTCTGGGAATTTCTCTCCCAGCTCACTATAAATGGGACAAAGAAAATCTTTCCAGTGGCTCTCAATGCATCTAGCAGACTGCACTGCCCACAGACTTTAAGTCTCTGGGGGGAAATCTGTGACACTGTGCTCCCTTTCTGTTCTCCAGTGCTGCACTGCTTTCCTGCTCTGCTCATCAAGAGCCAGGAAATAGTTTAAGGTTTGGTTTCTTGTTTTTTTTTCCTAAATCAAACCTAAGTTGTAGAGCTCAATTTATCAAGCAAAAAAACACTGCCTAGAGGGAGTGGAGTTCTGAAAAAGGGAGAGAAACAGTATTACTTCAAGCTCCAAGTTCACACAAAGCATTCCCATTCAGCAGGTGCAGACATCAGAATAAATAGCCTTCTGGCAATCTTCCAGATGGCCTAAAACTCCAGGCATATTTAGCTTGATTACCTTAGATTTTTTTCGGGGTTGCTGTCTCTGCAGTTACTTGTTCTACATCCCTTGCCAGCTAAAGAGAGCCAGCTGTGTCTGGCCTAGTGTGTGAACATCTGGTTCTGACTGTCATATCCAGCTGTGAGTCTTCTGCAACACAATTCCATTACCTACTAGTATAGACAAGTGCAAAATAATGAACATTGGAAGAAACAATTTTTAACTACTCATTCACAGAAAACGGGGTCTAAATAAGTTGTGGCTTCTGAAAGCCATGTCCAAGTATAAATGACCAAAACAGGGAGAATATTGGGCAGGTACTCTAAGGTGCAGCAGCCAGACACAGTTATGTACTGAAAGGATGGGGTGACTGTTATTTCCTTGTCAAATGACTCTTTTAATCTTTAATCTGCTCCAGCCTATTTTGCTGGATGTCATGCAGGTGTATATCCCAGTTTACAGTAATTGCTATTAGTAGTCACCAGTGACATGCTGCCTTTTTGAATTCTGATACCAGTTTCAGGCACTTTAATACAAAAGCAAGCCTCGAGGAAGCTTGTGAATGACAAGGAGAGGTGGAGATATGAGTTCATATCCCACAGGCAAGCCTAGGAGACTCAGGCAGGCTGGGCAGGTGAGAAGTGCTTCAATTGCCTGTGCTAAGTGGCTGCTGCTGCTGCACCATACCAGAGAGCCATGGGCCCCATGCAGGAGGAGAAGGAGGGAGAAGGGAATTTCACACGTGGTATTACATGTGCCTACTGGAATCATTGGTCTGTGCCACATTGTTCTCAGCTGTTCCTCAGTGAGGACAGGTGTGAATTTAGAAGGTGGAAGAAGAAGGGAGAAACCAACAATATTAATCTTTTCCTGCATGCCTTTGGCTCTTTTGAAGGGGTGGATAATTTTCTAATCCACTGAGCTCATGGGTGTAATTCATAGCACACAGAGTCCACACTGCCACAGGAGAGTCTAGAAAACATTCCCATGACAATATAAATGGAAGAAATGAATGTTTACCAAAGCACCCTGTAAGGGAGATAGAATAGGAATCCTGTGCCTCACATATCAATACAATTGATAAGCACACAGTAGGATAAAACCTCAACCTGTGCATCTCCATTGAAAGAATTTAATTTTATGCCACACTCTCATTTTAGCTACTGATCCTGGTACAACTACCACATCTGTCTCTACCCAGGTATTCCTATGGTATTGGTATAACATGTTCCATATTCTCTGGAATCCAATTACTGTGAGAGATGCTCCATTATCTCCTCCTTTCTCCCTTCAGTTGAGCACACACTGTCCTGTACACTCTGGTGATGTCTGGCCTCAGTGTGCCTGCACCAGCAGAATGCTCAGACAGAGCTGGAGGCAGTGCTGCTCTTACCTGCCCTTCCAGCTGTAGCACTGTTTCTGTCCTGGGGGGAAATTACAGGTTCTTCTCAAAGAGGATTAGTTCTAATTCCCCATACATTTCTTAGCTACTCATGCAGGCTGCTGGTCTCATGGGGAAAGTGTTCCTAACACACCACTCCTCTCTGTTCCGTTTGGCTGATGGAACTATGGGTTCCACAAATTCCTCCATCCCCCATTCTCCTACTCTGGATGCATTTACTTGTCAAGGCCAGGGAATGTAATTAGAGGGAACAGGTCCCAGGATGCCTCTCCTACTTCTGGCAGCTGACAGAAGGTGTGAGCTCAGCACAGCTGAATTCCACAGCTCAGTCACACCCTTTGGAAACTCTGCAGTGCATCCATTGTATCAATAGGTCCCAGTGCCAGCCATGGTGACCACCTACAATTCTAGGTCATGGAGCTGAAAATGACAGCAGTTCTATTTTATTATCCTTGAAGAAGAGTCTCCCTCTCTTGCAATCACTGCCACTTCCATTTCTCCCTGCCTATTAGCACTAAAACAGTGGCTGGAGTCTTCCCCTCTCTAGTGTTTTCTTTTGGATGAGTGGGTTTTAAGGCAGGCTTGGACAGCTGAAGGCTTTCCAAGTCTTGATTTCTTTGTTGGTTCTTTTTTGTTTTTAAGGGAAGCTTTCAGACCATATTGAGATGGTCTTCTTCACTAATCATTCCTCATAGCCAACAGGTTCCCCTTCTATTAGTCACTCTCAATATTAATATTAGAATAGTTATATATAACATAGGAAAAAGGACCACCAATGGATCTGAGAGCAGTATTTGTTTCAATAGGTTACAGTGTTCCGAGATGCATTTGCTTTCACAGGTTTTCTGCCAACTGGGAATTTTCCCTGAAGGAAGTTTCAAAAACCTTCTCAGCCTCTAGGAAACTATTTGTTTGGCAGAGTTAACTTAGGAGCTCTTAAAATTTTGTCAAACACATCAAACCAAATGGCCCCCAGCTAAAGATCTTGCATAGCAAGTTTCAACCCACACAAACTTCTAGTGCTAGCTTGTGAACCCCTGGAAACACAGGCCTAGAAAAGACACTGCAAACAGAGGGGGACCTGCTAAGGCTTTGATCTTCTATCAAAAATGAACAGAAGTAGTTTCCTTTACTTCAGCAGATCTGGTGCACTGGTGTGCGGTACCTGTTCATCCATTTGTTTTGAATTTCACTGTAAGTCTTTGACTGTCAGTCCTTGTTGCAAAGCCCTTTATGGAATGGGGACCTAGTCCTGCCTGGAAGCTGCTTTAACGTGGTTCATCATCATAACCAGCCTCAAGGCCTGCCCGTCTGTCCTCTTCTCCCCCCAGGCTTTACAAAGTGCTTCTTCATCTACATTTCCAGAGCTCTGTCTCGAGGTACAACAATCACATCCCCTACTCTCAACAGGCTCTTGCAGCAAGCTCTGGGTAGAGGATGTCCAGTGCCAATGGGAAGAAGGTTCAGTCCAAAGGATGCTGATGCACAATGAGTTCTTGCTTAACCAGCCCCTGTACCAGGCCACATCCAACACAGATGAGAATACTGTGATCAAATCTGATAGAAGGAATTTCTGTAGGTGCTACGTATAATCCAAGATGAAAGTTCCATTTTTTAATTATGCAGAAAAATGGAAGTAAATGATTAATTACTCAAGACACAAGTGTGTCTTTACATAGTCTGGTGCCCTTGACACTAGCAGATATCTTTGTCATATTTACAGTGCAGTGTGAGCTCAGGTAAATCCAAGGACAAAGATAATGTTGAGACACACACCACCATGTCATGGCCTCGCCAATGTCCATGTGTGTCTTCTTTTACTGTACCTAATAAAGCTCAAATGACAAAAGGTGACATACAGTATGTGTTTTATCTCATTATTAATTAAGCATATTTATCTCCTAAATCAGATGTGACTTGCACCACAACATCAGTAATTAAATTAAATATTGATGTGTGGTGGTTGTGTGCCGAGGCCGTATGGGTAAGTGGAATTGCCATATCTAATTAACATCGTGCAGAAGTAGCCCCATTAGGTTTCTTAGTTAAATTTCAAAATAGGAACAGTAACAGAAGTGTAACAACACTTAACACTAATTAATAGGAGCCTCATCAGGTTTGATGGATATCTTCACCCTCTTTTGAAGGCTGTTGACTAGACTTTTGTTGTATTATTGTGAGGCTGTGCACTGTTTAGAACTGGTAACTCTACTGTGCTTTGCCTTCAAGTTTGTGTGACAAGGCTGCTTATTTGCTCCTTTGAAGGAGCAGCCCCTAGGATGACCCTCCCTGCCAATATTTCAGCAAGGGATGAGCCTTCCTTCTCCTCAGGAGTGCATTGTGTCTGCATGAGAGAGTCTGTGTCTGTCTGGAGAACCCATCGCAAACATGCAGGCTTGGGTGGTGCCCTGGGTTTTGAAGCGTTGCTTTCTGCCTCGTTATACAGAGCAATCTCTCCTTGGAGGAGCCTACAAGGATTTATTTTGTTTTTATTTAACAGTCATTATATTCCAGTGCCTTATAAACAGTTCAGTGATGATATCACAATTCTGATTACCATTCTACTGCATGCAGAACTGAGAATACAAAATTACTTCACCTGGGATTAGATATAAGTTGCAGACAGGATTTCAGGGTGAAGTCCAACAATACCACTACTTGCAAAACATAATTCAAATAGTAGTTTTTACATAGTCTGGGTAAGTTACATAATTTGAAATGATTACTACTCGTATTCATTTAAATACTACAGATGCTATTCTCAACTGTAACTAAAAAAAAATCAAGTGTATTAGGAGACTGTTCCCCAATTTGTATTTTAAAAACTATTTCAAAGCCAGCCATCCTTCCCAAGAGTCAGATAAAATAATTTTCCAATAACAAGAATGGTTTTGCTACTCTTAGAAGTAAATGCAAATACAAGGCATCATGTTGGACCAAGTGTCTCAGGGCTGCTGCAATACCATCTTGAGTTTCTGGCAATAAGAAGAAAGTCAAACACCAATTTCCTTCCCTTCTTTCTGATCACAGCATATCTTGTCTTATTTTAAAGATATTAATTTTTCCCTATAATGAAATGGTACCAGCAACATTTCTTATTCCATTACCACCATGTCTGTTTGCCCTTCTTACTGCTGTTTCTTCTGCAGAAGTTTTCCTCTTCAATTTTATTTACCTTCCCACCTGTGCACAGAGCAAGTCACAATTTGGATTTTGAAGTGCTGTAAAAATTTGATTAAGAAATAATTTGGTTATTTTGACTTAAACATGCTAGTCCAACAGCACAGAACTGAGCTGAATCACAACAAAAACTGTTTGTTAAGTGGAGATACAACAGAGAAGAAACAGACACCTGTATGCAGATAGACTGATCATTTAAAAATTATCAAATATTCCTGATAATGGAAACAGTCAGAATTTGTCTTGATCGTTATATCTGCAAGTGATTTTGAGGATCAGCTGTTAGTAACCCTAGAGATGATAATTTGGCTATGCAAGTATCTGGTTAAAAAAATCTGTGTCTTCTGGGAGCCCAGGCTCAGTTGGGCTCATGGACAGAGTTTTACAATGTATGGCTCTTACAAACACAGCTCTTTCACCACCACCACTGTAAACCTTCAGGCAGGCGAAGCCAGTTTTTGCCCAGCATTTTAGACTTTTACTTCCATCACCTCATTGTGCTGCATATCGTGGTCTTGCCTGGTCACTTGGCCTGACAGAGTGAGCCAGGCACTCTAGAAAGACTGAGGAGCCAGGCTATTTCAACCCTTAAAAATGGTTGCATAGAAAAGGCTTTTTGGTGCTTCCTGGAATCCAGTTGGCAAGAAGAGTCTGAAGGGAGGCAGAAAATGCGAGCCCTGATTTTGGCAGATACTGCTCTCCAGGCAGCACAGCACCCAGCCTGTGGGGAGAGACTTCTTTTGGTCAGGCCCAAATGCTACCTGGGCCGGTTTAGCAGGTATAAGAAAGCTTAGAAGTTCTCTACATGCAGATAATAAATGCAAATGTTACCTATGACAAGTGCAAACATATTGCTCATGTTATAGTGAAGTAGCAGAACAAGCTTTCTTATGTTTTTTACAGAGCAGATTCATACCTGCTTAGAGGATGAATCTCCCAAAGCACTTTGGGATGCAATTTTGGTTGCTCTTTTCCTAATACACTAAGGGCCAAATGAATTATCTCTTTTTCTAACCAATGAGGCTGCCTGTCAGATATACTGATATTCCAAGCACTGTCTTAAACAAATGTTTAGAAGCATATGCAGTAGTTAAGAAACAAATATTACCATCCTTTAAATATCTGTGTACATTGCTAGAGGAACCTGACCCTCATTTTGTATTTAGGATGTTTTTCTTCTCTACTGCACAGTCATATTCTTGATTGAATTGTGAGCATTAATATATTATAATAATTCAAATATACCAACAGATTTTTGGCTAGTCCTCCTTGAAGGATGTTATTTCCTTTATTAAGATCCACAGGAATTCCAAAACAAATAGCTAAAGGTAGATCCATTGGAAATAATCTCCTACAAGCCAAACCTTGAGACATACAAAGTGAAACAAACTTCACTGTGCATGTATGAAATCATATTGCTTTTCAGTTTCTCATCTTTCACCCTTTATACTTTTATTTATGAATGTGTTACATACTTAATAATATTTTAAAGAAATATTTTCTTAACATGCTGTGTGTGGGTACTGTTACCTTACTCATCCAAATCCAAGCCACAGTCGTAACTGAGCCTAAGAATTCTCCCTGTGTGCAAACAGATATTTTCCTCTGAGATAAGCTTCCTGCCCAGAACTCTCATTTTATGATTGATTTTGGCCCAGTGAGGCAGAATTGCCCTTTGGCTGCCAGTGGACACCCATACCTTTGCTCCTGCTGCAGGACTGCACTCCCCTTGCTCATGCTTGGCTTCCCAGGGCCACAGCCAGAAGCTCACACAAACCACACTGCACACACTCATAAGACTGTTTTGCCTGTTGTAATGATTCATGATGTGGAATACAGATATTTCATAGTGCCAGTGGTCACTGCTGATGGTATTAGTCCTGGAGAGGGCACAAAATCAGCTAAAAATGAGCAGACATGGTGAAGAGCAAGCCTGGTCCATAAAGGAGAGGAGTTTACGGCAGAGGAGCAGCAGAGATGAGAAATTACTTTTAGTAAAATAACTCCTGTTTCAAGCCAGCTCAGGACCCTGAGTTATTGCCAGACAATAACTCCCTAAAAATGTCAGCTCCCTAAAAATGTCAGCACCAGCCTCTGCCAGGGCTGTTCCCATGCCCACTCACTCATTCCAGTAACGCTGAGCTCTCGTTTCCCTCTCCAAGCCAAATAAATGTTGATAGCAGTGTAACCATCAAGATTTCATGCTTTTAAATAGCACATGCTGTATTCAATGAATTTCAAAGACACGCTAAACCCAAATTACTGCTATCCATGGATCTTGAGAAGCTTTTATAAATGGCTGCATTACAGTGTAGTACAAAGCAGTGATTTCCATAATGCTTGTCTAATGTATAGAGCATTTTACATAGAACAGGTCCTGTTTCATCTTGAAATGCTTTTTAATTAATTCAATTCATTAATACTGCTTGTCATGGATAAACTCTTGAGACTTAACAAAAACTTTACTTCAGCAGTTGTCAACACATTTCATTAAAACATATGTTTTTGAATGCTTTCTGATAACATCACTATTCTTCATATGCAGAGTGCAGTACTTAAATGTATTAAACAGAAGATGGGGGCTAACAAAAATCTTTGTATTGACAATGCTGCATTTGGACATGAGAAATGGGTGGGCAGTCTAGGTCTCATTCTTTTCATGAGCCCTAAATTAACCAAAGTGAAAACTGCTCCACAGTGTACGTGGAGCATTCTGTTCATAGAATTCAGAAATGGTTGGAGTTGGAAACAACCTTAAAGATCATCCATTTCCAACTCCCAGTTCCAACATTCTACCAGACCAGGTTGCTTGAAACCTGGCCTTGAACACTTCCAGGGATGGGGCATCCACAACTTCTTTGTGAAACTGTTCCAGTGTCAGTGGAAGGGGCACCTGCCCATGGCAGCAGTGTCTGACTGGATGATCTTCAAAGGTCCCTTCCAACACAAGCCAACAAAGAATATAAGAACATTATTGGTTCAACAAAAAATAGAAGAACATTATTGTTCTATAGGAAACTAAGGAAGGCTCGTTATGGACTCTGATTTTGTAGCAAGCTGTAATTGTATTTGGACTGACCCAAGGATGTGTTCATCATGAGGAAATGCTCTCTTCATAATCCTACAAGGCAGCTCATATGCTTTCAAGCTCTACTTCCATCTCCAAACCCATTTCCCTTTTGTTTTATCACCTCTGAGATCCACAGTGACACAGTTGGTGCTGCAGCACAGGAAGGAAAGTGCTGTTTCCCCCATGCAACCAAAGTCTTGTAATCCTTACAACAAATTCCACAGAGGCAAACCATACAAGACAGACTGAGAGCCATAAACTGCTATCCGAGAGTTGAGAACATTTGACATTTAAACTGAATACCTGGACAGTGTGATGCCTTATTATGTCATTAACCAGAGGAATACTCTGCTCTACGCAAGGAAGAGAGAGTGGACCCCACTGAATGTTATGTCCTGGATCATAGACAAGACTTCCTTCAAACAGATCAAACCTGCCCTATAACTCCTCCTGGCAATCCATGTCTGTGTCTGCTCTGCATGGAAATGCACTGGACAAAGAGCTAGACTGGAAAACTGGCCTTCTCTTGATGTATGAATTGCAAAACCACCTTTATTTTAAACAAGAGAAAAAAAAAAAAGTGTAAAGTCAGGGAGGTTTTGTTTGTTTGTTTGGGTTTTTTGTTGGTTTTTTTTTGTTTTTTTTTTTTTTTTTTTTTTGAAGGCCAAATGTTGTTCCAGGAGAGATTTGTCAAATGGCCAAATAATATAAAATATTAAAAACTCTTTCATAACATTTCCACTGATTATTTAGTGTGTCCTGCTTATATCCCAGGCCTTGCTGTCAATCTGTATTTTAAGACACCTTTTTGTCTTGCTGGCTATGGTCTCTAATGCTTTTTAATGCTGTCTCCTGTGTGTGTTTTGTGTAGTGGAATACTTTACAAATCAAAATGTTATTGGGGAATAAGCCTATGATCTCCTGTGCAACATTTCCTGGCTCTACTGCACACACATCTATTGTTCGATATTGAATTGGTCCCAAGAAGCATCAGAGCATGTGAAAGCTGCTATGAATTTTGCAAAGTGGCTTCAGGGCAGTAGAGCACGTCAGGGCACGTCAGAAGAATAAAGTGCAAAATCTGAAAGTCCAAATTTAGGAGTCTCAGTCAATATTGAAGACTAAGAATAAGTAAATGCCCTTGGTAATAGGTTTTGTCCTTTTATCTTGTGACATTCCTAATATAGTTGAAAGGAGCACGCTTAGCCAGTATACAAAATAAACCCAATTATTAGATAGGTTTATGTGCAATTAAACTGCTAGACTTAATACTACATGTGATTAATTTTGTTAGCCCTTTCCCCCCTGCACATTCTATTCCATTCCCCCCTTCTATTCAGTGTTTTTTACCTCTCTTACAGTGTGCCTTCCATTTATTCCTCAGGGAATTGGGCTGTTTTGGAAGGTGCCATGCATTTCTATTGGAGCTAGCTCAATTGTGGTCACTCCCAGTCAACTTTGTGCAGCGTTTTTTCATAGAGATATCACAACAAAACTACCCAAACTGGCACATTCTGTTGAAATTAGAAGACTGAGTGAGCATGCTTTTATCACTGCTAATCTACAAGATTTCCCCCAGAAATTCCAACAGAGATTTCAATAAACTCTCACATAGGTGCTTTCCCAGATGCTGCTCTGGTCATCAGGGTCCTCGGGCCAAGTGGTGTTTGGCCACCATGCCCAGGGACAAACATGCCATTGTTCTTGGCATTACCCCCTTTGCTGTGAATGAGATCCTGTTCACACCCTCAGAAGTAGGATTCTTTTCTACATATGACTGCTTTCTGCTTGTTTTCTTCTTCCAAAGCCACAGTGCACTGTGAGACTTAATTGAATGTTTGATTAAGCTGAATTAATTGTATACTTATAATAATAATTATGTATTAAAAACATATAAAGAAAATAGTATACTTAAGTATGTACAGTAAATTTCTGTTTTGCTGAGACCATTTATTTGGAGAAAAATTACATGTGACATCCCAATGTACTTTAGTCTGTACAAAACAGTAACATGTGGAAACAAAAAGTAACCAGGAATTCTTTATTTAAAATTCCCTGAAATGAACTGAAGTTGCCATGTTTACTGAGAGACAGAATTCCTCAAGGACACTGTTCAGAGACTTACACTGATAAAACAGATATGAATTATAGAGAGAAACATATGTGTGGGGAAAAAAAGAATTTTTATGTGTAACTAAGCGCAAAAAATGGTAAAAAATAAAAACCAGTAACAAGAAACTATTTCCAATTTGTAATGTATGCATACAGCATATAGCCTAATGCAAAGTTATATGTTGCAGTTATTTAATATCTTTCTTCAAAGGTTTTGTTAATACATCAATGACTGAACATCTGAAGGGGAAAACATATTTCTCTTTATAGTTTTAGATAATTGTCCCTGAAAAAAACCCAAACCTTTAATTACAGCTCAAATGAAGAAAGCTTGATTTGTGTGCTGTGCCCAAATGCTGAAGAGTCGGATGTAAAATATTTGTAATATTTAGGGAACCCTGAGTTTTACATAAAAGTAAACAGCATTGCCTGAAGGCACAATTTCCAGCAACACAATAAAATGTGCAGTGAATTTATGGCGGCCATCCATTAGCTCTTACCAAGGCAACGTCGCCCATATCTGTCGTCCATCATTATAATAGAGGGTTAATGCACCGAATTTACATAAAAAAGTCATATTGTCTGCATGAATTATTTACACTCTCAGCTGTTTTTACAGCTTGGTTTCAAGCTGGATTCTGGGAGAGATTCAGCCAGTAAATTACTCTGTGGAGACCTAGCTGTATAACTACAAACAGAGACTGCAAAGAAAAGAAAAGAGGAATGTACAAGCCAGTGGTTGTAAAGGGAGAACAAGCTGTGGCTTTTCTTTGACTTGCACAGGAAGAAAAGGAGGGCAGAGAAGCTCACCCAAAAAGTTCTGTACTTGCATTAGATGAGATGCATTAGCATCTCCTCACAGCTGCACACATCGATGTGATTCTGTTGTAGATATCTTTAATTCCCAGGCATAAATTCACAGATCAGCACATTCTGTCTTTGCAAAATGATATGCTGATGAAAAAAGCACATCTCACACAACATCCTCCCCCATCCCCATCGTGATCTATTTATTGTGCAGCAGTGCCAATGGGCACAACTGGGTGTGGGTTGCCTCAGGACATGGGAACATCGGCCCTGTCCTGCTACAAGGACAACAAGATATGCCTGTTATATTCACAGAATGATGTGGAAATTTTCTTGGATAAGCAGTGATATCCAGTAAAGTCTGTACCATGATTATTTGTAAATGTCACCTGAAACTGTTAAAGCCACAGGGTCATTGAGGGTTTATTATTACTTGGAAATCCACTTTCTCCTTGAAAAAAAAAATTGAATCTCAAATGTTATTTTAGGATTTATTTGAAGTAGCTTGTTTCCAACTCATTCTCTAGTTGATCAAAGCTGGGATGGTCCAATCCAGACTCACTAAGAACTTCCACAATCTTTACCTGGCTTCTTTCTGTGCTATTCCACAATAAGCAAGTATCATAGTTACCGTGGCAACTGACATTACCTTATACAAAGGTAGTAACTACAATATCTCCTCTACACTGTATCACACATTTGGTATGAGTCCTGCTGTTCTAGATCAGGAAACACCCTCCAAACTTAGCCAGGACAGCATCCAGGACTCTGTTAAGGGACACCTCTGCCCCCTCCCCAGAGCCTGCCATTGCCCAGAAGAGAATCCTGTTGCATTGTCACACTGATCCCATAGCTTCAATAACCATTTTTCCCTTGAGGATGCTGAGAGGCAGGTTTTTGGCTGAGAAAGCTCTATACAACAACAGCATGTGGCACCACCAAATCACAAATAGACTGGACCAGTACTGGTAGTTCTTCCTCCTGATTGTTTACACCCTTTAAATATTTGTGGACTTATGCACTGTGCTGCAGGTGAGCCAAGCTATACATATTTATCTCACTTAATCTTCCCTCTTAAATCAATCTTTCCAGTCAATCTCTTCACTCTCTAATTATTTTTGTTGCTCTTCTCTGAACTCCCTCCAATGTGTCAATCAATACCTTCTTGGTAATGAAGTGCTCTGTAAAGAGCACAGTATTCTAGAGGCAGCTGTATACAGTGCAACAATGCAACCAGTATGGATTTTCAGTCTCCACAGGAAGGTTGATCTCATGCTAAGGGCACCAGACTTGGGTTTTGAGGACCTGAGCTCAAGTTCTTACTCTGAGGGACTCTTTGTGTGACTTTGGGCTAGTAATTTAATCTCTTCTTTAGTTAAGCATCTATAAACACTGAATGGTTGGGTACACACAAACAGTGAAATTAGATGGTATGTGTGGCAGAACAAGGATCTGGCTGTGTAGATGGGAAACCCAAATACTCAACTAAATAACATTTTTCTAGTGTAGTTCATTCACTGCTGATGTGGAAGGATGTGTAGCTCTTGCCTGGTACAGTCTGTTAAACACCCCCAGACAGCAGTGGCTTGCCAATATTGTTTATGGGACTTGTAGCATTTGCTGTATTGTGACCCTGTAATTTTGTTTTACTTTTAACTCATGTATTGCATATTCACTCAAACATCAGGACCAGTTTCTGTTGCATCTTCAAAAAAAAAAAAGTAATTAAAAATCTGCAAACTTCTGTTTCCCAACAGCTGAGTAGAAGATTTCCTTTATTGGGCACAGTGGGATGCCAAATAGAGTCTTAACACAGCTATGAGTACAGTCCTGTACTCAATATTGGGTCTACAGGGGGCTCTGGGGGTTGATCTGCTGCCTCAAGGCACGCCACGTGAGCAATAGCATGTTAAAGCATTCAGCCACTGTGTGCAGGAGGACCTAATTTCCCACATCTCACACCTTGCACAGGTTACTTCCCCAGCACAAGCACAGAAGCTGACCTGAGTTGATCACTCAGGTCTTACACCTTTAAAAAAGCAGCACTAGACTCTCTGAAATGGTTCACCCTGTTATTTTTCCACTAACTACATAAACACTGTGTAACATGAAGCACATGTAGGGATATGTAATCAATGCATGATTAAAACTTGTCTGATTAAATTGTTTTAAGTTTTTCTTTTATGAATCTCATGCTATTTTCCTTTCTCTTTTAGAGGAAAAGGTTAGGCATATCAGAAAGCAAAGATGTCTGAGAATTGCAGTTACGATTCATCAAGCTTCCAGAAATGCATTATAATGTACTGTAGGCTGTAAGACTAAAAATTATTCCCCATTGAAATGGTATTCACACAGCTTTTGCTGTACTGGAGTGTACATCGTAATATAATCATAATAACTAAAGTAAGTTTCCCTTGGGGATTATACCTCTGTGTGATTTAATCCTTAAATTTGTTTTGCTTTCATCCCCAGGAGAAGAGAGATTTCAGTTATAAAGTATTCTTCTTAGAAATATCAGACACTGCACATGTATTCATAATCTGCGCTTACATTTACAAAGCCCAGGCCAGGAGGTAAGCAGAATTAGGAGTATAAGTGCCACCATTTTGCTTAAAGAAACATGGTTTGTTTTTCAAAAAAAGAAGGGCACAGCTGGGGAGGAGTCCTGGAAAGTTCCCCACAGGACTTTCCCTTCATGTGACAGAGGAAATTATTTGCTTTCAAGAGAAGGCTGTCACTCAGAGTGTCTGAAAACATACGGATCAGAGAGAAAGGGGTTTTCATAACTAATAAAGTGTGGCATGAAGTGAAAACTTGCTGTAAAAACTTACTGAATTTCTGTGTAATTATGGGTCTTAGTTCATGTTTTAAAAGACAGTGTGAATACTCCAGAGGTTGGGTCACAGTGACTTCCTTATCACAAAATGTGAGAAGAAAAGCAGTCATCAGCATATTGATAATGCAAACCAAAGTATGATCTCTCTATTCTGTTGTTAAGACTGTTCTTAAACACAGTAGTTCAGTAGTTCTTTGCCGAGTGATTTTACCCAAGAACAGTGATCTTTGCCAACACATTAATCATTATTCAGTCACCATCACACCATGCTTTTCTTCTGAACAAGTTTGTTCCCAACACATTTCTGTAACATTGAGTGGAATGTATGTTCTTCAGCTGGCATACAGTGTATTCACCTTTAAAAATAAAATTATATATTTTATATACAATATATATATACACACTTACCAAAAGATTCTCCTGAAGCACAGACTAATTAGATCACAAGTCAAGGCTTATCTACCAACAAGCTTCACCAATAGGAAAATACAGGGAAAGTTTGCATTATGTTACAGTTTTCTCACCTTTTGGGGAAATTACTAAAATAATTTTCTTTGCATGACATTCCAGGGAAACTGCTCCAAGTACTAATTTGAGAAATACAATTCTTAATTAGCCACTTTCAGTAGACAGTAAACCACTACACTCCTTTTTGAAACATCTACTAGGGAACAAAACAATGTAGTCATCTAGTGGAAATAATGAATGCCCTGCCATTTGAGCAATTTAAAAATCGCCTGAGAAAAAAAAAAAAAAAAAAAAAAAAAGAGACAGTAAGACCCAGTTTGAATCATAAATATACTATTAAAGATGAATTACACGTGCAGCTGGTATGCACAGCTAGGTGCAGGTAGCAGAGACAGTGTTTCACACAATGAACTTGTTTCAGGTGATGATACCTGAGGAAAACTTTGCAGCAGTAGTCACAGAATAAGCGTCCCCTTGATTTTTAAGGGCTCATTTGTTTATACGACACCTTCAAAATCAATTGCCAACTGCTAAGATATTCCCAGTTCTGTTGTAAACAATGCCAAAGCAAAACCCTTCCCATGATCTCTGAAGTCAGGACATAAAGGAACTCCCCCCAGCTTTCTTTTCCCTTTTATTTGGCTGTCTAGCATCAGAAGGAAGAGCAAGCTCGAGGGCTCTGCCATTGTTTTTGCCTCTCTCAAAAGTTCCCCTGACTCTCCAGGCTGGATATCAAAGATGTGCCAAGGGCTTGTGAAGCTCTGGAAGAAGGAAGTCACAGCATGAAAATAAGTCCCAGCTGGTTTCTCCAAGACAGTAAATCACATTGTATGTGTAGGAACATCAAACCAAGCTTGTGTTTCTACTTCCTCATCGTGATGAGGTTACAGTTAAGCAAGATGGAATTTTCTGACATGAAAATCACCTGGCACAAAGTCAGTTGTGTACAAATATGCATGGACTTCTGAGACCCCTGTGTGTGTGCAATGCCTTGCAGGGGAGCAGGTATCTGTCCAGCAATCACAAACCCCCTAAGGCCCACTGGCAGAGCTGAAAAGCTCAGACAGATGTTGCTAAAGCTTTAGGGGACTTACTTAAGGGAGGCAGAGCAAAGGACAAATGCCTTCTTGTTAGAGTGCATTAAGGTAGCTCCTTGCACCTCCTCATCCCCACCTACTGCATTTACAGCAATGCATAGGTATAATTGCATGCAGCATCCTTTCCTGGGTTAAGTGTGACAGTCTGAAGCACATTGCCCAAGGTCTGGGATCTAACCTCACCTTAAAAAGCTCTACAGATTGTGTTTTCATGTATTTGTTTGTGCTGTCTAAGAATTCACTGCTCAGAGCATGTGTCTTAGTTTGGAGACAAGTTTAGGAGAAAAATACTCATTCCAGAGTGTTTCCTCTAAAAAAAAGGGTTCCAACAATCCCTTTCCACCAATAAGAAATGAATACTAGTGGATGAAAGTGAAAAAACCCAACTGTTTATTGACAGAATACCTACATGGCATGGGGAAAAAAGGCAAATAAATGCTAGATATTGAGCTGTCAGACCATACCTCCCTACCCTGCACACACACCAGGGCAGCAAAGCAAAACACCAGGGAAAGAAAAAAACCCCACAACATTCAGCCACGTGGTGGGGAGCAAGATGGTTCCTGTCTCAGGGATAAAAAAACCCAAAGGTTCACAGAGCAGCTCAAGCAAACAGATGGGAACCTGCTGATTCTCTGGTGTTGATCCCCTCTTCACAGCAGATGAAGTTGGTGGCTTTGGTGCACTTTTCTCCTGCTGGGTCAGCTTTTTCTGAGTCTTAGGGCCAAAATGGAGAGGCTCCTTGCCTTTCCCCCAGTCTCTGTCCTTGGAACCAAACCAAGCCTTCCAGTTCACTTCGAAAAAGCTGCCAAAAGATTGCTGCTGCAGCCTCTCCAAGGCCAGGGAAAAGGAAAAAAACTTTTAGCCTAAGCTAACCAAAAACCAAGCTAGCCAAGCAAAAAAATAAACCCAGACCACACGGCACACCAGATGCCTCGGGAGTGAGGCTTTGAAAAACCCAAGGCTCCCCCTGGACCCACCTTCAAGCTACAGCAACCATTTTTGGGATAAAGCAGATGATCAGGGAGCAGACTAATCATCATAAAATCACCCCAAGACAGGATGTCATTTTGTGATACCGTCTCAGTGTACATATGTTTAATAACTTGGATATAATGTCACACAGAGACACTGCCTTTGGCAGTCTGCAAAAAATAACCCGAGATGGGAGGATATTGAGCCACAAGTGCATAGTACCAGTCAGTGTGACAATTAGCCTGAAACCACAGATGTGCAATGGCAGTTCTCTTGGTGCCTGGATGGTAGAACCTTCCCCAACTCAAAGCTGCTGCTGCTTCTTTTTGTGGCCAAGTGACAGTGAGAGCTCCCAGCTCACACCCAGGGACTGCCCCTCTGCCCTGGTCACCAGAGTGACCACTTGCCAAGGCCCTGCTGTAGCCTGGAGCATTCACAGGGCACACCCATCTCTAGAGCAGGACTCAGGTTTGTGCACACCAAGGAAGAATGTCACACTGCCAGCCACATGCAGCATTATGGTCTAAAGCAGCAGACCGAGACTGTCAATGAGCAGCTGCCACTTTACTCACTTCTTCTCTTCAGTCAAAATCTATGTAGGAATGTTCAAAAAAAAAAAAACAAAAACAAAAAAACCTCAGGTGAAACATTTGAGCTAATCAATTTTAAACTGAAGGATGCTGCAGAAATGCTAAATGTGAGTCACAGCTTCGAAGCAGAGATTAAGAAAGCTTTAAAATAAGTTATGATGCAATCTTAGAGTAATTTGAAGAGAAAGTTTCCTTCACAGTTCTAGCATTTCTGAAATTCTTCAAGTACAAATCAGTTTTGCCAGCACCACACCCAGCCTGGTTTGTCTTTGTGACAGGAGTTCTCAGGTTCAACAAATATTTCAGTGGAGAACTAAACCCCAGGTCTGCTTACAGCCATAGCTTTGAGGAAATTACTCTCTTTCTGTAATAGGTTGTGGGGCTATTCTGAGGTGATGCACAGTATGAAGTTACTACACTTTAGCTGTATTATTAATAGCACAGCTCTATTGATCCCATAAAACTTTCTCTAAGTATAGGGTGATGTGAATTAATAGCTTTTACCCAGTGCTAGGGGGCATGCAGACACGCTATAAATTAGACAGTCCCTGACCCAAAGTGCTCACAAACCAGATTTGAACAAGATGCAGCAGGTGGAGGAGACGGACTCGCGGGGAGGGAGGAGGAGGAAGTGGAAAGGCAAGCAGCATCACCCACGAAGAACTCTCTGCTCAGCAACAGCCAGGCACTGCCAGCTGGCAGGGATCTGCAGGCATCAAAGATGAGTCTACTGAGGGCCTTAATGAAGGTTAAGGAAGTGACTGTTTTAAGGGAGTTTCCCTTATGTATGTACAAGAAATAGCCTGTGGGTAAAGCCTGTGGTGCTTGTGGGTGAAGCAGACTAGTAGGCAGCTCTGTCCTCCCAGGGGCTGGGTGCTACTGTTGGTGTATTGGGTCAAGAAAATGAGCTTGTGCAGTGTACCTGTCTTCCATTCACTCAGATATTCCTCTCTGTCTGAATTTCTACCTGGAAGATAGTGAAATAGGCTTTAGAGGTGCTAATGATGTCATTATAAAAACACACAAAAGACATCTCGGCATTTCAAGATAAATTCAAGCCAAGTGCACTGCCAACATGCCACACTCCATGGCTCCCCTTTGAAATGAATGGCTTTATACACTTCAAAGAGGGCTTTGTTTCACTTGTTTAGCACAAGATGCAAATATCTTGTCAGACTGAGCAGAAGAGAAAATGCACTTTGCACATGGGGAGCAGAAATGCCCAAGCACACTCTAATGAGAATGATCTCAGGTTTGGGAGGCACAGGAGGTAGAGGAGGATTAGATTTCTTCTATCTAGTTTATTCAATTTTTAATTAAAATTATTTTTAAAACAGAATCACTTTGCAACAAAAACAGCAGAGATATTTGGATATTTTCTGAAAGAATTTCCCTTGCACATATAAAGCCAGACTAGGAGAACCGAACACAGAAAAGGGAGCATGGCCATGACACAGACTTCATAATCTAAGAGCTCAGATATTTTTATGTTTCTAGAAAAGACCATCACTTTTCTAACAACTTACACAACTGACACCAGGGAGATCTTCTAATACTCCCGTGGTAAAGGGTGGCATGTTTCTTCCCTTCCAAGTGCTGTTCCAGAAGAGGTAACTTTTTGGGGGCAGCATCTGCCCTGAACTTGAGATGAGCTACTCCAGCAGAGAACTCATGTCCATGCTGCTGAGAGGATGCAAGCTCTGCTCAGGCCCCTGACAGCAACTCTTGGATAGAAACACATCTTACATCTCCTGGCTCTCCCATCTCAATGCAAGATACAGATGAGGTAGATCACATCAAATCCGTGCCAGAGAGAAGATTCTTTTGTCTGGCAAAAATTAACCATTACCTCAGAGCTCTACAATTAGCTTAAGCAGTGTTTCTGAAAAGTTGACTGATCAGCTTGTTCATTAGCAAGTTTTCCCCTCATCAGGAATTACTCTCTGAGCTGAGGGCTCAGCCATGACCACACAGAACTGCAAAATTGAATTAGCTTTGGTGCTGACCAGAGCAGGGAAAGGTGACAGCACAGACCCTTTAGAGGACACAATACACTGGAGGCTGCTCTTCCCTGGACTCTCATTTGGGGTGGCTGAAAAGGGGATGGGAGGAAAATAAGACAAATTTCACTTTCTTCCTTACTTCTCACAGGTACTAAGAAGTTGTCTTCCTTAAAAAAGGAAAATGATCTTTCTCTGGACTCTGTCTTGTTTCAGCAGAGATTATCCAAGCTGGTAATTACAACAGAATTATATAGTAATGTGATAATATGGCAATATTTAGGGGAGTTACACAGTGGAGACTCTTGAGTAGGAGACATTTTTGAATATCAGCTGATGAATCTAATGCAAGAAAGAAAAAAACTGTACACATTTGAGCAGGATATCCACTAACACAAAGAAAAGTTAGAGGTTGGCTTTTCTCTTTACTTGCCAGGTCTGCAGGGCATGTGAGAGAGATCAAGATCGAGACACTTCACAACTGGAAGAAGTTATGCCATCCTGAAATTGATTTACTCCTGATCTGGCATCTGTTCCAACCACCTACTTTTGTCAGGGGTCCCTCCACCACAAGGCAGGTATTTGAAATTGTTATTAACTTTCCTGAGCAAAGCAGAGTAGCTTGCAGGATTCCAAAAATTTTAATCTGGGGCTGTCTGAAGAGAGACTGAAGGGGTTGAGGCCTTTCATCTTAAATTTAATAAGGTAGTGGCTAGGGTTGGCACTGCCTATCCTCTCTACTCTCCAGGCATTTCACTCCACACCTACAATTTACAGGAGTTGTTCAACAGGCTTCACTTTTCCCAGGCACTCAGGTGGTATAACTGAGAGGACAGAGAAAAAGAACTTGGTACAGTTTTGGAAACACTCCCAGTCCAAACAGCAGTTTCATTCCCCAGCTGCCCTCCCCATGATGTAATGGCCACTGCATATGAGCTGCAGCTGTGTCCAGAGCCTCTCGGAGCAGCAGCCTGGGCTGCCCTCACCTCACATGCACTCAGGCTCAGGAATGTTCTAACAGCAACAACCTCCCTCCACCTGCTCAAACTTGGCACCCCTGTCACTTCTATCCCAAAACAGGACAGGGAAGCTCTCGCTTATTCCTTCCCAGATGTTATCTGGCTCAGCACAGTGATGACAGAACTGACTAAAGCTCTATTATGAAATATGGAAACATTTCAAACCTCCTGTTCCAATGCTCACTTTAATGTGTGCATTATAGCTGCTCTAAGTACTCTCTTTATCCCAACAGAGTTCTTTATTTATTGGTTCAACCAAAAATCAAATTATGAAAATTGTTTTAAAGAGAAAAATAGGTTTAATGTGTCTGTATCTGCAGCCCTCTTCTCTTGGTGGCCGTGATTCTGGCACACTGTGGGAGGCTCAATAGCTGCACTTCAGTGCAGCTGCCACAAAGGATATACTCAAGAACAAAACTAAACATTTCACCATACTTCTTCCAGCCAAAAGCTTTCTGTACATAATCCTGTGTGGCAGGTAAATGCTGCAAGTCAAGTTCCTGAATCTGTATCTGGTGACTTACACAGAGCCCCCAGAAACTTCTATTTCCTATTCACAACATCCATACAGCAAAACCTCAGAGGATAACCCAGAGAGAAATGGGATCTAAACCTTGCTTGGTCAAAGTATCACTTGGCAGTTGATGTGAATAAAACACAGTTTTTTCCCCTCTGTTTCTTTATATAAATTTTTAAATCCTTGTAATGGATGCTGGAAGGTGCATCAGGTGCCAGCCTGACAACTCAGGATCCACAGTTGTCTCTTTGCCCACAGGGCTAGTAGCTTCTATGAACTATTTCTCAAAATTCACACCCTTAATTGCAATTCTAGACATTGTTGATCTTGCAATTGTTCTGTAACACAATCAGCTTAAAGTGGAACGGCTGAGACCTCAAAGTTTATTTATAAATAACAGCAGATGCGAAATTTGCATCAGAATGGTAAGAGGCTGATGCTGCTGCTGCTGCTCATTTACTCAAAGCCGTGTCAAAAGGATTTCTACAACTGCCTAAAGACTTCTTCATTTTCTATTTGCTTTTACCTGTGAGCCAAGTCCTGGCCTAGAAAATCAGAGGCTGCCTCAAACAGGAGAGAGCACAGATAGGGTGACCTCAGGAATTCCAGGTTCCCAACTGGAACCTCCCTTCAGGAGGCTGAGGCAGCTGCAGTCTGCTCAAGTGGATGCTCACTGCAGCACTAGGTAATTTATGAATATTTGGCTCCCTGATGTGTATTTCTTGAATAAATAAGGTTGTGGCCTGTGTCAGTGGAGAGGAAAAAAAAAAAAGGGAAAGGGAAAGTTCCTACTGTATGTTCTGAAAGATAGCATGACCTTGAGGACAATTTATTTCAAGAGGAAAAGCACAGTAAGGCTTCTCACAGAGTGCTCAAAGAAGCAGCCCTTGCTCATTCGCCAAATATATTCAGAAGGGAGGCAAACACCTCTTACTGCAATTCAAGGCTGCCTGAGTTTTCACCTGTAGATACACAGATAAACTTATATCATCAGCTTCCAGGTTTCTGTGGGCTGGAATGTCAGCAACAGCTACAGTGATTTAGTGCAGCAGCTCCAAATGGATTAAATCAGAGTAATTTGAATTTTACCCAGGCTTGTCATATAAATCTCATAAACCACTGTCTTGCATAAAAACTTCCTCTCGACACTCCTGAGGAGTCATGACAGAAACCAAAAATTTGGTTGGAAATGAGAAACAAAGATTTTTAGCATGGAAAACAGAGGAAGAACAAACAGCACATTGGGCTGAAAATCTTACTTGCTTTATGGTAGCAATTTTTTGTATTTTATGAAGTATATTTCCCCCATTTTTTATATATTATCATGTATCTTACAGTGTATTTTTTAAAATGAAGTCAGTTTTAATTTGAGTGATTTCCACTCAAATGGAAAATTCTACAAATATTCTACTCTTCAAAAAGCATGTTACTACATAAAAGTCTGGATATTTTAGTAAGTGTGATACCACTAGAATGTTCCCTCTGTGCACAATCAAATATCTTTTCTATTTAAGAACCTCCTTCTAAGAGTGGCATAGCAAAAAGAAATTTGCTACTGGCTTCACTGATGTCAGACTTTGGGCTCTATCTTGAATGATAAAAATGATCTCTGATTTTATTGTCCCCAAAATTTAACTATAGCTTGCATTTATTTCAGCACTGCCTGTGCTGAAACAACAACTCAGTAAAAGGACTGTTATTGTTTGTCTAAAAACAAATTAAAATTACTCAAAACAATAACATATCTGAAGAATGCATTTTTCTTCATCTGTGTAGGATTTAGGCAGCAGACCCTACAACAGCCATATAAATGAACCAAGCCACAAACCCATTCCTTTTTGAGTGCTCTCCCTAGTCAGAACCTCTTCAGCTTGGACATGGGACATTCATGCAGGCTGGACCCAATCACCTGCCTCTTAAGCCTGGGGTTTTCTTCTGAATCCTATTGCACATCCCAAAAGGGCTAGAAAGAGTTAACAGCAGCTCCCAGCACAGCTTAGCCAGTCTCAGGACAAATAAAGCTGCTAAATGCAGTTGCTTTTATTTCAGTGAGATCAACTGGGAGAAGAAACTCGGGCACAGACCTGACTTAATTTCATGGTGAAGGCAAGTCCTCAGCAAAATGATGCAGGTATTTCCCTCATGTCACCTCTTCCAGGAGGCTGTTCAGAGGCTCCCTGCACTTAGACTGATTTCAGAAGGTCAGCAAGGCAGTGAACACACATCAGGTGTTTGCTCATACACTGCAACAACCATGCACTCTCTTTTCTTTGGTTTTTGAGGTGGATATGACAGTACCTGGAGGAGATACTCATCTGTCTACCTAACAATCAGAAATGCCTTATAAAATATGTCTGAAATTAATCCATTGTGAAAGTGAGAAGGGAAAACATAAATAGTCTCATTAATTCATATATACATACACCAAACTTTACATAACATATGGAGTAGTTGGAAAGATGCCTGCAGGTCTAATTGTATTTCTGTGTGAAGAGCATTTACACTCTCTCATCTCTGCTTTCTCTATTCATTTTAGTAATTACATGTAGAGAAGCAGCTAACACACTTGTAATTAAAACCAGCAGTGAAGGATTTTTAGGTGTTTTAATACAAGAGAACTGACATAGAAAGCAAGCAGAGTTAAGAGGAGTGGATTACTACAGTTGTATAAAACAATGCAAGCCCTGGGAAGAGCCTGTGCTGGAGTGCCCACAAGGTGCTCGTGAAGACATGGGTGTGTCCAGGCAATGGCAATCAGTGCCACACTCTCCACATTTATCTTTGCTAAAAGATACTTGATCACAATACCTGGAACTGTGTTTTGCTGCTGGAAGCCTCTTGTGTCTGACCACCAAACTCGGGATTTAAAACACTTGCTTCATACAATCTATGTGGCTTCATTTTTTTATCCACTTAATTTGGCATTTTATTGGCAAAGGCTGTAACAGTTATTTCAGTTTGGTGGGTGGAGTTCCTATAAAACTCCGTATCTTTTTATTTAGATGGTGAATATTCATGACTCAAGCAATCTGAACCAGGTAGACTTTGCTGCCCTTTCTTTATTTTCCCTACTACCCAAACTGTGCACAATGTTGTATGTGATGTGCAAATAATATTCTCACAGAATATTCTGAGTTCTCTTTCATTTTAAAATTAAAACTGGACAATGTCCAGTTTTTAATCTGGGAGGTCCTGAACGGAACTAAAGGATGGCATGCTTGCAGCCCAGGTACCAGCAACTCACACAAGAACTAGTCTGATGGCAGAAAGTGGGAACAGTAATCGAGTAGTCAAATCTTTCCCTGAGAGTTTTTACCTCAATGTAGTCCAGAATCTAACTTTTGTAAATGTATTTTCTCAGGCAATTTAAGGAAAAAAAACCAAAAAACAAAGCCAGACCAAACCAAGTTGTACTTCTAGGCTTTTTGTATGGCCATCTGAGCAGCTTTGCAGCTTCTGTAAACTAAACAGGCAGGGAAAGACCTAAATTCCATTAATACTCGGTACTGTTTTAGAAAGAAAAGAAGCATTCATTTCAGAAGAGACATACTTGACCAATACATGACCAAGACCATGGTGAGACATTAAGATTTGGATTTATTTCTCATTATTATACTCTGATTTGATTGGTAGTAAATGAAACTCGACGCCCCAAGATGAGTCTGTTTTGCCTATGTCAGTAATTGCTGAGTGATCTTTCCTTGTCCTCTTCATTATATTGTCTCTCCCCTACTCAGCTGAGGAGGGGAGTAGTGATGGAGTGGCTTTGATGGGCACCTGGCATCCAACCAGCTTCAATCTATGACAATATTTGGCAATTTGAAGGAAGGAAGGAAGGAAGGAAGGAAGGAAGGAAGGAAGGAAGGAAGGAAGGAAGGAAGGAAGGAAGGAAGGAAGGACTTTCTTTGTGAGCTGAGCCTCCTGGGGTGGGCTGGCTGGCACTGGAGCAGCTGCCATGTGGCACCAGATCTCAGCTGAGGGCTTGGAGAGCTGCAGTCTCTGGAGACCAGGGTGCTGGGCATCCCGAGAGCCCTGCAGTTTCAACAGCCTCACTTGGCCATGGGTGGACAGGGTCCATGTGCACCAACCCCACAGCCCGTGTGGACCCAGGCCCCCATAGCTCCCAGCCCTAGAAACCCCTGCTGTGCTATGATAACAGAGCTGCTGTTGAAAGAGAAGCCATGTAAGAGTAGAGGACAGAGAAGGGCTCTGCCCAAGGCAGCATGGAAATAAGCAATAGCAGGTCTCTGTGATGAGTTCCTCCAGTGCAGCCTCCCCCTCCTAGGAGACACATCAAAGGCAGATGAGGAGATCAGTCCGCAGCAGCCAGCCTGCTGGAGCCCGCTTGCTCAGCACAGCAAAATTAATTAAGAGGGTGGGAGAAAGAGCCAATACGAGTCTGATTCTGTCAGGGAGCATGGCACTGACAAACGGGGAATGCTAATTCAGGAGTTTTTCATTTCTTTCACACCTGCCAAAGAGGGAAACAGGAGCATGATTCAGATGTGAAAGACACTAGGTCTGGATACCCCTGGCACCTCACATGATACCACATCTACCACTGCTTCCTGGAAGCCTGCGAAAACTGACTCAAAAGAACCTCAGCCCCTGTGATACACTCTTTGAAGAAAGTACATCAGTGTTTTGGTTACTGCTGTTTCAGAGAACAAAGCGGAGGTAAGGCCTCACACAGAACGGGAGAAGCCACAAACAGGGACCTCTTACCCTGCTATCATTGAGCATCTTACTAGAACAAGATTGGCATAACCAACAAACAATTCAGGAGAAATTGATTCAATTGTAGCTGACATAATAAGCACTAAGACATTAATACTGCTTTTCCATCTGCTGAACACTACAGGGTTGGAGATGTGAGACCCAAAGTAGCAGGAAGAAAAAAAAAGTGAAATGGAAAGCTCTTAAAATGCAGGATTTCCAGGCATTCAGGTGCTGTAGTAGGGAGTCCCTGGAAATGCTCATAAATTAATTAAAGATGTATAGCCTTCACTCCAGGGGTATTGTTGCTCTACTATTTTTTCATGCCCATAATTCAAACAGGAGATGAAGCATCTGAGCCCAGTTTGGGACTAATAATTTCTAAATAAAAGATAAATATGTCGAGGTTTCATAAATAGGAAGAGCATGACATTATAAATGTTTTAATATCTATTTTACTGTAAAGTTTATTTGTTCAAGCTCCTGCCCTTTGCAGATTGCTCCTATTTGTTATATTCAGGTGCATTAAAAATTCCTTGGAAAAGGGACTTTCTTTGTGCAAGAACACCTGAAGCACTGTTTATGGAGAGGTCTGCAGCCCCAAGGCACAGCTCCACTGAGTCTATAGCCTGTGAATATTTAGAAAACAGCCACTGTGCTGTGTCTACTCAGAGTGGTGCACATGAGAGGGGCATTAATCTTTGTGTTCCCTTTTTTTTTTTTTCCTGATACATATTCCAATCATAACTCTCAAAACTACACCATAGTTAGTCTGAAGAGCTCCACAATACCTTTTACACTCACATGCAAATGTGTAAGAATGATATTCCAACAGGTCTTGATGACCTGCACATAGGCACAGAGACGCAGCCCAAGAAACTGGTCCACTAGTGCAACATTTTCTAGGGGCAGGTGAATGACTATCAGGCTACATCTGCCCAGTAGTTAAGCAAAGTAGTGCCTGTTTCATCTAGAGTATAAAAGGTGCTTTGTTCAAATCAAATAGAATCACATATCAGGAACAAACATTAATAACTGATAACATAAATATCCAGTGCATTTAATATTATCAAACTAATTATGGGTTGGTTTGCCAGGAATAAAGGTGAGCTTTAAAAATCCAAGATGACGTGATTACCACTGAGTAAGACATTCTTGCTCATCCTGAACACACACTAAAAGCATAGGTGACTGAGACAAGCCACCAGGCTGGAAGCCAACCTTATTTCATGCACTGAGTTTGCAATGAAAATTCTAATGAACCCATCTTGACAAGCTAAAGCAGTGCTGCTCTGGCCAGAGGTCTCCAGCTCACTCTGAGGTAGATGTGAAAGTATTAACCTTTTGAAGGGTCACTCAATGCATGCAGCATGTATTCCTTCTAAAGCTAGAATTGCAAGAAATGTTGGCTGACATAAAAAGTTTTGAAGTCTAGATGCAAAAGAAAAAAAAAATACTTGCCACCCTTACTATAATGGTGCTGAATAAAGAGCTTATTCAACACATATACTTGCTCCACTCAGCAGAGAAGTTCTCCTGTGAGCCTGAAACACTGCGTGTTCCAACCTCTGGGAGAGAGCTGGTGTTAAATGGGGTCAGAGCTACATTTGCTCTGGGGAGAAGAAAGGCTCACTTTGAAGACAGGCTGGTTACCCTGTTTTTCTTCCTACACCACAGCTTTCAAATTGCAGCTAGGACTTGAAGGGAGTTGTTCCCACAAGCTCTCCAGCCCAATGTCTCCACCCAAGAGGCTTGAGTAAATAGCAGAAGCTCTGGATATTAATCAGATGGAAAAGATTCATCCCTCTCTGCTAGGTCTGAGTTCAAAGGCATCTGTGGCTGAAAAGCTAAATCAAGATCACTATCTGTATAAGAGGGCAGGATGGAGCGTTCAGTACCAATGAACTGCTCACCCTTACATGCTCAGATGTAGTGTAGCAGGTTGTATGTACCATTCTACATAACACTGGGAGAGGTGGGGAACTGTGATTGTTTTGGAAGACTTTCTTTCCTCTGTTTCCTGTCTGTTCTTCAACTTCCCCTAGCTGAAAATCTTGCACCTGACCTCTCAATCTCAGTACTCAGCCTCACAGCCAGAGGAAGACCTCAGAATGTATAACAGAGCAGAGCCTCAGGCCCATGGCAGACTTCCTTTTTGCTTGTACCAAGACACAGAGCAGCCTCTCATCAGGAGCAGTGTGCATGATCCATTCCTCCCGTGCACACATCAGAGCTGAGTTCTGTCCCACCACAGTCACATCTGTGCTGCTGTACCCCGAGCAGGCACAGCCCGTGCTGCAAACACAGCCTGCTGCATTACACCCATGGAGAGCGTGTCATGCCACGACTGCTTTCTGTATAAATGTCCACAAATGAGAAATTAAAAGGTGCACAAGGGCAAGGATGTGTCCACAGACAGTGGAGTCTCAGTGTTAGTGGGTGGCTGGGAGCACAGGTGCCTCTGAAGACCTACTGGTCAGTAACAAGTCTGTTCATGTGTGACATTTGCACATTCATAGCATCCATGTCTGTGTTCCCTTGTGTGTGCAGGCATAGTCCTAACTCCTCACCAGCACAGGTACCCCTCTTGTGAGCTGATGCTGGAATACAGCTGGAGCCCACAGCTAGGGTGTGCCTGTACCTCCCTCTGTGAAGTTGTCTGGTTTATTATCTGTAAAACAGAACACCTGGGAAGATGAGCCAAATAGTATTAGATATAATCAGATACTTTCTGTCTTCAGGTGCCACCCATGTGCACACCTTCCCTACCAGCTGTGGAGTGAACCTGCTAACAATTCTATTAATAACGAGCAGTGTAAGTAGGTGAACTGGATGAACTTGTGTGAAAGCAAAACCCCAGAGGTAGATTGGTTGCTCTGTTCAAAGCAAACAGATAACTATCCCAGGCTTCAGGCAACTCTCCCCCTTTCCCACCTCCTCCTTTGGGGCATCTCCAGACATGTCCAGGGTGGTGCAGCCTGTCAAACAGACATTTAATTGGTGATGCATAGAAAAAGGGATCTCAAAGCCACCAATGACCCTGCCAAATGCCAAGTGCCAGGACTTCCTCTGAGGACTCTCTTTTCTATTCATATTCGCTGTGCATGCCACTGTTGGTACACTAAAGAAAAACTGTTTTTTCCTCAGAGGGTTGTGTCCTCAGCTGTCTGGAGTCCTAAGCTACCTGCAGGACCACTGCCAGCTGCCTGTGAAATCACAGGGCAGGGACTGGCTGAGCACAAACAGCAAATGCCTACAGCACAGAGTCTTCTTACAGGCAGAGCTCACCATTGACCACAGGAGAACACCACGGGAACCCAGTGCCAGGTGTCTGCTGATCCCTGGAGCCCTTTCACTCCTGATGGAGCACCGAGCTTTGTGTCAGTGCAGGGAAGAGCAAGGGACAGACTCTGGATTGCAGGATTGTAAGTCAGTGACCCTTCCATCAGTTGGCAGGCTGAACAGTGGAGATGGGAGGCTCTTGGATGCACATTTTTGTACCCTTGGCAATAATAAAAACCTGATGTTTTGAGGGTCAAGGGGCCACAGTTCAGCGCCAGTGATGAGTAGGACACTCAGAGAGGCAGAAAGACATGGCTTAGGACCACAAGGACTGAGGAAGGACAGTCTCCTCAGCAAGATTTTGGATTGCTTGAGCTACTGGTGTGCCGCTGAAATGCATGCTCTTGTCTTGCCTCTCCTCCTCTCTTCAGATCTTACAACAGTATGCAGAGGTACAGGCAGGGCTGGCATTGTGCCTCATATGAAACACTTCAATTAGCTGTTTTGGGGGTTGTAAAATAACTTTGAGGTGATATATACTCATACTTGCAGTAGCATCTCTGGAGTAAAAAAACCCCTTCATTCTAATTTACTGATTTTTCAGAATGCAGATGGATTCAGGCCAAAAAGGATCTCCCACAAGTCCAGCAGGGTTCTCAGAGGAGCTTTTTAATGTTGTGTACTTCTCTATGTGAAATAAAAGAGTGTTCATTTCAGATTAGCATGCATATGGCAGTCTTTTAGATTCTGGAGTTTTCTCCCTGTCATTACGGGTAAAATTTTCAACAGCACTTAAAACAGCTTCAAGTGGAATTTTGCAGTCAACAGTAAGGATTTTTGGAAGCATCTGTGTAAGGTAAAGGTTCAATTCCTATTGGCATTCAGTAGGGCTTCAAGTGCTCTGCCACTTGGCTGGCTTTCCACCATTCCAAAATCACAGCTAAGAAGTAATGAAATATCTTAAAATGATGCAATAAATATCATTGCTGTTTACTACATTAATTGGAAGCAACCAGAGAGAAGAGTGCAAAAATCATAGGAATGTAGATTAAAAATATGCTCCTTTGCATTGCAAACTCTCAGAGAGCAAAGAAAATGAAGGTAAAACCAGTGGTGTAATTCCTCTGAGAAAAAATGAAAGGTTATGGAACCATGAAGAATATTTCTATACTACTGAATGCATTAGGACAGGAAGGCAGGAGGAACCTGCATAAAGACTTGCCAAGGAATCCCTTAATACTCCAGTAAAGAAGATTGTGATTTGATTTCTCTCTTGGGTATGCAGTCCCAATCCTTAACTAACAGCACTTGCACGTGGTGAAATGTTTGTGTTGCTGCAAGGAGGGTGCTGACCTTGCACAGGGAGGTGTCAGTAAGGCTGACCAGCCTTGGTCCTCACACACCCCTTATGGTGGGACAGCTGGCAACAGCACTCCTACTGATTTTTCCACCTACACCAAACCCATCAAATCAGTATCTCTTCTCAGTACAGTTTAGATTTCCCTCTTATGTTAGGAAATTATAGCTTTGGGCTCCATTTTTTTGTCAGTGTTGCCCTGATTGCACCATTACATCACAACTCGGTGCTCTTATGCTGAAAGGTGCCATGGTGCTGTCCTATGGTACATTTGTCAGTGTTCAGGAAAAGGAATTGTTTCTGTGCACCAAAAAGAAAATGTGATTCTTCCTTTGTGTGAGGATATGATTCACAGATGGCATCTTTTATAAACACATCATGTCCTCCACCTAAAGGTGCTATGTGCTCCAAAAGAGCCAAATATATTAGCATTCTTTAACCATAACTTTTGAAGTCGACATTTGACTAGTTTTGCATTTCTTCTAGGTTGTAGTTAGACAACTCCTAATTCTATGGGGAAAGCAAAGACTATAAAATGCCAGAGCTTCACTCTGCTGAAATAACATTAGTGAAATATCAAGTCTTTTATGATGTCATGTGGGATTCCTTAATATGACTATAGCCTCCTAATGACATCATAAAAAACAACTGCAACATCAGAAAACAGCCAAGGGTCATCAATCAGCCCATCCTCTCTGCTACTCACCAGGGGCAGCAGCCCAGCTTGCTCCTATCTGCTTTTTATGAGCAGCGCTGTCCTCTGAATAGCACACAGAGAAGAGACTAATAATCATACAAATATCAGGGAGAGCGGTCAATCATCACCTGAAATATTCAGTACACCTGAGGGAAATTCGGGTGCTGCAGCCTGAAGAGTCTGCAAGTTTAGCATGTAGAAAAGACAACATTACTGCCTTAGAGGTGACCTGGCATTCTCTGGGCAACAGGCAACACAAGTTGGTAATTCAGACTTGTCTAAAATGTGGAGACAGTGGGGCTGAAAAATGAATTCTGTTGTTGCTCTCTTTATCCTTTGGCCACAAGCAAAAGCTTTTTCCCATGTTGCCCAGAACAACCATCTGCATGTTCCATAGTGCAGTGACCAGACTGAAAGAGTTTGCATCTTCCAGTTGAAGTGGGTGATGATCCAAATGAAAAACAGTGACAGCCAAACACTCTGACAAGAAGGGAAACAGCCCCCTAACCTTTGAAAACACAATGCCTCTGAGTTAGAGCCTCATTATTCTCTTTTTGGAACACTTGGAAGTTTTCCAGGGTTAGGGATAACTCAAGGAGTTTCCAGACTATCATTAAAAGCCCCGTGTAATGAGACAGATACTGTGGGAAAGCAAAGACTATGAAATGCCAGATCTTCACTCTGCTGAAATAACATTAGTGAAATATCAAGTTCTTTATGATGTCATGAGGGATTCCTTGATATGACTGTAGCCTCCTGAGGCTAACCTGGGGGCAGCTGCTGTGACTTCCAGCCCTGCTCAGGATGTCCCACATGGCATTTTGTGCAGTGGGCAGCAGGCCACGCTGAGTCCCCCTTCTCAGCCCAAGGCACTCTCTGGTCAGAAGATCCTCAGCATGTGTCCCAGGAGCACATGGTCTCAGCTAACCACTGATCAAGGGCTAGCTACTGATCAGCCAAGCCCCAGGAACCAGCTGATCCCTGATAATACATCTTATCACTTTATTTTTTCATGCCTTGCCATTTGCATCCTCATAGTTTAGCCTTGTAGGACCAATGCCGTTGCCATCCCACGAAGAGTGAGGAGGCCAAATACTTCCAGAACTGCTGCTGCACAGATTTTCTTCCCCAGGGTTTCTTTCAGTTTCTCTTTCTTTTGTTCCAAATAGCAGCCCTGTGCTGAATGTCAGACAGTTCATTAATTTAAGGACACCAGAGCTCGAGCAGATCATTTACAAGTCAGCATGAGGTACAGAGGAAAGGAGGAGACAGTGCTGCTGGCATCTTTGATAAGCAAGATATTAAATAATTTTAATCTCAGTGTAACTCTGCTATTTCCAGATTATATAATCCCACTCTTGAAAGAGGGTTATTTGAGCAGATTGTCACATTACATAGACACATTTACCACATAGGTTAATTGCAGTGGAAAGCTGTTAAGCAAATAAGCTTGTTTCGTCAAAATGTTATTCTTTTAGCAGGTCTGTTCCTTTCATGGGTCTCCAATTCACAAGCCATGCTCTTCTAGAATGCACATTTCAGTTTAAGGCAAAGAAATGTGTTCACTGAAGTGATCAATTTTTTTATCACGCTGACTTTTGTTCAAATTTTAAGGCGTGATGTGCACAGAAGGAAATTATTTTAAACAGGTTTATTTCTGTTGTAGGATATCAATAGAAAGGTTTGAATCTATATGTAGAGAAGGGCTAACAGTGTATTTTCTTAACAGATATTAGCATTAATAAATCCTGCTATGTACTGCCTGACACACCACACTCTAGTACTACCCATTTACTAAGTTGTCTTTATCACTTCAGGTAAAAAACAACTGTGCAGAATCTAAGCACAGATCATATTTATTGTTACTATTTCTTATGCAATGAAATCCCCTTAACTGCATGTTATTTTGGAATAAAATCTAGGGGGTTGATCATGTATATCTGAATCACTGAAAAGAGGAATATATATTATACTCTGCTTCTAAACTCACACATTTTAATTTCTTTAGTCAAGCGAAGGAGGGTGGAAAGGAGGAGAAGCCTATGCAAATTGGAATACACACAATCTTCTGACAATCACATAGTCTGCATCTTTCTGCTATGAAATCTAGTAACAGCTAGTTTGCTTTACATGCAAGGTAGGAGCATCAGTGGTGGAAATAGAGAGCAGATTGGAAATGGATTGGTTCTGAAGTGATCATTGGTCTCTCTTGCTTCAGAGAGGCAAAGGATATCAGCTTTACACATACAAAGCAAAACACTAATTTAATGTTTCCAAGCCAAAAGACATTGTGGCGTAGCTGGTGGCAATTTTCAAGGGGAAAAGGAAGTGCTTCGAATAATCCCTGATTTTTGAAAAGACAAATCTGATCTTCCTAAGCCAAAATTTTCACATTGAAACTCATGCCCAAATTTAAAAAATAAATGAGGAATGTGACCAAACGCTGATGCCCTAGGATTCTTCAGGGGTTCAGGAAAAATTCAGAGGTGTAGGTATGTGCAGCACACATCCAGACATGGGAGAATTGATGTGGCATTTTTAGCTGTAACAGCTGCCAAAGCACCCTCAATTCCACATTCACCAAAGCATTGTTCCACCTGTCTCCTCAGCAAAACTCTGTTTTTTGGTAAACTCATGCATCCATGTCATTTCATTTGCTTATCAGGATCTCAGTTACACTCATGCAGTACTGCCAACTATATCCTGAAGGCACAGGAGTGCTTGAGGTATTACTGCAATTGCAATTTCCAGCAAAAAAAAAAAACAAAACCAAAACTGATAATGCATAAAATATCAAATGTAATTCAGTCTTTCCAAGAGTGGCCAGGAAAACCATTCTGACAACAGTAACCATTCCACTAATGTCAGCAGCCCTCTCATGGAGAGGAAGAACTAAGTGAGGCCAGGTCAAATTCACATGATTATTTTTCAGAGCAGAAACACATTTTAAAAAAGCATATGCAAGCAGTTATAATTTCTCCTTTTGACCATTTCCCTGTATTAACAATGTACATTTCTACTTCATGTAAAAGTCAAGATAAACTGAATATAAAGAAACTACCCAAAGCAATCTCCTTTCACTAGCAATCTGCAGGAAAATGTTTTCTTTAAGTGCCTTTAAATGAACCACATTGAGAAAATAAAGAACATTATCATCTGCAAAAGCTGTGTGCCTGCTAGCCATACTCTGCTTGAGTACAGTATTCATAAAAGGAAGCATAAAACCCCCTAAACAGCTTTAGGGAGTGCTAGAGCCAAGGCTGAGAGAATAAAAACAGGCTGAACTTGCAGGTGAGGAAGACAGAGCCTCAGGAAGACACATGAGCTTCAAAAACTCAGCAAGGCATCTTAACAGGACAGCACTGTATAGGTGACCTGTGTGATATCAGACCAGGATGAAGTGAACTCAGTTCTGTTCAGCGAGTCTCTGTAGCTGGTCTTGTCTTAGTTAAAATCTTATATAAAATTTAACAGCCTAAATGGCTAATTCCACTGACACATCATGAGGAAGGCTGTGAGATTGTTACCCCTACTGAGCACTGTCTGCCTCAGGCTACAGAGCTTCCTCTAAGCTCATCTCACAGCTCCAGGTCTGGCCTTTCCGTTAGTCATGGACTGGGCTATGCTCCCTTGGTGTCCTGCAGGATAACCTTAACCAGTCTGGTCAGAGTTGGTCGTGCTTTGGGGTTAAACTAAATGCATCTAGAGGTCTCTTCCAGTCAGAATTATCCTGTTTTTCGGTGATTCCCAGCTGGTTGAACACAGATGTTGCAGAAAAAGGGATGGACCAATTTGTCATGTTAAGCTGTTACTTGCTCAAGGAGAAGTTTCCTTATAAACAAAGCTAATTATCAACTTATAATGATAATAAGTTATATTATCAACTTATATTGATAATAAGTGCTCAGATAATGTATTTATTACACATTGGAAAGGACTCATTACAACTGCATAAGTAGAAGGAAGCTAGGAAGAATCTTAACACTAATCAATCCTCTAAAATCCCGCTAACAATTCTAGAGTTTACCAGAGTTCATCAGAAGGTGAAGAGATACCTGAAAAACAAAAGAATGTGAATAAGGGATAATGCATCTACAGATAAGGAAAAAACCCACAATGCTAAAATGTGGTAGAGTATGAGAACATGAATTCCTGGTGAGAAATACATTTTTGTTTATAGGAATAATATGTTGCAAAATCTTCTGTATTCTTCAGAACTTGTTTCCAGAGCAGCATGTGAGGCTCAGGATCATTAAAAGTTTCTGCCAGCACTGGAACATCTCCTGTTGAGGCACAAAATATAAATTGGTGTGTGACAGGAGGAGAGGCAGCAGGGAGTGAAACAGGCTGCTGGGTGTCTGAGGCTCATAGGTCCTGCAGCTTCTTTTCTCTGTTCTTGACATGTACCAACTTTCTAAGATTTTTTTTTCCTGTGACTTCTTGTTAAGTTAAGCTGTTATTTGTTTTCAGAATTAAAGGAAAACTGAATGACAGAACCACAAAATATTTTATGTTCTTGTGCATACACAGGAGTGAAGAGGGTGCCAAGTCTTTTCATGCACCAGGTAAGCAGAACTAAGGCTGGGCTGTGACTTCCCTCCAAAATCTCACTTGCACAAGCCCTGCCAGCTGCTTCTGCTCTGCAAAAGGCACAATGCTCCTCCACTACAGGAAAGATCAGAGAAACACAGCTGTATATGGTTAGCCAGGATTTAAGGTCTACAAATATGTGTAAGACAAGTATGCATTTTGGGGATTTTTTTTCTCTCTGCTGCCACAAAAGGTTATTGCTGACAGCTCTATATAAGAAATTATAGTATGTGTAAGGACACCACATGAAATTGCATTACAGCTATGATGGCAATAAAAGCAACCCTTTTTTTTTTTTTTTTTTTGATGGAACCCATTACACGGGGTTTCAAGTAATCTTAAAAATTATTGGCAGTTTTAGGTTTTCCTATTACTCGAACTGGTAGAAATCTAACCAAACTAAAGAAATAAATGTGACAAGCAATCATGGAAGTCTGTTCTGAGAGGGACATTTGGATGGTTCTTGTGATGCATATTCATGCACCCAAACCCTTTAGTTCGGCTTCTATGGTAGGTGAAAAAATAGGACATTTGATTAGTGCTGCCGTCCTTGCTTTCTACTAAGTCAGATCCTCATGTGACTGAATTATAGGATCAAGAGATAACATTCCCTACAGCTCTGTTGAGAATGTCTTCTCCTTGGAAGAACTTCCACTAGAAAGAGAAGTGTGTATTGTGGGTCAAGAGAAAGTCTGTCTGGATGAGCAGCATTCTGTTTCCAGCTCACAGAACTGTTTTCTGTAATCTTGAGTGAGACACTTATCACCAGGTGTCTCAGCTTCCCACCCCTGCTCTTTGTCAAGCTCTCACTTTGGGCAAATACAGCACCCACTTGACTTCACCTGAAGGCATTACTGTAACAGAAAATAAATATTAATAACAATTAATAGTGCTTGGACATACAAGGCTAACTGTGGCCTGCTTCTGGCTGTTGGGAACAAGTTGCAGATTTGCCCACAGGAGCTGTAGCTGTGTAAAACTGCCATAAGCACCACACACATTTATCAACAACACAGTCATGCAGCAGCAACCTCATCCCTTTTCCACACTGGCAACTCTTGTCCCAGGTTTGCAAGCTGATTGATCTTCATGCACATTGTTTTGTGTGTTTAAAAAACGGCATACACTCTGGTATAAAAGCTCTATGTTAAACATATTGGTTTACATCAAACAAAAACCTCTGAATTCATGCCAAATATAAAGTTGAAATTTTTAATGGAAATATTAATAGTTTGTGCACACAAGTAAGGGCTAAGGACATTTGCCTTTTATTTGTGTCAGTAATCAGTATTCACTCTATGCAAATGGCAAAACCCTGATAAACCTTTATTTGATTATTAGTGAATCGAGATCAAATACAGGCATCTTTTTCAAGGGAGTATATAAAATTGTTGATATTGTCTGCCCTTTTCTCCCTATAAACATTTGTCAATTCACTTGCCGTCTGCTGCTCTGTGTATACACATGCCCAAGCTAATGTTAGCTGAGGTTGCAATATAGCTATGTTAAATAATTTTATCTGATTTGCTGGATGATGGTATTTCTAATGGAAAACAACATGGTAATTTCAGAATGTTACTGATTAGATGAAAATGATATTGCATCAAAGTTACTTCCTTAATTTATTCTGAAAAAAACAAGAAGGATTTCTCTATTAAGATGCTTAATTAAAATCTATCTCTCTCCATACCAAATCTTTACTCCAGGTCCTGTATGTGATGTCTGAAAAGAACAAAGACTGATTAGCATCTTTTACACTCTGCTTTTCTTTTCGTCACTTAGACCTTCATTACAGCCAATTCTAGTCAGGTTTAGAAGGTCTGAGAGAAAGGGTAAATCTGGCACCTTTACAAGGAAGAAGACCCACCAGGGAGGCCTCTTCAGCTAGCACAGCCTGATCCTTCCCCTGTTCTCAAAGATCATAACTTAAGGGTTTGATTCTCTTAGTCTTGAATCTATAAAAATCATATTTCTATAAGCTCTTTTATTGTTACCCACGAGTCAATAGTGTCATTTTCATTCATATCATTCTGTAGAGAAGTGAGAGGAAGTGCACCAGACAGAACAGAGCTATAAATAAGATTCAGCTACCCTGTTCCAACTGCAGATTCAACAGCATTCTTTTAAAAACCATAAAAGCACAGCTTGGGAATTATGGGAAGTTTTCTACTTTCTGGAGTTCTGAGAGTAGCTTTCTGGAGGTGGCCACCCTTTACTACTGACTTTAGTGAACAAAATATGCTTTTGCTTGAAACTAGCTCCGTGGGTTCAAACAACAGATCAGAACACGTTACCTCATGATTATGAGCAAAGGAACTCAAGAAGCACAGCATTCTTATCAAAAGATTCCACTTAGAATTTCTTCTTACTATGAAAAGTCTTCAGGTAAAAGATTAAAATCTCACAGAAAATTGATTACCATTGTTTTCTTCTAGGCTTGCTGTGCAACATGAAGGATTGCTTGCATTACAACAAGATAATGCAGTGCAATAGTGGTTCCTTTATGGGTGGAATGCTGAAAAAATACACGTAGGAAGTCCCCAGGCTGTTTTGATGGACTGACAGAATTCTGCAAATACCAGCTTTATGTAAATCTTTTGGAACAAAACCGGCCAACTGGTGCTCTGTCAGAGACACGTGGGCAGCAGCTTTTATCCATGTCTGCAGCAGCCTAACAATGTCACCCAAACTCAGCCACTCTGCAGTGGAGGGGAGGTGCTTCTGCCTCCAAATAAAACATTCAGGATGGGAGTACCAAATCCTGATTTTTATATATTTTTTTCTTTTTTTGTTTTCTCTATTTTCTCCATAATATCTTCTGTATTCTTCTTAGCACATTATGCTGGGAATAATCTGAAAAACATGCTTATGTTGTACAAAGATCATCTGAGAAACAACCTCTTCAAGTCCCCAAGGAGCAGGCACCCTTTTGAATAAATCTGATCTTGAGCAAACAAGCAATTTGCAATTTTAAATGTTTGCAGAATTCTCTTTCTGTGCTTGTTTGGGAATTTAAAAGAAACCTGTTCATGCTTTTTTTCTGCAGCAGTGAGAAGATGTGAAGTCTGGGAGCAAGGAATTTGTTTCTTAGGGAATGGGTATGGCTTAAAATCAACTACTGGTAATTTAATAGCTTTCACTGAATTTTTCAGCCCTAGTAGCTGCTTTTGCTAAGGCTTGTAGTCAGAACAATACTCTAACCCACCTCCTTACTGCTCATAACTCTGCTCTGGAGCCTTTCGTTATTTGGCAGAGAATGGGATGAATGATAAACAAACTAAATGACTTTTTGGGGCCAAGGAGGAGGAGGAGACAATGGAAAAGTGCTGAGAAGCCTTGATTTTAGGGGAAGAAGTAATTTGTAAAATTATGAATAGGCTTGAAGAAAAACATGTGAAGCTGAACAGAGTTTTGTTCAGTTTTGCTAAATATGGTATTTGGTATGAAAAAGCTTTTCACAAACAAGGCAAGGCACAGATGCTTAGATGAGACTGTCTCACTTCAGCAGCATGAATCCATGAGCTACCATACACAAATAGCCAAATGGCCTCTTTTGCAAGATTTACAGGCACCACACAGGTAATCAGTCAGAAAACTTCCTAGGGCAGGTTTTCTGACTTCCTCAAGACAATTATTTGAAATAATATGAGATGATAAATGCAAATATATTTCAGTGCAATGCCACAAAGCTCCCCAAAACACTGTCACTTTCATTATCCAAATAGCCTGTGAGGACACTATGAGGACATAAAAAGACACTGATTTTTTAGGGGGTTTAAAACCTGAAATGAGACCTTGGAACAGAAACAAACAGAAAAAAAGCCCTGACCCAACAACCGAAGGACATCACAGTTCCAGGGTATACCAAAAGTGAAAGCACACGGCAGAAATGCTACGAGCTGCATCTCAATTTTATTTCTCTTAAGGGTCCCTGACCAAGTCGAAAGCATTGCTGCAATTGTGAGGCAGCTTTCTGTGATTAGAAGACCAATGCCTGATTTGACCAGAGAGAGAATATGATTCCAAGCATGAACCTTGTCTGTACATGGCTCCCAGCTACACAGCACTGCTACTGAAAGTAACCTTTTCCTTGCCAGGGGTTATAGGCAATCTCTTTTCTGTGGACATTATGTACAGAGACTTTGCATGCTACTGAAAGAAGAACTGTGAAGCCTTCTGGATAGCATTTGTTCACGAAGAGTTACACTTCTTATCAGCTCCATTCACTGTTGGAGTTTTACTTTCTTATTGAGCATGCAGACTCAGAATTCCTGCAATAAATAATTGTGCTTTTTTGCAGCAATAATGATTTCTTTACAGCATACTGTGTTTTGACTAACTTTGGGGAGTATTTATGACTGTGTTATAAATCAAGACAATGCTTTTGATGCATTTTTCCTAGTGTCTTTGTACAAGTATTCAAAAGAGTAAATGTTTGTGAAAAAAGGAAAACAAAAAGCATCTTTTATTGGCCAGGCTAGCCATCATTTGGTTCTTGATTACCAACTAATTGCCCCTCACTGGAGATGCAAACAATATTCTCAAAGATTTTTGAGGGGTATTTAAGTGGTGCCAGTGAAAATGTTTTGAAGACAATCTGCGAGCAGAGATTCTTTGTGCTGTTTGCTCCCTGTGTGTATACACACATGAACAGAGGAAAACTCTCTATATCCCAAACATTTCCATTTAAGAGAGCACAGTCTCTTTGCACTGTGTTACTTGCACTTCTGAATGTGGAGGGCTGGTATAAGAAGAAACAGAGAACACTGCTTCTAAAACCCTTTTCTGATTTTTGAGTAAAAATTGATTCCTATATTAACTTGAGCACATACTATCAGTGCATAATGGTAGAAAGTATCCTCTGTAAAACCAGAAATCCTTCAGCATCTGTGCATGACCTTTAACATCTAGATTTTCTGGAAAACAGAATAATTCCAGTTGGACAGGACCTGCAAGAATCACCTAGTCCAGCTGTTATCCAGGTTGATAACAGAGTAAAAGGAGAGTGGTAGAATCAACAGACACTCAGGGCTTGCAGCTGCCACCTCGTGGTAATTCTCACCCATATTCTAGAGCTACACAAGCCCCAAACATCCTCCGAAAACTTGAATGTGAAAAGGCAACAACATTTCTTGGCATCCTCTCCTAGAAACACCAAGGAGCCAAAATAAGCATGTAATTTACACAAAACCTGGTGCTGCTTTCTGCTTTAAAGGAACCCTCTTGTTGCATCTTGTCCTTTTATACATAACAGCAGTTGATGATGACATCCTAGTGACATTTTAGAAAGGAGCTCTTAAAAGCTGTGAAAATATGAAATATAGGGACTAAAAGTAGTGAAGCAGACTGAGGAATTGTTAAAAGGGGCTCTGTCCTGATATTTGTGTCAGCAGCCACGACAGCAATATCAGGAAAAGTGTAGAAGTGGCCACCCCAAGCTGAACACACAAACCACCCATGAGTGCATGTGTGGCAGAGACTAACAGCACACACACAGGAGAAACTGCAATAATCACCAAAATACTGCTTCTCCTAGACACCTTCTGACCTCTCTCCTTCAGAAACTTCTCCATTTGTTTCTGCAAATATATGGGCTTGGAACTGAGAGGGAGCAGAGGGATAGGTCCCACTTGGTGTCAGCTAGCACAATTCCATGGGCTCACTGGAGGCACAAGGGTCTGCAGCAGGTAACAAAAAGCAAATGGTTTTTGTGTGTTCCACAAAAAGCATTTGCACTTTGGCTGTTCAAAAAATATCAATATCTGGGGAACCATATAAAGTTAGGTATGTATTCACCCAAGATTTCCCCTACTGTCTTGCTATTCTGTATCTCAAAGGGAATTCACAAGAGTTGCTCAAATGATAAAAAAAAAAAAGACAGCTATTGACACTTTCTTATATTTTGAAAATGCAGCATTGAGGACTTTTTTTGCGATACTTTTACCAATAGTTTTTGGGGCATATGAATTTGAGTTTGCACATGGACTTAATCACACTGCTGCTCATTTTGCCTTCTAGAACCTCAGGTAATTGGCACCACAAGGCAACCCTTTACAATGTAATACCTTATGCTGGGCCACCATACTGTGAGACCACAGAGTTGATAGCTCACCTCCCAGGAGCTGACAGACTACACTGAAAATTGAAGGGGGGAAAAAAATAGAAGGAAGGAAAGAAGGAGCGGGAGGGAGACAGAGAAATACATTTTTAAAGATAACCTGGAGGCAAATATAATATTTATACTTATTTATCCTCACAGCACAATCATAAGCCCCAAAACATGTCTAATGAGATGAAATTGCAAAATGGCCATGAGTTCTACTTGCTTGGCTTCTCAGTGGTCTCTTAGCAGTCACATGGATCTATATTTTTCAACTATGTGACTGCTGCAGGCAAAACTCCTATAAGTAAGAGTGAGAGTCACAGCAAGTCCTTAACTCTCAGTGGTATTCATGCACAAAAAATGCCAACCTAGGAAAAATGAATAGACAGGAAAAAAAAAGAAAGCAGGGGCAATTAAGCACTGCAGACATCTGTACTTAACACTTGTTTCACACTTGCAGGGTGTCCTCTGCTCCAATGAACTTCCATTGCCTCAAATCTTTGAATGGCCTTGACTCTTCAAGCCTCGATAAAGAATGAGAAATATGAAAGAAACCAACAAACCATTGAGGTTGGAAAAGATGTCCAAGACCATCGAATACCACCTTTAACTGAACACCACCATGTCAATTAAATCCTAGCACAAAGTGCCACATCCTGTCATTTCTTGAACCCTTCCAGGGGTGGGGACTCCACCATCTCCTTGGGCAGCCCCTTCCAATGTCTGTCACCTCATTCTGAAAAATGTTATGTCTTTCATCTGTCATTTAACATATTCTAGTTTTATTTCAAGCTCTTTTGGAAGGTATCTAATACTTCCTAAAACCTTGGGATTCTTCTACTAATGTAATTTAACTTGCACATTAAAACTAGCTGACTTAGAACCACTAGAGGTTTTAAGGTGACCGGGTTAACCATCTTATTTCCAGAAGATCCTTCAGATTCTCAATGTGCAGAAATTATTTCCTTCTGTCTGAATGTTTTGATTCATATAATCATAGGATAGAGTGGGTTGGAAGGGGCATTTCAAGTTCAGCTAGTCCAACCCCTCAGAGCTGAGTGAGGACCTCTTCAACACAATGAGGTTGTTTAGAGCCTCAACCTGATCTCATCCAACCCATCCAAACCAGCCTTGAATGTTTTCAGGGACAGAAACATTCTCACCTATTGTTAAATGGGTTCCAGACAGGTTTTATTTGCCAATTCAGATGCTCCCTGCACAGGTACCACCCAGCTGGTCAGGTGATGGGTGCATTCCCCAGACAAAATTTCAAATGAGAAAGCAGAGTCAGAAATCACTTATAGTCCCCAAAACTCACACTTTTCAGGCTGAAATTAGAAGTGTGAGAGAAAAAAACTAAACCAGCTGGAGAAGTTAATGACATTTTTAGCTGTTACTTTTTGAATAGCATCAGAAGTGATTATGATGCCTGATCCTGCCATGACATCTGAGAAGTCTCAAGAGACAACAGTTCTGAGAAACTCTCAGAGCCCTGAACACCTTCAATTCCAGCTGAGAATTCCCCAGGTGCTAGGCACCAGTGCATGCTGCAGCAGAACTTGCCTCCAGCTCTGCACTAAAGGGTTTATGTGACTTTTCCTCATTGCATTGCAATCTTTTGTGCAGGTTCAGTTATATATGTACAAAAAAATTAATACCTACTAAAGGATGCAGAAGACATTGTGAAGCTACTTTATAAAGTATTATATTAATTACTTATTTGTATTTATTAGGAGTAGACAGCTTGAGATAATAGAAGTTGATCCCCAAGAGATATCATGTCATAATGCTGCACACTAAAAAGTTGCATGCTAATCTCCATTCATACTGAGATGACAATTAAATTTCGCAACCAGCATGCTTAAAATCTTTTAAACTTTTTCTGACATTGCAGATTTCTCTCTCTACCACCCAATTTATCAGCATTTTTTAAAAGACAATAAGAATAGTTTTAGCCTTTCTCTTTGGAAAGCAACAAAAATGTCCTCCTGCTCTTTGAACACTATATTTTAGATATTTCTGTAAGCAAACAAGAAAGATGACAGAACTTACATTGTTTGGATACAGAGATGATTTGGCATTGGCTTGAATTCCTCTGAGGTGCAAAATGACCTGCCATGTAATATAAAAGCCTGGAAATAGGTACTCTTCTATAATGTTTATAATGAAAGAAATACTTAACCATTTCAAGAGATATGTCAAATCAGTGGTTTACATTTATTTTTGATCTCTTGTAGAAAAAAGAGTACTACAAGTCTGGAGCCAATAATTTAGTTTAATCTGCCTGATTCACTCACTGTGTCTTTCACTTCTAAGACATAATTTCAAATCTAGCCCAGAGCAAACTGACAGAAAATCTTTGTGATCTGAGTCACAGGAAAGGTCACAGTTAAAGAATTTCCTAAGCTTTAGTCTAATTTCAACCACAGCAGCCCATCATGTGGAATAAGTAACCGAGTCACAACTCCTACAGCCATGAAATCTCTCAGTGTCCTTGCTCTTCCCGTGTGACATAATGTTCCTGACGGGGTCCCTAAAAATCTTCTAAGGAAGAAAATCCCTGCATCTCCCCATCAGACACAAGTCTGCCTGTTTTCAGTCACCTCTCCCCTGCCCCACTGGAGGGACAGCTGGGCAGGGTGGGATGCTGCTGGGTTTCTGTCCCCTCTGTGCTTGGGATGTACGTCAGTGGTGACATTGCCACCCGTGTCGGGGGAGCTGACCTTTTCAAGCCAGAGTGGCTGGCAACTGTGACACAGGTTACATCTCCTCACTGCACAGCCTGTGACAGTCACTTGACCCTCCTTAGCAGTGAGGAAATGCACTGTCCAGGAGCAGAGAGAAGAAGATGAAGCCTCTTTTCCTTACGGATTCCTCCCCTAGACACACGGAGCCATCCATCTTCGCCTGCGTGCCCCACCAACAGTCATATTTATATACCTGTGGGGGCTGTAAGGAGCTTATTTATTATTTGTTTTCATTTAATGATCTCTGTCATTCTCCCCTAGGAATTCCCATATGCACTATGCAAATCCTATTAAGCCCCTGGCAATACTGTGAATGCCATGAGCAGCAATATCTGGTACATCAGCTCTTTGAGAGCAGCTCAGCTCCTGAGCTGAGTCCTCCCCTGCACTCCCCCTGCTCCTCCATTTGCTGACAGCATTATTCCCCTCCCTGACAGCCTTTCCTAGGAGCCAGCAAGGGCTTGCTCCAGGCTTCTCTGCCCCTCACCTGCAGCTCCCAAACTGTGGTCCCTGACCCCCCACCATCTCTGGCCAGGCTGCACACTGAGAGCTCCTAAGGTCACACCAGGAGAGGAGAAGCAAATCAAACACTTCTAGGAACTATCTGGGATTTAGGCAAATACTTTCGCTCGATCATATGGGTGTCATGTGGCCAGGTAGTTGAGACAAGATGGTGAAAAAAGAGGACAACAAATCATAATTAGCCTCTATGATATAAGTGCATGCATAATATGGAGAGAAGATGTGAAAACTGAAAAGAATTCCTTCTTTCTAACCGCAGCATTGCAGAAACTTAAGGACAGTGGATTCAGCCTGAGAAGTAAAAATGTGTATTTCTTTGCAATTACTTTTATAAACTTGGCAATTCACTTACCCTTTCTAAATCACATTTTCACATCTGTGATGTGGCATAAAAATCATGAGTCACTGTGAAAATCAGAAAATTGCAAACAAAACCATGATCACAGTAAGAATCACTGCTTTTGTTAGGGGAAAAATCTGATGCTTCTCATAAGCCCTTGACACTAGCTTTATGGTTCCCAGAGTATTCTAACAGTCAGATCTAGCAAGTCAATGCATTATTTTGAAAATATATATTACATTTCGACTTATCCTTCATTATCCTTATGCCTGTCTCCTTTTAGCTCTCTGCATTGCTGCTTTGCTATTCTAGTCCACATGATCTGCACTTTGATTAATTAATTTATTCTGATTATTTAACTCCTTTTTCATTTTTCCATATTCTTCTTCCTTGATTTTTCTTTGGTTATCTCCCTGTCAGTCTTTTCTTTGCATCTCTTTCTATTTCTGCTCTCAAGTAATGTTTTTTCTTTTCATCTCTACTTCTGCCATTTATTATCTTCATATATGGAAAAATATACACTTATACCTCCAGGGAACATAATCCACAATACAGAGACTCAGTGAGAGAGAGGAGATCCAAAGAAGCTGCAGTGCTGAAAGACACCTAGCAGAGACAGCAAACTGAAGATTAGATATGGTTTTGCATTAAGATACAGCTACAAAAAAAAGCTAATGAAATCTTGTCATCATATGCAGAGGCACCACCTTGTGTTACCAACCAGAGAGATTTAAATCTGGTCTTGTAGGGATTTCCTATTAGCTCACACAGAATACAGTGTTAGGTTGTATGGATATGCTGCCTTGGCAATATGAAGTCCACATAAATACCTGGATGGATGGGAATCATCGATATTCACCACAGAACTGACAACAGCCCAAAGGGAATTCAACAGTAAAACAACAAGGAGCTGAAAAGACAATGGCAAAAAAATTGGAAAATGTTGAATAACACTCTTTGCTTGGTCAGGAAGGGGTTAAAGAGCTTACAAAAAAAAGTGGCAAATATAGAACATACCTGATTATCAAGGAGGGAGAAATGCTTTTTCACAGCATGCACAAAAAGGATAAATGAAAACAGGATCAATTAGGTGAAGTTTTTCATTAAACTTGAGGCTTTAATACGTAAGAAAGAGTCATTGTAAGAGCCCTCACTTGAGCCTTCAGTGGTGCCAGACAGATTTTGATTTTTTTTAAAGTGTCCCCAGCTCCATGCTGAGGTGTTACATTTCAAATGTTTCTATTAGAAACAGGAACTTTTCATTTCACTTGCACTCTGATATTAGAACCTTTCTCTAAAATGGTTGAGTCAACAAGTGCCTCCTTTCAGTGATCTTCTGGATTCACTCCTACAGATACCAACACAGGATAAAAACATGGATATTTTCTCCCTTCAGCAGCAATGTTGTTTGAGATGCATGTTAAGACTTTCAAATTTTCTGCAAATCTGATAGCTTTTTGTGCTCTGTACAAGTCATAGCACTTGGGATCTTATTGTGGAAGGAATGTGAGGGAGAAGCAATTCCAAAGCTTCCTGGTAAGAACTGCTGTGAAAAGCTTAGCAGAAGGTCTTTGTTTTGAAAGTACCCAACAGATAAACTATGGCACATCCCATTTTAACTATTTTTGGAAACCAGTCAGCCACTTCATGTGGGAATAACTGGGGATATCAGCTTGTCAGAGACTGAGATAGTTCATGCCTCAAATGTTGATATAAAAGAGTTTTGCCCATTGTAACAAAAACTGTATAAAGAAGCTGCAACCAAAGAAGCCTCTGAAAATACCTGACTGGAACTTCGGGCTGTAAGTTAAACCACCTAGATATGCTATTGTTCAATCATCCCAGCCTAGGCAAGAACAAACAAGGCTGAGGGAGACGAATGCATCCACAAGAAAGCCAAATAGAGCAGAAATTCTTCCCTGGCTGATTTTGGGGTGAGGGAGACCACAGCCCACAGAAGCCAGGTTTACTCCCCCTAAAGCAAGGCAGGTTTTGGGTGTCACCTCTGGCCAGAGGCACTGCACACCCAGCCTCCCTTAAACAAACTGGAACCCCCAACCCTACAGGCTGCATCCATGGGAGATTGATGTGAGAGGCAGCTGAGGGGGTGTCATAATCCATCAAAGAACCCCCAAAATGCCCCCAGAGGTACTTCAGGACTGCAAAGGATGAGACAATCCCAGAGTCTGCTGTAAGAAACAGTGGCAAACTCCCCCCTGCAGGGCTGTGCCTGGGCTGTCCTACCTAGCCTGAGCCTATATTAACCCATTAGATTCCATGCTTTTTGGGGGGTCCTTCACCACCAAGAAGACCAACTGGAGAGGATCAGACAGTGACATTTTCTTTATTCTGTCTCTGTCACCCTCTTTCTGTCGCCCCCCTTTTCTCTTTCAGGGAGAGAGTATTTCCAAGTTCATCTCCTGAACCTCTGACACACCCTTTAGAAGTCACTTTCCCACTACTCAAAACCACTGTTAAGTCTGCCCTCTTGTAATTACTGGGCAGCCACTGCCTCAGGATAAATCTAATGGAGTTTTTGGCACTGTATTCAAACTTACCTATCAACTCACTGCACAGCTTTAGCTCTCCATAAATATGTACCTGGGAGGAAATTTTTGAGCAGGAATTGCATTTTGCAAAATGATTAAAGTTACCAAGCATCCATAAAAAGTTGCAGTCATAGATACCATATTTTTGAAAGCCTGCCTAATTTATGAGAGGTGGAAGGTTTATTGCCATTTAGAGTCTACAGTGATGCAGCAATTTAACATTTTGCTGAAGCTGTACACAGCTGCTGCCTCATTTATGAATTTTACATGTTTTTAAATTGCCACTTTTGCAACTGGGGGCATCTGCATGCTGGGAAGGGTGGAGGGAAACAGACTCTGCTTGTTGTTCACTGCCCTGCTGTTAAAATGTTGAGCAGTTCATGTTCCTTCTAACAAGGCTGTGAAACACACAGTGAGGTCCAACACTTGCTCTAAAAACAGAACACCCTCTCTCTTGTCCTGTCATCAGGCATCACAAAAAGACCCCTGCACTCTCTTCTTCACATGTTCCCTTCAGATGCTCATTTATTATGATAATAAGATGCCCCCACACACATCTGCAGATTAAAGTCTCTGTGATGTTTTCAGGTGAAAGATAATATTCTCATAATGTTTCCTTGCATCTACTGCCTGGTGAGAGCTGGCAACCCTGTAGGACATCAGGCAATGAGAGCATCTTTCCACATTTAGAGATGAACATCAAAAGCTAAGCTCTTCCAGCCCCAGCTTTGACTCCACATGAAGGTCAGTCCCTTCCTCACTGGTAGACAAATTCACCCTGACCCTTCCAAAAACTTGGACAGAGACCTGGAGGGTTTCAATTAAATAGCAATTAAAGCTACCAACACTCTGCTAAAGAAAAACAATTGAAATTGAGTCAGTGTAAACACTGGACATGGAAAATGGGTAAATACCTGTTTGCAAAATGTTTTTCTTTTTATTTATTGCTTTAGCAGGTTTATATTCCCATCTGCAAACTGAGCCATGAGATTGGACATAAAATATCTTGATCATCATCCATATCCCTACAGCTGCTCTCCATGCAGTCTGCAGCTTGTTAACAATTTGGGCTCTGACAAGCATGAGCACTGCCATGGGTGAAGCAAACTCTGAAATTTCCAAGGTCATGCTGTTGCAGTGTGCAAATCTCCATGCTAAGAGCTTTGCAAGAGGGTACAGAGGTGCTTTACTTATCTGCCTCTCCTGCTGCCATCAGTAATTCCTTTCTCTTGTGTTAGTTAATTTTTTTCATTTTACCAAGTTAGACTTGTTGATAACTGAGAACTAATTAAAAGCATTTTGATTTTTCTTTTAAAAATCCAGCATCTCCTCCTTGAACCTTTTAATTTTCCAGCATAATTTAATTCTATATTATGTTTATGATGTAATTTTAAAAATCCCTAAAAACCCCAACCCGGAACTTAAAAAGCTATTTCATTTCTTCTGAATTTCTTTTGCAACAGGCCATGTTCTATCTATGGAGAAGATTGGAGTTCCTGTCAATTGTAATAAAATCCAAATACTCCTTAATAACTCAAGTCAAAGGGAGCCACAACAATGAGGAGTTAGATATTAGCAGCAGTAATCATGGACTAATTGAATTAATAACCTATTAACTGGTGTTTTGGCAATTCTTGCAGACACAGGAAGCTATATGTAACCAAAGCTGGCATTACTAAGCATATAGATTTCCCTTAATGAAATCTCTGCTTGCCCAGGAAGAGACCTCACACTTTCCCTTCCTGTGAGAAACTGTATGCCAGGGATTAGCATTTTGTATAGGTTTCACAACCAGGGACACATCACATGTGAAAGAACTACAAAATAGCTATTTTTAAAAAATGCAACCTTGCTATGCAGCTGTTACAGACACAAAGATGTAAACTCTTGCTCTGTAAGTTAATTATTTTGTTGTCTTAATTTGTTTCCAGGGTAGGTAGATATCACATCATTAAGAAATAGCATATTTAAGTAATTAAATAAATGTTAATAGAGTGAGCATTAACATGTCAGCTTCAAAAAAAGCAGCTACAGGGGGTGTTTGCAAAGATCACCCCTTGTGAGGATGCCCAGCAGTGTCAGTGCATTCCAGTTTACAGCACAGGGTGATTTATTCTGTAAGGGATTGTTGCCATTGCAGAGTCCCCTGCAATGCAGAAAACTCTTCTGTCACTTGACAGAAAATCAGCATCTGCCTGTCTTTAATTTCCCACAAAAAAAGAAAAAAAAAAAAAAGGAAAAAAAAAAAAGGACAAGGCAGATGTTAGAGGAACAGATATGGCCAGTGCCCCCAGATGTGCAGTCAGTCCATACCCAAATAATTCACTGCAAAACTCTGCCTGCCTGGGCATGGTCCCCTGCCTACCTGACTTTCTGACTTGGCAGGATTTAACTCTTCAAAAATAAACAATCCTTGAAAACAAAAACCAGGGGAAATTGCTAGCATTTGCCTCAATAATTCTAGAAAGGGACTGAGCAGCAGCACAAGCTGTCCTGAAGAATATTTGTGCCAGAGCTGACAGTCTCGGAGCCTAAATCTGTAGACTGGAGCAGTATGTGATGTAAATGTTGTACATCATAAAAATCAATGCTTCTTTTGCTAAGTGGTCAATATTTATTTAACTTTAGCATTGTTTAATTCAATGTATCAATTAAAGATAGTGTAATGTCTATTTGGTCCCAAGCTGCTGTTTCTGTTTGTCGTTACCTCATCTGTTTGATATCGCTCATGTCTTTAAATCTCTGCTCTTTTGTCCCCTTGCATAACTCAAGGACAGAAGTAATTGACATGAAACTTTTAAAAATTAATTTCACCGCATATGCCACTAAGAGAGAGTGCAAGTCCTCAGAATCATTTATAACTTCATGGTGATTGGCCCTGACAAAACAATACCTTAAAAACTCACAAAAGTAAATTATGGTCCAGGCAAATGGCTGGATGTGAGCTGGGCTCAAGGCTTGGAGCCCAGCCAGGCAAAAACAAAGTAATGCGCTTTTGATATTAATAACAGAGATGATATTGATCCACAAGCCAGTGTCACTTCTGTGCTCAGGCAAGGAGATTGCTTCAGGCATTTAGCCCACTGAAAGCCACTTTCCATGTAGGCCATTTAATTCTGTGAGTCTTTAATTATATGTAATGGAACCTAGTTAAAGGGCCAGATACCTATTTACTCATCTTGGATATGGGCTGTGATTCAGGAAGCTGTCAAAAAGGTATATAACTCAATTCTTAGATTTCAAAAAGCAGCTGTCTTTTTCTATGTTTATTTCATCTGTGTATTTCTTTGGCTCAGAGCCTGCTGGGAATTTGTAGGTACATGGACTCAAATTATAAGATGATATTTTTCAGAAGACCTGAAGCTAATCTTCTAATCTTTTTTTTTTTTTTTTTTGAAATGTCTGTCTTTTTTTTTCTTTCCCACACCATAAAAGCAGCAATTAGGGAGTCAACATCTCATGCTCTCATGCTAAAACAGAGTGCACTAGGAAAAATCAGTACAGATCTGCAGTTTGAAAATGCCTTTTGTCACCTGTGTTTGCACACACCTGAAAATGTACTCCTTATGCTCAAACAAAAGTGATCAGATGTACATAAATTAATTAGCTGCCCTAAATCTATGAGAAGAGGTTGTCCTTTAAATTTTTTCCCCAGAGAAGGATATTGAGGAGTGCCAGGGGTTGCTCATATTTTTGCTATAGCCTTACCTGCTTAGAGTTCAGAAATTTTTAGGGCCACAGGAAAGGGAATGGAGCATAAATGGGACTGCATCAAGGGAAAATTTGGGTAACCAGTGATGATGAAGGTCTGCTGCAAAACTGTGCTTCTAATTTGGTTTCTATTTCAAGCTCCAAGCTCAAAAGTAGCAACAATTTATGTATTAAATATATGAAAATATTCCACAGCAGCAAGGACAAGACAAAGGAAAGTGGGCAGTCAGCAGCTTTGGGCAGACTGTCTGTTGAGGTGATTCCACATGGAAAAATTTCAGCTCCTCTTCCAGTGTGGAGGGCAAGTCCAGCTCATGAAGATAGGGAAAATACAAGCCCACCAACTGTTATTTAAAAGACAGAAAGTTATGAATCTTGCCATGTGGTGGTGGTATATTATTGTCATTCTGCATATTCCTGGAGCCAGAGATAAGAAGACAGAAACAATAAAGATTTCTGAGAAATGACTAATTGTTTTTGTTGGTCTAAGGTCTAATTCAGACATTCAGGAGGCCGCAAGAAAGGGAAACTGCTGATTTGTCTGGAGAGCACCCCTGTTGCCTCTCTCAAAATGGATATATGGGTACAAAGTGAGCAAAACACCAAAAGACAAAACGTGTCAGAAAACAGTAAAGAGCAAAACCACTGTGCTGCAAATGCTGGCAGCCAAGCATCCACAAATACACTGTCTGCAGTCAACATTCATTCAATTTAATAAGAGCAGTTGGGAAGGAGAAGGGCCAAAAGGATTTGGTGCTAAGCCAGCACACATTTTTTTTCTCTGTAATTTCTCACATTTCTCTCTAAATTTCTGAAAATAAACAGTATTGGCCACTTGCCTACTTTGGGTACAGATGTTTGGAAGCCCTTTTGCATTCTCTACTGTTTTTTACTGGTAACCTCCAAAATGAAAGAGTTAACTCACTTTCTATATTAAATATTTACATAAAAATGTTCAAGAAGGTGTGTGTAAATTATAAATAATGTAAAGCAGGACTGGTCTTGGTTAGAGCTAAGAGACCCAAATTGTATCATCATAATACATTATTCACATATAATGCATCTATTCTCCTCCATTAGTGTTACTAGAAAAAGCCCCTGAGTGCTTAACTTGAATTTCGAAGAGTGTAATAAATGTGAGATAAACAAATAGCAGTGGGGATGCATCTGTAGTTAAACAAGTGTAAATTAGAGCTCAGCCTAATTCCTCCAGACTACATGCAGGAAAAACATCCTGCTCTCCAGAAACAAGAGATCAGTTACAAACTGCAAAACAACCCCAAAACGCCTCCACAACACACCCTAATTGTTTGATACAGGTTCCTCTCCATTGCATTCCACCCTCAAAGACAAAAAAGGCTTCATGGCGATCCAAACCTGGATTTTTCTGGTCAGTCTGTGAGCCAAATTGCAGCTGTGAGGGAAATATTTCCAGACACAAAAGAGAGGCAAGAAGGAAGAGGAGGTGGTAGCAGGAGGGGAAGAAGGTTTGGCAGATATTTGCTGGCAGGACACATCCCGTGCCAGGAACGCCACAGACAAGGGATTCAGGAAAGACACCCCTTTCTGTGACCCCTGTTTTCTCTTCAACAAAAGCACCTTCTCCCTAGATTCCAAAAAAATAGCAGCTTCTGAAAACTGAGAGCCTGAAAATTGGTTCTTAATTTCCCACTTACTCTCAGTGTGGAACAGGACTGCACTCAGCAGCAGTCACTGGCTCCTTGAACTGGTTTTGCCAGGTGAGGACTGGAGCCTCAAGCTTCTGTTTCATTTTCACATGGATTTGTATAACTGCAATGTACAGAATTGTTCTGGTAATTCTTGGGGCAATTTTAAAAAAAGTTTTCTTTTTATTTTTTCTTTTTTTCCCTTGGAAGTGCAGAGTTTCCTGGCCTGGAAAATATTTAGAGATCTCAAGGTGAAAATGTTATAGTAAGAAAATGGAATATCCTCATTAGCAATTATCAGCCCAGTGCATTCAGCCCAACAGGGCCTAGCACACTGTACTGTGATGCAGAATTCAGGATCTTCTCAGGAAGGCTTCATAAACTTTATGAATTTCATCATCTCTTTGAAATGAGAAAGTCAAGCACTATGTGAACAGTGTTACTGCTGTTCTGCAAGACTTTTAAAACTAGTTATTCCTGCTGAACATCATGTTATAACTAGTTATGCACTAGTTAACACCAGTTATTCCTCAAACATCATGTAGATGTTTGAGTTTAAGAAATAAGCACTTCTCCCAAAGGCAAAGTTTGAATTACTTTTGTTTGGCAAGGAATTTTGCTGTGAGGGTGAGACTCAAGGCAGTGGCTCAGTCCTTCTGCTTCCTTCTTTTGCAGCTCAGAGCTTTGCAAAAATTATAAGATTTATTATTAGTGCAAGGAGGACAAGAGTAAAATGGTTATCTGGATGGTGGCATATCTTGAACAGATAACATTTCCAGAAAAGGGATCTATCTGAAGAGCAAGATGGAGGAAAAAATATTTAATAAAGAATCTTTCCTGGGAATTTTTAATAGCATTTAGAAGTTATATTGGAAGCAATTATTAGGTCTTGTGCTGAAAAACTGCACAGTGATGAATTTGCAGTTGACAAACAAGGATTTCTTCAGACTTCAGAAGAGCAGAAAATTCTGTAAATTAGGAAAAAAATTTATGTTTGAGTGCAGCTCTTACTTGCCTGTTGACTGTTCAGTATCTGCTTGCATGAGTTCTGAGGTGGAAAACAGAACGCAGATGATGAATGTCTTTCAGGTATGACAGCAGGGGTAAGGGGGGGTTCCCAATGCTTAGACATGAATCATCTCCACAGCTTTCTAAAAAATCTCTTTGATGTCAAATCAAAAATCTTTACATGTCACATAAAATCCTCAGAGCCAAGAAATGTCTCCAGAAACCCTCAACAAAGTTTAAAGCATTGATACCAAATCTGTGCAAAAGAGCAACAGAAACAACTATATAAAAAAAGCTAATAAAGCTTGCCAAAGAGCTACTGCAGAACTATATGAAGGCCTCAGCCTCACCATCTTTTTGGTGCTACAAATTTGTTTTCTAGGTCCTTTTAAGCTCCCTCAGATGATGGGAGTCAGACACGTATATTTTGGTAAAATGTCCAGCACAATGGAACCTAAATTGCAAACAAGCTATGTGTATGTTAATATAAATATTATTTAACTGTTCTATGGTATCGTAGAATTTACCCCAGGCAAAACCTACAGAAAAAAACATGAATCACTAGAGAAAGAGGTCTTCAAACAGAGAACATTTTTTTCCCCTAGTAAGGTATTTATTCTCCTCCATTCATTAACATCCAATTAGCTCCTGAGCCCTTTCCTTAGTGCTGGGGGTTGCTTTACAACAAAACAAAACAGTATTGCAAAACAAAACCACAAAGAGCCCTAACCCCAAACAAAACCCTCAGTGTAATTAATTAATATAGAAACAGATTCCCAGAAAAGCTGAAAGCACAGTCCCAGCAGCAGAGAAATCCCCCCAAAAGCTGCTGAGCCTCGGTAAAGCTGCTGCCAGCCCATGGGGGCAGTGATGACGACCAATACACAGATTTATTCTGCAATCCAAGATGTGGTACATCCACTCTTACAGCTTCTTTCTACTCCAGAAGATTTCCCTGGCATTCCTGTGCTGATTGAAAAGTGTCCATGAAATTAAAGCACGTATTTGTGCCAACAGGGGACTGTGCATCTGCGTGTAGCTACGAAATATTACCAAAACCTCATTTACAAATAGAGTTTAAATAGCCATTTAACAAATTAGGCAGGATTTTCTCTATCAATCATTATGTTTTCTCAATATGTTCTTTGTTGTTTTCTTCACTCTTTATGAAATCTTGGTCTCTACCTTATTAATGAATTTCATAAACAAATTATAATAATTACTTACAAACAGCCTGGTTTAAAAATATGTAAGAATGACTCTAAAACCACTCTAATTCTATGATCCTGCTAAAATTTACTAAATTATTTACCAAAGACAATTACATTAAGTGAATTTATAAAGTTGCATAAAATAGAAAAGTGATGAAGAAACAGAGATTGGAGGCCCTTGTATTTGAAGATAATTTCTCCTGAAAAAGGCTAGGTTAATCTCCTAAAAATGTTTAATTTTGCTTATGTCCTCTAATGACAACCATCATTAGAAAATATATTTTTTGAGTTGTTTTTCCATAAACAATTCACTAGAAACAGAACCAGTTTTTTTAAGCTCAAACACTCCCTTGAAATATTTGCATCCCAGTCTCCCACTGGGGCAGGACACAATATTCAGATCCTGAATGTTGACTAAAAAGAAATGGTAAAAGAGCTGACTTTTCCCCTAGTTTTTGGAAAATGCTGTGTAAAGAACAGCCTGAAGTGTTAAAAAAATTGTGTGATTTTCACAATTACCTCATTGCAAACAGATGAGGATATTAACTAGTGGTACAAAGAAAAAAAAAATTTTTCCAACATTTCCAAAGGAATGACGTTACTTGTGGGTATATTTATATGCTTATTTAATGTGATGGTATCCCTTTAAGTAAACTTGTCACAGAAGATTTATTTTTCTCCCCATTGTCTAAGACTACAGCGTGAGGAGCACAAAAGGTCCAGTGGCCAGGACAGAAACCCTGCAGGCTTTGGCTAACAAAGGGGCTGACAAGGAGAGCCTGGGTGACAGTGAGTGAAGTGTTCTCCAGATCCTTTTGTTACAGATAGCAGAAATATAAACAACATTTGATTCAAAGAAATTAGGAATTATGTGAGCAGCAAAACCAGTGAAATTGCACTGTCTGAATGCTGGAAAAGGTGGTGGGTATCAACCATTTAATTATTTCCAAATACATTCTCAAATATCTAGAAACAATTACGCAATTTTATTTTATGCCACTTTTATGGAGACCTGTTTCATTATTTTCTTTTTTTTTTTTAGCTTTTTCATCATTTTCTTCTGTTTAATGAATACATGGATTTTGAATATTAGGTGAATATGAACACAAAGGGGAAATGATGCAGACAGCATTATGGTCTCGCTTCCTCTTTTTGCATTAGGGTGGAAATGATATGCAGCAGGGATTATGCTTTGTTTAAAGCTGTGCCTCTGTCTCTAAAAGAATATATTATACAAATCTTCTAATGTTGTTGAAATTCCCCAAAACTTGATTGTGTCAGACATAATGTGGCAATGAGGTTCTTATCCCTACCTTATGCCGAATAAATATCTAATATCAGAGAGTATAACCTTGGAAAAGTATCCACCAGGGAATATCCCTGCCGTCAATAATTCATCCTGCTGTTGGTGGGAAGGTGCATTCAGTGAGCCCCTGACATTACACAGAATACATTAATACAGCTTGAGGAGTGGGGGGAAGGAGAGAGCACAGGGGGACCCACTTCCCTCCAGGCCCATTAGAAAAAAAACACCTTGGAATTATTCAAAGTAGCACTCTGCCTGGAGAAAGCAAACCAAACAAGGCTCCCTCCTCACCAATTCCATAATCAGAATTATTTGAGAGGGAGAGCATGTGAAATACAAATCTTTACACGTGCACGTGAGGCAGAGATTTGTCTGACATGCTCCAGCTGTGAGGCACAGGCTGAGCTCCACAGAGCCAGCACTGCTGAGTGTTGCTCTGATTCTTAAGATTTTCTAAAGCCTTCCGAGTTTACATTCTGTTAGAGAACTTTCTCACACAACTTTCTATAAACAGCCTATTGTTTTGCATTCCTTCATAGGGGTGGAGAAGCTTGATGCACTAATGGTTTATCCAATGTCTTTAAAGAGGTAGCACATTCACTCTCCAATCTACTGTCACCTTTAGAAAAATATAAAAGTTAAAGTCAAAAAACAAACAGCCCTTTTTACCTTACAAATAGCAGTGGCTCACATTATGCTTTCACGTGTCCTATAGCAACAGCTGAGAATCAGGAGGAACAGCTGATGAATGAGATCCCCAGAAATCTACATCTTAATCCTACCAATGTTAATTCAAAAATCAATGCATTTGGGTTCAGCCCTGTTTCCGTAGGCAAAAATACAGATGTTATTCAAATGAGCTCAAAATGAGGAAGATAATTTGTATGATAGTATGGATCTGCCTTAAAGATGACTTCAGTTTTAAGGAAAGACAAAATCATGTTACATTTCAATATAGTTTGGTGTCTTTTTCATTCCTATTTGCTCTTTTACTGTTATGGTTTTAATGATTTAGGAACTAGAAGAATAACTAAGAAACCCAACAGTCATTATCTCAAACAATGAGAGTTTTTAGTGCAAAATCAATGTTTGTTATAATGAAAATAGATTTGTCAGCTCCTGCAGGGATATGTACAATTTTTTATCACTGTTAAATATAATGTGATTGCTTATTTTCACTGATGTAATAAACATTTTTTATTCAGGAGTAAAAATAAAATGTCAGAATTTATTTACTGTTATTAAGCACATGCATTGAACCAGAAGCTCCCACAATATGACTGAAGCTGACCAAACCAGGAATAATTTTCTGTGAACTTTTAAAAGCTTGAGGGAGAAGTGCAAAATTTCCAAAAAGCAATGAAAAACTCACTCTAGAGAAAAAAATGGTTCTGTTTGGTTGACCAAACTCTTAACTTGTTATGTCAAATGAACCAAATTCAAAAGCTAATAAAAACATATTAAGCAGGCTTAATGAAGTAAAACAAAACACTTACTTCATACCAAGACATCAAAACAGTTTTCAATGCTGAGGAAATTATTATTATTATTATCATAATTATGATTTTGATCATTATGATTTAGAGTCAGTGCATGTATTTATGGTAATTTTTGATCTCTGAACATTAGGAAAAGCATTCACATTAATACTTCAGAGATATGTTTTATTAAAAGTCAAAATGCTCTCAAAGAATGCATGGGAACTCAGGGGCTTTTATGCTTCATTTTATTTCTCCCTAGTTCTCTTTGGCTTGGTTTTCATGCAATGCCTAAAAGGTGTAAAATCCAGAACATTACAAAGAAGAGAATGAACAGCAAAGCTACCAATACCCTTTAAAATTATTTCTTAGGTTGTTCTTTGAGTAACAGGTGAAGAAAAATTCTCACTGGAATGGAACTAAAACTGCGGCAGATCAGGATGTGAAAGCACATTAATCCCAGTGAGAGGTTTGGGGTCTGTGCAGGGTGTATGAGCTCAACCTGCTGTTTAGTACCTAGAACAGTTCTAGTTCTATCTTGAATAACACCCTTTTTTTTTTTTGGCACCTGCAATCTCAAGGGTGCCTTCTGCATTGCTGAGGTGACAAAATTCAGGCATCCATGCACAGGAAAAATTACAAATGTTTAGGAAAAACTTTGTCCATCTTGTTCGGGTGCCCAGGCAGGTCCTGAGCTCCTTGAGCACAGGCAGCAAGCGCAATCAGAGCAGGGTGACCCAGAGCAGGATGCTCTGGGCACTGCCCGGTCAGCCTTTGCTCTTGCCCTCTTTTATGTCGTGTCATTTAATCTGGTCAGGAGGCACAGCACTGCTGGAAACCAGCCTTATCTTTGGAAGTTCTAAGTGAAGAAAGTCTTCAGCATAATTGGTGTGAAAACTCTGCAAATCCTACTGTCCAATAACAAGAAAACCTGGAGAGGACATTTGTACTTATCCCACACTGTGCAGAGGCTGTATCCATATGCAGAATTGCTTCTGGACTGTCCAATAACAAGAAAACCTGGAGAAAATATGTGTCCTTATTCCATACTGTGCAGAGGCTGTATCCATATGCAGAATTGCTTCTGGACTTGTGCTCTTCTGGAGCAATAGAATTTGTGAACCAGTTCAGCCTCAGTTGCAAGCTAGTCACTGAATGATGAAGACTCAACAACTAGAATTATACAAAAAGTTTCTATGAGGACATTTTTCCCTTTTGTGATTTGATAAAGCTGTGCCTTACCTTCTTATTAATGATAATTTTCTATTGGAGAAAAGGAACTTTATGTGAATGACTTACTGTTGAAAACCAAATTGCAATCCACAGAGACATTTGTAGAAACAAACATAAGAGTTCCATGAGCAAGAAACTCTTACTGGGAACTATTTTGTGCATATCTAGTAAAGCACAACATTCATTTTATGTCAGAAAATTATTTCAGTCACAGATAAATTTTACAGGTCAAACTTGATGGTTTGCTCTCAAAGTTGATAAAAAGCATTAGAAAGGCCAATAGAAAACATTAGAAAAATATTGTCAAGGAAAAGTGTTACCTAGGTATGATTTTGAGCAAATCATCATCTGCTCATAGGTATGATCCAGACAGAAGTAAGGATTAAATTCTTAAATTGCTCACTGTGATGTATTTTTTCATTTTCAAAGTAACCATGATTGATATTACATAGAAAACTGTAATTTTTGTCTACAATGGCAGAATTCAGGTCATTAAAAGAATATATAACTAACCAAGAAATGCAGTTATGCAGGAACTTTCCCTAATTTACATGTTCTTTTCAACAAAACATGCAGGGCCCCATATTATAGAAGCTGTACATATTTGCATAAGCTGTTCCATTGTGGTGCATGCTTTTATACGTCTTTCTGAAACAACTTTCCTGATTGAAAATCATTTTATTTACAGCATACAAGTTACCAGTGTTGCACTCTATCTGCCTTAATTATTACACAAAGCATATGAAATATTTAAATGTCTCTGCCATATAGCTGATTAGTTAATAAATGACATATACAGAGAGGAGTTACAGATTTCTGCAGTGTTTCAGAAGACTTACAGAAACATTCCTTAGGAGCTGGCTGCTTCCTGACTAAATACCAAAAGTACCCTAAGGGAAAGGATTTCTTAAAAATGCTTCAGGTGGTGCAACTTTAAATGAACAGTTTTTCCTAATATTATTCATCTTTCTGGTTGAAATCATCCATTTCAGTAAGAAATGGGACAAACCAAGAGTTAGAACCAGGACTTGTATTTGCAATACAATACATGAATATATTCACTTCAGAGGTAATACTGAAGCAGTTTTCCAACAGAACTTGGAACAAACATGCATAACAAAACTGAGCTTTGCTTGAAACCTTTAGAGTAGAGGAACAGCATTTCTCCTCTTCTTTCTTTCTCTTTAGAATTTAGGAGTTTGGAAATCCATACTGCATCTTTTCCAATATGCAGGTTATTTGCTGCCAGCTGAACTGAAGGCCCAATCAGCATACATAAACCTTGCCCCTGAACAGTCTGTACTGCTTTATACAGAGATCAGGATTGCTTTGAATTACTCATGCAATCAGAACATTTCATAGGGCAAATTGTGGTCATTTTGACAACTATACAGCAAGCTTAATTTCAGTCCAAATATACATGATATTCAGAAATACAATGAGGTAATTTAACATTTTAAAAGGGGAGTATATGGTATAAATTAGTAGAAAAATCACGACACTTACAAACTTGTGCTAAAGATATATTGTTCCTTTTTCTTCAGAAATAAAACTCCACCCCCACAAAAGAAAAAGCAACACCACACCACCCCAAACCCACCAATTTCTATTAAGAATAAATTAGCCATTAAAGAAGAATTCCACTGATATATAATTCATACAGGAAATCTCTTTTAAACTTGGAAAAGAAAGGCAGGGAAAGGAAAGTAGGAGGAAGAGAATCAGCAGCACTGTTTTCAGCACAAATCCAAAATATAGTCACATACTAGCTACTGAGAAGAAAATTAACTTTACCTCAGCCAAAAGCAGCACACATAAATGTTGGATCAGTAAGAGATCAAATGCCAGAGAAGAATATGTAAGATAGGACATATTGATTCCTAGCACTTGCCATGTCCTTTTACAATGCTAAAGCTGCTCTCAACTGCACAGCTCTCAAATGAGAAACATCAATGGCTTTTCATTAATTTCTGCTACAGTCTGTCACTTCTCCAGTGTCTCCTTTCAATTAAAGGTTTGTGTGGAGCATATAAAACCTAAACTTCTTTTATAAAACTTGTTCTCTGGAATTATGGAAAATTGTTCACATTTTGATTGATAGCAACATCATCACTGTAGTCTGATTTGTCACTCATCACTTTACACCCCTGACAAAAAGGGTTAAAAGCCATCCCTTTCCAAACATTTACTACCTGACCTTTTCATAGCTAATCTGACAAATTTTTAGATTTCTGTATTCCTTAAAATGCACCATGATAGTAGCTGGAATCTTCTAATTTCCTTAAACTCTGCCTTCCCAATTATTTATTTAACAGCTGTGTAGATAAGCTCTCCATTCTCACCTAGATCAGTGATAAGAGAGGAAATGGCCTTTTTAGAGTGTCTCTGCTTTTTAAAGCAGATAGAAATAACAAGGTTGACAAAGAAAAAAGGAAAATTAGGCATTATGAGGGTAATAACTTAGAAAGTGTCAGATTCAGAATAATTGAATCCAATGACATTTAATGCTATGGAAAACAATAGCAGCAGCCCAGCCGCCCATCTGATTCATGTCTAGTTCATGTTTAACAAAACAAGGCTAAGGGTCATGCAGTCATGAGTCCCATAAATAACCTGTTAATGGGATTTCCAAACAAGCTGTCCTCAAAATGGTTTTTTGTCTCACAGAAAGAATATTAAAATGCAAATGGATGCGGGCTGTGTCCTCATAAACAACCATGTTCATTTAACCTCTGACCCCGACGTTTAACTGCCCATTGCAGCAATTTGTATGGTATTAGCCACAGCATGCCACTTCAAAGTGCTAACTTTCAGAAGAGAGGACTAAATGAATAGGTGACTATCTGTGATGCCCAGTTAACCATGTCAAACTGACTTTATAGGCATAAAAATGTTCTTTTAAAACTTCCCTTTAGTTAGTTGACATTTTTTTTTTGCTATGAGAAAAAAAAAGTACCAGGAAAGGTGCTCTGGAACATTATTGATTGCACAGCACTGTGTGCCAGCTCAGGAGGGAGTTTTGGCAGAGATTGCCAAAAGTCACCTACCTTCACCTGCCTGCTCCCCTTGGCCAGCTGCCAGGACCCATTGGTGAAGAAATTTGTATTCTACAGCACCCTGTCCAGATTTTCTTGACCCTTTCCTGTAGCAGGATATTCCCTGCAGCATCTTCAGTCATGTTTTTAGGAGAATGTGGCTCTTTTCCTTACAATATTAAAAGGATCCCACCTGCCTGATATGAATAATGAAAAAAATAAATCTTTCTTTTTTCAAATTCAACCACTTTTCTCTTACCTGATACCCCTCACAGGTCTCAAGGGGAGATCTTCAAATGGCCTAGGGGAGCTTGCCTGACCATGGACAACGTCAAATTAAAACATCAACAAGCAAAATATCTGGTAACTGTTCCCAGTTATCATGAAAATCACAGTAAACACCCACTCAAACCAAATTAAAGTATGAAGGTTGCTCTTAATAACTTGGTTTTAAAGGAAGCAATTAATTTTTCTTTGAAAGCACATGACCTCTGAGAAAAGGGAAAGAGTCCCTTTGCAGTGAATTGTATGTTCCAGAGGGAAAGGAGCAGCTGGGATGTCAGAGTGCTCTTACCTGACTGGATGTCTATATTATCTCATTGCAGAATTTCTATTCCAAGATACTCATAGCACTTCAGAATTTATTAGAAATTTGTGAATTCTAGAGAAAACTGCCACAGCTGAGACTGGATCTAAAAGTTTCAAAGTTTGCTGCCCAATATTGAAGAGAAGGAAACAATCCGAACTAAGTGTGTTTAGAAAATAATTATTATTTTCACGTTTGCTAACATTGGACCATGCCCAATGGTATTCCCAGTTGATTATTCACCTGGACTGATTTTTCATATCAGTTTTGGATTTTATTTTTTCAATAAGTAAATCTCTTCCTTTACAGGGGCACAGTTTCAGCTACTGCTCATTGCGGGTCACTGATTTGTCTTATTTTGATTTGTCTTATTTTGACTTATTTTGCTCACACTGATTGTCAGTAAAGTCTCTGAACACCAGAGTTTCAGCTGCTAACACTTTTCTGGATGTGTCCACTTTCTTGTCCAAGAAAACTCCAAGTGATGATTTCTGTCCTAGAAGAGGTGTTAACAGGTCTTTTTATCTCATCTCTTATTAACTTGCAATTTTCTTTTTCCACATTAAACTCTGAAGGAAAATAAGTAGAGGGCTTAGCCTGTTCAGTGACCCTCCCAGCACGGCATGTATTAAAGTTTTATATTTCCTAAGCCCGGCTTACAGAGGACCACTCCTAAAAACTTAAATGCAATGCCAGAAATGTTAGAACTGTAAACTTTTTTTTTCCTGAAACAGGCTGAAAGCCGAGTCATTAATGCTGGATCGGTCTAATCCAGAGCATTTGTTGCCACTAATTATTACGGACAAGCCTCTTTATTGAACCACATCCTTTTATCAACATTAGGATGCATGAGCCCAGGCTGTTGTTTTAAACGCACTCATTAACCACACAAATCAGCCCTGTTGACAGAGCGCTTTTGAATTAAGCATCAGCCTGTAGTCATTGGACAAGGAGCAATTTATAATGCCATTAGCAACACTTGCGAAGGTTACAGGCATCAAAAATTGTTCAGCCGTAATTATTCTTAATGGATACAAGGAATAAACTGACGCAGGACAGCTTTTTCATTACCTTTCAATCAAGCCTGATGGCTTTGAGAAATGTACAGTAAATGCATTTTGGGGAGAAATAATGATGTTCCAGCACCTTTCACTGGAAAATGCTCTCAGTTCAGAACTTAACTTTTAATCATGTTAATTTGATATAATTAAAAAATATGATTCGCTTTGAAGATTTTGCAATGGATTGTTCAGGCTGCTGTTTAACCATTTTTCAAGTGTTCATCCCAAACACGAAAAGAGAAAAAGATAAAAATCTTTTCAGATGCTTGGGGTTCTCATGAAAAGCATTAGACTTTCAATTTCTTAAAGCTGGAGTAATGAGGACAGATTTTTAAAGTGAACTCAGAGCACTTAGAGAATTAAAGAAATTTTATAAAGTTTATCTACCTCAAAAAAGCATCAGCACATACACAATGTTCTCCATAAAATTCAGTCACAGATCCATAAACAAGTGATCTATCCCTTTCTCACAGGTAAAATGGTAAATAGACACTAAAAAAAAACCAACCAACCAAACAAAAAAACCACAAAAATCTCCCCACAGCAAACAGACAAACCCCAAAACGAAACAAAAACTCAACTTTAGTTTTAAACTGAGTTTAATGCATTTAAAATCACATCAGCCTGCTTCTAAAAAGGAAACACCTTTACAATTCAGTCCTTTTTCATATTCCATCACAGCTGCTATCTACAGCCCGTGTCTGTCAGGAATATTTCCTTTTGCAACCAGAGTCTTTCCAGACAGATTGAAGATTTTGGTCAAATGGACTATTAGTCACATCTGACTCAAGCCTTAAAATCAATTCTTTAGCACTACATGTGTTTTAACTCATAGGTTTGCATATTTTTACTCTGAGATCTCTTCACTTTTTCTTTCCTTATGCAGATAAAAGAAAAGAGATAATTAAGAAAATTACTCTGAGAGAAGTCAGGAATGTGGTTTACTGGCCTTAGTCATTCTGTGCTTATCAGATTGCAGGTCAGAATAGAAATGCAGCAGGACCTCTGCTGCTGAAGCAGCTAAACTTCAGCAGCAGCACTGCTTTGCAGGTGTCTGAGTCACACAGGGATGCCTTAGGATTTCAGCTTTTATATTTTTCAGATCCTGTACTGCTTTAGTGTATAACTCTAAACTCTATATAGAGTGTACTTCTTTAAGAATTCTTTCTGTAAGAGACAGATGAATTTCTAAGAGCAACACTGAAATTAGACTGAAATCTTACTGCATATACCATTAAAAGACCAGCAATGCTTGTTGCTTTTTTTTTCCTCTATTTTTAGAACAATCTATCCCACTTTTTAATGACTGACCTTGAAATTATTCCTCAAGGACAATACAGGAATTTGTTTCTGTTTCCTTTTTTGAGATGTCCAACTCTGTGCAGCACAGTTCCAATCACATTCACAAATACTGTAATTCTGACTTAGCAACATGGTCTGGCAGCTGTCCCTCTGCTACAAAATCATTTAAATAAAATTATACACTTAATGGCATTAAATCAAGGTAGAGGGAGCAAAAATCTCCAACTTTTTACTATACACACATGCTTACATACATATATATATTATCAAAATGAAGTCTTGACAAATGAACCATTAGCTGTACCACCCTCACTTTGCATCTAGATTGCAGAATGATGAGAGTTTGGAATGAACCTAAATATACACAAAAAAAAAAAAAGAAAAAAATCTGCCCCACAAAGCTATAATAAAGAGCTTTGGTCAGGCATCATGCTTTCTACTCAGTTTGAAGAAAATCTGCAGAATCAAGGACTACATCCTGCAGCTGAAGCAGGTCCCTGCAAAGGCGTACTCACATGAATCATGGAATCACAGAACAGTTTGGGTTGGGAGGGACCTTAAACTCCATCCAGTGCCACCCCTGCCATGGCAGGGACACCTCCCACTGTCCCAGGCTGCTCCAGCCCCAGTGTCCAGCCTGGCCTTGGGCACTGCCAGGGATCCAGGGGCAGCCACAGCTGCTCTGGGCACCAGTGCCAGGGCCTGCCCACCCTCATAGGGAACAGTTTCTTCCTAATGGCTGAAACTATTGCCAGCTGAAGCCATTCCTCCTTGTCCTCTTACTACATGCTCTTGTAAATAATCTCTCTACCTCTCTTGTAGGCTTCCTTCAGGAACTTCATATACCTTCAGGTACAAGAACCTGACTTTCAGCTCCGTAATCAACAACGATTTTGTTATTAAAAAAAAAAAAAAGTACTTTCCAAAGACTGATTCAGAACTTTTAAAATCCATATTTATAGTGATTTAAATCATCAAGTCTAGCAAGTCTAGAGTATTCATCCTTTTACCATCATCTTCACTAGATCGTTCTTTTATACCTAACCTCTTTTCCAGCCTCACTATCACATTGGCTGCCTGAAAAACAAGGCAGCTGCTGCCCATCTCTCTTTTGCATGTTAATTAAAAGACAAGCATTGAACGTGTAGCAGCAGGATTACTTTGAATAATTGCCCTGGTTGAGTGTATCTGGTAAAACTGAAGATGACCCTTGGTGGAAGAGCTAAATGGTTTTTAATTTAGGAAGCTCATTTCTGGTTTATCTACAACTTTTAAAATATTCCTGCTTTTAATAAAATAAATTATGTAGACCAGTTGCAATAATAAAGTAATATCTGATTCTAATGTTATCTTTGGCTTCTAACAATGGATGGGATAGAGGTCCTGCTCCAGTCTATCAGAAGGATGTAATGACCATTAAAAGGCAAGCAGAGATTTGTATCACTCAGTTGTTCAGTGTCATTGTTCCAGTCTCCACAGTGGAGAAACAGCACATTTCTTTTAAGTAAAATATTGCTGGGAACTCACTGCTTCAGCAATTACCTCTGAAACACATTGTTTTCTCAAAGCCATTAACATGTCAGATCATGGCAGTGCTTGACATTCAAACACGCCTTGGAGGGCTGCAATTCAATTTAAGGATCACCTCCTCTGTGCAGGCTAACCTGCAAATTTCACAAAATTTGAGAGAAATTCTCAGGGCACATTTTGATCATGCTGCTTCCTAAATTAAAAACAAAACTGTAAGTGTTAAACATCTTTAACAAGGCATTAAACCTCAGCCATAATCTAAGAGGGGTCCCTTAATGAGTGATGACATATGTTGTGAAGGCAGTTATCTCCTAATGTTCAGTGCTCAGGCAGTACAATGGAATGGCACAGTGTGCAGAAGGGATGGATCATCACTAATGAGAGGATAATTTGAAGCTCCTCTTCTGAGAACCCCAGAGGAGACTTTCCATTGCTACAGGATGGAGAAGGATGCAACGCTCCTTATCACACACTTCCAAGAGGAGTGGGAAGTGACAATGTGATAGAGCAAAAACAGAAAATGGGTTTGGATATTGGGAGAGTCCCTAAAAGGTGACCTTCCTTTGCTACCTCAAAGGTCTTGGTGCAAAGTGCTCCATCTCCTCACTCTTTTCCACCCAGCTGACCACTACTGGACATTGCTGTCCTAAAGGGGAGTGTGGCATGGGGGTAGGGCTGCTGGGAATACAGAAAATACTGCAAAAGGAGTTGAGGTCAGGGAGGAGCCCCAGAAGTGATGGACAAGAGCCATGCTCAAAGGCAGAAGAAGAATCCAACTCCTCTTCTACAAAAAAAAAAAAAAAAAAAAGTAAAAATAGAAAACTCTTCCATCAAAGCTAACAGATATTCAACCCCAAACTGTGATTTTATATACCTGTGCAAAATCAGCATTCCCTGCCCAGCGTCTTTTTTCATTTTGCTGGGTTTTTTGATTGATTGTTTTCTCTTTTTTTAAGACCTATCTTCAGCAATTTAAAAGGAAAGCTGCTGAAGACCACTTGTAAATGTTTCTTGGGTTACTGAAGAAGCCTCGATTTGGTGACAGAGTAGTATTTAATAATCATCTACATGAAATGCGTAGCTCAGCCCTCCTCCCTTGACCCTTCCCCTCATGTAAAGACATCTGCAAATTAAGTGAATAACAATCAATTTGAGATGTTGCCATTTGCTGAAGCAGGCATTACTGGTTTCTACCTGCATCTAAATCAAGGGAACTGCTTCCAGAGACAGTGATGACTTGACATTACATTGCAAAAATTATGAAAAGCATCAGAGCTTTGGTGAACGTGTATGGTGCTTACTAGACTGCAGTTGTTAAAGTTATAAATCTGCAGTACTTGGAGCTCTGTAGAGAAGGTCTTTTAGATGTAGCCCAGCTAGCCTAGTGTCCCTGGCAGTGGGCACTGGTTTATTCCTAAGGAGGAATGTCAGGCCTACTATCTGGTGATTCTTTGCCCATTTTTTTCTCCACATTCTAATATTTAGTAGACATGGGGCTTCTTAAACCCAAGGTCAAGTGTGAAGAAGTTCTCCATCTCTTTTGATTTTGTCCATGGTACATTAGCCCTCATGCAATGCCCTGCAGGTTGCTCATGGACAGGACCAGGACACAGCCAGTCCTTTTCAGCTGCTGTCTCTCCCAATGCCTCTGCAGGGCTCACTCTGTCATTTCTCACACAAAAGCAGTGTAAGGCCCCTCTCTAGCACTGGTGTCGTACACTGCTTCATTCCCAGTTCTACCATGTGCTTCTTTAAAACTGTATAATATTTGCTCTGCTGGAGGCCAAAGACTTATACTCTGTTAGAATAACCCTTTTCCACTTTGCTATTTCTTTCCCAACTGTTTCAAACATTCATTTTTGTTTGTTTTTTTTTTTTTTGGCAACTGTCAATTACTAATTTGACATTTCACAGATGCTAAGATAGCTTCAATATCTCAGTCCTTGGCAATAGCAAACAGCTCAGAGCACAACACTTTTACTGTGGAGTTAGGATTTTCTGCTTTAAATGCATCACTCCAAAAATTAAACTTAATTGAGTTAAAAATTGCAATACTTAGCATTTGAGGTGATTACATGAAATTCAGACTCCAAACTCATATTACTGACCAAAATTTTTCATTTCTGTTTTTATCTTTTTTTATTTTTGGGATTTTATTTCCTTCTGGTCACCTGATTCCCCAGATTCCTAGATGGCTGCCCTACTTTAAGCAAGGAAGAGGAACCTCTTCTTTTACTGTGGTGCACAGCCTTCACTCCCCTCCCAAGTGCAGAAACAGCGGGGGGGCTTAAACACTCATGGGGGCAGAAAAAATGACAAGAAAACCATCTTTGTTCCAGGAATATGGTATGAGGTCACGTTACTATGGCAGCATGAACCATTTCCCCTCTTTCTAGCTAGTAGAACTTTGCCCATAGTTTATTCCCTGGGAAGCCTAATCCAGAGTTCAGGCTGGGGGTGGGGAGAGTGGGTTTAGAGGTCAACAGCAGTGTGACAATAGCCTAGTCAGGAGAAAAGCAAGCTATGATATAGAAGAAGCAAAGAGTCGGTTCACCAGTGGCTGGGGGCTGGCTCACACAGAGAGGTTAGAATTCATCCCCTCACTTTAGCCCAAAGTTCCTGATTTAGCTGTTCTGTGCTCAGCATACTGAAAGCCTGAATGATGAACAATAAAGATGACAGCAGAGCAAACAGTAACAGATGAGAGGACAGTGCTGACAGAAAGACTGGGGAGCACATGCCCAGTGATGTATTTACTAACAAAATTACTGTTGTATTTACAGGCATCTTAGCCTAATGCAGTATTTTCTCTGCTTCATTCCTTACAGTTGTGAATAACATCTTAACAGGATGTAAGTTCTGCACACAGAGGCTGCAAGCAGAGAAGAGGGAGTTTCTGAATCAACATGTGAATGTATGCATGCACCCATGTGTGTGTAAATGCTCCTGTAAAAAGGAACAAGCATAGACTCTAAAATATTATAAAAGAGCAAGAGGTAAAATTCACATGCAAGTAAAAGCATTAACGTCACAATCTTTGTGAAAAATAAAGAATAGTTATTGGGGTTTTTTTTCACTTGGTAGTCCAGAGAAAAAGAAAAGACAGACAAAAAAAAGTAAAGAAATTCACTAATAAAAGTGGCAAGAATGAAGATCTGTGAGATCAAGGTTCTCAAGTTTCACTGGTCTCTACACTATAATCCTGAGAAATATTTATAAGGAAATCTGGAGCTCCAATAGCTTCACAGAAGCTGCGAATTACTCAGGGAAAACAACATGCAAAATACTGAAATGAAATGTTTTCTAAATATTCACAAACATTATTAGCTCAGTTGATCAGAGCATGGTGTAATAATGCCAGGCTTGTGGGTTTGATGCCCATGTGAGCCATTCACTTAAGAGCTGGGTTCAATTATAATTGTTAGTCCCTTTTAACTCAGAATATTCTGTGATTATTTTACAGAACTTCAGTCATTACTAGTCCAAATCAGAAGATTTACTTTTCTCTTAAACAGGGCCACAATTACTTTCATGATCCAAGTTCTGAAATATCTTTTAAATCCATCAGCATGTCACTGAACACTTGAAATGATGAAAAGAATTCTACTAGTACCCCAAATATGTGAGAACACCATAATGGCCTATCCTTAACTAACAGCCCATGAGCAGGGTTCTGTTTCTGGACAAGGGGGAATTGCTACTACATTCCACTAAAAACATTTCCAATTAAGGAGGAAAGTAATGTAAGACAAATTAAATACAGTAAAGAGCTGCTGTTGAAAAGCACTACATTTATTAAGGTAAGACACTGTAGAACTATCCACTTATGGTGCAACAGTGATTTAAAAGACCACTCTGGTCTCACTGAGGCTCAGATACTTAATTTAGGCCTTTCAGCAGCTCACATTACAGGGATTTCTTCTACCCCTCCTCCAATATCATTCCTTTAATGTGTGACAATAAGGCTCATGTACATGAAGGTATCCATTGCCTTGCTTGAATTAAGCCATTTAACCTCCACTGAAATCCCATCAAGAAAAATCAATCCATACTCAGCTTTATACTACAGAAAGTAAGCCATGATTGGTACCTGAGCTAGACAGCCTTAAATTATATCAGGTACATCTACATTGTACTGTAATCATTTCTGTGACTGCAGGGTAGACATCTGTAGCCTCTGGAGAATTTCTGTCAAGGCCTCAAGAAAAACCTGTCCAATGCTTTTCTGCGGCAGATTAATGCAACGAGGGATTTTCCCAGAGAGAAAGCTGCAGGTGTGTAAACTGACATAGTTCCTGGAAAAACTTAACATGCCCACCTTATTTCCCTATCTGTAATGTGAAGACTGACTAGTCCTGTCCTATTAGAAAGAGAGTTGGCAGCTAGAGAGATTTACAGACATTATTCCTCTTGCCATGCACAAGGTAGGATGATATGGGATGAAAGGATCTTGCTGCCTATCTCACAGGAAGCACCACAGTTACAAAGGGAAAGGGGATCCCTGTTTCACACTGATACTGTCATTTACAGCACCATTGCAGTCATGAACATATGCTAAATGCATAACAGAAGGATAAAATTGGCCAAAACACTTGACTAAGTTTAACATTTCTGAAAGCCTGAATGATGAACAATAAAGATGACAGCAGAGCAAACAGTAACAGATGAGAAGACAGTGCTGACAGGAAGACTGGGGAGCATTGCCCCAGTGCTGTATTGCATTTACTAGCAAAATTACTGTTGTATTTACAGGCATCTTAGCCTAATGCAGTTCTTTTTCCTGCTTCATTCCTTATAGTTGTGAATAACATCTTAAGAGGATGTAAGTTCTGCACACAGAGGCTGCAAGCAGAGAAGAGGGAGTTCCTGAATCAACATGTGTATGTAAGCACCACAGTTACAAAGCGAAAAGGGATCCCTGCTTCACACTGATATTGTCATTTACAGCACCATTGCAGTCATGGACATTTGCTAAATGCATAACAGAAAGATAAAATTGGCCAAAACATTTGACTAAGTTTAACATGTCTGTCTAGTCAAGACATAACCTAAAGATAAATGATGTAGGTCTGGGACCAAGTTATCTTCAGAAGGATCAGATTTATTTACTGATCATGCAGGATGCCTAGAAGTCAGCAGGAAGCATTTATTGACTGGCCATTGACAGCACTGTGTCACCCAAGTGCCCCACATCATTGAATATGTTTACCTGGTCAATGTTCATCTCTAAGCTACTGTCTCCTACAAGTGAACAGTATAATGGCTTTTGGAGAGAAGCAGGACTGGAGAATATAAAGACATAAAAAGTCTCCCTGACAAAAGGCCCGGGGCAGCCGTGTTCAATTCCTAAATTGAGAGAAGCAGAGATAATCCACTAATCCTGTATGGAGTAGCATAGATCATGCCTGCCACCCAAGCACCAGGAAGGATTTCTGTGCAAGAAAAGAAGCACCTTTCCCTTTGACATCAGAGGTCATGGATGTTATTTCATCTGGTGCTGTCTGGCAGTAGTGCTTCTTTTCATCGTGGTCATTTCCCATTGCAAGATGAGTCTGCCGTTTTCTGAGGATTTACTTTCAATTTCTCTCTGATTTTGAGGAATACAGGATTTAGAGGAAATGAAGCAGTTGGGTACTCTAAGAGCCTGCTTTCAACTTTTTGTTGCATTCTGAAGTAATTTTGCTGCTTTGCATTTTAATAAGTAAATTATGTCCAACTGATCCATTCCTAAGGATGGGCAAAGCATGCCCCTTACCTAAAGATGTCTTAAGCAACTGAGGTAAGAACCTGCTGTAGCTGTTGTTTTAAGTCCAACAAAATCTTCAAATACTCTGCTAGGTTTGATATAATTAATGCAGAAACACCCTTTTCTGATGGGCACTTCTCAGTCTCATTTCTGTGCTCTAGTCCCACACAGGCTTAATTACACAGTAATATTAAGTGTTCCACTTGGAAATTGAAACTTTATATGCTAAGGCAATTGTCTGCATCTCTCAGGTGGCTTGAGTCATTACCCACCTGTAAAAGCTTATAGCAGCTGTATTCTATTTAATTAATTAGGACATAAGCAAGACTATCAGATGGGGCAGATTCATAGAACCACAGAAACATGGAATGACTTGGGTTGGAAGGGACCCCCAAAGGTCATTTAATTTCAACACCCCCTGCCATGGGCAAGGACGCCTTTCACTATCCCAGGCCCTGTCCAGTCTGGCCTTGGACACTCCCAGGGATGGGGCAGCTTCGCTCTGATCAAAGAATTTCTTCATAACATCTAATTTAAATCTCTCCCTTTTTTTTTTCTTTTAAAGCCATTCTCCATTGTTCTGTCAGTATCTGCTCATGTAAGAAGTTGCTCACCCTCCCTTTCACAAGCCCTGTTTAAGTGCTGGCAGGCTGTGACAAGGTCTTGCCAGAGCCTTCTCCAGTTCTCCAGGCTGAACATCCCTGGCTCTCTCAGCCTGTCTTCATAGCAGAGATGCTCCAGCCCTCTGATCATCTTTGGGGCCCTCATCAAAGACACAGAAATACTTTTATTAAGTAAGCAGTAAGAAACCTTTTTCCTAGGAAAGTAGCTTGGCTTATTTTTCAATTTCTTAAAACAAACAAAAAAAAAGGTTATTCTTGCTTTCACCACCTGCAGATGGTCCTGGCAACTGACCAAGAGTCTGAGGGTTGCATTTAATTTGCATAAATCAGAGCTGATTACAGTTACTTTCCTCATTAATACACTGAGTACTGATTAATAATCGGCAATACGCAGAATGTACCGATGCCTTTGCCAGGGACTGAATGCAGCTTGATGCCAGACATGTTTCTAAAAACAAAACTCCTGTTCCACAATGCTCCTGCTCAACACACAAAGGACAACCGATCTACATCACAATGCAGGTTTTGTTCTGAAAGGAAGAGAAAGTCCTGAGAGTTTCTTTTGTTCTTATTGGTCATATCTTCATTTTAAACCCTGGAGGGAGGGTGCAGAGATGTGAGCTGCTTTTGTGGCCCCAGTCTCATTCCATGCAGATGCTTCAAGCAAAATTCCACACCCCTATTGCTGCACTTGCAGGTCCTTTTGATGCCTTAGGATTTCAGCTTTTTATTTTCCTATCTATTTGTAATCCTGCAGTTCTTTAGTGCAGAACTCCAAACTCCATGTGCAGTGTGAGCTGCTGCTTTCCCATTTTGGGCAGACACAACAATTCCCCTCCAGGCCTGGCAGTCAAGGACACCTCACTGCCTCAGGCCAGAGAGATGGAAACAAAAGTGAGTTGGGGGAGCAAACTTGGGGTCAATTACTTCATTAGCTGAAGCTGTAATTGGAAGATGAACCCCCAATATACAAATGGACCAAACTTATAAAAATGTGAAAACCTGTGGACCATGGTCCATTTTGGGTGTAGCCCATGGGGGAGCTTTGTCTGCCCAAAATGTACTTGGAGGCCCTTCAATAAATAGAATTGCTTTTTATTCCCTTAATTCTTTCTGGCCTCTGTTTTAAGGTAGCCCCAAAAAGGTATCACTGTCACCCACATATTCCCCACCAGCAGCTTAGTTGCCTTCAAAAAAAAAAAAAAAAAAACACAGTCAAGAGTGAACTGTTTCCTTCTGGTCTGTACAGAGAAGATGCAAGGAGAACATTCAACACAGCACATCTCCCATTTCATTATGACAGTATAAATCATCTACCAGCATATTTATTGCTTACATAGATGTGAGGTTTTTACATGAAAAATTGATTTATCTATTGGATAATTAGTAAACTTCAATAATTGCAAAAACCTCTTAGCAATCGGTTGACATTTAATTAACATACAATAACTGTCTTATTAAATCTCCATTTAATACCTGTTAGAGTTAATTAAAACCCATGATGCCATGATTCCTGGAGAAACCACATTATAGTTAAACAATAAGCTGCCTGGAACAGAGTTGCATGCTTACTTCTGTTGCAATGAGTTGCTCTAGTTTAAGGTAAGGACAACCTATGTTTCAGGTTCTAACACTTTGTGGTTATGTAAAGACATGGTATGAAAAATATGAATGAAAAGACATGAAATGTTAAAAGATTTTCAGCTGGACTCAGTGGCAAACCTTTGTTTTCTTAGACCTGTTTGTGAAATTCATGCCCCAAGTCAATAATGGCTCTTGTGTTGCAACAGATCTTTAAAAACCATTATAAACTTTTGGACAGAGGGACAAATGAATAGTCCACCATGTTCTTTTGTATGTTATTCTAATAAGATTATTTGGAATTTGGGTCTAAATTTTTCCTCCTATTCCCAGAGATCTATTTTGCTGACTTCTGCTAAGGTAGAAGCATCCTCTATATCATCAGATTGGATTAAAAAATTAGATTATACAGAAAGCTTCCAAAACACTGGGCAAAATAAATGATACTTGGGTTTTTCTTCTTCTCAACCCACTCAAAGATGTTAATGAAATAAAAAACCCCAACCAACCAAAGAAAATCCTAGTCTTTTCCTCTTGCAAGAGACAAAAATGCAAACATTTAACACTGCTGTTTGATCTGCAGCACATGAACAGCTTCAAGCAAGTACAAGATCCTTTAAAATGGAGATCAAAAGTGGTATCAAGCATAAGAGCCCTCATATTTGTGCATGTTGCTGCCTAAAGTAAGTCAAAGTCAGAATAAAGTCAGTTTACAGAAAATATCACTAATAAGACTTTGGGAATCTACCTCCTTGTGGCTGACCTAGGTTTATAGTATTCAGAACTTCTCTTTTACATACAGGAATTTTCTGAACACCTAAGCATATGTATTAAAGTGAAATCAAATGATTGCCTCAGACTTGACAGAACTGCTGAACTAAGAACCATGCACTGTCCTCTATTAAAGGGCATCACCTTGAGAAGATAAAGGTTTGTAAATGTTGTTCTAGAAGTTAGTATTCTCTTCTATTGTCTATTATATATATCTATACAGGTAGAAATAATGATGTTGCCTAATCACCTTTTATGCAACCTTTACAAAACCCAGAAATCACTACTCTGATTTATCAGAGCAGAAACATAGATTTATCCCTATCAAGGTACTAATGTATCAAAAAAAAGGATCCTGGTTTTGAATTTAATTCCTTTTTTCCTGAAAAGGAAAACAAACCTATAGTCAGGCAGATAATACTGGGTGCTGTGAGCGGCTGTACTCACAGTAATCTAGGGGCAGATTCAGTTTATAATGAGAGCACACAATGCATTAGTTGTGAGTTAACTTTAGTCTGAGGTCCCTGCATAATTAACCTGCTTTGTTTCAATTCATTTAAATGTCCACATGCTCCTGTTTATGAAATTGGAATGTGTCCTACAAAATAAAGTCACACTGCCTCCAGAGTTGTACAGAGACAGTGTGAAAAATATTATTAATTATGAATCTTACAATTCAAGTATTTTGCTTACAACAAAAATTAACATTGCCAATTAAAATAAATGCTGAGGGCAAGTATGTTATCCTAATTAGAAAACAATAGAATTTGATATTTTTATATTGACATTTATCCACCTAATTTTCTATAAAAATCTCATGCAAACCAGATTAGATTATTTTAAATATATATATAATAAGTAGTTTAAAATTCATAAATTATTGCACAATATCAAATTACTATTATGTAAAGATTTGAGTGCAGCTAATAATATTGTAAATCATGGTCACTGGTACCCTGCAACTGAAAAGGTACTATGCATATTTAAACAGAAACTAAGGTAAAGAGTATATGTTTACAAATTCAAATTTTCCAGTGGTACCATGAAGGGTATTGAACCTTTCTAGCATTCTACTTTGTGTTATTATCCTCTTATATTTTAAAACATGCCTTTTTAATTCTCCTATTTTTCTTCATGGCTGCATCTCTGCAATGCAAACTTGTTTCCCTAACCATTAAGAAATATTACTGCTGCTGGAAATTCATCTGTCATTTTACAAATCTTTTTCAAAGGAAGAAATAAATAGGTTGTCTCGGAGAAAGAAAATAATTTAGAAACAAAAATAGTATGCATTTTGCTCCCACTGGGACAAACCAAGTAATATTTACTCTGACATGATAAAAGATCAGAAAGTGTTAGAATTAATGGCTCTGTAAATAGGAAATTCAGAAGAGAGGGATCCTGGTAGAATCACAAGAAAATTGTATCCATTTTCAGCTGCCAATTTTTATGAAACATCCTGATTTTTTAACTCTGTATTTATAGAACTTCACATGATAGCAGCACCTCTGCTATCAGTATCATCATTTTTGTTACATTATTGCCTGGATTTCTCCTGAAGAATTATCAACAGTTTCCTGCACAGAAACAAATAAAGCAGATTATGCAGAGCACATTTTCAATGACAGCCACATTTGGGAGAGTAGAGTAAAAGCAAATCCAGCATTGGAATAAGCCCACCCTCCAAAGAGAACACACAGGTGTTTTTCTGAAGCACTCAAAACAAGGAGACCTTGGGCAGAGAAAACTAAATGCTCATTTCAGAGTATTCCTTCCTCTCCAGCAGGGGATCAAAGGCAGGATAAAAATATAGCATGAGCAAGACTCTACAGATGTATCAGAATGTGTGAGAATCAGACTGGTGCCTGGTGGATGCACCTTCTACACACCTAAGCAAGATATTTTCCAGTAAGGAGAAGGCAAAGTATGTTACACCAAAGTAGTTTCTGTTTCCAACTTCACAGCGCAGCAGAAAAGCAGCCTAAAGTCCATCTAAGGTGGGAGCATCAGGAAGGTCAAGGGAAAAATGCACTTTAAACAACTGCAGATACTCCATGAGAAGTGGAAAGTTCTTCTGAAAATCTGATTTATTTGACGATTAACTCACAGCATCAAATTTATGAATATTTTATTCTAAAAGCATCTCTCAGGTGATTATTCTCCATAAAGTGTCCTTTTTTGTTATTAACTCCCATTATTTCTGACAACTGCACTGATGCTACACATGTCTTACCCCTGCATCCAAACTGAAAACACAGTGGTGTGACTGTGCCCCATTCTATGTGGTCAGCTCTTGGTGGCACAGAGTATTTAATTTTGCTCTAGTTAGTGTTATTATTTAAGAAATGCAAATTGATTAGAGTTTCTGTCTTTCCTGCAATGCTAGATGATTAATAAACACATACTCAGAACCAAAAAGTAAAAAATATGCAGTTGTGTAAAACCTTACAATGCAGTTTTGTATTCATCCTAGCTGTACACCAGGTCTTCTCACAGAACTTAGAATATAATTAGAATTCATCACTAAAGAAAAAAATTTCCCAGAATAAAACATGCAGAGATTACAATCTAAATACAATATTGCTAGTTGAAAGAAATGAATGTAGAGTATTGAATGTTCAAAATTGTGTAGAATTAGATAAGCAAATCCCATGTAGACTTTGTTAATGATTCATAATCAGCTAATAAGCTCATCTCTAGTAGAATAATGATCCATGGACCTGTTAGCTCATTTATCACTATGTTTTACAACACCGGCAAAGAAACTAATTAAATCCCAGCATCATTACACAGAATTCCTTTTAATAGAGATACAATGATGCACTAGAGGCTACAGATTACACTGCAAATTGTACCCAGAGATTCTGGACAGCAAGTTTTAATTAACACCTTTGCAAAAGCTACCCACTTAAATAATAACTAACTAGGAAACATCTGCACACTCAAAAACATTGGAGGAAGGAGAGAGTAATGAACGGAGCATGATGTGAAGTATGGAAATTGTAGTTTTTTCCAGCCACAGCTAAAAGCTGTTGCTGTTCACCAACTGCATTCATTATCCAACACAAATGAGAAGGCTAAACTCTGGCTCCAGATCAGTGTTGAAGATACTGGCAGAGGCATGCACACCAGGTTATAAAAATAAAAATTAAAATCTGTGCAGCACCAGCACCAATGCAGCTGGAGCATCTCCCAGAATACAGTAAGCATTCACAAAGCACAAGTGAATCCTTAAGAAAAAGAGTACAAGAAGTTTTCATGTCATTTTGCCCATTGTGGGAGAGAAGACAGGTGTGTAACTGCCCAGAAAAGCTTTTGCTTTCTGTTGTGCAAGCCAAAGATTAGGAAGAACATCACAGAATGAAAAAAACCTGAAAGACTGAATATACCAACACTGGTATTTAAAGGAAAGATGGCTCTAAAATGAGAAAACAACAGAAAATAGTCATTAGTTTAACCTTTTGCCTTGAACATCCCAACCTAGAGTAAGAAGCACAAATTCTGCAGTGAATCTGAACCAAGAAACAGTGTTTGCAAATATCTTTCAAATGCACAGGTTAAGGAATATGCAGCCCCCAAAATGGTGAGTTGCTGCTATGACTATTGAAAAAGAAATCAAAAAGGCAAGATTTTCTAGCAAAATACCTCGGGATTTGTTGGTTTAACCTCTTTTCTTTTTTTTCTTTTTTTTTCTTTTTTTTTTTTTCCTGATAATAGTGCTTATTCAGTGATCAGATAGTTTTAAGACCTAAAAAAATTAAAAGCTTGTCAGTCTATCTTTTTCTTTTAAAAGTTGAATTATTGCAAAAGAAGGAGCAAATAAGATAAATCTGAGTGTGAGCTGGATCTGTTTCAAAGTTAGTTCTCAAAGACTTTTGCAAGAATGTATTACTTGTGGGTGTAACATTCAAAGAAATTGTCTATCAGAGCAACTCCAGCAGACTCACCAGCATCTTGTTGATTTTTCTGAGATTTTTATTGTCTGATGAAATGTAACTAAAGATTCCCATGGTGACAATTAAAGACTTGAAAGAACTGAAGTTGGTGTTCACATTATTAGGTGGTAAAATGCAGCAATGCTGTAAATACCCATTAGCCATTACAATTCTCATTAACCCCCAAAACCAACTCATTAGTGTCCTTAGACGTGACAGACAAGTACAGCAAATGAGATAAATCTATCAATATATTAATTGTGTGCAAAATCAGGGCTTCCATCATCATATTTACACAGTGACAATCAGTTAAATGCTCCTTCTGAAAGAAATAAATGTAAGAGCATCTAGCTGGAGTGGAGAATGATGCATGGTGAAATAACCAAGACATGTTTCAGGTTAACCTTACAGCAGGTTCACGTGAAGTTCAGGTTGGCATGAACTGTCACAGTTGTTTAGGCAATGCTAAATTTTATAAAACATATTGATCTACCTTAAACTGCTGTAACTTACAGTTGTTTCAGAGCTGAGGGCTGCCAGTTTGTGGAATCTGATAGAGGCGTCTGGATGTGTAAAGAAAACCTCAGGAGATCACCTAAGGGCTGGAGACACATCCAGGCTTGATACAGCCCTGCATCGATGCCTCAGGATTTCAGCTTTTCTATTTTCCATTTATTTGTAATCCTGTAGCTCTTTAGTGCACAACTCCAAACTCCATGTGCACTGTGAGCTGCTGCTTTCCCATTTTGGGCAGACACAACAATTCCTCTCCAGGCCTGGCAATCAAGGACACCTCACTGCCTCAAGCCCTGAGAGATGGAAACAAAAGTGAGTTGGGGGGGAGCAAAACTGGGGTAAATTACTTCATTAGCTGAAGCTGTAATTGGCAGATGAACCCCTAATATGCACATGGACCAAACTTATAAAAGTGTGAAAATCCATGACCCAGCATCCATTTTGGGTGTAGCCCCTGTGGGAGCTTTGTCTGCCCAAAATGTACCTGAAGGCCCTTCAATAAATAGAACTGCTTTTTATTGCCTGAATTTTGTCTGCCCTCTGTTTTTAGGTGGCCCCAAGAAGGCATCAGCACAGTGCTCAGAGCACTGCATGCTGCTGAACGCACCAGACCAAAGACATTCCAGCACGAGATACTAAAGTTCCAACCACTGCCAGCCACCTTCTGAGTATAGACGCATCATTCCTCATATAAGATCTCTACTTACCAGCTATTTTTCATTCTTCCTTCTCCCATCTTCTCTCTACCTTTGTTTGCTGAACTCTTTTGACAAAAATCTGTAATTCGATAATTTTCTTGTATGGTGCTTTCTACCAGTGTCTTTATCATTTTGACATTATTTATTGACATTTTCACAACTACCTTTCAGAGTTCTGTTGAGAGAAAAACTCTACAGTCTTTTGGTGAAGCACAACACAGTCAGAAAAGCAAAACTGCTGAATTGGACAGAAACCAGCATGACTAATCATAATAATGCCACTGTTGAAATCAATAGCATAGCCTTGCCCAGAATACTGGTTTCATTTTTGTTTGCTTTGTCCCAGAAACAGAACTGGAAGAGAAAGAATTCAAAGATAGGTCACAAAAATGGTGCCAGGTCAGCAGGAATTAATTGCAAGGCATAATTGGAATATGGGTCTGCTTAGTTTAGGACAAAAAATATCTCATGCAGTTGAAAAAAACACCCAAACTGTATAGGGATTAAAACAGGAGTTCCCACTTGCTGCATCTGGAAATACAGGCACATGATAAATAAATCTGAAAAGCAAGTAGTATACCTTTATTGCAATCATTAAGAAAAACTGGATGTTGGGGAATGAATGGAATTGCACATAAAATCCAGTAGGGCAGAACACAAGAGGTATTGCTGTAGATAAAGAAACATCTGCAAATGAAGAGCTAGTAGCACCACTGATGTGATGACTCAAAAATAATTTAGCGACCATAGCCATGCCAGGCTGAATGATTGTTCTAGAGATTTGAGACAGATGTGATTATAGCCTCTACAACTATTCTACAATATTAGTTTAGGAAAGGGTTTGGCAATTCCACAAGTGTAGAAAGCACATTCTGCAGCCCCCTCTGTAAGGATCAATACTCTGATTTCCAGACCTGCTGCATCAGGCTGGTACCACTGACAGCACAAATGAGACTTTGCCTCCTGGTTCCCATGACTGCAAGAAATCCACATCATGGGTGTTTCTGTGTATGTCTATAAGCTTCTCCTCTGCGTTCAAATGAGAACGCATAAATTGGATTTTTTTTTTCCATTCTTTGTACAGTGGGATCTATTTTAAATGCATACTGTGGTTTAGAAGACAATTTAAAAACACCACCCACATCGCAGAATGGCCTTCTTTAACTGGATGATCACAATTTCTACACCTTGTCCACCACTGAGTCTCTTGCAACAGCAGGGGTTCTAGCAACACCAGCTTATCACAGGATGAAAGGTAAGTCCTGAATCAAAAGCAAACATGCAGTCATTCCAAACCACTTTAACACTATGTACTCCAGCATTAGGAGAAAAAAAAAACTGTTCAAGCAATACTGTGACCTTACTGCCCCCTATTCTGAAGCTTAGAAAATTGCAGCATTCTTTTAACCATACATTTGGCAGCTTGAATGAATGGTTCAGCTGGGACAGGAAAGAATTCCCCTGAAAAGGAAATGGCAGTGGAGATGTGGTTTTTCTTAGTTCCCTAAAAATTGACATTCCTACTGCTGTCTGTGTTTCCTGATGTAGAGGATGTGGCCATTTTATGCAGAAAGTACTCTGGGGAATGAGTTCATTTTTATCCTGAGCTAGTCTTTGTAAAGCTTTAGAAAAAAAGGTTAGCAACATCCAAGCACAATCAGCTAGACAGACCCAACATGCACAGAGTACATCACTCAAAAACTTTCTATCATACTGGGGTATTTTTCTCTTCTTAATGCATGGAGAATATATTATATAGTCATTCATGCACTAAAGATGTTAGAAAAAGTTCAAGACTTATACATTTTCCCATTTGCTTCCCTCTTCCCTGTCCTCCCTGAGCAAATATCTCCTAGCACATCAGCTGCATCTGTAATTTCTTCTTTCTCCAGCACTCTGGGCCCCTTGTCATCATCAGTTCACATGGCCAAGAAGTAGCAGCTCAGTATATGCTGCAGCAGAGGCATCATATGAGAAATTTAATCGAGCATGTACAGGACTATTTCTTTCGAAATACTGAGTGCTCTACACTTTTAAATAATTGTGAATGCCCAGCTATTTATTCAAGATGGCAAGGTCCATATTGTGTATGGATATTCATACACACATCCACTTGCTGGATTTGTTTCAATCTATTTCAATTTCCCAGCCAGCTTATTGGACTCTATCTGGAAGCTGATTAGTTATTCTACTTGTTATTAGCGGAAACAATAATCCCCAATTTAGCTATTGTTTATTCTTTGTGTTCAAACCCAGTTGGTATGAATTCAATTGTTATGAACACAGTGTGACCAGAAGTATCTCAGCTTTATTGAGCATATCCTTTGGAGTGGAAAAAAAAAGAACCATCAACAAACCAAACAGCCTTTTCCCCACAAAAAGCACTCAAGCCTTGTATCCACCTCTTTTATAACAGAATCCTCAGCTTCTAAACAGTGAATGTGAAATAAGTGGACAATTCCAAAACACACATTGGTGTTTGCTCAGCACACTGTTCAGACCCAGGCTGTGTAAGTACCAGGACCAGGAGAATGTCTGTAAGTCAACAGGTGCATTTAATATTGTGATTAATCAGAATAAAATTGGCATTATGGGGTTATTTCTTTCTAAGTGTATTTCCTTTGAAGTACTTCAGATTTCAATATAGCAATTCTTCAACCCTTCTTTCCTTTTGTCCCCTTCAAATTACATGAAGCAGAATGACATCAGTATTGTTGATTCTACAGCCAGATAACTGACACAGAAGCTTTACTGATTTCCACAAATCATGGCAGTAACAACTGATTTGATACTCACATACATTTGTTTTTCATTTTTAAAATTAAAGGAATTTTAGCTTTTGAATACAAAGCTTTTTTCTTTTTTTTTCCCCCACAAATCTAACATAATTTTTAGTAGACAAATCAGTTCTCACACTCTATTCTTCCCTCTAAAAAAAGTCTTAAATTTTAAGTACAATTCAATCCTAATGCGCAAGGTTAATTCACAATTAAGTGAATTCATGGCAAGGTGACTAAAATGCTTGTAAGAATGCATGATTTGGGGGCTGAAAAATGACATTACTTTCCTTTTAGAAGTTTTCTTTATTTTCTGTTTCAGTTATTCCTCATAAAGCAAATATTCCTCCCCTTCTCTGCTCCCAGGCTCACATATTTTATCTACATTTCTTACACACAAACATTTCTATGACAGTTATTCCACGAGGAAGAACTTCCCAAATAAAGTAAAGCACAAACAAATTACTTTTCTTATATCAAAACACATTAGGCAGACCTCACAGCCTCTTTGTTGGATTTTGAAGGGGATTTTGGAGGAACAACGAAGCTTAGTTTTTGAGCAAAGGTAATTTTGAAAGGTGGAATCATAGCTTATGAAACGCCCCAGAGAATTTTCCTGATGCAAAGCTAAGAAGACTTTGTGATAATTTCTTAGGAGCTGGCCTCATTCCAAGTTGGATTTTAAACACAGATTATAAGGCAAACACCATCCCCCACAAGTATTAAGAAAGAAGAAAATAACAGAATGGGGGCTGCAGAAATGGTGTCTATTGTGGGACAAAAACCTGTCAATCAACCAAGTTGACAGGCATCAGAGATTGACAGACAGGCCCTCTCTCCTGACTTCAGTTATCTGGGGGAATGGGAAAAGTGTCTGCAAGAACAAGTTAAATTGCCAAAGTCATTACCAGTCACCAATTACCAAAGAAAAGATAACAAGGTGTATTTTAGAAAAATCGATGCAACAACATGCATTTCAATAGAGTGAGTTTTTCAGAACTTTAGAAAACAAAATGAACTATTTAGGGAATACATGATGGTTTTTTCATAGAATACCAAGCACTTTACTGTGCCAGCAGGCTTTGGAGATTCATCACTATTCTCCCTATATTTTGTATCAAGTCCAAAGGTCAACCAACAAATATGTCCCTTTGTCTCTTCTTAGTCTTAACCTACAGAAAGAAAGTAATCTCTCTCTCCCAATGGTTAATTCTAGGTTCTGTGCTTGGAAAAACTAGAGTCCAAACAACATTTTGGTTCCCAAGTGCATTTATTCTCGTTACAAGAGAAAATTCTATTATGTGTTATTAAATTATTAAGAAAAGACCATAGGATCTTGATATTTTCTGCCAGATTTAATTTTTTCATTCACCTAGGCTGAAAAGGCCCTTTATGAATTGTGTTGGACCCACTGCAATACCTTCAGACAGGCTGCCTAAACTTGGAGTACCAGATTTCTCTCACATCACTCTATTCAAATTTTTTCTGTAGTCATGACCTAAATCAAGTGGAATGAAATTTATTCTGACACAAAAATTAAGAAGCCAACAACTAAGGCTCTGAGAAAATAAAGTCTTTGCTGTGCTGGAAGGAGGCAGCCCCCTTGTTTCTGTCACCTTCCCTCTGCCAGCATAATCAAGAGCAAAGCAGGACAAACCTTTGCAACATAAATAAAAGTGCTCACTTACTGTGAATTTAAGTGTACTTGCCTTCAGATTTTCCAAGTTCTCTTAACAGTAATTAAATACCACTGCAAATATGTTGAGTGCATAAAATGTATTAATTTTTTCTAGATTGCTGCCCATTCATTCTTGTTGAAGTATTCCAAGTGCTTTCCTTTTAATTTATCTGGCATTAGGTGGTCACTTTCAGGAGGTTCCAGTGGAAACAAAAGGAGTTTTTCTACTACTCCTGACCCGGCTGTGGTGTGCAAGAATGTGATTATAGCCTGCATTGGATCCACAGACAGCCCTTCACAAATATCTCAGGTGTCATCTCTGCCTCCCACTGTGTCCAGTAACACACAACCCAACCCAAATCTCCTTCTGCACCCTTCATCATGGCCCATGCAGGGAAGTGTGGCAGCTGCTGCTCCAGGATTTACTGCATACCTCTTGGATATCTGCTCAGGATTGTGGTGACTTCTGTTCATCTTTCTGCCTTGTGTAACTTTTGTGGCTCCTTTAAAAAAAGAAAAATTACTTTGCAATCCAGATTGATGATCCCACATGCATCTTACACCCTTAAATTCCTGCAGCTCTCTCATGTAGTTTTTTTGGACAGCATACAGGAAAGAACTTAACACTTCACCTCAAGAGCCACTTGTTTGCATGTGTGCCACACACCAGAGCATATCTCTGTGCTTTCAGTGAATCACAGAATTATAAACTGGGTTTGCTTGGAATGGAAGGGATCTCTGGAGGTCATCTAGACCCCATCTCAGCTCAAATTAAGTCTAATCAGACCAGCTTGCTTAGGTACCTATCTAATTGCCTTTTGTGAACATCTCCAAGGATGAGAATGCACCAACAGGGTTAGGGAAAAATATTTTAGAAATATTTTATTGTACCTAAGTGGAATGCTCCATGTTCCAAATTCTGCCCACTGTCTCTCATGCTACTGCTGTGCACCCTTAGCAAGAGTCTCTCTCTGCCTTCTCTTAGCTCTTGACTCAGTAGTATTAGGACAAAAATATTCAGAACACTTACAGTGAGAGGAGGGGGAAAATACAAGACTGAAAACACTCAGGGAACATCTCTCAGAATATACTACTCAAGAGCTAAAAGTTATTTAACTAGCTAAATTAATTAGCTGAATTACAGCTGGGGGACCATAATGCTTCCATATTTCTAACAATAACCTTGCACAGATGTGCATTCAGAAGAACATGAACATTAGTTCTCCTTAACACCAGAAAAATGCCTCTGCAGAGAGCATCTAAATCCTGCTGAAGATTTATTTTGTTGATTTAACCTTGTACTGGTCATCTCTAGCAGGAAGATATCCCAGGAACTTTATGTGTTATTAAATTACTAAGAAGAGACCAAAGGATCTTGATATTTTCTGCCAGATTTGGTATTTTTTATTCACCCAGGCTGAAAAGGCCCCTCATGAATTGTGTTGGACCCCCAGTTTATGACCTTGAGGTGACCAGCTCCTCATAGCATGTGTGGCTCTGATCTTCAAGGGAAAGCCATCTCTGGCACTTAGCAATAAATCTGAACAAATGCCAAAATCAACATCCTCTCATCACACTGAAGAATAGGAAGATATCAATCCTGAAAATGCTTTCTATTGATATTTTTTCTTAAGTTTCATTAGACCTTTATTTTTAATGAAGCTTAGGTGCAATATAGACTATTTTCCACTAGCCTGCCTGCACAGGGCCTTTGGAGGAAAATTTGCTTACAGGGAATACTCTAAAGCAGCTTTAGTATAAAGTATTAACTGAAGTATATTACACTTTCATTTAGAACATTCAATTGTTCCTAGCCTCAAGGAGACCCATATTTAGCAGCACATTCCAGACTTGTAGCACAACCTTTGCCAACACTTGAGACTCTTTTGGAGGATCTTCATTTACGCTCTTGATCCTCTGCAGTCTCCACACCCAGGCAGGCTGGCATTTGACTCAGGTACCTCTGCCTTCCTGCAGAACCCTCACACCAGATAATTTGATCGAATCAAAATTATTTCCATACAATTATAAAACATAACAGACCACAGCACAAAATATAAAACCTCCAAAGCAGCTCAAAGCTAATTAATTTCTATTACTAGTGAAAGAAGAACCACTTAGCGTGCCTTTTCTTATTTAAATTACCATTGACAGCACCTGGGGTTTTTTGTTGTTGTCTTTTTTCACTCTTGGGAACTCCTGTTACAATACTAGTTAAATCCTGTATGACTAGAATTTATGAAGATAAGGCAATTACCATTACAAAAACAATCCCAGGTTACAATTTATGGCAAAAAAAAAAAGAGTTATGATGTTCTGTTAAATCATTCAGTGATTCATTACATACTTACTTAAACCTTCTAGTTGTGAAAATTGAGGGCTAATAGGTGTCATTGCATTCAGTAATTAATTATTTTGTTTCATTTATGGATATTTCATCTATATATTGTTAAGCAATAATGCAACCTAATAAACAGCAAGTGTACAAGCCCTGTAGCAAGCATGTAATCAATATAAATGACCAACAGGAAAAAGCACAATTCCATAAAGCTTTGATTTCCACTCACAGTAATGGCAGAGTTAAACCTGTGTTCAGAAGCAGCTTCTGACTGAGGTCAAAAACTGTCCAGCAAGAGTTGGTTTTGCTGGCAGAGAACAATTGTGAGTGTGGCCTTAATTAGAGGGCACATTTCCTTGGTATTTTGTACCTGAAAAATCATTCCAAGAATTCAACAAAAAATATAAACTATGAAAAATTCTATCTAAAAGTTGTGATTGAAGCTGTCTGAATTGCAGCATTGCCTTGTCTGGAAGAACCATGCTATACAGAAAGAAAAAGGGAATTATCTGTTCTGGATTGGGGACCTGCCTGAAGTAGCTCACTTCATTAATAAATGCCTGATTATGGCACACAATTTTATAATGCCTTTATTTAGATATACAGAGTTTTGGATTTTTCAAGACAATCTCCTTTGCCACCCACTTTTCAAATCTGTGGTGAAGGAAAATACCCATTATGTCTATAAAAAATTTAGATGCTAAGGAACTAATTTCATAACCTTTCTTTAGTTTAAATTTATTACATTCCACTGGCTGTTTTTGACTTTCCCCATGGTTCAGGCTCACATTTCAGAGCTACCTGATCTCTCTGGAGGATGTCTCTGTGAATATTTATTAACAAGACTGCAGGAATTACCTTCTATATTAATCATCTTCTGTCAAAAAAATGAAGGCCAGCAAGCAACCCACTCCAGCTGTGGAGCAGTCAATAGATTTGTTTTTCTTAAATAATTTAGGAATTTCTAAGTCAACTTTCCCCAGTAGTAATTAATAAGAAGCTTGTCCACTGTTCTTGAATGCAAAGATCACAAAAATAGAGCCTGTAAGATAGAGAAGCTAGACCAAAGTACAGTGTGTCCATCTCTCATGTGCTGAGACAGCTAACTTTGGTTAAAATTGATAACATTTCACAATTGCTATCAATGTACAACTAATTTAGGAAATGTAATTAAAACAAAAAATTTACCTGTTAATTTCTGCTATTTTTTCTATTGCAATAGGGACCCAGTCTGGACCATGAGAAATACTGTGTGTCTGCAAATCCAGATGGAATGGAAGATAAATGAAGAGAATCCAAACAAACCCTTAAATCCCTCAACTAACATAAAAGATAACCAACAGATTCACTCCCCAAGATGAGTCTTGCAGGGCAGGAGAAGTTAATGTTGGAATTTCAGGTTTAATCCATTCCTAAGCAGGAAGAGCAATCACTTTGGCCTTAACCTCAGCTTTGAAAACACTGTTCTGCATACATGCTGTTTCAACATTTCTGGGTTGCAATTCAGCATCAAATAATCAATATTCAAGCCTGTTCCCCTTGCAGCCTCCCTGACACACCAGACTGAATTCCACCTTCTACAAGAGCGCTGACACCGTTTGAAATTGAAGAACAAACTTTGCATATCTCTATGTTTCAAAGAACATTTATATGCAATACAGATGATATGTTATGAATTTTTGCAAGTTCTTGGCATATGCACACCAGTTTTCATTCTTTCAACTGCTGTCACTACTTCCTGTGTTTCCCAAACAGGAACAGGAGTACAATACTGTAAATGCTACACACACGCAAAAATTCAGATGCTGATAGAATTCCCCATGTCAGAAAACATTTGCATGGTCAAATTAATAGTCTCTGTATTATAGTTTTAGCAGAATTTTTGAGATTTTCTCCACTTTTGGTGCAGCAGAGCTGCCCCAATCAGGAATCCAAACACTTTCTGCTGTTTTAAAACTGATTTCTGGTACAATGATAGGCATAACCATAATTTTGTAGCTGGCATGTACTGGAGGCAATCTGCAAATATAATTCCATGAAAAGGTATTTTATCTTCATTCAGATAAGCTCTCTGCTATCCAGAACATTGCTATAATTCCTTAAACCTCGACTGGGAGTTCATTAGCAAAAATTCTGCACAACAGAAACATATTGGAAAATATATTTAGACAGGTGTAAAAGAGATGGGATTTATCATCTCTGTTTTTTCAATAAAAACTTCTTCAACATACTCAGAAAATGAACCAGAAGAGAGTAAGATTTATTCCATTTTACTGCAAAATCCTACTCCAAAATTCTCAGTACTTTTCATGTCCTCCTTTTGTAACAATAGTGTGTTTCCCAGATAAAAGCAATTACAAACTGAATGTCCCAATTAAACATAGCAAAAATCATGTTTTACAGGGAGAATCTAGAGAGAGAGAGGTGCAGTGGCAATTACATTTTCTGTGTTAATTGAGCACATAAAGAGCTTAGGGAAGAAATCAAGAAGACAAGGCTATCCTGTAGCTTCCTCCAGAGATGTACCAAAGCTGCATTTTTTTCAGCCCTGGGATGGAAAAAACCCTGGGTTTTTTCTGATAGAACTGGAGGTATCTGTGACAGCTCCCTGAACTGTGGGACAAAAAGAAACAGATTCTTTTTAGAAGAAAACAAAAAACTGGAGGAGCCTTTTGTGCAGGTGTATGACTGCAGCTAAACCTGCACCAGGTGTCCCAGTCTGGCTTGACTCTGGCTCCCACTCAGCCAGCTGAAAGGCTCCTCACAGCCCTGAGAAACACCACAGGTCACTAGAGCAGCTGCTAAAAACCATCCTCAGCCTTCTTGTGGAGGACAAACCCAGCTCAGCGTGGTCAAGTCAGAATGTGCTGGCAATTACCAGTTTTGCTTGTCACAAACAAAACTTTGACAACACCGGTGACTAGCGCTGCGGTGCCTGCAGAATATTCCATTTTGTACTCATCATTTTCTAAAATCACAAAGAATTCCCAGATGTCATTCCAGTTGAGTAGAGAACTGCTATAACTCTTTGCACAGTGGTGCTTAACACAAGGTTTCTGACTGCTCTACCCTTCCTCTTGCCAAGAGTTCCTTCCTGTATATGTTCCTGTATATGCTGCTGCCCCATGGCTCCCCTCAGCAGTACAGAAATAGTTAAGGTCACAACAGAATGCTGCTATGTAAAGGAGAAATTTCCCTGTCCTTGCCTAAGTGAATGTCTGGGATTAAACTGACAGCCCACCTTAGTGATGGTGGAATAATTGGTTGTTCAGCTCTGTCCTTGTCAAGCTCTGACAGTTCTGCAGATGTCCTGCTCGGCTCTCCAAAGGTTAGCCTCAGCTGAAGCTGGTGTTCATTAATCATTCCTTCCTGACAGGACTCAGAGCAGCCCACATCTGCCACTCTGTCCCCCTCAATCCCTGATGCACCCAGCTTGTGTGTAATCACTGATGGTTTTCTTAGCAGGATACCTGATAAGGGAATATGCATTTAACTGGGAGACTCAGGGTGTTGCTTTCTTTCTTGGTAATTCTTTCAGCAAGGGGCAAGTAATGTGAATTTGGTGTCTTTGTTCAAGAGAGGCTTGTACAAAATGGGTGGGCTGGGTGGGTGTACAAGGAGTACACAGAATTGCATGCTTTTTACAGTGTCTCTGATGCCTTCACATAACAATTTTCAGTCTGTAACACCATGAAGGTGGAAGGAAGAGGTATTCACTAACCTTGCACGGGTACATGGTGGCTCCCTACAGCCCCTGAGTTGGAAGAAGTGAAAAAAAACCCACCATGGGCAGCTGGGGAAAGAAAGGCCTCAATACACTCTTCTGATCTTGTCATTTTTTCCAGCCATTGGATCTCTCTGGACTATAATATTTTCTTCACTGTCTCTTTGTGGAGACAGTGACTGAAAAATTCCATCACCAGCTCTGCCTTAACCCAGAAGAACTGGATAATTTTCAGAAGTTCACACAGGACTAATTTCTTTGGAGTGTTCTGACTGCTTTTACCAGAACCTGTGTCACTCATGAGTAGTATTCAACATAGAAAAATTAGAGAACCACTAAGATAATTCCCAGCAATTTCAAGTATTCACCAGAATACTTGAAGAAGTATTCAAGCATGCCCCAGAATAAACTGTACTTCTTACAGTTAGACAAAACCACAACTATATTACTGATGACTCTTGAGTAAATTGGAATAACCATCAGCACACAGACTGCCAGTGTGTTACAGTTGCCAAGACTGTGTATGAAATGAAATAATCGCGCACTTCAAAATCTTATTACAAGATTGCCCACTGACTTTTTTTAACCTGCTGGTGTTCATATGTGAGCATTGCAGGAATCATCATTTCAAATAATTGATTAACTGTCTAGCCTACAAAGTTTAAAAAGGAACAAACAAGGACGTTAAGCGATTAGCATTCTTCCATTTAATTTGCAAATCCTGTCTTCACAGCTAAAAAGCCAAATGCCTCAGGCTACATCTCAGGCACACAGATCCCAACAAGCTTGACAGTAGAAAGAAGGTGCTACAGAGGCACATAACTGACATGTGGGATTAAAGCAATCAACACATTGACCATTAATCACCACTGAAGGTTTTCCAGTGCACTCAGGGAACAGAGTGAGCCTGTAAGGCAGCAGCAGTGATGCTGAATTTCCAACTGCTGAGCCAACCCCCCAATGTGATTTGGGCAACACAAGCCATTATAGCAGCAGATCTTCAGTTAACTCAATTAAATCTTGGACTCAGATGAAAAGAGAAAAATCTAATGGACTGCCTTTCAAGTTCCACGACACTGACTGTACTGGGGAAACATAAATAACCAAACCAGGTCTAAATGATGTACTCATAACCAGAGCCCCCATCAGGTACAGCTCTTCTCCCATTGCTCAGCTGACAATGATACTTTGTGGTGCTGCCTCCAATGGATATATCCAATTTAACAAAATCTGAAGAGCAGGAGAAGGAATAACCACTTGCAAACTGTTTTGACTCTCTGCAGGACTGAGAGTGGTTGTCAGTCAGTCAGAAATGTGTGTGCTCCACTGCTGAATGGCACAAAACATGAGGAAACTATGGAGTCCCATCAGCCATGTCAATAACCTCATTGTTGGGGACTGCACTAGGACACAGAAAAGAAGCTTATAGGAGAAGGGATTAAAACACTGAATTGATGAGGACCAGTTCCATTGCTTTATGAATTATTTTCTCATTCCTGTTATCCCTATGCATTACAGAAGTACTCAGTGAATGCAAACCAAAAAGTTGGGAAATGACACCTACTTTGAGAACAACTTTGAAACCAAAAGCACAGACCCAGTAGAATATGGCTACAATTGTGTCTATAATCATTAAGCACAGCCAGACTTAAGGTGTTCACTATGATCTGTGCATGAATAACCGAAAGACCTCCTCCTAACAAAGGAGGACAACCTATCTCCCTGATTTTCCTTGAACTATTCATTCAATCAGCATTAATGATCAAATGATTAAATTAATAAGACTTTTTGAGTCAGTAAAAACTACATTTTTGTCATGCTTTAAGAAGGATTCTACAGGCTACTAAATTACTTGAGCAGCTGCATTAGATTATCTAGTATTCCAATAAAAAATATTGTCATTTATTCCTGTATTCTCAATGGCAGATACAGAAAATAAGGCACATTATCTGGTATTTTGAAAACTAGCCTTGTCCCTGTCTTTCTGCTTCCTGGGTTTATGCTCCCTCATATCACCACACACTTCACTTACCAGTAAAATGGTTTTGCAACACTGACATATCTGAAGAAATCTTTTAAATACTGGGACTTCAGACAAATAGACATATGTGTACAGTGACTTTTTTTATTGTGCTCCCTCTGCTGGCTCTGAAGAAATCACAGGTGGAAAAAAACTATTTCCAGAACTTCACTGATACCTGTGCTTACCAATACACAAAAGCTGGGTATTGAAAATGCCCCAATATTTTGGTTAAAAGTTCCTAACATTCAGAGAAAGAGACCTCTGTGTTTTTCCAAGGAAAAAGAAGGACAATACCAAGAGCAAGGAGCTGTCTAAAGCTTAGGAAAACTACAAATAGTGGGGGAAACAACACCCAATTGCAGCAGCAGCAGCAAGTTCTTCACAGAGGGCAAAGAATTAAGATAGCCCAGTGTGCAGGAGAGACTCCTCTGGCATTTGGGATCTCTGTATAGGTGGAGCTGTATGGATAAAGACTCCAGAAGGTGTTAAGTGAAGGGAAAAACAAATATTTGTCTGATATGGTATCCCTTTAAACATCAAGTGTCTGGCCTGTGGAAAGGCAGCATTATGAAAAAGCAGCAGTGACATTGCCAGAAATACAGTTAAAATCACTGTGTTGCAAGTCAAATATAAAATATTCTCTCTTATGTTCCATACCTACATTTTACACTTTAACCAGTCTTTCTATCTTCTGAAAATATGTGCAATATACAATATGTGCAATATATAATATATAATATGTGCAAAATAAAACAAAACTCACCAGTATGACAGTACTTCAGGCAGTGGCAAAAGCTACTTTTCTCCATATATTGGCAAGATCTGGCCTGTTTATGTGCCCTACACATTCTCTGGGCAGACAGACAGAATTCTGTCCCTCAGGAGAAGCACAGGGAGAAGAAGAGAAAACAATCTTTATCTCTGCTCCTTTGTTCTCCCCATGTGCAATGTGGTGTGGAGATTGTTCACCTGCAGTGATGGCTGGGTTGGATTCTGGTGAAGGTTGTTTGGGGTCAGTGACCAAGGGGATCCAGCTGGGTTGGACTCTCAGCAGAGTCACGAGTTTGAGTTAGATGGGTAAGTAAGAAATAAGTATGTAGAATAGTATAGCATCTCTTTAAATAGTATATTAATGTAATATAGTATAGTTTTAATAAAGCAAATCCTTCAGCCTTCTGATCTGGAACCAGACATCATCATCTCTTCCCAGCTGGGGTTGCTTTTTTTACTATATGTTTAGGCATATACCACACTGTCACAAAATAAAAAACATTTGACCACAGACCCATTTCAATGTAAATGTCATATTAAGATCATGAGAATGAGCAAACTTGCCATCCTTAAAAAGCTGTTTCCTTGCTGGTAAATATAATTAAATGTTTTAGGTCCATTTAGAGAAATCAGACATCAGGAATATAAAACCCTGAGTTCTTTGTGGGAATATCAGGGTTTTTTTCCCCCTTTAGTAAAAATGCCAGTTTCATAGTGCCCTCCCCTTTCTTTCACTTTCTCTTAGATGTATAGAAAGGCCTTCATGAAGAGCTGTGACATATTTTGTGGATCATATATAACACCCTCAAGTGTCCCAAAGCATCAGCTGAGAGAATTCAAATCACACCTCTCCAGGTAAGCTGCAACACATGAACCCAGTTTCTCAAAATACACAAGCCATAGAGCAACAAGCATCATGTGCATTTCGTGTTGAAAGCAATCCAGAATTAAATAGGTTTTATAATTTGATTAATAACAACGAATGATAATAACATATTATATTTATTATATATAATATAGATAAATAAATATATTTATAATATGTGTAAATATATTGTTATAATATTCTATAGTAATAATAATTTATAATTTTATTATCACCTCAGCTCCTCCATACAGGGAAATTCAAGGACAGTAGCCTGACCTGCTTTGGACCACTTCAGAGCAGTGGGTTGGACAGCAACTTTCAGCTGTCTCTTCCCATTTATATTAAACTTTGATTCTATGTTTTGTTGAAAGTTCAGCCTGGGTTGAGATACTGACGTTGTGAATTTTTGGGACACTACCAATCCCAGAGTAATGGGATTGTTATTTTTTTTTTAATTGCAATTCATTATAGATATGGTGACTAAAAGCTAAGAGTATTTGGAATTTTAACCAATATGCATTGCTAAAAACTGCAGATCTGCTTCTCGTGTTGAATGACAGATTTTTTTTTCTTTCCAGACAAGTCCTGTGTTTTGCAAGTTTTGTGGAAGACAGTCTGGTTTTTATACCTTCTAGTATGAGACCTGGTCGCTGATTGTCTATGAAAATAAATCTGATCTGACATTCAAAGAGGGATTAAACATAATCCAAAGTACAATTTTTTGGATGGCTATCTAACATCTTGTCTATGTAAAAATGTCATATGTTAAATGGCTTGGAAACCATGACAACACCAGCTCTCTAGAGCTCACACAAGCTCAATCAAGCCATAATCAAGGATTTCCTTACATGATTGTCTATTATCTCCTTCTCAGTCAGAGATGCACATTAAAGGAGTGAAAAGATCAGAGTGGAATCACCAGTATTAATTACATGCTAGACTAGACCTGTCTTCCTGGAAGTGCTGTCAAAAAGAATTTGGAGTACCTGTAGGACATTCAGAGTAGTCCTCTGTTAATTCTGCACAAATTGTAAAACCAAAATAAAAAAGATTAGCACAAGTCAGGGTTACTGAAATTATATTAAGCTCTTCATATTTGATAAAAGAGAAAGTCTATTCAACTCTGTGAACACAGATGCATTCCATAATGTTTATTATGTCCTTCTAATGATGAGAAGGAGCAATTACAGCAAAAGTGAAAAGTGGTTATGATGAAGAACAACAATTTAGACTAGATCATTCCTGAGTATATTTATCAGAATAAAGGTTTGTTAAAGGAAGTACAGTCGCTTTAAGCCTGTACTAAAGAGAAGTCAATTTTTTTTTTCTTTGTCAGGCTGTTTGAAAAGGCATAGCCTTCTTTAGACTTATTCTTTAGGTTCTGAAACAATTCAAGCTAAAAAAGAGTTCATTAAATACCTATTTTCCCTATGTCCAAAGAGAAAAATTAAAAAAAAAAAAAAACACTAAAACCAAAAAGAACAGCAAAAAAAAAAACATATTATGTGATTTGTACTGCCAAAGAAAGTCACACAAGAACAAACAAATAAATATTAACAACAAACAAATGCAAAAAGCATGCGAACTACTCATGGATTTTTCATGAGGTGAAAAAGAAATTTGTCAAATTATTTGCTCTCAACTATTCACTGTAATTATGGCCACTGGCAGGCAGTGAAACAAATGACTTGGACTGATGATTTCTGAGCTTTTCAGCATATCCTTCCCATGATCTCAAGGAAAAAAGGCATTTTGCTGAATTTGTAAAGGCATATGTTTTGCTCAGGCCACAGTCAGTGCATTGGCCTATGACTCTAAGTCAAAATCTTACTCTTGTTGTATTCTACCACTCCAGAAATACTGTTTTAATGTTCAAGACAAAAGCCCTTCTATAATGCAACAAGGTAGGCAGACAGCAATCCTAGGCTCTCACACTGAGTAAAATGCAGCCAATCTTTTTCTGTTCATCTGCAGCCAATCTTTTCTGTTCATATGAAAAATTTTGTAGCTAAACTTCATAAAAGTTCATCAGTTCTTTCCTTATCCTATGCATCCACTGATTATATTACTCAAATTTATGATTCTGCCTCCAGAGGTTTTCCCAGTTTTGTGTATTCTTTTCAGTCCTTACACCTTAAACTTTTTCCTGTACCAAAAACTTGTTCTTCATCAACCTATTCCAAACAAGTAAAATAGTTGGGTTTTTTTTTTCCTTCTAGAATTTCCTTTCCATGATGAGATTAGGCATTTGAGGAGGAACAGAAGCTAATTGTTATCTCACATTCCTCTGCCATTTAAATCCCCTGAGGGTGACCAGGGGAACAAGGAGACTTCATCCCCCAGACCCCACAGAGAGCAGCTGAAGGCACCGTGTGCTCCCTGCTTCTCCTCAGGGACAAATAATAAACAGCACACAGCATAATAATAATACATAGCATAAATAATAACAGAACACAGAACAACAAACAGAAAAAAGCATTGCTTTCATATAATAAAGTCTCCCAAACCCTCTGCAATTTATGACAAAGTGGACAGTGTATCATAACTGAAAATAAAGTTTCTTGCTTCTGAGCCACAGCGTTGGTGACCAGTTGAGTTCAGCACAGTGCAACGCTGCACATGAACATGGAAATGAAAGGGTTGCTAATAGAAAAAACTGCCTGCCATCAGTATTGACTTAATGTGTCAAAAATTAGCTTTGTGGGTGCAGTCTTAACACTCTACTTAACGGAAAAGACAAGCTTCAGAATTGTTTGGCATGGTTCTAAGGACATACCTGCTTTTTAAAAAAGAAAGAGTCAGCACTGCGATCAGTGATGCTTTTCTGAGAGTAGTAATTGGGCTACAGCTAGGCTTCTCAAAATATATTCATCCATAAGTGAAGAGTTGAGAGGAAAAAATATATCTGGAAACCTGAATAAATATTTTCATAATTACAAAACATATATCAACAAATGGATCTGCTGCTCCTCTGGGAACATACTGCATACATACTGCATACTGTAATCCCTGCTACATTTCCCTCCATTTTTAAATAAAAACCTGAACTTTTGCCTCATTACATGATAATCTAACCAAGAGAACTATTAGTACAAAAATCTGTTACAAAAACTAAACCAAAACAAACCAATAAAATGGTCACCTTTGGTGAAAACCCCCTGACTGACACTCTGAGAGTTTTATAACCATTAACTGGAGAAATTTTAAAGCCTTGTACAGATAAAACAATACATTAATTTAGAGAGTTGCATTTCTCACATTGATCAGCTTGTGAAAACGTCCCCAAAGAAACTTCTCAATGCCTACATCAAGCTGATGATCAGGCAGTTCATTGTACAACTTCTCAGGTTTTAAATGCTTCTTCCAGGGCTTTAAACTGACAGGAATCAACCCAAGTCAGAAGCTGCATTCATAAATGTGTGTAAAAAGAAGCAATTTCAGGCAGTATTTGGGTTCTCTGAGAGTGGAGTGACAGCGCAGAACTGCGTCACAGAATTGTTCTTTATCCTGGCAAGGACTCTCAGGGCATTTACAGAATGAAATAAGAATGAATATGAGCAGGAAAGCTGGTGGTACTGTTACATAAGCAAACTTACTGTGGTTTAACTAAAGAATCACAGATTCTATACACTGTGAGCTGTGCATGCAAGGGGAGCATGAGCTGGCTACTGAGCACTGACCTTGCTGTCACATATTTCAATTCTTATCACAATTTCATGCTGATGATACCATAGAACAACATTATTTTCCTACAGAAAATTGACCAAATAACAACTTTCACTTAGAACATGGTCTGCCAAACTCACAGCACAGATATTCTCACAGCAGCAGGCTTCATAGGAGCTGCAAGATTACTGCTGCTGCATGCTTTCCCCCAACATAGAAATGTGTGGGTTTGATGTTTGATTTTAACTATTGATTTAACTATTTATCAAGTGAAAAATTCACCTCAGTGCTATGGAGTTTAGGTTTTTAAAGCCTGTGACAAAAAATGTGTCCCTACAGGAAAAATAGAGAAAAATATCATTAGGTCCCCATTAAGTTCCAGTCAAATGGGCCTACAAATTAAAAAGATCAGGGATATAAAGAAAAGGGATTGCTACAACTTTCTGGAATGTTTCCTTTTAAATTTAAGTGAATTAGTTTCATCACTTCTAGGATTGCACCCATATAAACATCATCTCTTCTTGTCACATAGGTTCCTACAAGCTCCCCCCACACCAATGAGTGTCACATCTGCTAGAGCTCCCTGATTGCAGGAGCATCTCTAGACAAATCCTTCCCATGAGAGGCTTTGTGGCAGCACATTTCTCTCTCTCTCAGGATTTTTCATAGAGGTGCACGGAGAGAAATGAAAGAGAAAACAATTTCTATTTCTGCTCCTTGTTTTTCCTATGTGGAATGTGTTTGGAGAATTGTTTACCTGGAGTGATTGCTGGGTTGGAGTCTGGTGAGGATTGTTTGAGCCTGATGACAAATCCAATCCACCTGGGGCTTGACAGAGAGAGGGTCACGAGTTGTGTTAGAGATAGAGAAAGTGGTATGTAGTTTTAGTATCTTCCTTTTTATATAGTATATTAATGTATTTTAGCATAGTTATAATAAAGAAATCATTCAGCCTTCTGAATTGAGTCAGACATTGTCATTTCTTCCCATTGGGTTCGCCTGCACTTACAATAAGGCTTAGCTTAGGTTAAAATCTGGGGTGCAGGGATGCCAAGTTTGCTGTAAGGTGGGCCAAGACTACCCCCAGCCCTTTCCTGGCAGCACTGCACTGCCTGCTCAGCACCTCCTGTTCTCAGGAGCTGCCCGAGTGGCCAGAACTGGCAGTAATTGCTGTTGACATTGTTCAGAGCCTTGCCTCGCTGCCAGAGACAAACCTTTCATTCATGAAGAAGTGCTTGTTAGGCCAGTGCTGGACTCCAAACCCACTTAATTAAATTTAAAAAAAAAAGAAAAAAGAAATAAAAGAAGTTGCTGGGTTCTGGTGGGAAATTTGCACACAAAGGCTGGTGTCTGAGCCAGTCCCCCACCACTGTGTCTCTCAAACAGTTTTGCAACACCACAGGATCTCTCTCCTCCATCCCTTTCCTTCCAGGCACTGCCAAGGCGGTGGTGACCCTCATTAAGAGACCAGTTCGTTATGGAATGTTTTCCCCATGATTCACTAACAGGACTTTTCTCCCCATCAATCAAGGGCTCACAAGTGCTCTGCAAGTGCTCTCCAAGGGCTGATGGCTTCAAGAATTTTAGCAGTAAAACGTGTAAACAGGTACATAGAAAAAGCTCCCTTTGAGCAGTTATGTAAACACTCCCAGTGCAGTGAAAAAACCTACCAGATGAAACTGTCAAGTCAGACTCTCATTTAATTGTGCTCACATACCCCTTTCTGAGCACCAGTGGGTCAGATAGTCTGGAGAGTGATGGCAAACACACAGTGCAGGGCTGAGAACAGCCAGGGCACTACAAAGATCAGCAAACAAGCTGCTTCATGGAGAGGGCATCAGGAAATGGAGTAAGAACTGAACACAATGCCTGAACAGATTTAGCTTTGCCCTCATCTGGCACTTCTTGGTTTTTGCCTTGGCTTTCTAATTCACATGATTTTTTGCTGTTGTTTGGTTTAGGTTTTTTCCTTGTTTATTTATTTGTTTGTTTTAGCATCTATGTAATTTTAATCCTTTGTGGACAGCAGACACAGGTCTGACTATTACACAAAATAATACAAATTGACAGTATTAATGATGGATTGCAACTGCATCTCAGAGAGAAGTAACTAACTCCATGGAAAGTATCTACATGGAAAGTATCTAACTGCAAATATTGCTCTTCCTCTGTACCTCATATCCTTTTCTATATCAATAAAAACCATCTGTTCTATACTAATAAATCGTCACTGAATAATTTTTCTTTTCTATGGTAAGGAATGTTCCAAGTAATATTACCTGATTCTGTATGACAGCTACCTCCAGTTGTTTCTGCATAATTCTCTGCTATAATTCAATATTGATTTACATACAGTGAAATGTTTATGTCATTATGTGAAACAGAAGACATTAATAGCAACAATACTATAGTATTTTTTTTGAGATTTCATGTAGTCAAACACTGAAAAAATTAATTAAGCTAGGAGCAAAGAAAAACTTTAATCTGCCCCACAAATTACAACACCCTATTCCTAGATGTGTTTATCCTATTGTTTCTATCCTTACAAAATCCTTAATATTTTCTACAGAAAAAGGATTACAGATAAAATTAAATTTATCTGCAGATAAACACTTCTTGTCACTCCTCTTGAGCTGTCATTAAGAAAATATTTAAGTGATATGAGCACAGGCACTTTTGATACGCAAATATTTTTCAAGTGTGTCCGTTGTCCTACAGCCTAAAAGGTGCTGAACTGAAAACTGCTCTTACACCCCTGATTTCTGCTTGTCATAAAAGACATTAGGCTCTACTTGTGTCATCAGCCCTTTAGATTTCAAAACATAAATATTTCAGAATCTTTTGCAGTACAGTTATAAAGCTCCTGTCTCCCAACGACAAATGAAACAGCAATGCCATGCAGTGAGCTCTCTTTTTTCAGTTGTTTTCTTTTTTTTTTGGTTGTTGACACCTTTTTTCAATTTTGATAATACTGCTTTTCGGATGTTAAGCAAAAAAGGAGGTAAATAGGCTTTATGTGACTCTGCTGCAGAACTGAATCCATAAAATGGAGTAATGCTCTTCTTTGACTCTTAATTAGAACTGAATAAAGTTAAAATTATTAGTTTATACCTTGCCTTTTTACTTACCTATGTTCAGAAGAGGCTGGGAGCATCAATTTGTCCATCAGTCCTATTCTACATCTCTCCTCAGCTAAAACAGACTAAGTACAAGCACAAACCCAAGATCACTTCTGAGGCTATTAATTATAATTCTTATATATTGCACGTCTCATTGTATATTACAAAATCAAGGAGGTTTCAATATAGAAAGTTCCTTTTAATCATGCTAACAACAAAGAAATGTACCTCATACTGTAAGATCAATTTCCATTTAACAGATTCAAGAGTTAAAATTAACCTCTGTAAAATATTTTTTGGTGCTAAACTGAAAACCTTCAGAAATCTCTGTGAAGAATTTCAATGTCAGATAATCCTGGAAGGAGCTTTGTACAATCTCATAAAGTGCACAAATGATAATTTGCAACAGCACATGCAGGACCATGCAGAAAAAGAGCACACAGAAGTGCCAAACTCTCAACTTATCCTGTTAAAAAAAGGTAGCCTGGACAACAGCAGGACTGGTGATAAAAACAGTTCAGGATACCTTGAGTCTAATCCAAATTTCAAACCCATCTTTTGCTAAAATGTAAAGAGAATCTGAATTTTTTTTTCTCCACCTCCCTTGCAACTTGCAGTGAAATGTAGATAGAGTTGTAGACCTCAAAGATCAAATGCATTTTGCAGGAGAAAGAGAAGGCAAAAAATACCAAACTATTTTGACAAGAACATTTTTCTAGTAAAAATTATTTTGAGTCCATGAAAAATATATGTTGTTTAAAGAGCATACGATTATTTTTAAAAGTATCTCTGTGAATATCTGTGTGCCTATCTGTATCTAGAAGGAAAAACACTTCCCTTGGACAATTCAGAAAAAGATAAACAGTCCAGTTATATCCCTTATTATTCAGTTATATCCCTTATATCCCTTGTTGTGATTTGCTTTCTGAGGAGTTTGGGAACCTCAAATTGCTAATTACAGCATTTTCATACAAAAATAGCTTCTTACCTACCCACAGTATACAGAATTCCCAGAAACCAGATGAGATACACTATCATATCTTTAAAGTGTTTGACTGGTAGTGACTTCAAAAACAAATATTGTGGTCCTTATAAAACAAAACCAACCCCAAATTGTCACATTACTAATAAAAAGCTTTTGCCCATGGCCCTTAACAATATGATAATTTATTTAAAACAGATACAATCCTGAAAGTGACCCACTTAAAATTATTAAAAAGATATGGTGTTTATTTTTGCTGTCCATAAAACATGCAGTGGCTTTTGAATATGCAGACTCTTCAGATGTAATTAATATGATTGGCTTCTACTGGAATACAATCTTCTGTGTTTGAGGGATTTGAATACAAAAACTAATCAGGTCGATTTAATATGCTTGTGAAAAAATCATCAGCTTTTTTTTTTTCAGTGCAACTGGCAATAATGCTGGTACTAATCCCCTTTCCTGAGAAAATAATTTAAATTTCCTCAGTGAAGCAGGAAATCTTAAGAGCATGGAGTCAACCTGATAAATGTGGGATGATTAACAAGGAAGAAATAAAAGCATGTGTCCATTTATAGTAACAATAAACATGTCATTTAATTAACCAGAAGGTTTTCAGCAAGTGTTATGGACAATTATTTGACCATCACAGCACAGCTTCATCAACCCAGCCCAATATGCACAGTTCCACCAAATGACCTGCAAATATCTAACCTTAAGGAAAATCTAGAATGCAACTAAATGTGTTCTGACATCAGCAATTAAACTAAGCAGGTTTGATCACTTAGCACAGAAATCAATACCTATAAACTGTTGTATGTTTAAATGTGAACATTTTTCTTTTCTAGTGGTTAAAATGCCTCCAGCCACCTCAAAATACTACTCCTGATACTGTTCACATTACTAGATGCTCTAGTATTACACAATAGTTGAAATCTTCCTCCCTCCCTCTTCCAAAACATAATATTCTACATTACAAGATACAGAAAAATCCCCCAAATTTGAAATAAAGCAGGAAAAATCAGAGCCAGATATTTGGAACTATAGGCAATTTTGCCCTGTTTGAATGCAAACAATGAAAGAATTTGGTAAACTTTGAATCACCAGCAGGAGTTTTTAAATACTAAATATAAAGCTCTGATTTACTTTGATTCACCCCCCTCCTTTACTAAAATACAGACAAAATGAACATTTTAATGCAGGACATGGTTCTTACTCTGTAAGAAATATGGTATTTTATTTTGTTGTGAATGTGCTAAAATCCTCGTTCCCTCTGATGTACATATTTATTTATTAGCTGAAAAAAAAGTTTAAAACATACACCAAATTCCCAAAATAATCCCTTAAGAATCCGAAGCACAGCAGAAAGGATGGTTTAATTCTCAGCTCCTGCTAGATGGAAGAAAACCTAACAACTAAATTCCAGAAAAGGACACTGAGTCTGCAAATCAGAAAATTCTGTGAGAAGAGTGATGAATTACTGGAAAAGATAACCAAGAAAACTGACTATCAGTGTTGCTTTTAAAAATTAATTTCTCAGGGGTAATTTAAGGCATAATTGACCTACTGAGGGTGGGGGAATGGGTCAGATGTTCTCTAGAAATCCTTTCCGTTTTCCATGGTATGGTTGGAATTTCTATTTTGTTTTGTATTGGGCTTTTTTTTTGGTGTTTGTTTTTGTTTGGTTGGTTGGTTGGTTGGGTTTTTTTGGTTTTGTGGGGTTGTTTTGGGGGGTTTTTTTGGTTTTTTGGGGTTTTTTGGGGTTTTTTAAGGTTTTTTTGTTTGTTTTGGTTTGGTTTGTTTTGTTTTTTTTTGTTATTTGTTTTTTGGCTTTTTTTTTTTTAACAGTGATGCACACAAAAAGCAGGTAGCAGGTCTCCAACAGCCCCAAAAATGAAAAAAAAAAACCCCAATAAAAACCAAAAGAAAAAAAAAACAAAAACAGAGGGAGCAACCGAGAGCTGAAATATGGTCACATAGCAAAAAACAAAGAATTGATAAGCACATCTGACACTGTAAGCAAATTCCCTTGTAGTATATTTTTATAAAAAAGTGGTTCCACCTTCATTGCCATGCTATGTGCCTCTGCCACTTGTACTTAAGGTCTTCAAGATCTTTGTAGTTCGAGGCCAGAAAAATCCACTTTCACCCGGGCTCCTGCGGTGTAACAGTGACACCCAGTGACAAGTTCCCACTGTAACTTCCTGGGAGCATCCAGAAAATGCCATCACCTTCCTGTTCCAAGGGAAGAGGCAAAAGGAGTTTGTCTGTGAGTTAAAAATGCCCTTTGTGCGCTGCCTGGGAGAGCTCAGGAAGGGCTCAGCCTGGCAGGAAAATGCTCTGCCTGCTAAGGCTTCATTCAAAGAATGAAGCAGGAATGAAATTTCTGTTTAGGTGCTCTGATGGTTTTCCTGGCATTCTCAAGCACAAGGATTTCACAATTATCTGGCCAAAAATGTGCATCAAGTTTAATCATGGCTGTAACAGTTATTCATTTGAGATTCTGAGATGAAAGTAAAATGAAGGAGTAAACCATTCTTTTGCCTGGACTACAAGGATTTCTAATCTGTAAGAAGCCCATTATGAATTCTCCTTCTCTCTTTTTTCTTTGAGGATTAAATACAATCATAAATCCCTACAGACATATGCACTGCATTTGCAGTAAAGTCCCCTTCCACAAGATCAAGAATTCTAATAAAAGACATAAATTCTTCCTCAACCTTGAATCACAGTGACAGCTTTTCAGTGCCCAGATTGCTGCGTGGTTAAAACAGAAAATATTCCACTGAAAACCTGTCTAGACCTCACATTATATATCAGGCTGTTGCTTTATCTTCAAGGTAGGTTTGTTTGCTTCTTCAATAATTTTTAGCAAATTAAAATGCCTGCTAAAGTAAAATGTATAGCACTTTTGGAATGGAGGGAAGCTGTATTTTTTTAAAGCATAAGCAGCATGCCTTAGGTGCACTCAGGTAAGAGCCTACCTGAGGCCAAACTGCAGAAGTTTACATTACAAATTGAAATCAGTAATTCAGGAGCTGTTCACATGCAATTAGTTTTAAAAATGACAACATATTTTACAGTATGGTGTAATTTTTAAGAACTTTCTTTCCCCTGTTAAATATACCAAATATGTACATGTGATAGTAATCTACATTTGAGCTGATAAATTAAAAGGAAGTGTAATGATCCAATCTTATCACTGGCACCAAAAGTATCCTAGCCAGAGATGAGAGAAGAAATGCACGGGGTGGTGATGGCCACTGGATCCCCGAGTGTGAACAGACTTCAGGAAGTGTCTGTCACAACTCATCTATTTTGATGTCCATTATGAAACCCTCCTGGGGTTAAATAATGCACAGATACAAGACAGTTTCACCTCCACTGGAAGGGTTTTAAAAATGAAATTAGACATGTTTTTGAGGCAAAATATTTTTGCAGTTAACTCCCCAGGTCTGCACATATTCCTACAGAATCTGTGGCCAAAGGAACCTCCTCTAAACCATTTCCCATCACCTCCTCTGAGCTGTCAGCTTCAATTGGGCTTTTCTTGCAGCACTACTTGTCCTGTACTGAGAGGATAGCAAACAAACAACTTAACTCATCCTTCTATGTTTATAACTGCAATCTAAAAACCTGTATTTAGTATTTTATCTACTTGCTTAAAAATCAGAACTGTTTCAACGTATTTTTTTCACTACTGCACATTTCAGACTGCTGAACCTTACTAATTTCCAGCATTTGTTTAATACATAAAATTATTTGGGTTATAATTTGGTTTTAAGCATTTATTTTATTTTTAAATAACCTTGCAGCTGGCATTAAAACAAATTGAATTCTTCTGAATGGAATTTTCCAACAACCTGTGAGAGCATTTTTAGGAAAAAAACTGTGTTCCAAATCAAATTAATGAAAAACCTGGAAAAGCATCTTGCTAGTTTGACCCAACTAGGAGCTGTATTTGATTAAAACCTGTCCTAAAGAATGGCTCCCTCTAGTGCAAATTGCCAGGAATCTGAGGTTTTTTTCAACCAGTTTTCTTAAATTGCACATTTTCACCTACCAGACCTCTTGTTTGAAATTTCAGTCCTTAACAATCTTGCACTGAATAAAACACCTGTGGTCAGCTTCAGTGTTTAATGTAATAAATACAGATTATGTTCAATTACACAATTTCTACCTCTCAGAAGGGATTTGATATCTAGAGTTCAGTTCCAGCAAGAAAGCACGTTATTTTAATAGAAATATAAGTACACAAAACTGCACCAGCTAATAACTGTTAACAGGCCACAGATATGGTGCTTTTGGTGCTCTTTTAATGACAGAATCTCTGCTCCCAGTGGGGTTTTGATCCTGTTCCAGCACTGGGAGCTCAGCATATTGGAGAACCCGTGCCAGTACAGCTGTCAAGAACTCAAGTTTGACTTTGCTAGAGATTTGAGCATAGCAATTGGATTTTACATGCAACAAACTTCAACAGGAACCACTTCTGTCCTTGCAGAGAGAGAGGAAGGCTTCATTCAGACATTTGTTCTAGACCACTACAGCAAGGATGAACACAAAACTCCTTTTCTCAAAGTATTAACAATGTCAAAAATCTATCTCTTCCACTTTCAAAAGGCTTTACCCTTCTCCTACTTACATTAGCTGCTAATTTGACTGGGATTTTTGTTTAACATTCTTACCCTCCACATTACCTGTGCTCCCCCAAGAGAGAAAGCTTTCAGAATGAGATTTTCTAGTCAGTCTATGCTTTTTGCTCTGTCGCTATAGAAATTATACCTTGTAACACATAATAAAGGGAAATATGTCTTCTCTCAGAAGTTTAATGTCATTAACACAAATTCATCACAGAATAGTAAGGAATAACAAAGGAAATCTTATTTGTAATAAAATAGAAGTATAATTTAGGGGAAAAAAAATGCTCAGAAGTGCCAATCCCGGCTGGGGAACTACAATGCACCATCCCCAAGTTCTTTGCAGTAGGGGTAATGTTTGAAACATCCATCTCTAAGTAGTACTGTTAGACACAGGGATTTATTTTAGATTTCCAGTAACAGATCTGTCAGACTCTGCAAGATCTCCCTCTCCAGATTATCTTCAAACATATCTGAGTGAAAGGGCAAACAGAAATTTGAAAGAGATGATTGATTCCTTTGTGGGGGATAGAGTTACCCACTGAGACAGGAACATATATGAATTCTGATTTGCAATCATTTCCACTATTTATGAGGTCACAGGACATGCTCCTGCTGAGCTCAATTTAGCAAGAGCTTTAGCAAGATCAATGCAGAGGGTATTACAATCACATTGACTTGGTGATGTCCAAACTACAACAAATTCATAACTCAAAACTATAAATAGACTGAAAAATAAAACTATTTCAGTACACAGCCAGATTAAATAGCTAAGATGCAAATAGAAATTAAATAATGGCCTTAAAGGCATCATTAATTATGAGTTTAAAAAAAAGGGGATGCAGTTCATGCACTTAGGCAGGCATGCTGAAGACAACAAGAACTTCAGGTGGTCGTGAATGCCTCACTTTAAAACAAAAATTCCACCAAACTGCAACAAAAAAACCCCCACCTCTCCTTTCTGTCACAGAAAGAGACATTTCAACCATAACCACTCATTTCTCTGCTCTGAGGACTATCCCACTGAATGACTTGCACGGGATTTGAATTTCAGTCTCCTTTCTTCCTATAAGAATTGTCTAATGATCCCTGCAATCAGGAGAAAGTTGATGACTATAAATATAGAATGTTCTGTAAGATTGTTTCTCTTTTGATTATGCATATCTAAACAAGCTGAAGCAAATATACACCTATATTTCATCTCCTTCCTATTAATTCATCTTTTTTTATTAGCCTTGAACTGATGTTTTATGTAAATTAATAAATTATATGTTCTTCTTTCACCTTTACAGGGATTTAAAATTTGCTATTTCCTAACTTTAACAATATAGTATTTGGATTGAAAGATCTTTAATATGTTGTACATGCCTCTATTTTCTTGTATGGGAAGCTTCCTTAGCTCTTCATGTCCCAGACTTTGGCAGGAATCTGTCCATAGAAAAAGCAACAGCAGTGGAAATGGAATCAAAATATTTCACTTAGTTATGTTGGGTTATTCTTTTCTTAAGTGTAGTCTTTGATTTCACTACACTTAGGTATATTTTATTGGTGTTTACAACGTGCATTTTAACAGAACTGTGAAGGGCACTGCAGACAAAGTTGAGAAGAAAATGCTTTTCTTCCTGGAAAACCAGCCTATAGGAAAAAACCCATTCCAGCAATTTAGTTTAGCCCTACATATAAAATAAGGGAAGCCAAGGTGCCTGCGCTGTTATTATTTTTTTCTGATGGTTTTGACACCAATGTGCTGAGCTTTATGGCATTCACCATTTCAGCAGTGGGGAGTTCCTACTAGGTATAGTCACAATACTCCTTAATATTTTCATTTTGATGTAATTTGCGGCCCCGGCTTTTTAAATATCCGCTCTGTAATAATGTTTAATTTCAGGGGTCACTCCGCCAAGGAGTATATTAAAGCCCATAAAACTCATTTCCAAAGCTCAAATATCAAACTGTGATCAGGTTAGGAGGGCAGCATCTGTGAATATTTCATCTTTTATCATGCTGATAATAAGGAGATGACAGAGGCACATTATTACAATGAGAGAATTGCTCATTTCAGCCCTGGCTGCTGGAAGATGGGGTCTGCAGTGTGCATTACTCAATAAAATCAATTCTTATATGAAAAGCAAGTTTACTGAGCCACCACTGTGTCTTATTTGATTGTAATGAATAATATATGGACCCAAGAGCTTGCTCATCTGGTAGGGAGAGGGAAAGGAAAAGGCTTGAGTTTGAAGGGGCATTTCAGTGTAGACAATAATTTATCAAAATTGTATTTTATTGTTCAGAAGCAATGTTATGGGACTGAAGTCTGTTAGACTTATAATTTTGAAAATAAATCTTAAATTTCCACTAACACTATGAAGGATATTAGCCAACAGTGAACAGTGTAAAACAATTTCCATCTTGCATTTGGTTATCTATGCTCAGCAGATAATGACCAACTAGCATGACAGTTTAAGGTTTACACAATTTCTGCTGCAATTTCTGTACTTTCACCTTTTTGTTTTTGTTTTTGGTTTTGTTTTGTTTTGTTTTGTTTTTGGGCTACATTTCACACCATTCTCTACCTAAAGAAGAAAAATTTGGGGAAAGAATAGTCTATCTTATCATTAATAAGATGGTAAACACACCTCTATGAAAAAGTAGCATCATACCTATTCTGAGAGGGATATAGGAAAAAAGGCTGACATTTACTTATCTCTTGTACGATATTCTACTACTATTTTTCCTTAAACATATTTATACCATTTGAAAACAGCTTACTGAGAACAGAAATATGGATAATTTCACAGACCAACACATATATTGTGTCCAAATTTTGAACTGCAGCTTCAAGTCAATGCTTTATAGGAAAATGAGTCTCAATATAACCACTTATTTATTATTAGCAACAGTATTAAACAGGGCCATTTCTTTTCAGAATTCTGAGAACAAATAGCCATCATTACAAAAATATGACTTTAAATTGTCATTATCACCATGCTGTGATAATGGCCTATCATTTTGGCACTTGTAATCCAAGTTGTGCTTCCTCCAATCCTTTGCTGTAAAACATATTTAACTCATTTACATATAAGTATTTATTGTGCCTGCCCTAATTTCTTTCCCTTTTGCTTACACACTACCAAGTTCAGTAGAGTTTAATGGAGGAGTTTGTTCAATTTTTAAATTTTTTTTTATTCTAAGTTTTTAAAACTCCCTCCCCCTATTTTATTTTAGGGGTGCAGTTGAGGCAAACTGAAACAACATTCCCAAGTTCTCAGAAAGAGAATTAAGAAAATAATTGAATATGAGCATCAGGAATATCAGGAAGATTACCAAAGTTTACACAGAGACACTCCAATTCAATAAATGCACAGTAATGCTTGTAGAAACACAAAAACACAGAAGAAACTCACTTGGGTTGCAAGGAACTCCGGGAGATTATCTATTCACAACTTCTGCTCTGTGCTGAGTTAACTTTAAAGTTAAATCACATTGATCAAGCATTTTCCAGCATGATTTTGACATGTCACATGTTCTCTGGGCATTCTGAGTGCTTGTCACTAACTCTGCCAAAATATCTTCCTTAGGTAAAATCAGTTTTTCTTTGTTGCAACTTCTGACCCTTGAACTTTTCCTATCAAGGATTCTCTGAGAAGAGCTGGGCAGAGATGTTTTAAATTCTTCCTGCAGACTCTCCTGTGTCATGTAATTTCAAAATAGAATGAACTAAACTCTGTAGCACCTATTGTCATCTCCCTATTACAAAGCAATTCCAACACAGACAATTTCTTCTAAGGTTTCCATAAGTTTGTTTTAATCATATTTGCTTATTAAACTGACATTGTGTGCAGTTGGTTCAGCTACAATGGAACCTCATGCAAATCCACTCTGCATTGGTTGCAGAGTGGTTGAGCCATGTGTGTACTGCCAATAAAACTCATTATTTTGGTCTCCTAGTTGTTGAGGACTTCTTAAACTTCCACACAGTGGTAAATTTTTCCTAACAGATGATGTTGAGGTGAACAGGGAAAAAAACCTGCATCATAATTCTTGTGGTTTACCTGAAAATGTATTTAGTATCCTAGATTTAAAATACAGGAAATTATTCAAACATACAATAAAAATATAGTAGATACACAGATTTCACTGAAAACTGTCAGCAGAAAAATAAGAAACATTTCCCTATGAAAAAAAAAAAAAGTGATTTAAAAAAATCAAAAAACTTCATTCATATAGAAGAAAAAATAATTTTTAAAAGAGACACTTGACTTCTGTAGTATAAAATGAAACTATTTTCATAACCAGCAGATGCTTAGAGGATAAAGGAAAATCTGCTCCAGATAAAAGAAAATTATTAGAAGGAATTAGAATTAGAATTAGAATTAGAATTAGAATTAGAATTAGAATTAGAATTAGAATTAGAATTAGAATTAGAATTAGAATTAGAAAACACTTTTAGGAATTAGGAATTAGAATTAGAAAGCACTTTTTCTTACAAGTGAGAAATCCATGCTGGCATACTCATTTTTTTTAAGAGAAACCATAGAGAGAACTACATGTCAAACATATCAGAAGGGGTTAAAAAAGGCCTGAAACATTTTCACATAAAACAACAGCCACTAATATGAACTTCTGTGACATCACTTTTCTATTGATAGCACTAACATATGAAGATGAAAGACTAAAACTTCTCCATGATATACAATTAAGGGAGAAAATCATCTTTTTTCTGAGTTAAACCAACAGAGAGTAGGATCAAAACATGGTGCCCCCAAGATGATCAGACTTTTTAATTTCAATATTGAAACAGAAACATTGTTCAGAGAGACCTGTGTGTGAATTAATTGTCTTGAAAATAAACACCAAGGTGCAACTTTAAAAATAAATAAATAACCACAAACATCCTGCACCAGCACCAGCCCCTAAGAAGCGGGTTTAAGAGTTGATAGGCTGGGATTTGTTATTTGTTGTAAAGGATCACAATATCTCAGAGAGGTTCTCTCTCTACCTTAAATAAAACTCTTTAAAAATACATCATTTGATGTTAGAATTTTGCATACATAGCCTTCAATCAGTTTATTAAGAAGGTCATTTCATAGCAGTTAAATCTCAACAATAAAGAGCTGTCCAATAGCAGGGAGAGTAATTTTTATGAAATCATATGTTGCAACAGCAATGTCTTCTTCTTATACTCAAGACTTCCTTCAAAGTGCAGGTCCTCTAAGCAAGGCATGAAAATAATTCACAGAATTACAGAATCAGTCAGTTGGAAGGGAGCACAGTGGGAAATCTGGTCCAACCTCCCTGTTCAAGCAGGCTCATCCAAGAGAATACAATTCCTAAACCTTGCCAGAAGAGCATCCTGCCATCCAAGGTGTGCTAATGGCACTCACCTAGTTATTATTCCATTAGTAACACCATTACAACCACTGAATACCAGAAATTTACTCCAAAAAGCAAATATCACTTGCAAGTGGCCTGTTACAGCTGAATAAGTGCATTTCTTCACTTAAATTAATAAAGCACATCTTCTAGAATTACTTTATTCTGATGATGAATGAAAGGAGTGAACCATTAACAAACCCGTTAAAAGTTACTGACTACACTAATATCTTCTGTAAATGGAAATAGAACTTTTAAATTAAGTATTTAAGGTTATATACTCTCTGGTAAGTGCTACTTTGAGCATTTATAGTGACTCTTTCTGTACTGTAATAAAAGGTAAAAATAAGAATATAATTCCAAATGGCTAATTATGCTATTTTGTAGGTCAAGTTTTTGAAATTGAATCAATGTGAAGCTACCTTTTTATTATTTTTTATATTTTTTCATTTGGATCCTAAATGGGGGTCACTATTTTAGTGGGGGTTACACTGTTTTAAGGAGAATTCAAAGAACAGGAGCAAAATGGTAAGAAATTTGCTCTTTGGTGAGCCTGCTTGTGCAGGGAGGATGAATTATCACCTCTACAGGCATTAGATAGTACAATGCAGAGAAAAGAGACATAGATTAGAGTTAGAGAGAGAGAGTTTTTACCTCTGAGACAAAAATCTTCTAGGCAAGAAGAATTCATTCTGCACACATTACAGACATGTCGTTTCTAAAAGGGCGGGGAGAGGTAAAGGATGAAAAAAGAAACCCAAACCCAAAATCAAAAACCAAGGAAAAAAACCCAAACAAAACCCAGAACACCACGTGGTGTTTATTTTATTTATACTCATCTAGGATGCTTTATTTGCATTTTTCCTAATCCATGCACGCTGCTGTAGAATAGCTAGGTGTTATTATTCATTAAAATTTTCTACTGCACTGTGATAAATGGCACCCCCAGAGCTGCTCAGAGGATGCTTATTACAGTCATTTAAGTAAGAGGTGATTAACCTTAAATATGTTGTTTCATAGAGCTGTACCCCATGCTTATGTGGAATAACTAAATTTTAACTGAATGATGACTGTTCCAAGCATGTATCACAGTGCATCCTATTTGGTTTATCTTGCAAAATAAGACTATACTAATTCTACATGCTGTACAGCTAGAATCTTTCTACTCTGTTTCCAGATTTGACCCTTTTTTTAGTGTCAAGTTTAACAAAGGGTCTTGTTTAAAAGGCAACCATCACTCTCTAGTGACAATATTAGAGAAGACAATCTGCAGGCTGTACCAGTCACTTTTCCATGTATCAAAAGAAGGCTTCTTCCACCTACATATTTCATAATTTACTGCCTTATTTATGCACAAATGCACAACCAGATAGCACAGGGGTTTTGGCAAAAACCTGCCAGGAAGAGGCTTAACTCCTCTTTGGGACTTTGGCCTTCTCTTCCCTGCTGGCACAGAATTACAGATATTGAGAGCAGGTATAAGGACATTCTGCTTCAGTTTATATCAATACAGACATTTAAGCCTATAAATAGTCTGGATACAATCAATCTATGTTGCTGGTTTTAAAGCACAAGTTTAAATTGGAGAAGATAATCTGTAGAGCAAGCACGACTTCATATTTTCAGTGAAAAATAAATGGAAGGTAAGAATAAAAAAGTAAAAAAGAAAATAATTCTCCTTTAAAACAATGAAAGTGCTGCACAACTTCCTTCAACCTGTTCCCAAAATTCTTTAAAAAAAACTTAAAGCAGAAACATTTCATCAATGGTCACAGATTTAAATTCTCAACGCTGCTTTTCCACCCCAGGTAGCAGAAATTTCCTCAAATTCAAGAATTCTTTATTATTCTTTTCTGAGTATCAGAATCATTATTTTGTAAATATACAGAATCATTTAAACTATACATGACCTACATAGTTTTGAGAATGAAAGAGTTTCAGTGGTGCATTCTCACAATATTGAGAGCAAATCTCACACAGCTGAATTTTGCTTGATTGTACAACCATGAGCACACATTTTCAGGAGGACACAGGAGGGTTACAATCTCATTATGCATTACTAGCAACCCAACCATATTTTTCAGTTTGTTTTGTTTAAAAGTGAAAAGCCCAAAAGTGAAAACCCAGAGAAAACAACGTATTAAATTTAGAATTCAGTGCTAAAGCAGCACAGACTACCTGAAGTAAAAGATCTTACTCCAAGATAAAGTTCAGACAAGAAAAGTAGATTGGGAAATAGCATTATGTATTGTTTTTTCTGATGTGAGAGAAAGCTATATTTTTTCAGATTTTGGCATTCAAATGCAGATGCCAATAAGATTCAGCTCCAGGGTTACTGAAACTGTTTCACAGTACCAGGAGTCCCTGTGCTACTGATGGATAAAAATAGCTCTTATAATCACACTGGTCATCAAATGAAACCAGCACACAGAAGTTTTTAATATGATCCTGTAGAACAGAAATTCTAGATATAAGCAAGAGTAGCATGCAATAGAAAAGGTGAAGCAAAACTCAACATTGTAAAAATAAATCCAAGGTATCTGTTGGCAAAATTGCTTTGTATAAACCACCTGCTCTCATGACAGTACAAAATCATCAATATAAATGAGGATGCTAAAATTGTACTGGTCATGTATGTGAACTATAACAATGAAAGTGGTGATAAGCAAGAAATTTTAAATATAAAAGTAAATTTACTTGTTGATAACAGAAAACAGTGACCCTTGCATTCACTTGCCTTTGACATCACCCTGTAAATGACTGTCATAATCAAAGCACAGACCCAGTCACAGAAGGATTTCACACCAACTTTGTCCAGCATTTAAAGCAAGTATTTTGAATGGAGAGCAGTAGTGAATTAAACTTTAGCTTTTTAATATAAATGGGAAATCCGGCAGCCAAAACATATTCTGATGAGAATACATCAGAATTAAACTTCAACTACTTTTTAAAACAAAGACTTTTAGATGCTAATGGCCATTGTTTTCTCACTTAGTAAGTAAAAATTTGTGCCACAAAAGGTTAGATGATTGCAAAGATTTAATTGAATGTCTAAAAGAAAGGAAAATGTTTCTTAAAAATGCTAAGATGGACCTCTTACCTCATTCCTACAGTAAAATGTCCTGTAACAATAGAGATGTGATTTGCTGAAATTAAAATGCTATTATGGTGGAATTAGCGCTTCAATATTTTTAGCAGCTTAAATATGCCTTCCATTTTTAAAGGACATCTGATAACAGATAATTACATTTCATCTCATAGAAACGGAGTTGTTTTCATAAGGAAAAATACTTTTCTTTTTTCCCATGAAGGTTAAAACATAGCCATCATTAGTAGCAGCAATAGGATTTAGGTGCCTGCTTCAGCTTCGAGGATATATATTAGCATATAAATAACCATTGGTGGCTGCTTGATTCTACCTACTTTATGTTTTAAGGTGGGATCAGAATGCACTTAGCAAGAAACATAGGGGCCAGTGAGATATGTGCTCTGAGGAGTCCTGTGGTATGGTGGTTCCATAGAAAGGGTATATTTTCTTATTTAAAAAATCACCTGTTGTTATGTTACTGAGTTTTATGTTTACTATATAATTTAAATTCTCTAATTAATGGGTTCTACAGAGCAATAGGACACTGTTAGAAGAAGGTGCATTGGTTTATGCAGCAGTTCTTTCCTGAGAATATGAGAATATGTCAAGGTAGTGAGTTTTCTATATAATAAATACAATTGTTTATTTCGTATTTACCTGAAATGTATCCAAAATTATTTCTGCCTTTTTATTGATGGGAAAAAATAGAAAAGCAAGGTGTGGTTATTACCCTGAACATTACTTTCATGCAATACATTTCCTCATAGGAGGCAGGCAGGGAAGGAAAGCCACGAGCATTCCCTGTCCTCTGTTTCAGACTGACCTTCAAGATTTACTGCTTTAAAATGTTAATCATCATGAGTGACATTTCTTGTGTCACTGAGTGGATTGCAGCAGCAGAGGGAGAAACGTTCTTTTTAACAACTTTCCTCCTAGCCAAGGAGGAGTGACTGAAGGTGGAGCAGAGGTGAGCAGATGGCAAAAACACTTGATGCATTCTTATGAGGGAAGTGAGGAGGGCCTGCAGCAAAACAAACCTGCCTTGATGTGTGACTGTGGGAATCCAGGGCTTCCCTCTGGCTGCCCTGGCAGATCTGGGACCCTGGCAGGGGTCAGGAACCCCCTGGACAGAGCCCCCAGAGACACTGGCTGTGATCTCTGGCCATGGAAAAGAGTTTTCAATCTTACAGGCTGAATTACCAGCTCTGAGTGTTTGATATAGGTAATAATTAAGTGTGGCACGGGTGCTAAAGTAAAATTTTAGGATTCTAGATAAGGGGTCCAAAGGGGACAAGATGGAGGAAATTGGGTGTGTCTTGTCCTTTTTCTCCTTCTTCATGCCCTCCATGTTTCACTGTGGTGTTGGCATTTTTCTGTTGGTTTAGGCTGGGGACACACTGTCCAACGTAGGTGACAGATATTGGCACGTTATTGTAAATCCAGCACAGGTAGTTTGTGGTATTTAATGTTTGTACCATCCCACTGAGGGCAGAGCCCCACACGCTGCCCTGCAGGACAGAGCTCCGGCAGGGCAGCAGAACATGTTAGAGATAAACAGAATAAACAACCTTGAAACCAGCACAGATGAATTATGGCTTCTTCTTTGGCAGTGGGGCTGAAAGACAAAGACTTTTTACAATCTCAGAATCATCAATACCTCAGATTCCAACATATGACAGTGACGGATAAAGGGCCATGGATTCCATTGTTTCACAGAATTCACAGAATTCACAGAATCATTGGGTTAGAAGAGACCTTCCAGATCATCGAGTCCAACCCAGCCCCAGCACCTCAACTCAACCCTGGCACCCAGTGCCACATCCAGGCTTGTTTTAAACACACCCAGGAATGGTGACTCCACCAACTCCCCAGGCAGCCATTCCAGAAATTTGTCACTCCTTCCATGAAAAACCTTTTCCTCACATCCAACCTGGATTTCCCTGGGGCAGCTGAGCTGTGTCCTCTGGTTCTGTCAGCTCCTGGAGAAAGAGCCCAACCCCACCTGACCACCAGAGTGCTGAGGTCAGCCCTGAGTCTCCTTTTCTCCAGGCTGAGCACCCCCAGCTCCCTCAGCCGCTCCTCGCAGGGTTTGTGTTCCCAGCCCCTCTCCAGCCTCGTTGCCTCCTCTGGATGCTCTTGAGCATCTCAAGTTCCTTCCAAAACCGAGGGGCCAGAACTGGACATAGCCCTCCAGGATGATCTCCTGGTTCTCCTGGTTCTCCTCCCTGCACTGCAGCCCCCCCATGCCGGGCATCTCCAGACAACTGGCAGTAGGACAAGAGGACACAGTCTTAAGCTGAGCCAGGGGAGGTTTAAGTTGGAACTTAGGAAGAAGTTGTTCACAGAAAGAGTGATTGGGCATTGGAGCAGGCTGCCCAGGGAGGTGGTGGACTCCCTGTCCCTGTAGATGTCTAAAACCAGACTGGCTGTGGTGCTCAGGGCCATGGTTTACTTGTAAAGGTAGTGTTAGTTCACAGATTGGACTCAATCATCTCAAAGGTCTTTTCCAGCCCTGCTGATTCTGTGATTCGTGGTTCATACTCTTCTGGAGAAGCTACTGGAACACCTAAAATTCTGTTAGGGTGTGGCATTCAAATAACTGAACCAAACCATTCATGCGTATGTGTTTTGTTTTGAAAAAAGGAACTATACAAACACATCTTGCATGCATCCTGATACCTAACACATCAATCTCTCATGCTCCAAAAAGCTTTTTAAAATTAGAAAGTAGCCAATACTATAGACACTGCTTTCATAGATGCCACTTCTGAATATTCTGCCTGCCAATATAAGCCCTTTTAATCAAAGCTTAGAATCTTTGTTGCTCACCTACCTTCCTTCTTCATTTTGGCCTTCATTCATTCAACAGCAAAACAATTAGGTCCACAAGGGGCAAAGTAAAACATGATTTCTGGCACCACAAGTACCAATATTTGAAACGCCTGTTGAAGAAATACAATAAGAGATTTTTAGATTGGGCTGATTCAAATAGTTATTAAAAGTGTTAATGTTTAATTATAAACAAAACATTGGAAGAAATTAGATACCAGTCCCATCACTTTCGAAATTACCATCTCACTCTCAGTTAATCAAGTCAAAGAAAGGTCAAAGACCTCTATCTTCTAACAAACACGATTCTTGATTCATTACATTAGTCAGAAATTTTAGATTGCAAAACTCTGTTATAACCCTACTATCCTATCTGCATCATTATAATTTTTAAATATGTTATTTCATTTCCATGACCTTTGCATTATAGTTTATACTGAATGAAACAGGGACAACACCTTGCAAATGAAACAGGAATCCTAACCAGGCACTCTCTTCTTGATTAAAAGAGCTGCTGAAAAGAATTGTTTTGCAAATTAGTAAAGTCAACTTCCATGGCTTTTAAGTCACCAAACCAGAAAAAAAATATTTTTACAATAAAGGGAGAAAGGTGGAAAGACCCTATAATATATTACTTCTTAAAAGAGCAGCTTAACACCCCAATATTACAGGGGTTTAACAAACATACCAGAAATCTCTGCTAAACAACACAAGGCTTGTCTACTATAAATGCCAAAATGGTGATACATTTTTCTTCAAGAAGCTTTGTGAGCTCATTAATAGCTCATAAGTTCCCATGACATTGGAGACACCACTCTGCCTCCATATTTTGAGCCTGCATTAATAATAATAATAATAATAATAATAATAATAATAATAATAATAATAATAATAATAATATCGGTTTGAAATCAAGTCTACACAGGGTCAGATACTTTAACACTACTCTATAGAAAAAATACCTGATCTGCTTCTTCTTACTGGGAGGTGATTCAATTTTGTATTGCAAAAACAACCCAGAAACATATTTCACATTCTGTTGACTGACTGGATGGGAAATGTACTGCCAAGACAGACAAGTCTCCTGAGTGCAAAAACATCTGTAATCATAATTAAACAATAAAGTGCTGGCAGCATCTGTTTCCCCATATCCCTGCAGGGCTTATGTGTAGCACTGGAGGTGATCTCACTATACTGGCCAAAAGGGTTAATTACTGTACATTGAGAAGGAGAAAAAGTAACATTCTGAGGGGAAAGTATCACTGAGGAAATGTGCATTACTGGATCAATGGCCATTAACTGAAGAACAGATTCACAGCAGGCTGTTAATGATGAGACAAAGATTACAGCTAGATACATCATTCTGGTAAGGTCATCTGCTCAGAAGTAATAATAATGATGAGGCAGCACACACTGGAATGGATGTGTAAACAAAACACAAAGGGAAAGAAGAAAATGATGAAGATGGAAAAAAATTGTCTCAGCTGATACTTATTCATTCCACTAAGTATTTTAAGTCCTGTGAGTCAATGACAGCAGTGGGGGAGCTTCTTTCTAACCACACTTTTAGCAGATGAAGGATTCCCCCCCCCCTTCTCTTTAAAAACTGTCTCTCTAGAGGTCTGTTATGCAAAGCAGTCCATAAAACTTCAGGGGTTTTAAAGGGTCACGTTCACGGGGCCAGACACATGGATTCCATTATAACTGTTGAACTTATAAAAACGTGTCATTTTGAATTGCGAAGACGAAGTATAACACAGTGAGATATGTTTAGTTTCCTGATGCCTTAAGAATATTTTGTTCGCTGTATAGTTATCACACCCTTATTTCTGCAAGGCATGCTGCCTCTTGTACATGTCAGCTGAAACGACAGCAGCCCTGCTCAAAGATAGCTGATGAACCTCCTGCTGTGCTGGCAAACAGACACTCAACAAGACTTGACTTTCACTGCTAACAGGCATGGACAGCGAACTTTGCAAATGAAGCCTCAGACTGAGAGAATGTGTCCAAAAAGCCCAAAGGTTCAGTCTCTGAGCTGGAGTCTCTGCCCCTCAGCTTGGTCAAAGCAGCGCTCTCAGTTGGCCTTGTTCTTTCCGGGTCTTTTTAATCAAATTGTGGATTAAGGAAAGGTTTGAAATGGGAAAAGGCACATAACTGGACTATTGAAAGTCCAAAACAAAACATTCTGGAAAATCAACATAGTTTAATAGAAGAGTAATCTGATTTGCCCCTTAAAATAAAACAACAAATTTGCTTTAGTTTTGAAATATTATCATCATTTTGCATAAGAGCTTTTTCGGATAGACTTTGCAGTAACTGAAATAACTTTGTATGCTGAACTTTATTTCACTACAGTAACCCAGAATTTTCTAGTTAATTTAGCGAAATAATTACTTGGAAGGCCAGCAGGGAGACAATCCAGGACTATTTCCCAGAAGAGGATGACAGAGATTGTGCGCTGATATCTGCATTACTTAAAATAATTGTAACCTGATGACTGACAAGATCTTCTCAAAACCAAAGAATACCCAAGAAGCTAAAGCATGGAAGTTCCTTTCAAATGCCAGCAGCCAATTCTATCCTTTGGGTATGCACTTGCTTGATGTTTATGATAATCAAAAAAAGCATTAATCTTTGGTGCTTTTGAACAGTCATGTTGTATAAGGAAGAACTTTCTCACCCCATTTCTAACGCCATGTAGTAAAAGACTTATTCAAAAAAAGCGAGCAGGAGAAAGCAGCACAGCATTCTTGATCCTTCAAGGAAGATCTCTGTCATGCTTTGCAGCTTTAAGGAAATCTGAGTATGTTCTTTAGTCAAAGCTATTCAATAATCAATGTATAAAAGCATGCTAGGATTTTTTGGTCAGCAATTATCTGAAATTGCTACCATTAAAAGGAAAAAATAATACCTCAGTAAGTGTTTGTGTCTTATAGATACCTTCAGAGCACAAAGTATAGAGAAATTTTACTAGAGTTTGCTATTTACCACAGTGTAAAGCAAGAGCAAGTCAGAGGAAGCCAGGGTAGATATCCAAGTGTAAACTGGTTTAGGTTTGGAAGTTAATAGAGCCATAGGAGAAGGGCAGAGGGAGAGCAGTGATGGTATCCTTCCTTTCAATAGAGTTTTACAGATTCATGAATGACAGTAGCCCTCCATACATTACTTTCATCTGGTTAATGAACTCCAAGCAAATTTGGCAGAAGACTGAAGATACAAAGCTCTTTCCAATTTCATTTTTTAAAAACCCTACCAAACAAAACCCAGGAAAAAAAAACAAACAAAAAAACCAAAAAAAACAAACAAAAAACTCACCAAAACCATGCCAAACCAACCAACAAAAATCCCCCCCAGACAAAACAGAAATGAGAAAAAACCTCTCCCAAAGAACTAACAGATAAATAGAGGGAAAACATTCAATTTATTGTCCTGTTGAAGTAAACTCTATGCTGTAAACTCAGTAACTGGCCATCCTTCAGCACACACATTGCCAAGACAGACTTCTCAAAATAAAGAATTTTGTAAAACACCACGGCACCCTCTATATTCTCCCAGACAAGTAACAAATCCAAGCTGATTTAAAAGTGAAAATCTTCATTTAGACTTATTATAATCACACCACAAAAAAGTGCAACTGAAAGAAACAAAGAACAAAGCAAACAATAAATTATGATCTCCAGGTTTTCATAAAAATGGGGTTTTTTAAAACATTAACAGACAGATGGGTTTTATTTCATTTTTCTGGCAAACCAATTAGTTTGCTTTTCTTTGGCATATCACTACAAAATATGGTGTGTTTGCTGATTGAGATATTAGGAAACAAACAGAGTAACACCACACATCATCAGAAGGCTTCAGGCAGAGTAACTGAAGAACAAGAAGATGCTTGGAGCCTTCTGAAGTGGAATGGTGTTACTCTGCATGAAGCCTGAAGCCTTGGCATAGAAGCTATTCTAAAATACAGTTTGAAGATGCTTAAATCCAGAGTGAATGTATGCCCCCAGTGGGATCTCGGTGATTTTGGGAGCCTTTACTTTGATCACTGCAATGGTGGGAATAACTCATCTCATCCTTGTAGGGATGGATTTCCTTCCTGGCCTGACAGGAGCAGCAGCAGAGATTTTAGTACCATAATAGAACAAGAGAACTGTAACAAAAAGATGGAAGCTGACCAAGCCTTCCTGCAGAAAAACCCTCTATTAAGGCTGAATCCATTCCGATTTCCTCTTTGTCTATCACAATGAACAAAATGTGCATGAAGATTATCTGATCACTTTAAAAAAAAAACCACATAAATTGATTGAATTTTTAAAAAACCAGCAAACTTGAATTTAAAGCATTGTGTTTATCACTATAAACGTACTGAGGGTTGTTATGAAAACATCAAAGATGAAGCTTCTTTCAGTGTTTTGCTGATTCTACATTTGACAGCTTTCTATGTATCCAGGCAATCTGAAATGTACAGCCAGAGAAATGTGGAGAGAGGTTCCAAATGAAAAAGGAAACAGGAATAAAATTAGACATAGATCTCCTCTACTAAGTACACAATATTTGATTAATGAAAGACCTCACCTCAGAGCTTAAAAAAACAGTGCAAAAATAACATCCTCAAAGACTACTACAGCATCAGTGGGAATTTGCTGGAGCAGCAATTCTATTCTTTTCTGTGGTCTCATGTGCTAGAGGGAAGAAAGTAGGCAATTATGAATGGATCACAGAATTTCTTTTTATATGCATGGTAGGGTAAGTCCTACTTCCTGTTAAATGGAAATGCCTTGGCATCTAATGTTTCACAACTGCAATTTTATATAGGGTTCAGATAAATGTATTCTGCTTATACTAATGTAATTTAGAAGAAAATAAAACAAAACAAAAGAAAACCTAAAAATAATTATACTCTTAAATCTTCCCAAACATTGAAGGCTCTTAGTATTATGAAATAAGACCCAAAATTAAATTAATGCTATCTGCACCTACTTTCATAGAACAAATAATCTATATTTAGGTAAAATGATGAAATGAATATGTTAAGCATGCTGCAATAAATTTCCTTATATATATCTACCTTACAGAATGCAGGACCTAGTTGCCTTGTCTTTAATGTTTTTAGTACATTTTTACATTACAAATCATAGTTTCATGCACGGTGTTAAAAACTCCCACAGATTATTATCTCTGTCAAAACCAACCTATATTTCTGCTACAATACTGCAAATCTGAAAGGATAGTACAACAGACTTAACTTATAAACCATTTCTGCATTTGGAAATAGAAAAAATGCAACATTTGGAAATAGAAAAAGTGCAACATTTGGAAATAGAAAAAGAGCAACATTTGGAAATACAAAAAAGTGCGTTGTTACATGACCATTCAAAATTTCAATATAGAGGGAAAGTAATGCAATATTTCTTCTTTCCCAACAGACAGAAAGACAGATTAATTAGCTGGAGAGATGTCAGTATGCTGGTCTACACTCTTTCACTCAGCTGCAGATAGGCGAAATCATCTCACTGTGTATGGATCTCTCCACTACCACTGGAAAAAAACCCTGCAGTTAAGAAATGCCTGGGTAATAATATATTTAAAACCCCACCTGACATGATAAATGAAAGAGAATAAATGTATACAGCTAGTGAAACTTCCAGGGAACAGGGGGAGACTTCAACACTTTTGCTGACAGTGACTTTACTGTCAGTGGCCTGTCTCTCTCGGAGGCAGCTGTCAATCAGAGCCCATCCTGCTCCCCCTGAGGAGTTCATTGTGCCTGCAGACAGCTGTGGAATAACTGCTCCTGGGCGTCGGGGCTGCAGATGGAGTGGATCTGTCAATCATTGTCACTAATTATTAACTTCTGTCACTCAGAGCCAGGCAACATCTCTCTGCCTGATCCTCTGTGATTTGATCTGCCCCGCCACCTCAGAGGCAGGCAGCTCAGCCTTTCATTATGTGTCAGCTCTGCTGGGTCAGCCCTCCTGGCTCGCTGCTCCAGCACCATTCTGCTTCAGCCTCACAACCTGGCTGGGGCCAAGGGCACGCTCGGCCTTCCCACGCTGCGGTCACTCCTCTTCTGCCAACATTCCAAAGCATGGAAACACCAGTGCCCTCAGTTTTCAGAAAGGGGAAGAAAAATCATCTAGTTGTAAGCCAAGCAGGTCAGATTTTCACAGGATGAAAAGACTCGGAGAATTAATTTCATCATCATGTGCAAGGATCACCACGGAAAGAAAAAATGACAAACGTTCTGCAGGCTCTTGAAGACTGGTCTGAAAAGAGACAGGACGTGTGTATGAATTACAGGACATGTGTATGAATTACAGGACATGTGTATGAATTAGACACAGGGTGAAAAACCACAAATGCCCTGCATCAGCACTTTTTAATAGCAGAGGTGATCCATTTTCAGCAGCGCATTGTCCACAGTCTCTTGGTACTTTTTGAACATTTCCAGACAACCCAATTTAGCTGAGTACAGGGCACATTTAAAAAGTTAATGGGTTCAAGAAGGCATTAATGGTTGAAATACAGTATTAGTGTGTCCCATTTCCAATGTTATCTGTCTTGAAGTCTCCTAAAATGTTAAACTTAAAGGTTTTAAAAATTCAAGTAGTTCAGAATTGTTTTCATCTTAAATTCTATTAACTCCTTTACCCAATACCACTTAGCCTGACTATATCTTAATAATTAGCTATGCCAGTTTATTTACTTTGCTTCTAATAAAAAAAAAAAAAAAGTACCAAGAAAGTTTAAATTTTAAAGACTTTTCCATACCAAAGGATACAGATCCTAAACAGTCCCAGGTTTACTGCTTCTCTCTTTCCCAACAAAATAACAAAAAAAAAATTAAAAAATACACACAAAAAAAGCCCCACCAAAAAAAAACCAAACCCAAAAAAAACCACAACAACAAAAAAGAGCAAGCAAACAATAAAAGATAGACTTATTTACATATTTACTTTTAAATACTCATTTCTGTCCTGATGGGTCTCTTGAAAATCCTTCTCCATTTTTCTCAGAATACTTCCAACTCAAAACCAAATCAAATTTCAAATTGGTAAACAAAATAACAACAAGGAAAATCTGAAAAGGGGAACCATTATTGCAAATGGCATAACAAACCAAATATTATATGATTATATTATTTTGATATTCCAAATTTATTTCCTCATGCTATCCATTGACTAGAATATACCTTTCAGTGCCTCTAATTATAGGGACTTTTGATAATATAGAGTTTTCTTTGGAAAATAGGAACAAAAAGAGACCATGAGACTATTTCTCTTTGGACCCTGACCATCTGTTGTCATAACAGGTCAAAGAACATTTAATTTCCTTTCATTACCTTTGACAATAAGAATCACTAACAGAATTTTAGTTGAAGAAACTTTTATAAAATATTACAAATCAAATAAATTGCATCTGAACCTCTAAATGCAACACAGTGGAAAACACAATAGTTCTTTATTTTATCAGCTGTCTGGTCATATATACATCATCTGTAACTAAAACCAAAAGTATTGAGAATGCTATTTATCCAGAGTTAGAAAAAGGAATTATTTGACAGCTGAAAATGAAAAATCACTAATAAGCACTACAGTGTATTGCAGAGTTTAAACAATGTGATTAAGGAAACTTTTGCAATAATAAGGAGTGTATGCAATTCTATTTTACCTTGCTAAAGAATTCCTTTGGGATTTCTTACTCTGTTATACAATAACTAAACTGGACTATTATGTTAAACAAGCCTCACATTCTACCTGTATTCAGTATATATTTAACACTAAGAAATAAAGTTCTTTCAACTTATTGCCCTTCACTAAAGTATCCATATTTTTCCCTCAAATTATTTGCCCAAAGCAGTAAGTAGAGCAGAATGAAAGTCTAAAAGCCCTAATTAATGCTTTGGCCACTTAGATGTTTAAGACATGCACTGTAAACACATTTAAACCATCTTATACAAACCTATTTTTAAGAGATGACACTAGAAATTCTTCAGAAAGACAGAGCAGAAATTTCAGGGAGGGAATACAGTGATGAGATGGTGGGAAAGAAAGCATTTACCATTATCTCCTGCTGTGAGAAGCCAGTAAGAAAACAAAACCAAAAGGAACAAACAAATCCTGCAGCATAATTCTTCATGGAAAAACCCAAAAATGAAAGAACAGCAGCACAGACAATAATTACATTGTCTATACTGTTGTCTTAATGTTTAGAGAATTAAAAGCAATGCAAACAGAAATCAGTCAAGATATGCCCAAGAAGAATGTGTAGATAAGAAGAGCAAAATTTGTCACTTATGCTGTCTGCTGTGGTCAGCAGTGATTAGAATCCACCAAGTCACCAAAACATTATCAAGTGACAGAAATTAAATCAGATGGCTGTCACTGAAATGCAAGATTTGACAAGAGCTTCACATCATCCAGAAAACACCACACTTGATATTGTGTCCCTAAGTTATACTGAATTACAGTTTCTTCAAAGTTTAAAGTTCAAAAATTAAGCCTAATTTTCAAACTGAATTTATGTTCCTTAATTAAGTTTACTTAGGGCACTATTTTAAAGTATTTACTGATGAACAAAATATTCCGATAACTGCTGTTATCTGCTGCTATCAACATCTTTTGAACCAGCAGCTTCACTACATCTAAAGCAGAGACAATTACTCAAAGTCTTTAAAGTCAAAATCCTCAAATTTAAAGTTTTCTATAAATTTCTTCAGTTTGTGCATTAAAATCTGCAAATCATTTACAAGTACTCTGGCCATACAGCTTGCAAATTATTATTCATCACTCAGTAAGTCCAGATACACAAATATTTTCTAGACAAGTTACCATTCTAAAGCACAAAACAATTTTCAAAGAAAACAAAGTACACACATGTGGAAATAATGTTTTCCAAGCTCTAAACAATTAAATGATTACCCAATACTACTTTAAATACTTAAAGTTCAAAATTGTATGCATCTGAATCACCATTTGCAATCCATGTGCTTTCACAGAGTTATAAAGCAATGATGCAAAATCACAAAAATGCATCCAAATTTAGCCTTTTGTTTTGCTTTTAAACCCAGCCATAAGGAGGTTAAATTCATAGTGTCAAGTAGGTTGTCACAGGAACATATGAGGTGAAAGTTTATCCTACATTTCAAATTTATTTCCACCAGATGAGGGAAATCAAAGTCTCCAACACTCTCTCCTTTATAGTGTCTCTGCTTTAATCACATTTTAACTTGCAGTGCTGCTCTTCAAACCACTCCTGGATTCAACATATTTCAAATATAATCAATAGAGAAAATGAGAGAGGAAAAACATGTGACTTGACCACTTGGTTTAGAAAACACTAAACTCAGTCTCGACAGTTCATGTTTTGAGACAATTGAAAATGGCAGGAACCCATAACTGTTCTTCCTAGCATCAAAAAGTTTTATTGGTTTGGTCATGCACACAGGCATGAAGAACTAAATAATCTTCTCTCAAATCTTCAGAAAAAGGAAATACAGAACTCATAAAAGAACCATTCAGCAATAAATTTCTAAGTGGGACCTATCACCCTAATTCCCAAATGCTCCACTCAGTTGCCAGTCAGCTCTGAGCTCCCTGTGTATCTAAATTTCCCCATGCCAAGTTCCCAGTGCTATAGAACTCCTGCCTGAACCTTCTCCTTGCTGTATTCTCTACAAAAAACAAACAAACAAAAAAAGACTAGCCTGCCTCAGTTGCTCGCTGAAGTCAAACATCCAAATCCTGAACAAAACAGAATCTTAAGCCCATCATTTGCTTTGGTATTGTCTCTTTGCTTTAAAGCAATTTGGTAGATAGACCCTTGTGGAGCCCAGTTCTGGTCAGTGGGCATTTTTTTATATGGCACAATGAACACAAGATATTTAAGGTTGCACTCCTCGTGTCAATGTAAAGAAATGCAAAGGCTTTCCAGTATCATCATTGGGAAAAGGACAGAATATATGTTGTGCCACAGAACGTAAGATATGAGAACTACAATGCTGAAATAGCAGCCTACTGTGAACCTGCCTTTTTTGGCTTTCTCAGGCTTCAGTCTTCCCTTCCCTGAAGGCTTCTCATGCTTCCATTTAACATCAAATTTTGTTCTCTTTATAAACACTTACAAATACAGATAGCTAGCTAAGGCACAACGTGGTAAATACCACAAAGAAACTGGAACTCTATTCAAACTTCAAGAGACTTTTAGATATTACAATAAAGATTCTGAAGTCATATTAAGTGACCAAGGATGAATACCTTTATCATTACAAAAGAGGAGTTGTGTGGCAGTCACATTATGCAAAGATGCTGAAACAATCAAGAATAGAAGATGAGCACAAGGTAGAAAATGTTTAGAATTAGGCTAATATTATAATCCCTGTGCTGTCACTATAACGATGGAGAGAAGCACCAGAAGAATATTCATTCAAGTAATGCCTTTCCTAGGCTAATGAAAAATATTATTCTAATGTTGAAAAGGAACATCCTGCCCTGTCCAAATCCGAGAAACAATTTACAAAATAAAATGTCACATTTGCAGCAGTCCCAGAGGGACATTTTCTTATACCTCAGAGAACTGAAGCTGGTAAAAATGATAATAATTTTTATTATTGCAACAACAACAACAACAACAACAACATTTCATACTCAATAAGCAGGGATGCTTTGTGCTCTCACAGAAATGCAGGGAAGCCGGTAAGTGCTAATGTTTGATTCTGAGTGTGTATGTCAGGGAACAAACGCGAGCCTTCAGCAGCCGCGGCTGCCTGATTAGTTTGGCAGTCACTCCAAGGAGCCATCAGCGTCTCAGCGTGAGCTTCTCCTGCATCGCTGCTCGCAGCCTTTGGGCAAAGGATCCAATAATGACTCTCGGTGCCGTGACTGAGGCCACACTTCTGCTCTGCTGAGCTGCTCGCTGAGAGGGACTGCATACTGCCTCATTATCATTTTACAGTGCTTTTTTTTATTAGTAGTATTTGTTGGAACTCAAAATGTCCCTCAGACATTTTTGGAGGTTCTAGGTCCAGGTCAGAAGCATTTGAGACCCTGGCAGGCAGCTGGAAACAGCTGTGATTTTGGGTTCGAGCCATGGAATGAGTTACCAACTTTGAAAGTGGAACAAGCAGTCACAAAAGTTTAGATATTATAGTAGAAGTAGTCACAAAGTAGAGGGAAGAATTTTTTAGTATTGTACAGGTGGGTTTTAGCACCTGTACGGGGGGTTTTTACTTTGTACATGGGGGTCAGAAGTTTTAAGATGGAGGGATTTGGGCCTGTCCTGTTCCTCCCTCTTTCTTCTTCCTTACCTCCATGTTCTTGGTGATGTTGGCACTCACAGGTTGGTTTAGAGTAGAAAAGCACCATTTAATATAGGTAATAGGCATTGGTGACAAACTGTAACCATGTAACACATAATGTCCCATATAAAAGATAGAAAAGCACCATTTAATATAGGTAATAGGCATTGGGGGAAAACTGTACCCATGTAACACGTAATGTCCCATATAAAAGATAGAAAAGCACCATTTAATATAGGTAATAGGCATTGGGGAAAAACTGTAACATGAGCTTAGACATAGTAGTGCAATAGCTGATATAAGTATGTTTGTATTAAAATGCTGCTTGGATGGGTAACACCCAATGAACACAGGATGAGGACACCTGTAGAGATCTGCCAACCATCAGCACTCACTATCTGATGACAGTGAGTATTCCAAGGCCAAAACTGAAGGTGATGATAAAATCTACTAAAACCACAGCCAAGGAATATTCACACTCTTTTGCTCTATGCTCTTTGTCTCCTATTAAACCTTTATTAAACTTCTTAAATTTTCCCAGGAGAGTGAATGTGTTTTTCACAATTTCTAAGTTATAATAATTTGGAGGGAAGAGGCTCATATTTTCCATTCCAAGGGAGATTACTGCCTTCCTTGGTAGACACCTGTCTTTCCAAGACAATCACAATTCAGAAAACTGGGCAATAGATCCTTATGCTTCTCTGTACTTTACACACAGGAAATACCAAGTCCCATTCTAAGTTGATTTTTTACTTACAGGTAATGATGTCAGCTGAATAGCAAATGCTGGACTTGCTCCTTCCTGCAGTAAGCAGCTTATCTAACAAAATAAATTAAGAACTTTAAGAACCAAAAATGTTAGGGTTTTGAGGTTTTTTTTAACAAGGAAGAACTGAAAACCTCAGGAAGTTTTCACTCCACACTGCTGATGGGCGATTCAAGACATGGTTTTATTAAGCTGTTGTTTGGCAATTATATTATTATTTACAGAAGTTTTCTTGTGCAACAAATTAGCATTTTTTGATATAATGGAAAGTTTATTAGGAAATACTTTCAATTCTCTGAAACAAGTTAGCACTTATCCACCTCCTGCCCAGAAACAGAAGACATACCAGCTGACAGTGGTTCACAGAAGGTTTTCAAGTCACATATCATAATTTTTGTTCATAAACATTAAAGTACATTGCAAATACACAAATGTGTAAAAACTGAGACTAATTAGATAAACTTTCTGCCTTGCAGCTCTGCCAGACTGTGTAATATTCTTTCAAAGAGAACAAGACAGCCATCTAGAGGGCATGAAAAATAAACTATCTTTAGATCACAGGAGAGCACTGAATAACCAATTCACTCACTGCAAGCCAAAAAGAATGAAATGGATCCACACTATTTTTAGTAGCTAAAAATCACACTACTTTTTTTTTTTTATTAAACCAGGCAGTTTAATATTACTTGGTATTTCAACATATTTCCTCTGACTTTCTCTTACAGATCTCAGATAAAGAATAATCAGTTAGCAGCCTAAAAGATATTTGAGGGTGGGAAGATTGATGGTGGGAGAGAGGGATGGGCACAACAACAATAAAAACTTGATTGTAAAAAATCAAAGTCAAGCAAGATGTGGACAGACTACAATAGCTTCTCTTTTATTTGCCCCTAAGTGACATAAAAACAGGGAATTAACATCATTCCCTTTATTTTGTTATGTCATAGGGTAAAAGGTTTTTAAAACATTTTGTTAGGGAATTACAGATTTAACCATATAATATGAGACAGCAACTTCCACTTTCCGTGACACTCTTCAGCCTCTCGTTCCCCAGCCTGTCTGGATGTCCAGGGTTACCCATCCCAGCTGCAAAATCCAACACTTCGTTGGGTTTCACACAGCCCGTGATTGCCCCACCCTCTAATTCGTCAAGAGATGACATTTCCTCCAAACTTAGTATCATAAGCAAACTTAATTAGCATCCCTTGAAGCCCAGCTTCCAGCTTGTGTATACCGACAGCACAGGACATTTTTACCAAATGTAAGCCTCAAAAAACGCCAGCATTCAGAAAAGGCACCTCTAGAACTCCTTTTTTAAAGGCTATATTTCTCCTTTTACCCGTTTCCACAACTGTCTGGGTAAAAAACTGTGCTGGGATAGTAAGAGAAGGAAAGGAAGGGAGAGGATGGGCACAGGCACCGCAGCAGGACTCAGTGGAAAGGCATTTTTTAAAGTCTTCTTGCAAAGAGTTACCAGAGCGCCGTCTACCGCGAGCGGCTGCTCCAAGCCCAAAACTCAAGCGCGCTATTCCCAAAGGGAACACGGAATCTTTCCTAAATGAGGACGGACAGAGGAACCCGGCCGGCCGGTAGCTGCCAGCCCCGCCGCGCCGCAGCTCCGGTACCGCGGGGGCAGCACCCGGTGGGCGTTTCACCGCGAGTGGCGATCATCACCGCGAGTGGCGATCATCACCGCGAGTGGCGATCATCACCGCGAGTGGCGATCATGACCGCGAGTGGCGATCATCACCGCGAGTGGCGATCATCACCGCGAGTGGCGATCATCACCGCGAGTGGCGATCATCACCGCGTGTGGCGATCATCACCGCGAGTGGCGATCATCACCGCGAGTGGCGATCATCACCGCGTGTGGCGATCATCACCGCGAGTGGCGATCATCACCGCGAGTGGCGATCATCACCGCGAGTGGCGATCATCACCGCGAGTGACGGCCGAGGATCGCCGGTCCGAGCCCAGGCCGAGCTGAGCCCCGCTCCGGCCTGAGCTGCCCCACGCTCCGTGGGGACATTGCTGTCCGTGAGATACAGAGCAAGAGATGCAGTGAGGAGGGATTTTTTGGGATTCCCAGCCAAACGATAGGCGCTTTAGACCTGCAGAACAGCAGAGATGCTGCCTTTGATTGCTCTGTCCCTCTTCCCAGGCTTGGCCTTTCCCTCCATCCCTCTCCTGTGCTACAGCTGGCGTAATTGCCAACGGGAAACTCAGCCAGTCATCAGCAACGCCCCGATGCCCAACAACGCAAAGCTTTGAAAAGTACCTTGCAAGGGATTGCTTTATTCTTCCACAGAAAGATGGGTTACCGTTTTGCCTATGCCCTGCCCTGTCAGCGCCATTCTTCTCCTTAAAAGCACACATACTCAGTTGTTTGGAAAAAAAGATCGCAGAACGTCCACACCACTATAGGTTCAGAGGAGGAAAAGGGGGGGGGGAGAGGGAAAGGCAGAAAAGTGAAGCCCCAGTTGCTGGTTTCCTCTGTAAGTTCAGTGCTTCTATTGGAGATACTGTGATACTGCCTTCCCTTTTCTCTAATAGGATCTCTCCCTGCAGAAGGTCAGCACAGGAAGGAGAGACAAGTTCCTACACAAGGGAGAAAATAAACCCTAATTCCTATCCTTCCTCCTCCCTGGGACCATAAAAAATTCAGAAGCCAAAAACTGTCTCTACAGCACCAACAGGCTATTAAGACTCCCTTCGTATAACAACATCTGATTTAGTTCAGCAAATAAAAGAAATACTATACACCTTACAAGAGACAAATTTAACTTTCAGAGCTTAGTTCTGAGTCAGCTTTTAATTAAGATGAAAGCTAAGGGTGACTAAATAGGAATGTAGTATTTAACTTTTTTTCAGTATACCATAGATAACATGGCTTTTAAAAGTTTGTTTAACCACATAGGCCTTTGTAGACTTCTGTCCACAAAGACAAGCAAAAGTAATAGTGTTACAGTTTGACTTTTTTTTAAATTTTATTAGCACAAAATCCTGTAGTGGGTGAAAAGAAAGAGAACATATGCATGTACTTAGAACATGGAAAACTCACTGCACAAATGGGGATTCTTTCTTCCTGTTATTTTGCCAATTACTTCTTCTCCTACCTTCAGAATTTGAACTGTGATAGTGCTTGCAAACTACAAAACCAAATCTTAAGAGCCTGCTGCACTCCCTTAATAAAAGCTCTGCAGTTCCATTAGCAAAAAGGGGCTCAGCCTAGATTTAAGAGAACAGACCTAGAGCACTTAAATTCCAGTTTCCTGCTGTAAAAAAACCATTTACACAGTATGTGCATTCACCCCAATGTTAATGCATGTATATTCAATTTTACATATATCAATGGAAGCTCATTCTATAAGCACAGAAGCAGTCCCATGGTTATTTCTATCCACATAAATACACCAGTTGCAGAGATGACTTCAATTAGTTTTTCTTGCAGAAACTTTTGTAGTGGGACTTGTATAGTTGGTCCAATGGCTTTGCAACACCTATACACACACAGGGACAGGTAAAAAGAGGCAAGGTCTTTATGGGCCAGTGGCTGGGCCTCCTGCACAGCAAGGCTGGTGTACACAATGACATCTGCAGTAATAATACCAATAAATTAAATAATTCACATAAACTGCCCATAGTATGAAAGTCAGCAGAATTCACAAAGTCAGAAAAACCACTATTCTAGTCAGATTGCACAGCGACAAACAAGAGGATGTTTGTCATAGTACAGAATCAATGTACTCTCAAAGTCCAGTACTATTAGTAAATTATGGCACAGTGAACTTAACTGCCATGCACAGATAACACCCTCAGACATTTTGCTAGGAATTGTCTTGATTATCAGTCAGAGAGTGGAGAAACATCCACCATCAAAAGTCAGTAACTTTGTAATTTCTTTGCTTGGGAATAGCTGAAAGTGGCTGCTTTATTCCAACAGATGGCAGACATCTCAGTTTAGTTAGCCATGCAATTGTTCCCTGAATAGGATTAATCACACAGATTTATGACATCCATGTTTTTGCAAAAGAGAGCAGGTAGTTTATTTCTGATTTTAATCCTTCCCTTCCATCAAAGGGGATATATCAAGAAGTGTGGTCTGAAAGCAAAGTATCACTATCTCTTAAAATGAAGCTCCAGGTCAGTTCTCTAAACAAACACATGATCACTACAACAGAGCTCTCTATCTTGCAACCACTTAACAAGCACAGAATTCATGAGAACTATGAGCACACCAGCAAGAACAAGAACTACTTAATGGAATGATTTGAGACCAGCCTCAGCAAGCAAAAAGCTTGAGTTTCACAAGCCTTAATAACACCAATTTTGTTTTTGCATGACAGGAGGTAAACTTAAGCCAAAGAGGATATTCTACAGATTAATTTTTTAAAAATTTAAAAAGTTAAGCAAGTGACTGTTCAGTGTTTCACACACAACCCAACTCAATTGTTTGTAAGTTTTGACCAGGCCATCAGTCAGACACAGACTGTTAAAAGAGGACTCCAAACTGAAAACCTACTTTTTTGCAATACAGCTGATTTCAAACTGACATCTCTAACTCCACTGGCCTCAAAGTATTTTCACAGTAGTTTCAGTTGCCCAACGTGAGTTACAATCTGCTGTTCCACAGTTAGGACCACTCTTCTCTGAAACATACTTCAGGCTTTCAGACTACTCCTCTCTCGTTCCACAAAACTTTGGAGTGAAGAGCTGACAAGTCTATCCAAGGTCTTTAGCTTTCCTCTAGACTGCATTCCTAGGTGTGCCATTGTGAGTCACTGCTTTCATATTTGAGGTGCTTGATTGATGGTTGCAGATCCTGTGGGAAGCAACACCTACTTCAAAAACTTCATGAATGGCTTTGCGGAAGCAATGGAAATTGTAGTCTATCAAACCTGTCAAGGAGAGGAAAAAGTGTGTTCAGATTGGCACATTTATGTGAACAGAGCTTCAAAATCAATATCAAATTTAAGCAATAGGTATTTTGCTACTTATTTAGTATAAATTCAGACTCAGAAGATTTAAGAAAGTTTTACTGATGCTAATATTTATTTGTACTGTCTCATTTTTTTGGGAAAAAAGATACTCATTTGGAATGCAAGGTGTATATTCATGACCAAACAGTAGGTAAGGGGCCCACTGCTCCATACTGATCCCACTAGAACAGATGGTAGAGACAGAGCTCATGTTAGCTACACAAGTCATTTTGGCAGGAGGATGTGATTAAAGTGATGATTCACAAATTTAAAAATACGACCTCATTATATCTATCTCCAAAAAGATAAAAAACTCCTCCCATAAGAAACTACACAAATTTAGTCACACAAAAATCAAGGTGACTTGTAAAGTCATATTCATATTTTACAGCTGATAAAAAATATTAGATAAAGGCTGTTCAATGGCAGAGAAGTTCTTACCTTTGCGTTCAAAACTCTCTTCTCTAAGAATGCAAACTAATGCCAGAAACTTTGTTACTTCCTTTAAGTACAGAACTGTTGTGTTATTGAGTTTGATAATTGCCATTGACTCTTTATCATAAGCACTTCCAGTGCCATCTTCTTTTAACCTAAAAAAGAACAAGTTAACCCAATGCATAATCTAATAGGCATGAACATGTAACTTCCAAGACAAACAGCTGTTAAATGCAGTTAGAAGAATATTACTCACACTGAACTAAGCAAATGGAGAACCTGCAATGCAGGTCTTAATACTATCAGTGAGTAAGACCATTATCAGACCTTAAGATTCTCAGGAAAGCCAGATCTAAACAGGACAGAGGCCTTCATTAGATACTATCACAGATGAGCAATTAAGAGCAAGCTACCAGTGTGCATTCTTTTGACGTTTGGATTGACAGCTCAATGAAATTACTTTTGGTAAATTAATACAAAGGCTTCCTTAGTGAGGCTGGGGCAGAGGATGCAACATGGAGCAGGACACTTTTTGGTCTTAAGCTACACCAGCCTGTATTTACAAGAAGAGATGAGCACGCTGTTTTCTATCTTCAAGTTATTAGTGATAGCTAAATTACTATAAAATTCAATGATGTATTGGAAGTTACTTCTAAGCACTCCAGAAAAAAAAAAAAACAAAAAAAAAAAAACAAAAAAAAACAAAAAAAAACCAAAAAAACCCAAACCAAACAGTTACACAACCCTGGATCAACCCATCAGGAGACAGACCATGAAATGCTGTGGTATTTTCTCGGTAGCACTGCATTTTCCAGGCTACAATCACAGTTCTAAGACAAGTTACCACTTCTTCAGAACTGCTTCTAAAGTCCAGTGGGAAGTATAATTCTGCTGTAAATTGTGAGATATCAGCACTATATGTATCCTTCATAGAAAGTCAGCAGCAGATGAGTTACCTCACAAATGTTATTCTGTTCAGACTGCAGCAAGTCTCCAAACAATGTCACTGCAAGTTACACTTATGGCATGCTATTGACCCCAGTTATTTGCAGGTATTTATGTACTTGCTCCACCATGCCAAACAAGACACAGCAGCATTCAGATTTTACATGAAACACAATTTCTACAAATGTCAGATAGCTGTCTAGGGCCACCAGTAGGGAAACAAACCAAGTATAAATGCTGCCAAATAATTTGGATTTATTTCAGTTACTCACAGAACCAATGTGCTCTAAAGATCAATTGATAACATTTTGCTGCATGACAAAGCCAGCAAAAATTGCACAGTTTGTAACCTATTCTACACCTTCAGAAGACTTTTTTCTCTTTTTCCTAAAAGTATTCATCACTTACCCATATATACAGGAAACATCTATCACTACATCAATCATGTCACAGCACAACTCATATGACTGCATGTCCACAGGAGAACTGTCTGTTGCAATGTAGATTTTGCTGACTACATCGAAGAGAAAAGCTTTTTCAATCCCTGAATTCTTCAGAAAGAGAAATAATTTGGATTAATTTTTAAAGTCTCAAGTATAATTCATACATTTTCACATTCTTAGTAGCAGAAAATGGTTTAAATACATGCAATTTAGAGGCTTTAAGACAGATTCAAGATTTAGAGCATGTACCTTATAAATACAATACCCTTGTTGCCACAGTACAAATCAACATCATATAGATGACAAAAATAAAACAGGGGACTCTGTTACAATTCTTTTTAATTTATTATTTAAGTAATCATTATTAAGGTTACATTTTACTATGCTTCCAGAATCCATATTCAGCAATTTACCTCTTCTGTGTGTTTCTATTAACTCCAGAAGAGCCATAATTACATCCTCCTAAGGAACTGGGCTCAGAGATGAGATATTTCATAGCAGTATGCTGACACATTTTATGCCTGTAGTATCTTGGCAGCTCAATTTCTGCATGAAGCATTTGCCATGCAATTTAACATGCAGAGCAACAAAGTCAGCTTCTGAAGTTAAAAGTCCACGAAAAGTACCACATTATAACTACAGGAAAGCACAATGCCATTTGTAACTGAGCACTTTGGTAAAGTGCATATGCTCATATTAAGTTCAGAAGCCTTCTGTGGTTCAATTTATCACACATACACTACTGGCAAAGCTTCTTTCCTATTTATGCACCAGAAGCATTCCTTATCTCTTCCTAGCTAGCCTGAATACCCAGGACAGTGTCCCGAAGACATCCAAACAATCTTTCTGGAATCAAGATTACATCTTCATGGCACTGGGCAAGGTCAACATACCCTTTATCCACTGGGCCCGGTTATTACAAACAGTCCTCTACCAAACAAGCATTATATGGTAGCATGGGGTGACATGTCTAAGTGTCCAGCTCCTCCTGGATGTAGATGTTTTTTTCTTTGTTGCCTCACAGACAACTTAAATGAGATGGACTCGTCTCTAGGGTGATATTTTATTTGATTAAAAGTACAGAGCAGCAAATTTCTCTTTGCTGCTAATTCCATAAGAAACACAAACACTAAAAGAATAAGGGCAAAAGTCTCACAGGTCATATGAAATAGACAGCTAAGTCCAAGGCCAAGTTCATATTATCAAAAAAGTCTCTGGCTAGTACAGCTACATTAGACTTCTAAGTGCCTTAGCAAAGTAATCAGTATACCCTGCAGGCAGGAAGCCTCCATCAGCTGTTATAAACAGGCAAAACACACTTTGTCAATATTTAGAGAAAGCCCACAAAGCACACATCAGTACAATTTAGCTGTGGTAAAGAGCTTTTAATATAGAAAACCAAGTTGCCAGAGTACACCTACACAAGTGCCACCCAAATCTCTCAAGAGCAGATCTAGACAGCAATCTTTAGCGGAAGAACTTGCTTTACCATTCTGGGAATTTCATTCAAAGTTCTGTTAGATGAACACTTACTGATATGAAGATATTAAGTAGATTTTCCAGGGTTGGCAGTTGTGGAATGAGCTTCTGTACCACTTTACTGAAGGCTTCAAATATTGAATGGTCATAGATACTGGTCAAATAAAAGCTGAGAGGAGGAGGGAGGGCAAATAAAGAAAAAAAGAAAAAGAAGATTCAAGAGTATTTCCGAATTGTAACAGAAATGTTAAAGTTACATTTTCTAACATTCAGGCCTGCTACTTTTGCCTGGGATGCCTTTATCACAAATATGTCTGGACATTGCACAAAGAACCAAGGTTCTGAGCAGATGGAGTACATATGAAACAGATTTTCCCCATCCTTGAGAGATGGGAGACCAAAAATAAAAATTTGAACATTGTTAGAATGCAGTTGGGCCACACAGTGCTTATCACAAAGGTGTAAAATTCAGATTTCTTCCAGTCCTGTTCCTGGCCTTCCACTATTTTCACATTAACATTGAGAGATACTGGCTCCACAGAATCAAAAGAACAACATATCCAGAGAAAAGACAGCTTGTTTCAAAGGTGTCTGTAGAAGACACCTTAAAGGTGAGCCAAAACTCAAGTAACAGACTAAGCTTTTAGAACCAATCACACTAATCACAGGGAAAAGTCAGTGCAAGTCAGGACTGGAAGGCAGAGGCTCCCCTCTCTCTCCCTGCCCCTCCAGCCCACATGCACAAATCTGTTACAAATCTGTCACACTCAAGGTGAAATACTTTCAATTATCACCAAGCAGGGATAAATCTGTTGATTGGAATCTGATACAGTAACCTGCCTCTTTTCTAGTCAGCCTAGCAGCTGAGGCTTGCTCATAAATTCAGCAGTGTATCTTATTTATGCAAGCTGAATCAATATTAAGAAACTACCCAGACCTTGCTCCAGTTGCTCCAGTATTACATCTAAAAGCCTTTAATCTGTATGCATATCAGCAACAGTATGAATCACATATGCCAGAGTCTTTAACTCACCTAAGGTGAAGTTTCTCAAGCCCAGCATCTGTAAGATCATCATTAGCCCTCTGATGAATATCCCTCTGAGTTTCTATTTTATGGTCATCTGATAAACCATCAACTTTATGAATAAAAACTTCAAAGTTCATTTCTGGGTTGACCTTGTAGGCTTTTGAAACTGTAATGTGGAGTCTTGTTAAAGCTTCCATGTAGTCATCCTGTAAATCAGTTTTGGCAGGAATGAATGACAAAGTTGCTGCCTGACAACTATTCCATTCTGCATAAAGACAAAATATTTCAGTGCAAGACCTTCACTTCTGTAACTAAATAGAAGTATGTGACAGACAAGAGAATACCTTGACGTGTCATAAATCCAAGCAGCATAGATTCTTTATGTCAATTAAGTTTCATTAGCTATACAAGACTTCAGAGCAAAAGTTGGGTTACACCCCAACTCCAGCACAAGGGAGCAGTGATCTCCAAGATGTTCCTAATAACCAGAAAACCTCCCAAGGTGTAATTCCCAGGTTTATTAGAAACTACCAGACACCCACTAGTACCAATATTGGAAACTGAGGTCAGAAGTGTGTTGTTATTAATTAAACTCATGAGCAGAAAAAAGGGATAATTCAGACCATCTAGCTGAGCATATTCTCCCTATTATTACAGAACAGGTACGTTCAGAGTTCAGAGCCCTTTCCACTCTCTCCACCAGCAGCATATGTCCAGTCACTTCACCAAAACAAAACCACACACTAGAAATCAGATTGCCAATGCATCTCTTCATACACAGCAGAAGCCTTATGAACTTATCTAAAAGTATAATTTACTGGCCTCTTGATCATTCCTTTCACACAAAAAGCAAAATTAAAACTTCCTTGTGATTTGTATTTACCTGGGCATCAATAACATATATTAGAGCACCTGTTCCTCTGAAGATCATCTCATAATCAAATGTTGGATCAAAAAAGTCCATCTGTCCAGGAAAATCCCATATTTGGAAGTTCACAAATGAACTGTTGGAAATATCATCCTTGTAGATTTTGTTGGTACTTTCCAAGAACAGAGTCTCATTGGGAGACATTTTGTGAAACACCACCTGTTAAAAGAACACAAATAATAGTGTAGATTTTACCTTATTAGAATAAATTAGTGAAATATTTATGACTTGAATTCTGCAAGTAAGTTTACCCATTCTAAAATGAATACCTTCCTTTTGGTAAATAGACAGCTTCCTGCATCAGCTAAGGAAATTCCCTACCCCTGAGAAGAATCAAGTAACTGAATACAGTTAAACATTTTCATAAATAACCCTACTGGCTGAAGGCACAGACATCCAAGTTACTCTCTTTCCCTGCAAGACTAGCACAGTGTTTTCAAATTCTGTTACATTCAGATCTGATATAAAGCCAGTTAATTAAATAACTGCAAGCTTTTAAGAACTTTTCCTTTCCAGTCTTAGAAATTCCTAAAGGAAACTTTGCTTTTAGTCTGGTGTCAAGTGTTAAAACACAACATAATCGGATGGTTCCTAAACAACAACAAAGAGTACAAAAATAACATCTCAGTTTTAGAGAGCCAGACAGCTAGGTAGTTTGCCATCTATTAACACCTCCTTTTGAGTAGAGAATCACAGAATGGGTCAGGTTGGAAGGGAGCACAGTGGAGTTATCTGATCCCTGCTCAGGCAGGGTCATCGCAGAGCACATGGCACAGGATTGCATCCAGACAGCTCTCGAGTAGCTCCAGTGAGGGAGACTCCACACCCTCTCTGGGGAGCTGTTCCAGGGCTCAGCCATCCACACAGTAAATAAGTCATTCCTCATATGTAGGTGGAACTTCCTGTGAAAGTTCACCAAAGAAAGGATGAAGGATTTCACACCAGTTGGCAAAAGCAATTTAGCTGCAGGATGACAAACATACTCATTGCCAGAACTCAAAAAGCCCCACCGGGATTTTAGCCCTTCCTTGTACAGAACCAGCAAAAGCAGCCTGTAGCAAAAACAGTGTCAACAGAGAACGTTGTGCTAATGCAACTCAACTAGACCATATGAAAATTACTCCAAACAATGCAGTCATACATTAGGACTGCAAAAAATTAAAGAAGTTTCATATACAACACTTGGTAAATCTAAAAAACTTCACAATAGGGGCGGCAAACTTGCTAATCTTGGTTTCTTCAAATGCTTCATACAGTTACAGAAGTCATTAGAGACCTGATGCAACAAACTGTCAAAAAAACTGCAAGACAAATACCTCCACACCCAGTACAGTTTAGTGAGGTTCAAAGTAATACTTCAGCCTAGATTTTTAAGGCCAAGGGAAAGAATTTATTTCCTTGGGACAAACATCTTAGGAAGCCAGAGTCTAAATGAAATTTTAAACAGCAGGATATTTGAATGGAGAAGTAAGAACACTTCTAGATACACAGCAGCTGTACTGCATTCAAGGTTTGCAGCTTAATTTTCAAGTATTCTGAAATCCACATTTCTTTTGGAACTCAGCATCTCCCACAAAAGCAGGACAGAATTAGTAGATTCAGTTTAAAGTTAGTAAGTCTCTGGGAAGCAGCACTGTCACCTCCTTTTTCCTTTTTTTCCCAAAATAGCACATTTCATCAGATTGATGTTCTCCACCTGAACTCTTTCCAGTTCCCTATTACATCAGTACATACAGTAAGTCCAGTTATGCAAGTTTGCACATAAATTTATGAACTGAGGCAATCAGTGCATTCCCAAAATCTACCGACAATTCGCTACTGAATATTCACAGGTTACACCAGCATGGAAAACCCAATTGACCAACGGAGAAAAAAAGTCCCTCCCCAGGACCCTGGCTTTTTCTTTTGTGAGTGTTCTCTTGTCAATACTACTCTCAGTAGAAGAATGAAATTATTTAATAATTCGTGTTTTTCACAGAAACTTCTAGATAATGACAAAGCCAATGCTTTCCCCAATACAGTGCTTATCTTCCATATATCCCTATTTTCTGGCAAGCGGATAAACAGCTAGTGCCCAGACAGAAGGGCTAGGTCTGCCTATGCCTATTTTTGAACTAGAGAGATTTAAGAGCAGGGGCGCTGTTAATAAGAAATTTCTTTATATTAGACTTTGCTCAGGCAGCCTCACAATGAGGTCCTAGGTACCAGAATCATGGCTTCTAATTCCTAAGTAAGGTTGGTAACTGGCAAAAGAAATATTCTATGTCCCCTTACTGCATATTCAATATGAGACTATTCCTTTCCTACACAACTACTGGAATAGGCCCTCAAAGAATTGAAGACTACCAATCCTGGCCATAAAAAAGTCCAAAAGCTACATCTATAAAGAGACTTGTAATGGCTTGAAATCTGTCTGTAATCTGGAGCTCCTGTCTTCCTCTAGTTTTTAGGGTTCAATTTTTTCAAAATTGGATAATACAATCAGATCTCTAATAAGAGTCTACAACGAATACCATTCACATGACTAAAAGAGTTAGAAAAAGGCTTTCAGTGAAAGCAGTACATTTGCACATACAGTGGGAGCATTTGACCTAAATAATGGGGAATAACTGATAAGGCTAAAAAGCAACAACAATCCAGTCTGCCACTGTATTTTAGCATAGCACAATGGAAAAGATCTCACTAACAGAGGCCAAAATCAGCTTAGAACTCATTCGTTTACTGTAGTCTTGGATCGCCAAGCAGTCTGCATAAGATTGCTAAAAGAAGCAGATGCATACCTTCTATATTGCAATGTCCATAAAGGCTTCTCTGCACAAAAACTTTATAGAAATCTCTGTAGATTTTCACACTTGCATCTGAAACAAATTTGAGGCCCTTAAGTCTAGAGCTGAGACTTATGCATTTCGCTAGTAACATCTTCCCATAAAAATATCACCTGGAAAGTTCACAGGAGGGACTGCAAACAACATTTGCACTGAGGAACAAGGATTGTTCTGACTGCTACAATTCTAGCGAGCTACCTGGCAAATGAAAAGTCAGTTTTGTCTTATTTTTATTAATAAACACTAGTGACTTCACAAAGCTACCGACAAACCTAAGGCACCGGAACTGTTTTATTTCCTCCTTGAGAAGTGACGCTCGTTTACTCCGGCTAAAGGAAACCAGAGGCTGTCTTTCTGCTCACACAAAAGCAGAAGTCTCTCTCAAAGCATCAAAGGGCACAACAACGGCTCAAGTCTTCCAAGTGGAAGCACTAACTAACCACCACACACCTATACCACGTAACAAAACAACTCATTATAAATTTCACAGCAGTGTCTTCACTTTTTACTTCTGAAGCCTTAAAAGTGAAGAAATACACAAAAGCTACAACCTATGCTACACAACCTTCCTCTCTAGGGCAGACGATCAGAGTCCATTCTGGAAAGTAAACGTCTGTAAGGAGGAGGCTCCCGTCGCTCCAACTTCGCCACACGGGCCCACAATAGAAAGTAGAAATTGCCCGAACGGCAGCACAGCAGCGAGAACCAGCTCGGCGCCGAGAGGCAGCGCGGCAGGCAGGGCGGGGAGCCGCCGGCTGCCCCTCACCTTCTGGATGGAAGACTTGCCGCTGCGCCGCAGCCCCATCAGCAGAATCCGCGGCTTGGAGTCCGCCCCGCCCGCGCCGCCGCCGGGCCCGCCCGCGCCGCCCCCGGGCCCACCGGGCCCCGGGCCTCCCTCCAGCTCCGCCTCCTCCTCCTCCTCCCCGTAGCCGAAGTCCTTGGGGAACGAGTCCGCAGCCCCGAAGCTCCCCCCCACCAACGCCGGCTCCTCCGCTGTGCCTGGCGCGCCCGCCCCGCCGAACTGCAGCGCCATGTCCGCCCGAGCCCGCCGCCCCGCAGCCGCCAGCGCCCGTCCCGGGGCCTCCTCCGGCTCGCCCAGCCCCAGCCGGCACGGCCCAGCCCGGCCCGGATTGGCCGCTGCCGGGCCCCGCGCCGCCGATTGGCTCGGCCGGGCGGCGAGCGAGGAAGGCTCCGGTCAGACGACCCGAGTCACCTGACGGCGCCGCCGCACGTGAGCGGAGGGCGGGGCCCCGGGCGGAGCGGAGCGGAGAGGCCCCGGGCCCCGGGCGGAGCGGAGCGGAGAGGCCCCGGGCGGAGCGGAGCGGCGGGCCCCGAGCGGAGCGGAGCGGCGGGGCCCCGGGCGGAGCGGAGCGGAGAGGCCCCGGGCGGAGCGGCGGGCCCGCTCCGGACAGCGCCCGCCGGTCCCGCCCCTCCCGCTTCGCCCAAGGCGCAAACCCAACCGTGGCAGGGGAGCTTTCACCGAAGCGGCCGCGTAAGAAAACGTTACCTTGCGAAGCAATAGTCTTCATTAAACAGTCATTAAGTTTCTTCTAGCTGCCGTGGTGTAAGCTGGCACTGAGCTGAAGCTTTAACAAATCTTTGCTATTTCATCACAAACTTAATTTAAGGTTCGTGACATCCAAGTGCTTTCAGAGGGAAGGAAATACAGTTATGAAAACTGTAAGTTTGTGTTACTTCCCTGGCACCGACACCGACAGTCAGGAGCCCATGCCCTGTGATGCCTCGGCTAACACCTTTACCTGCCTGGCTGCTGCTTTAGCAAGACATGCCAGCCACATTACTCAGACAATACTTTCCTACAGCATTACCCTCTCCTCTGTTTCCACATGGTGCAACTTAATGTTCTAGCTTACATCCAAGGAAACTTTCTTCTCTCCTTTGTTCCAGAGGTTGGGGAAATTTTTTCTTGCCTTCCTTGTTTGGCTTTAGTTTGTTGGTTCAGGGCATTTATTTCTAATTAATGCTTTACAGACTTAAAACAGTATTTCCCACTCATTTTACTTCTCTTCTGGTCTGTTTAGGTCAACAGATACACAAGTAAGGTAAGCAATTATTGCATTCACTAGCCCTTGATAACAATGACTAACAAAAGTTCTGATCCATCCTACCATATTTTCAAGATAGTTTTAACTTCCTTATTTTTATGATGGGTTTTGCAGACTAACAGCCAATAAATCTAATACATAAGACAACTACTGCATTTCATTTCCCCCTTCCTTTACTTTTCCTGTCGTCCACTGCCATTAAAGTACCTAGTTTTAGGGTAGGAACAAATGCAGCTCTTTAAAATATTACTATACTTTTATTTATTATTTTAACAAAGGTCTAGTTTGCATTTCAGAAGAGTCATAAAACCAATTCAGGGAGAGAGGGAACATAGCAAAATTAATAATAAAAAGTCACACCCACATGTCACCCCTCTTGGATTTTATACTCCTTGTTAGATGAATCAGAAGGCAGAACTCCCCACCCTGTAGTGTTACATGTACCACTCTAATTACACAGGGCTTCCATCACAAATAAGAATTTTGTATTATGTTCAGAACTGCACATGCAGTATCTGGATCAACTCTCCAAAGCCCAGTTTCTGGGAGCAGAGACATGAATTGCATGGGAAGAGGTTCACCTCATGTAAATTAAAGTGTAAGTTCAGTATGTGCTGCATTTCAACACTGCTATATCCATCACTTAAAACTATACTTTCTCATTTTATGCCCTTCTAAGTAGTGTTACCCAGCAGCTTCAGTGGAAGTCTCACCTCAGTGCTGAGTACATAGAAAGTAATTTAATGTCCTGCTTTAATTTACAGTTGGTCCATCAGTGTCATGTCACTCCTTTCAGTTAAAGGAAAACAGACAGATCTGTAGTTCAACAGGACTATTGACCATGCTGTGAAAATTACATGGACTTGGCAAGCAGTTATCCAAAAGTTAATCATAACTGTCATCTTTTCTTAAACACAGAAAGCAAGAACATTGGCCACTATGCTTAACTCAGCAGTTGCCATGGCATCTGCATGCTCTAGTAATGCATTCTTTAAGACTTAGTAACAAAGTAGACAACGCAGAGTTCACACACAAGACAGCATTTCTCAGGAAGCCCTTTATTAAGTCAAGGCAATAAAAGAAAAAACTACTGTTATTCGCCATGCTTCTCATCTTGAGGTGGTTCATACTGAGCCAGCTGTGGATTTAAAGAAAGGAATTTAGTTAGTAGCAATATTTCATGTAACACACTATATTAAGAAGTGAATGAAAATGTGTGGTCTGGACTTGTTCCATTTACTTTATGCATTTTAACTCACTCATCCTTATGCAAGCCCATTTTCAAGTCAGGCAATAAAATAATTCTTCTCCCAAAACATCCATTTCTCACACTGTATAACCATGCAGCCATAACAGGATGATTTTTAAATGCACTTTGAAGCACACGTCTTGCCCTTAACTTTTCCCTGTTTTTAATTCTAGCAGTCTTTAAGTACTTTCATCTTAAATAGCAGTTGATAGTGACTAGGATACTATAAGCTTTCATTGAAACATAATTAAATGAAACAGTCATTCTCATTGCAATAGTATCCAACCTAACATTTCTTGTAATCATTATAGCTTCCATTATGCTTTCTGGAGAGGATAACCTGAGCAACTACATACTCTAATATGACCTTTACTTGTAAAGTTATTACCAAATAAAGATACAAAGTTGTTCACTTGACCTCAGTGGCATTAAAGGCAAGTTCAAGCTTCAAAAACAGTTCAAGAATTATGGCCATCTCTCTGAAATATCCTGGTTCAGTTTACTCAATTAAGATTCTTCCCCTCTGCAAACTGCAGAGCCGGTTAAAAATAAACAAAGTACATATAAATAAAATTTAAAAGCATAAATAAAAATTAAAAATAAACGTAAAAAAATATACATGTGTTCCTTCCTACCAGCAACAGTAAATTGCAACACTCTGCTGCTAACAAGAACCACTAGAATTGTATTTTTTTATTGTTGTAGATATTTTACTACAACAGATGTCTAGTACACAACCCAAAATCAGTTTTCTTTTCTACCAAGGACCTAACTGTGACTCCCAACATACATGAATATCTGATATTTGTGTGAGAGTGCAACAGTAGTTACCAACAAATGCACAGATAAAGGCACGTATTTTATGTTAGAGGACTGCTACAAGAGAACGGTAGTGTTCTCCCTGCATGATGTGTGAACTCCTACAGTAAGTCAGAATGATGGGCATGACATTGTAGAGGAAAGAACAGGAAAAAACAAAACGCCCTAATACTGGAAAATATGTAAAGAAGGAGCTATTATTTAAAGAATGAAGCACCAATGAACTTGTGATTCCAAAAGGCTTACTTTCCTGCAACAGGTTTTGACTTCTTTAAACAAAGACCCAGATTATTCTGCTCTTATCTGTCTACTTACTAGCAGCTGCATTTTTAAGTCTGCTAAAACAACTGGCTGGTCTACTGCTACTCTGCCTAAAATTGTGTTCTTTGTCATATTTCCTAGTAAGAAATAGCAAATGTAGCTGAGGAGTCATAATGGGTAACAGGGAAGAAGGAGAATTACTAGGAGAGCAAGATGGCACTTGGGATTCTCGGGCATTACCCCTTTGTATTTCTTATCCATTCTCACAGAACTAAAGCAAGATGGTTGTCTCCCAGTAAAAAACTCGGGGGTATTCACCTATAGCAGCCACCATCCTCTTCCAACAAATGCATGGAAACCTAGCAGTTTCCTGTAGTGGCATGGCAGTTACTAGTATATTGAATATCTCACTCTGTTCACACCTCAGAGCTCTCTCAGACAGCCTGCAGGCCCATTCAAGAACGGCCCTGCCCTAGCTAGCACTTCAGATTCATTGTTGTTCCAGATAAATACCAAGGTCACTTTAAGTAAAAAGCACAAATTATTGCTCCACACGAATCTAAGTGCCTGTGTAAGATCCTGCCATGTGTAAGTCTGTGCCACGTGACACAAAGTAATACATAATTTTCCTCCTTCAATCTGCCTTTTGAAAGGCTTTATAATGGATACAATACCTTACTTGTTTTTCCAAACTGTCTTGAAAGCATGATCTACATAATATCAGACAACTTCAACACATCCACACAAGACTCAATACAACATATTGGACATGATAATACACGTTCCCTAAATAAATAAAATCCCTAGTTTAGCAATATTTTATGTTATATTCTTTAAGAAGTGTTCCATTAAAAATATTAATCTTTACTACAATGAATTCTATCAGCATTTCAGTCATAAGGCTAAACAATGCAACAACATTTATCAGTTACTCTAATGGAAGGAAGTTAGCACTGTTCCAAGTAATGAAAATATTTTTCTTGTTGTATAATATGGAACTATGGAGGAACACCAAGTAGACTTTTACCTTGGTTTTCAGTTTTTTATTTTCTTCCAGCACAGCTTCATATTTTTCTTTCATCTCTGCCACTTCCAAGCGAAGTGCCTCTATTTCCGGATTCTCAGGAGCTGAAGCTCCCAGATGATGCTTCAGAAAACTGATATTTAGATGTTAAGTATTTCTTCAGTTGTATAACTACACTTTAGTTTTAACACCCGTGTTGAAGTTAACACTGCAGTACACATGGTCAAAATTGCAGTAAGCCATTGAGATCACTACAGGAAAAAAGTTACCAGAATAAGAGAGCTTTTCAAATTCATAGCTATATTCCTTAAAAACAAACAGACAAACACAAGATATCAGTACAAATCCTTATGTGTTACTACTTTCTTTTCTCTTCGTAATGGCAGATGTTTTAAAGAATTAAAAGAGTAAAGAAAAAAAAAAGGAGCAATACCCAAAAATGGAGGCTGCTTAAAAACAGCAACAAATATGCTAGTTCCCACCTTCTTCATGTATTTAAAAACAAACAAAAGACAACAGAAAGGAAGTGTGAAGAAGCAAACTTCAGAACCCATTGCCACTGCAGGTACTCAAATCTAAAGCTGCAGGTCTACAACACTGAAATGGCCGATAACTTAGCTTCATAATTGCTGGCATACTAAAATACCCAGCCCTCTGGCATCCTGTCAGACTCCCTTAGCTTGTGAAAATGCAATCATTAGGCAAAATGCATTGAAAAAAGTCACGTTCTCAATGCAGGGCATCAAAATGAGTCTATCCAGTCCACCCATGTGTCAGAAGCAATATTGTGCATGAAGTCTCAATAAATAAGTCACAGCAAAGAAAAAGGATACTCCAGTGCACTATCTGGTTTCTCTGGCTCTTCATATAAGGCTACCAACACTGTAAATAGAAAATATTCAACAATTGCAAGAAGCTCATGCAACTCTAAGTTTTTTAAACACATATCAGCAGTCAGAAAGCATACATGTTGCATTTGTCCATTTAACAAGATTTTCACTTGCACACTTTGACATAGGCAACAGGTCTGCTGTATCAGAGGAGACAGAGCATTCCACCTAGTAACAGCTAAAGAGAATTTTCTTGATCCCTAACCCCACATTGTGTTCTGGCTATTCTAGCACAGAACACAAAACATCCTGAAAAAAATTTACATATGCCACATGCACTCTAGTACTAGCTTTTACAAGTAAGACTGAAATTCTAACTATATTGTTCATAAAACTTGTACTTGAGCTAAGTCTTTAAACCACAAGACATCGGCAGTTTTGTAACTTCCAGCAGAATAGCAAACCTCCATTGATAATCTACAGTTACAAAACTAAACAGCTACTACAGGGCTAGGTGCCACTGATAATTTTTACGGGTAAGGGCTCTAATGGCCAAAACCACCAGACAAAAGCAGCAATACCCCGACAATTTAAGTAAAAATAGCCATTTACATAGCAACATAACGGGAGACTGTCACATGAACACCCAGGAAGTTCCCAATCACAACCACTCCCTGCTTCCCCACAGGGGCCATGTGCCAGTTTCAGAAGTCTTGAGCTACACAGCCAAACTGGTTTTAAGCTAAGTACTTCCTAAATTAAAAGCAAAATTAGTTTGCCTCACTGCTTGGAAGATTTGTTTTGCCATCCCATAGGATGGTACTGCGATTGAAAAATCAAATGGTACTCACACACCAGGCCAAGAGTCTTAGTGCAACAGCTATTCACTTGACATCCTAGATCTGCTGCTCCCTCTTTAAACAGCATATTTTCAATATCAGGAGAATATTAATTTTTTCATTATTAACACATTTTTTTCCACACAATATTGGAAGGTTCTCAAAAAGATTTTAGAAGGATTTCTAAGTCACGTATCAAGTTGAGCATCATCATTTTCTCCAGTTTGATATGGAGAGTCATTAATCCAGAACTTAGTGCCATTCATTCTAGGAAAAAAAAAAAAGCACTAAGTTCTATGCAAGAAAGGGTATGAAACAAAGTTTTTTTTAACATTTGCTGTTATTTCATCTCCAGCACTGACTTCCTCTGTAGAAGAACCTCACGAAAAGCACCCATTGAAAGAAAATAAACTACCCGAAAGCACGCATTGAAAGTAGCACTTCGGCCGAAGGAAGAGGTCTGCAGCACACGACTAGGGGGAAAGGAGCAGCCTTGCCGTCCTACACGCACCTCCAGCAGCGGCCCCCGCGCGGGGAGCGTGCGGGGCAGGGCCGGTCCCAGCGCCCGCTGCCCTCTCCCGGCGTGCACCGCCTCGCCGCGCACCTCGGACTCCATTTCCAGGCCACGCCGCACCAAGTTCTCCAGGCGAGCTCTTCTGCCGGCCGCCTCGCCGGACTGAGTGAGGAGAAAAAGCGATCGGCGAGGCGAGGCGGGAAGCCCATGGAGAGCGGCGGGGCAGGCCGAGGGACGGCTGAGACGCTGCCGTGCGCGGCGGCAGCTGCTCCGCGGGAGCGGGACAGCCTGAGAGGAACGAGGAACGGCACCCGCCCGCAACGCCCCGGAGAGCGCCCGCCCGCCGCAAGCCGGAGACTTACCCTTGGTGAGCATGTCCAGCACTCCCGACTTCTCCAAGTACTGGCGGAACTGCTCCCGCTTGGAGTCCGCGGCCTGAGGGAGGACGCCCACACGGTCAGATCGGCGGCGCGCCCCGCCTCGACTGCGGAGGCGGCCCTTTAGCACAGGCCGGTCCCGCTCTCCGCCGCAGAGGCGGCACGAAGGGCCGAGCCGGTGTCGGTCGGCGGCCCGCCGCTCCGCGCAGCCGGCACGGAGAGCGGCACCGCGCCCACGCCGGCGCGCTCCCCCCTACCTTGTGGTGCGCCATCTGACCCGCACGGCGCCTGCCCCGGCCGCGCGCCTGCGCCCTGCGCTTTAACGGCGAGAGCGCGTCCCCGCGGTTGCCACGGCGACGGCGCCGCGGCAACGGCAGCGGCCGGGGCCGGGCCCGCGCGCCGCCCGCGCTCCCCTCAGGGCGGCCGCGCCGCCTCGGGGCGGCCTCGCCGTCCCGCCGCCGCCCGAGGGGAAGCCGAGGCCCGGCGTTGTGCCCCCTCTTCTTGCGCGGCTCTGCCTCTTCTCCCGCTCTGCCCAGCTCTCCTCGCCGGGGACGGTTCCGGGGCTCAGCTCAGCCCCGCAGCTCTCCGCGGAGAAGGCGAGCGGGGCCGCGCCGCGGAGTTCGGGCGGAGCTGTCCTGCGGGTCGCTGGAATTCTTTCTGGTTTACATAGTAAGCCTTCGGGTTTGTGAAATTCCAAGTGTCTGATTAATAAATTTCAGTAGCTGCAGCTGACTGAAATCAACCAGCAGCGGCTGCAGAGGTGCTGTGAGGCATTGAAGAGTGGTGAAATCTTCGCGTCGAAAGTCTTTTGCCTTAGCCTGTTTAAAAAAAAAAAAAAAAAAAAAAAAGAAGAAGCTGTTACACCTGTTTATTTTTCTGAAACGCTGACAGATAAAATCTATTTATTGTAGAAATTTAAAAAAAAATATTAAAAAAAAAGACCAACCAAATGATCTTGCACATATGATGTTAGGGAGTTTTCACGCTTTCTCTCCATGCTCTTCCGCAATGTTTATATTTTTCAGTGGTTACTCTTCATTTGGGAAGGTGCTGTGATTAAACAAAATGTCTGACTCATATCCAGACATAAAAAAGTTAATAAAATTCCTCTCACTGCAGCAGAAAAATTCATTTCTAACTTGTCTTGAACAACAAAAATACAAATGTCATGTCCCATACATGAACATCTAAATGCTAACTTTCTGTTATTTAGTCAGCAGGAACAGAGTGCATTAAATACAAGGCTTTTTATTATGGAGAGATTAAATGCACAACAAGCATTAGCAGTTATTGCCCACAGGATTTTACGCATCAAGAAATGCAAGAATCAAAGCCACAGCAGCAGCATGAACTTGCCTAAGTCACACTATTACAGTTATGTATGTTCCAGGATATTATACAACCTTAAATTTTACAGCGTAAACACAATTATGTATTTATGTATACACATAGAAGTGAAAAGGAAAGAAACCTACAGCGAATAGTTTTAATAGTTCTCGTGTATATTTCTTTAATGCTGCTACAAGCAAAATAGCAGTTTAGGTTTTCTGGCTTCTTTTATGCTAGTATTGTACAGTTTTCAGGCAATCTGAAACATGGCTGGCTGGTAAGTATAATGACAGTGCACTTTAAGAATTTCATTGTGCTGTAACATCATTATGTTATATCTCACAGATTAGTTTTTTCAACAGATGAACAGTATGTCAGATCTGCTAGTAAGAAATACACACAAAAATACTAATGCATTTCAGCTGTGACCACTTCACCAAGTATTTACACTGTTTCAGTGCTGTGCACCTCAAATGAATGTATTCCATACATTCAAAGCTTGATTACAAATGTACCATAATATTTTGTTAATCTTTGCCTCCTTTATAATTTCAAGATGTTTCATGGAGCTTCCTTTACACCATATGGACCTGAACAGCAAGTGGATAAATGTCCTAATGTTTTGTTATCCCCATTAAAAGCATAAACACAAATGTTCCTCCTAAACAAGTAGAAGCTTTGCTTGATTTAAAAGCTTATCAGAATTCAGGGGAGAGACAAACAGAAAAGGAGTAGTTTTACTGTTTGATAAATCTTTTACATGTCTTTTGACATTGTAACTCAAATCAGGAAGGTACTACCATATTTGCTTTTTTTGGTTCTCTGTTTTTGGGGTTTTTTTTGTTTTGTTTTCCATAGTAAGCCTTCTGGTTTGTGAAATTCAAAATGTCTGATTAGTAAATTTCAGTAACTTGTTTTCTGATTTTGCTGTCTTATTAGTGTTATGAAAAATGTCAAAAGTAAAGCTCACAACATGTCTGTAATTCATGAAGTTTAAAAAAAAATAGTGGTGTATTGAATTCTGACAGTATACTATAAGAAATTCACTTTGACTGTTGTGTTGAGGAAATCAGTGGTGATACACTGAAAAAAAGTACCATGGAGCCAACAAATTAGTGATCTGTTTTGCAAATGCTTTTTCTCTTTGTATTTACAACAGCTTGAACAGTGGAATAAGTTTGACATTCTGCTTTTGGTCAGCTACCAAATGTCTGTTTGAATTCTCACACTGATTAGGCAGAGACATGTTTAACAATAAATTCTTCTGAGAGTATCTTTAGCCTAATTTGATTTACGGGTCTTCGTAAAAATATTGTTAGACTGTAAATTTTGTCTTCTACTTTTTTTCGGTTTTAATAGTATCAGCTGTGATTTTATGCCTTTTTCCTAATATGTGGATTGAGAGGATGTATGTTTTCCTTTTTAGCTGGAGTGTAGAAGTTTATACACTGAGGTCTATGCCACATTTTCATTACAAAGGAAGTAAAGAAACCTTTTAAAATTACTTAGCTACTATTCAAAGGGTTACACAACTATGTAAACAGCTGGCTAAAGCTGAATTATTTACCTGCACTTACACGCAGGTATGGATAATTCCTCTGTTCAGGAATTATCCCAGCATTGGGTAATGCAGCTAATGGGTTAACTCACACTATATTTGAAGATCAGTTGGGGCACGCCTGCTGCTGGCATTACTTGACAGTGACTGTTGCCTAGACAGAGACAAAAGCTTAGGACTATTCCAATTTCTGCTTTGTGTAGATTCTGAGCTCACCACCCCCATAGAATCAGAAGTGTCTGGTCGGCTGGAATTTTTTCCATCAGCATTGTAAGGAATTTGGGCTTTGTTTACACTGAAACTGCTCTGTCTTCTGTCCCTGTTCTTTGGAAGAGAATTTGTTAATGTTCCTGAGTCCTCAACCATTGTCTGTTGTCTAAAACTGGCACTAGGAAAAGTTGTACCAGGTTGCAATGAAGTTTGACATGGCAACTCAGCAAAGCTTCTCAAGTACATGTTTGAGGCAGTATCTGCACTCTGAGTACCAACAAGAAAATGTTTCTTTTCAGCCTCTTCTTGTGCATCATGTGTCTCAGTCCAAAGGTCACCAAGAAAGCCTTCATTATTATTTGTGCTAGCATTTTGAGTCTGATTGTCTAAAGCATTTGTAGCTGGCCTCTTCTTTGGAGATTTATTTTCCTGATTGCAATGGGTGTAATTGCTGCTGCTTTCTGTACGGTTATTTTGCACAGACTGAAACATAGAAGGAGAATTTAAAACTGGGTAGAGCATAGTGTCAGTTTGCTTTTCCATCAAAAAGGTATAACTGCTAAGAGCACAAGGAAGTGTTTTCTGAGGGGTGGTGGATATTCCCAAAGAAGAGTGTGGTATCGCAGAGTATTTCTTAGATTTGTTTATGTAGAAATTGTCGGAGTCATCTTTGTTTTTATTCTGCTCACAGAGTCCCATTTTAATTTTACGGAATCCTAAGTGGATAATTTCTAGAATATTTAAAAGCAATGATACAGTTGCTATTGATTGCATAAATAATATAAACACTGTCTTTTCTGTTGGTCTAGATACAAAGCAGTCAACTGTGTTTGGACATGGGTCTCTCTGACATTTATAAAGGGGATCTAAGTGAAAACCATAAAGAAGATACTGCCCAATCATAAAGCCAACTTCCACTGCAGATCTTGTGAAAATATGTATCACATAAGTGCAGAGCAAAGAGCCTCTTAGGGGTGCTTTGTTTAGCTTTCTTTGATCCAATTGCCGGAGCTCTCTCTCCAGTCTTCTACGATTTTCAGTCATTTCTAATTCAGTGCTTTCAAGTTCCACCCTTACCTGAGCTTTCTTTTTTTGCCTCTCTTTTTCCAATGCTCTTAGTCTGTATAAGGCATGACCCATATACACCAAAGAAGGGGAAGACACAAATATAACTTGCAAAACCCAGTATCTTATGAGAGAGATGGGAAAGGCCTCATCATAGCACACATTTCTGCAACCAGGCTGCTCAGTATTGCATATAAATTCTGATTGTTCATCATTCCAAACATCCTCGGTTGCCACTCCAAGGACAAGCATTCGAAATATGAAGAGGATCGTTAGCCAAATCTTTCCAATAATAGTGGAATGAATGTGGACCTCCTCTAAAATGCCTCCAAGGAAATTCCAGTCTCCCATGGTTATTCTGCCATATTAACACTAAAATGTATGAGAGAAAAAAGCATCAAACATTGTAAAAGTCGCATTCCTTCCTTAACATATTATGAAAAACACAACACTGGGGAAACTATCGTATCTCATATTGTGACCATGGGAACATGACCAACTGCTCATTTATAATTAGGTATTATTTTCTTTCACCTATGAGATGGAGAACTGCATCATCTGCCTGTGCCTGATTTATTATTAACATCCTGATAAGCACATCACTACAAGATATTAAACACCCTCAGTCTGCATCAGATAAAGGGAAACTAGAGTGCCTGACTTGTAGCAGGATTTAAAGAGCGTTATGTGATCTATTTGAACCATCATCCAATGACAATGTGAGAGCAGTACGTTTATATTTAGGACATTTATCAACATACAGGAATATTTCCTTGTCTTCTTTTTTGGATGTTCCAAGCCCCATGTCACAGCTGTAATTATGACAGTCCAATTAGTGTTTAACAGAAAATTGGTTATATAAAGGACCTCAAGAGGAAATAAATCATCTAATGAAAATGTCAATATTAATTAAAAAGACATGTTTAAGTATATAATTTTGTGCAGAAATTTGTTTTTTGTTTATGGATGTCAACAATAAATAAATAGAATTGCTGTAATTGGTTTGCTTCCTCTGATTAATGATATCTGCATTTGAAATAGTGAATAGAGTGCGAAGTGTCAAGCATTACTACTTCGGCCACAACTCTTTGAAAAATAAATAATTTGCATAAAAATTCTTTACCAGGATTTTCCCAAATGACTGTCATCTGAATACAGATAAACTGGTCACATATGTGTGTAATTGTACATCTCACCTTTCTTTCATATCTTTGTTTCTCCATTAACAGGATATTACACTGTGGTCAAAATTTTAAATTCCTTTTCAATATTTATGTTATTGTATACATATACAATTGTAACACAATTTTTCTTATGTGTGGGGACAAGCAAAACAATTGTAGATTTACCTTTTCATTGTATGTACAGCACAATTCAATAGAATAGTATCTTACTTTGGTGTTTTTTAGGATAAAGGTACTTTAGCATAGCATTTTCTCTTCAAATGGAATTCATCTTCACCCTATAAAACAGGAGTGCTAACAAGTCAACAGAAGCTGAAATCTTATGGTTGCAATATTGATGTCCATAGAGGAATCTTTATGTTAAGCCTTCTAAACATGAAAATACTTTTGCAAATCAGTATACAAATAGGCAGGTTAGATATTCTTAAAAGAGAAACTAATTAAAAATAAATGGTAAATTAAAAATAAAACATACCTTTCTTTACAAAAATACGAAAAATGAAACATCTGCGACGTCCAATTAAATATTACAACCCCTGCCATCTTCCATCTATGTGAGTAAATTGACACATTACAAGCAGTTTATTTTGCTACAGTAGCAAATAGAGTGTGAGCTTTGCACATGGAATTTATATTTGCTGGGGCTGAAGGGAGGAAAAAATCGATCTATTGTTCAATCTACTACCGCTTCAAGCATAATTTAACTATGAAAAGATTCTCATTTTTAAAAAGCTAGAAATAAAAAATCTGCAGCTTTATGTTCTTTGAGATTATCTTCTCTTTTGCCTCAGTAGCACCTTTTAAGTTTTAGGAACAGTCTCAGCCTCAGAAATACAGACTAAAACAGAACTTTCAGTCTACATTTTAGTTTATGTATCTCACTAGCAGCAGACATTCAGCTTGCCTGTGCTAAAGAAGGTAAATCTTCCCAAACACTTTAATTGTAAATTCCTGCAGACAGTCTGTTCTCCTGCAACAGTTTACCACCACACTCCTGGTGTAAAAAATCAGTGGATGTACTTTTGGCAACTCCAACCTCACTCCCTCCTCACAGAGAGCATCTCTTACATTCTGTGATTCTGCACTTCTCATTTATTCTCCTGAGACCATATTACTTGTCATAGTCATGTCTTTAAAAGATTCCTGAACTTGACAATGGTTTTACTCTATTTTCTCCATCCATATAATTCAGTATTTCTTTCTGGGAGCAAATAATTATAATTCCTATCTTAAATGTTAGACATACTAAAGATGTCATTCTTCTTGGTAGTGATACTTACATATAGCCTATATAAATTATTAGGTGACAAAAGTTCCATTTTTAATCCAGACCTTAAGCTACCCATCTGCATTACCTCAGCAGGAAAAATAGGGAGAACGGCTGAAATATTTTCTGCTATAAAAGAGCGCACAAACTGTCTGGTCTCAAAGAACATTTTTGGTACTGATGGTAAGCTGGGGAAACCCTTTCAAACACTCTATACATTAAGAAATGTTGGTTGGGGGGAGGGAAAAATACCTTGTTTTACAAAAAGCAAAAAATAAATATGTCTAGTTTGTGTACAAAAATTTTTTTCTGGAGCCAGCATTAGCAGTGCAGTGGCCACGGGCACAGCCTCATTAGGCATGCCTGTTATTAATGTGCAAGTCCACTGCTAGGACCGATAGGAGTTAAGAAGCATATCTAGCACTCTAATGTTCTTTTAGGTGATCCTCATCAGCACTCTGCAAATGTGTAGTTCTGATTCAAATGTCCTATAAAGGATGAATAAACTTCCTCTGCTGAGAACTCTAAAAAGCTAATCATTATCTTTTAATTTTGGTATTGAAGATCAGTCAATAGGTCATGTCCAATTTCACACTTGACTGCTTGCCTCAATCATTTTGGCAAACTAGCAGTCTCCAGCCAGCCATCTCTATGAAGTATTTAAAGCAGGATTATAAACATATGTCTTCTATTGAGGACTTAAAGTAGGTCTCTAAATATTTTTATGTTATTAATAAAACCCTCTGAGTCTGCTGAAGTGGTCCACAAACACACAGCTCCTGCCAGCTCGTGCAGGGATGCTGAAGCTTTGTTTGAAAACCTGAAGTGTTTGGTGACACTGAGCTGCCATGGCTGGAGATGTACTTGCTCTGTAAAACCTAAATATTTAAAAAAAAAAAAAAAAAAAAAAATTAATGATCCACAGTGTTCCAGGATGCATTATCTCTTTTAAAATAGTACTACAATTAAATGACAACTTGACAACTCACAGGAAAATAAATTCAAGTGCCAACAATAATTTTATAGTGTTGATGCTGCTTTTTACCTTAGTTCAGACAGCTTGGAACTGTGGCTGTTTACATAAACTGTTTATTACAATATTCAGAATTTAGTAATTTAGTGTTGTATGGAGAGGCTATTTATTTTTCTTCCAGGCCTAGAAGCTGCCTCACTGGCTTTTTATTTACTGGAAAACATTCTCTAAATTTTTGTGACTATATTGATTTTTCTTAGCTTAGGGTCAAACATCACAGTAATCCTCCAATCATGGAAATAGTCTCGAAGATCAATGCCTTTTCATTTCTATACAACAATAATGTGCACTTTATGTGTACAATTGATTTCTATTTTCTACTATTATCTGACCCACAATTAACAGCTAGATAAGTAGAGGCACAAACATCAGTGATGTGTCCTACATGTTTTCAGGCTAACATGAACTCACTCCCACAGTTTTCTTTCAGTAGTGAAGAAGGACCACAAATGATAAACTGCAACAACGAGAAATTTGGACAAGTGCACTACTCAATGTTGTCTTTAGGATCACCAAATTCAGCAGTACTGTGTTTGAAGGCAGGCCATAGATTACCATAGGAAGACTGAAGCACATACTCTCCAAATTGGTGTATTTCCTGTGCTGCCTTACAGATTCACTTTTTATTGCTAAGATACACATGCAAATCAGTAGGTGCACATTTATATTTTCACTTTCACAAGCAAAATTTCTGAAGATGTCCTGGCCTATATCAGAAAGTTTAAGGGGATTTTTTACAGTTTATGTCTTTATCTTAGTTCACTGCTGATAGTTTTTAATTTATTCCTCTCTTAGTTCCTTAGCTTTAAAATTTTGTATTTTCTGTATACTTTTATATAGCTTATATTTTCCTCTCTTAATCCATTGTCTGTAAAATTTTATTTATACATATACACTGGTCCCGTAGCTTTCTGTGCCTGCTTTTAGTTCTCTCCTGAGCTTGCTCCTCTTTGCATTTTCAAGTTTCCATATCTACTTTATTAGGCTTCCTCTCTCTAATATTTTTCGTCTTTCCTGCCTGTTCTGTGTCCATCTGCTGGGCTCAGGGCCAGTGTCTGTGGCTGGGGCCAGGGCAAGAGAGATGAGCTTCACCTGGGAGCTGCAGCATCTAGGCTGTACTCATGAGGTGTAAAGTGGCTGAGCCAAGGATTAAGACAGGCTGCAGGAAGGGATGGGCTGGTGTCGCCCCGATTCTTAAGATTTTCTAAAGCCTTCTGAGTTTACATTCTGTTAGAGAACTTTCTCACACAACTTTCTGTAAACAACCTATTGTTTTGCATTCCTTCATAGAGGTGGAGAAACTTGATATACTGGTAGTTTCTCCAATGTCATTGGAGAGGTGGCACATTCACTCTCCAATCCACTGTCACCTTTGGAAAAGTATAAATGCTGGAGTCAGAAAATAAACTCTCTCTCTTTCACCTTGCACCTTGAGTCGTGCTTTCACGTGTCCTACAGTGACAGGCTGGGGCAGCAAATGTGCAGCCACTGAGGCTGGGGTATATAAAGCACCGCCTCTGGTCAGGGTGCTTTGCTGTTTCTTCAGCTCCTAGGCTGTTTCAGCTCTTTGGACAGGTGTGTTCTGGCACTTAGAGAATGGAGCTGCCTGCCTGAGCCAGGGTTCAGGACTGGTGAAGGTTCAGCAGCCTGTGTAGTAGAAAGTACACTTGTGACACCCCCCCAGTCAGGATGCTGAAGGGAATCCCCCTGCTGTGTGACATCCCCCAAAATAAATCCACCAGCCTTGGTGGTCTCAGGGGAATTCATGGTCTCAGTGGGTCTCCTGTTTTCCTGGAGTTGGGCATCCCATGTGTCAGAAATCCCACAGAAATCAGGCTGAGCCCCCCAATCTTAAATGCCCTCCCCCCCAAAAAACGGGTCAGAAACCTCCCTCAAATGGGGCAAAGATCCTCCCAAAAGGGAAAGACACACCACACACCCCCCAAATGGGGGGTATGGAGGGGAGCAGTGTCACCCTGCAAATGGCAGGGGGGTACAGCTTGGTGTATCATCCCTCCCGCAGTAAAGACACCAGCCCTGGTGTCTCCACAATCTCCATGATCTTCATGGGTTTCGTAATCTTCTGGGGTTGGGAAGACAGAGCCCCCACCTAGGATGGGTCAGAGAGTCCCTCAAATGGAGAAAGACCCACACAAAATTATGGGGGGTGAGAGGGACCCTGGATTGTTGCCCCAAATCGGTGCTGATGACGCAACAAGGGAACACCCCAGGACCTGTGACCCTTCCCGACACCCGCTCAGAGGACCCCCTGGTGACCCCTCCACCTTCACCCATCCTCTGTGTCCCATGGGCCCCTCCGCAGCTCCGCCCCCCTGCCTTATCACTCGTCGCAACAGTGACAGCGTTGGCGTTTTGGTGGCGTTTCCCTCCGGGGCGGGGTTTCCTCGCCCAAGTCCCCCCAAAACGGTCCCCGCGCCCGCCCCGGCCCCATTTGCACCCGGATCCCGCGGGGATGCGGCCCCAGAGAGGTATGGGGGAATAAGGGGGATGGGGGGAGGTGTGTCGCGGGCCCTTTAAGATCCGCTTTTAAGGGATGCTGGCCTTTTAAAAAGGCTGGGACAGGGTGCTGCCCTTTAAAACACCTGGGAGGGAGCGCTGGCCTTTTAAGACGCTCTTTTAGGGGACACTGGCCCTTTAAGAGCTGCTTTTAGGAGACACTGGCCCTTTAAGAGCTGCTCTTAGGAGACACTGGCCCTTTAAGTCTCGCTTTTAGGGGACACTGGCCCCTTTAGAGAGCCAAGAAGGGTCTGCTGACCCTTTAGGAGCCCTGGGGGGAGCAGGGGGGACACTGGCCTTCAAGGAGCGGGGGGATTCCCGGGGCCTCCCCGCTGGATTCTCCCCGCGGGGGAGGAGGGGGTTCCCCGGGGAGGAGGGCGGTGACGGCGGGGGCGGGCAGTGACGCATGGGAATCCCCGTGACGTCACGACAGGGGCATTCCTGCCTCGCTCGGGGAGGGGCCAGGGGTTTGGGGGTCCCGGGGGGCCCCGGTTATGACACGGCGGTTTGAGGGATCTCAGTTCAGGGAGCACCCCCGAACAGGGTTTGGATGAGACACGGGGATCTGGGGGACGCCTGGGCGCTTAGCGGCGTTCCAGGAGTTTTCAGGGCTCCCCGGCATTCCGGGGACCCCCGAACCCCTACTTGCACGCCCCCAGGTCCCCCCCGCGCCGCTCCGCCCCAGACGGTGAAGCAGCTGCTGAAGGAGCTACGGCAGCAGAAGAGCAGGGAAGGGGTGAGATCCCCGGTGGGTGACCCCCTCTCCCAGGCGACACCTCCCGCGGGGACACCCCCGCTCTCCTCCCTGACCCCCTCGCTCTCCCCCCAGGTTTTGGCTCTGCCCTCCCTGCCCTCCCCGCGCCCCTCGGATGGTGAGTGACCTCGACCCCCCAGTTCCTCCCAGATCCCCCTACACCCTCTGCGCCCCGTAAATCCTCTCTATGCCCCCCCACCCCATCCTTACGTCCCCCCAATCCTCCCACTGTCCATCAATTCCCCTGCATGTCCCTCCCCCCAAACCTTCCTAGTCCCCCCGCAATGTCCCCCCCATCAGCTGGTCTTCCCTCAGGTGCTCCCTGGCCCCTTGCCCCGGCAGTGACACCCAGCCTCTGTGCGGTCCCACATGGGTCACCCCATGGCAGCCCGGGGGGGGCCCATGGGGGAAGGGCCTCCGGTGCGAGGGGGTTTCAGGTGAGCTGGTTGGAGGGGACGGTGAGGAGGGGAGAAATGGGGTGTGAACTGGGAGATTAAAGGGGGCAGTGTGGTACATGGGGGTCTATGGGGCAAAACGAGAGGACAGTGGGGGGGAGAATGGTGGGGGGGAATGGGAGGCAAAGGGAGGGAATAGGGGAAATGGGGGGGAGAAGGGGGGCAGACAACTGGAGGGGAATGGTGGGGCAGTGGTGGGAGAGGGGGCAGACAGCTGGGAGGAGAGTTAAATGGGGGTAATGGGATGGTTAAGGGAGGCGATGGGAGGGAATGAAGGAAGCAATTGGGGGCAGTGGAAACAGCAGTGGGGGGAGATGATGTAGATGGGACCAATGGGGTGGCAGCTCGGGGGGCAAGGAGAGGAAAATGGGGCGGATCATCAGGGCAAGATTTGGGGGGGGGCACCTGGACCAAGCCCCCCTTCACCTTGACTGCCATCCTCTCAAGGCTGCTGCCATCCCTGGCCCTGCCTGGCCCCATCCCGCAGTGCCGTGGGGAGAATTTGGGGCCCCCCTGCTGAGAAGGGAGATCCGAGACCCGTATCCTGAACCCCAGGACCTGGCAGCTGCCCGCGCTGCACTGGGGTGCCGAGACCCCCGGGAGCTGCTGCAGCAGGACGAGGAGGGGGACACGTGAGTAGGGGGAGCCATGGCAGGGCACTGGGGGTACAGGGGTCATAAGGGGGTGTGGGGGTCAAGGGGTCCATGGGGGTCAATGGGCTAAATTGGAGCAATTGGGGGGTGTTGCCATTGAGGCAAGACAGGAATGAAAGAACTCCAGTTCAGAAGGCTAGATGATGTGAACACTAGTTATTTCAAATACATCGCTCTTTTATAGAGAGCATCATGCAGACTAGTTCATTAGTCTTAAAGTAAAAACATCTCACACCATTGATGTGTGTTCTGCACGGTGGCAGAACATATCTATAAACAATGTGAACAACAAGAGAGATAGAGAGTTATTTACATTCCTTTGCAACTCTTTCCCAGGCTCTAGCCTGGTTAGGAACTCTGCTTTCTCTCTGACTGAACTGAGAATACCCATAGGGGGGAGTCAATGGGGGGCAATTTAGGGGGTCACGGGTGTGAAGAACTGTCAGTGGGGCCCATAGGAGTGCAATGGGAGGGCAGTGGGGTGAGTGGAAGTTAATGTGGTGTTCAGTGGGGGGACAGTGGGATGAAGCAGGGTCAGTGTGGGTGAGATCAGTGTGGGGCAAATAGGAGAGTCAATGTGGAGGTCAGGGGGGAGGCAATGGGGGAGTCAGTGGGACAAGGCAGTGCTGGGAAGCCCCCAGGGGCAGTTGTGAGCCACTGGGAGGGGCTATGGGGTGACAAGTCTTTTTGTGGGGTCTGGGTTCTGGGTGTAATGTGGGGGGTGGGTAGAGGGGCAAGGGGATCCCCTCTAACCTCCTCCGCCCCCAGGCTGCTGCACGTGCTCTGCGCCGGGGGACACTGGGCACTCGCCCGGGCTGCAGCCGAGGCTCTGCGGGACCTGGGGGGGCTTGAGGTGCGCGAGCACCTGGGCAAGGTGAGCGGGGGACACACCTGGGGGGCCTGAGGGGACATCTGGAGGAGATCAAGATGCAGGAGTACCTAGGCAAGTTTGGTGGGGGTGGGGGGGAAGGGAAGCTAGAAGTGCAAGAACTCCTGGGAAAGTTGAGGGCACTGGGGGTAAAAAAGGGGTTATGGGGTAATAAGTGGGTCTTATTGGGACAATAAGGAGGTGGCAGGGGTAAAAAGGCAATAATGGATCAGGGGGTGATGGGGGTAATTAATAATGGGGATGGGGTAGTTAATTCTGGGATAATTAACCACAGGGTTCTGTTGCAGTCTAATAACAGGGGGAGGGCTGGAAAATAAAGAGGTAATTAATACTGGTGGGAGGGTAATAATGAGTGATTAGTGTTGGTATAATTAGAGTCCAATAAAGGGTAATGAAGGGGATATTAATAACAAGTAATTAATGAGGGAATAATAAAGGAATGATAAAGGGGGTAGAGCAGTAGCAGAATACCAGGGTGATAATTTGAGGGGTCAGGGGTGCTTGATGCCCCCCAACCACCTCTGACTCCCCCAGATCCCACTGAACTTCCTTTTTTCCCTGCAAGAGCCCCCAGATCCCCTTTACCCCCTAGACATCTAACTTCCCCCAGGAGTCACACAAGTCCCCCTGACCCCCGCTTCATTCTGTCCCTGACTCCCCCATTTTATGCCCCCAGACTCCACTGCTGGTGGCAGCAGCAGCTGCAGCCCCAGAGATTGTGCGGGACCTGCTTGTCCTGGGGGCCAATCCTGATGCTGCTGACCACGACGGCCGCACAGCCCTGCACCTGGCCGCTGCCTATGGGCACCCTGAAATCCTCCAGGTGAGACCCCAACCCCATGAGGACCAGGCAACTGTGGGGACCACAAAACTCTCCCAAAGGGGACCCCAAAATAGGTCCAGAAAGGGCACGGCTGTCCTGGGAGACCAGGGAACTTGCCTAGTGGGGTGCCTGGTATCCAGGGGACCCCAAATCTTTCCCCTTGCCTTCCCAGGCCATGATATCCTCGGGGGTTCCTGTCAACGTGGAGGCCAGAAATTTTGAGGGTCAGCAAATTTGAGGGGGGGCAAGGGTGGTGGAAGGGCTTGGGGTGGGGCCCCTGGTTTTGGGGTGAGGGTGATTCTTGGGGAGTCCTTGTTTGGGTGAGATCGGGGAGAGTTCAGTTGGTGGGTCCCAATGGGAGGGGGACTCAGGGGTCCCTGATTTGGGGTATCTGATGAGTCCCTATTTTGGGAAAGTCCCACTTGAGGGGTACTCAATACAGAAGGGACTTGTGGATCCCTGGTTTGAAGGGGATGCTGGGGATCCCCATTTTTTGGTAGCTCTTGGTGGGATTCCTGGTGGATGCCTCACTGTTTTGGGGGGATGGGGGATCTCCAGTTTGGGGGTCCTGGTTGATGACGGGCGGGTCTCAGGGGGTGTGTCTGTACTTTGAGGGAGTCCCTAGGAGAGTTCCAAATTCTGGGGGCCCTGTGTGGGGAGGGGCCCTTCCTGACCCCTCCTGGTTCTCCCCCAGGCCAGACCCCTCTGCACTGCGCTGTCCTGGCCCACAACGCCTCGCTGCAGGGAGGCTACAGCCCCACGGGGGGCTCTGGAGGGGGGTCCCCTACTCCCCAGGACCAATTCCGCTGTGTTGAGCTGCTACTGCAGATGGGAGCAGACAGCAGCAGCCAGGTACAGACCCTCAAAGACCCCCAGGTACCCCACGACTCTCCAGGTGTCCCTCAGATCCCCTGGGTTCCCCGCACAGACCTCTGTGCCCCTCAAAGATGACTGTGTCTCACCTCAAGGTCCCTCTATGCTGGGCAGACCTGAGCTCCTGGCCTTTGGGGTCCATTTGGGTACCATGGGAGGGTTGGGGTGGGGGTGGGGCAGGGGACCCCCCCCCCCCCCCCCCCCAACACCTTTGTGCCCCAAAAAACCCCTGTGTCTCCCTTCAGGGTCCCCATGGGTTGTATAGACCTGTGCTCCCAGGCACTGGGATTTCTAGGGGTCCCTCTGGGGAGATTGAAGAGGTTGTAGGGGGGTGGGGGGGTCCTGTGGGTCCCCCCCGACCCCTGTCTTGCCCCCAGGACACCAAAAGCAGCCTGACAGCACTGCACCTGGCCGTGAGAGGAGGCAACCTTGCCCTTGCCCACCTACTGCTGCGCCAGCCAGGCATGGCCCCCCGCCTCGTCAACATGAAGGTTTGAGGGACTTGTGGGGCTGGGGGAGCTCTGAGGGCTTCTGTGGGGGGCTCTGGGTTCCCCTTAGGGCTTTATGGGGCACTGAGGGACCTCTGTGGGGCTCTTGGGGCTGATTGGAGGGGTCTGTGGAGCTCTTAGGGGTTCCTCTAGTGGTTTGTGGGGTGGGAAGGGGCTCTGGGAGGCTCAGAGGGATCAAAAGGGTACTGGAAGCTTTGGGGTGTCTGTGGAGAGTCTGGGGAGGCCGGAGGTATTGGAATCAGAGCTCAAGGGTATCTGAGGTACCTCTAGGGGGGCTGGAGGGTGACTTGTGGGTACCCTGAGCCCCCTGACATCCCGCAGGCCCACGGGAACACCCCCCTGCACATGGCAGCAGCACTACCTGGGACCCCCAGCCAGGAGCCCCTTGTGAGGCTGCTCCTGGCCTGGGGTGCCGACCCCAGCGCCCGCAACCTGGAGCACGACCTGCCCCAGAGCCTGGTGCCCCCTGGGGCCCCTGGAGACCAGGTGAGACCCCCACGTCACCCTCACACCCAGCACCATCCCCAGCACCCCACTGCACCCTAAAACTTCCTCATGATGGGGGGAAATGCCCGGAATTGCTCCTAGAACACCAAAATCCCATTGTTTTGCCTCAGATCCCTGCTGCTATGCCCAAAAGTTCTGCTGCTTTATCCCCAAATCCTGCTGCTTTACCCCGTCATTTTCACAACCCCCCAAACCGTGGGGTCCTGTCCCAGGACCTTTGGGTGACATCCCCATATTCTGGGGTAGAACCCCGAGTTTTGGGGACCTCCCTGAAGCTTCCCTCTCCCACAGCTCCGCCTCCTCCTGAGGAGCCACCGGGGGTCCCATCGTCCCCCCCCCACCGCCGAGTGACATCAGAGGGGCGGGTATCATATTGGGGGATTTCCTCATGTTAACTTTTCCTGATTTCAATGAAATTGCCCCCAAATTTCTGTGAAATGAGTCTGAACCACATTGGTTTGGTGGAGGGAGGAGCACAGAGGGGGTCCAGCTCCCCCTTGCCCTCCCCCCCAGCCTCATTAATGGGGGCTGCTAATGAAGCGTGTCTCCTCCAAATTGGGGGATTTGGGTGAAGTATGCCATATTGGAGGGGAAACCCAAAAACTGAGAGAATTCTGGAATTAAATAAAAACATTCTTAAAATCTGAGTCTGTTTTTTCCCAGTACCCTCAGTCTCTCCTCAGCCTCTCCTAGTGCATCCCAGTGACCACAGGAAAAGGAGGGGGTTCTGGAACAAAGGGCTTAAATTTGAGAAAACCTCCTTTTCTCTTCTTTTAAGGATTGAGTCATCAAAAAACCCTCCTTTGACACTATTTAAAGGCCTGGAATTAAGGGGGTAAATGGTGGGAAGCGTGAGGGGAAAAGAGCAGGAAAAATGAGGGAGAAAGGGTGGGAAATGCAAGGGGAAGGAGGGTGATAACCATGAGCCAGCTGGGGTGACTCCCCGAGGTACCCCCTGCCCTAGGGGTGCTCCAGAGGAACTGGTGAGGGGAGCATCCCCCAGAACCATCAAACCCCTCACTGCACCCACCCAGTCCCCTCACAGCTAAACCATCCCAGCTCCCCCAATCCACCTTCAAACCTTCCCAACATCCCCCAAAACCATTTTAGCCAGCTACAGCTCCTCTTTAGCACTCTCAAACCTCACCCAGCACCACTGAAAGGCCAACTGACACCACCAAATCAATCCCTCCCAGTTCTTCTAAATCTACTCTATCACCACCGAAATTCCTCCTAGCATCTCCAACACCATACCAGCACCTTACAAAACTCCTCCTAGAGAGAGAAATTATGGAACTTTCCTAATTCATTTTTATACTTAATGGGGTTAATTAACTTTCAATTAATTAATTAATAATAAGCAGTGTAATTTTCCATTTTAGCCAGCATGTAGTAAAGTTTGGTTTTTTTTCACAGACTGCTATTGTAAGAACAGTTTGGGACAATTATTGAAATTTAAAGTTTTACTAAACCAACCTTGATATCCATTAATGAACAAAGCCTGAGGGAGAGAAATGATGCTGAGAATTTGTTCTGCCAATTGACAGGGGCAATTTAAAGGACAAAAACACCAGTAGAAAGAATAGTCTTATTTTACTATGACTATTAAGGCAACACAAAAGTAAAATGCTACATTCAATATAACTACACACTTGGCTTTAGCACCAAGGGAAAAAAAGCAAGGTAATGCACCTAATTATTACTACACAAGAGACAAGAGAGTGATTGAGAAAGATAAATCCAAAATTGCCTAAATACTTGTACCATCCTCCAGAGTCTGCAGTCACTGGGGAGCCTCATTTCACAGTGAGGATCTGGAGAACCCTTCCCAGCAACTGGGAAAATCCTACACAGTGCATCCACTCATAGGTGAGGTCTCCAAATTCACCCCAAAACTGAGTCCAGCTTTTATAGGCCCAAACCAACAAGTCAAAGGGAGTTGGTGGTATTTTTGTCACAAAAATATTTGGATATGATGGCACACTTCCTGACCAGCAGGGGCCAGGGCTTGGCCAGAGCCCAGGCCTTGGCTGGAAGGGTTTCCCCTAAAATATCTTATAAAGAAGCCTCTATTCATGCCAGCTGGGAACATTTCTTAAAATGATACATTTCTTGCAGATAACTACACAAGGTTATGTGAAAGTTTCTGAAGCAGTGGGTTTGGTGTTAAACAGCTGGCAGAAGCATTTGTCATCTATTTTTAGCTCAATAACGGGGCATGAACTGGGAGGTTAAAGTGTGGTAAATGGGGATCAATGGGTCAATTATTTAACTCACATTTTAGCTAAATAATACTGATTGTCTTAGTGACATAATGCCTAGGGTTCATCTTGTAAATCAGCTCTGGCTGAGTCCTGCTGCTCAGGCCTAAGCACATCGGAACGGGATAGCAGGAATGCAAAATTTACAGATGACAAGAACATGTTGCAGAAACCAGAGATGAAGAAACTAAGACAATTCAGCATCTGTACTGAAACTCTCCCTGTGACAAAATGTGATGCTACAAATAGCTGAGAAAGAAAGTGCATGACACCAACGTGTTTCTACAGGAGCAGTTTGCCAGACTGCTTCTATCCTGACACATTTTTCTGTGCAAGAAACAGATTGACATTTCAGACTCTGCAAGACTGAAATTGTGTGACTACAGTGGAGGACAAAAGAACATTGCCACCATAGTTAGGTGCACAGTTTAAAAGCTGCAAGGAAATGCAGCTATCACTTGATTCTGGTGTGAATTTAAGTTTGCAGATGGAAGGGAAGGTCGGTGAAATCTTTCTGTTCTGGTGCAGTTTCTCAGAGAGAGTGAAGGACATTTTCAACTTTGTATCTTCACCGTTGGACACCCTGATACCTTAGGATTTTAGCTTTTTTATTGTTTATATATTTGTAATCCTGTAGTTTTTTAGTGTATAACTCCAAACTCCATGTGCAGTGTGAGCTGCTGCTTTCCCATTTTGGGCAGACACAACAATCCCTCTCCAGGCCTGGCAATCAAGGACACCTCACTGCCTCAGGCCCTGAGAGATGGAAACAAAAGTGAGTTGGGGGAGCAAACATGGGGTAAATGACTTCATTAGCTGAAGCTATAATTGGAAGATTAACCCCCAATATGCAAATGGCCCAAACTTAAAAAAGTGTGAAAACCCGTGACCCATTGTCCATTTCGGGTGCAGCCCCTGGCGGGGCTTTGTCTGCCCGAAATGAACCTGAAGGCCCTTCAATAAATATAACTACTTTTTATTGCCTTAATTTTGTCTGGCCTCTGTTTTTAGGTAGCTCCAGTGATGCCTTGGAGTGTCTCCCTAGAAGAGAGGCAAGGCAGAATTAAGATAATAAAGTGAATATTTATTAAAGCTCTTCAATAGACGCACTCTGGGCAGTCAAAAGCCTCGCACAGACTACACCCAAGATGGACGGTGGTCATGAGTTTTTCAGACAGATCTAAGTTTGGTCTATTTGCATATCAGGGGTTAATTGTCCAATTACAGCTTCAGGTAATGAAGTCAGATACCCCCAGCTTGCTCCGCCCTCCCTGATTCACTTGTGTTTATATTTTTCACAGCCTGAGGCAGAGGGTGTCCTTGGTTCTCAGGCCTGGATGGATTGTTCTGTCTGACCAAAATGTGAAGAGAACTTAGTAACACTCTATATGGAATCCAGTGTACACTGACGCAGAACAGGGTCTGAAAAACACGAAAAAGCTAAAAGCAAAATCACCCCAAGGGACCGCGACATCAATTTCGAGCGCACAGCGCCTCCCCGCGGCCGCTCAGCAGCCCCAGCAGGGGGCGCTGCCAGCCTACCCAAGGGCCCCCGAAGGCTCCAACGGAGCCCGGGGCGAGGAAACGCAGGGCTGGGCAAGCGAGGCAAAGGACATGGAGGTGCTATAAATGAAAAGTGACCCAGCCGAATTCAAAAATAAAAATAAAAATTTTATTACAGCGATGGAATTCTGTCTGAGCCAGCCACAAAGAAAAGGACAGTGCCCAGCCTGGGATCGGCACTGGGTGGGTCACAGGTTTGACTACTCCAGCAAAGAGTCTCCCTATGCCACACACCACCCTCTGGTACAAGCGGTTTTTATAGGGAATATTTTGCCTGAGGCTGGGATTTCAGCAATCAGCCTTTTCTTTCCATTCGAAGTCTTACATATTCATAAAGTCTCTTTTCCCTTCGTTGTGTTTGAACAATGAATTTCCCTGATGTAGTTACTGGAACACGGCATTCAGATGTATCAGCCTGGAGGGTTCCAGCGATCCCAGTCTCCAGTCTCGAGTTGTTGCCGGTTACCTCGAGAAACGACCCATCCCTGGGCGAGCCACAAGTATTAGCTTGTAAATGAGGTTTTATAAGGGACCAGTTTTTAAATATGTGGGGCAGCTTGCAGTGCAGACTTGAGTATCTTCCCAATAATATAAAATATTACGTACATCATATTATACTGGCGTGAATTATCTTTATTACATATAACACAGGTGATTCCTCTGTAAGCTGGGTCAAACGTACAAGGTGCTTATATAGCTTGAGTTATTCCAATATAACCTGAATCATAACTTTCTGTACAATGTAATAGCTCGTATATGATTAACTAGTTGCTTAATGCTTAAATAAACAGAAATTCGCCAAGTGAATAATCCCAAAAATAGACATGCATAACTCTATTGGGAAGCAGCAAGATGTACTAACGAGAAATCGGCAAATATAAAGCAAATAAGCCACAAAATGGAGAATTTAAACCACTTACATCCAGAAAGACCAAGGAACACCATAACTGCACATGCTCCGAAGACAAAGTTGAGAAGTTCAGATGCGAGGAAGACCTTGAGCCTTCATTGAAGAACACCCCCAACACTACCTAAATTGGGGAAGCACAAGCACAGTACAGAACTATTGCCTTGCCTAGAACTTCATTGACTTGTCAAGCCATGCCTACTCCTTCCTTTCCATGTCTTCCCATACCTTGCCTACCTCTCCCTTGAATTGTCTTGACTTTGTTTACCCCTCTCTTGCCTTCCCGTGAGTGGAATTACCCTGGCTGGATGCCAGGCTCCCACCAAAGCCTGTCTGTCACTTCCCTAAATAAATGTAAAGTGAGGACAAAATATATACGTCATTAATTGAGGTAAGCGTCGCTGTTGAGGCAGGACAGGAATGAAAGAACTCCACTAAGAAGGCTTGATGAATGGAACTCAACTGTTTTTTTTCAAATATATCGCTCTCTTTATAGAGAGCATCGTGCAGACCAATTTCATTGGTCTTAAAGTAAAAACATCTCAGCCCGTTGGTGTGCAGTGAATGACGCATGGTGGCAGAACATATCTATAAACAATGTGAACAGCAAGAGAGATAGAGAATTATTTACATTCCTTTCTAATTCTTTCCCAGGCCCAGCCTGGCAGAAACCTCTCTTTTTCTCTCTGACTGAACTGAGAATACCCAAGGTTAAGGACAGAGAGAGATCTGCTCCGATCCATGGGCCCAGCATCTCGTATCACCAGACACATTGCAAACTCTTGGTAAAAGCTATTTACCGTCCTCCAATGCTGTCCATGTCCCAAGCCCAGGGCATTTCCTCTTGAACAGAAAAAGCTCCTCTTGGTTCTTGCTCAAGGAATCACTGCTGTTTCTTTTGGGCAAAATGAGGCAGATGGACCATCCACAAACATCCAGTCCCTACTGACGAATTCAGTCCTCCTCACGAGGTGGCACTTGTCAGACACACAGAGAAGCGAAGGTGACATCCTGGTGATAGTAAAAGGGTTTTAAAATAACGGGGATTTAGGGTTAAAAGGAAAATTAAGCTTAGTAGGCCCTGAAAAGAAAAATAAATACCCTAAGTACATGAAGACTTTGTACCTTGCCAGAACTGCACCTGTGTAGCTAGTACATGATAAATGATATAATTGTTAGATGTGATGATTGTTTGGTAATTAAATATAATTATTGTTTAATTGTAAGAATAATCATGAGAAACTATGGTCAGGGACCTAAGAAAGATCACGTGAAACTCGTGTTAATGTATACAATAGAATAATCTAAGTTTAATAATTCATATGTAAGTTATAAAACAATAGAATATAAAATACATTCAGCTCAAAAGCCATGTCGGAGTCAGATTTGGGTCTGTACCCCTGATTCCCGGAGCTCTCAATGAAAGTACCTGTATGTAATCATATCCCATGATTATGTGTGTTCCTGAACGCTAACACTGGCAAGGTTGATCCTTACCTTATGTACACTTTTGGGATTTTCCAGCCAAGCATAATACATTTCCTCCACACAGTTTGAACTAGTCCCACACAGAAATGGCTCGGCAGCCACCGAGATGTTGGAATGTGCTGGGTGCTGCCGGTCTGTGCAACAGCCTCTGCAGGGCTATCCCAGAGACACGAACGCTCAACACCGCGCTGTTAACGCGGGATAAAAGTAACGGCAACGTAAGTTAGAAAGCTGGCTCTGGCCGGCGCCCGTTATCATCCCTCAGGTCCCTCAGCCCTGCAGGCAGTCACCTTTATCGCGGAGGGGCTCACAATGCCAAGCCGAGCCGAGCCGAACCGAACCGAACCGAACCGAACCGGGCCGGGCCGGGCCGGGCCGGGCCGAGCCGTGCTGTGCCAAACCGAGCCGCTCCCTCCTCCCGGGCCCGCCGGAGCCCTCACGGCCCGAGGGGGCGTGGCTAATGCGGGGCGGGGCTAATGGGGCGGGGGGCGGGGCTAATGGAGGGCGGGGCTGCGGTGCCTCGTCACGCGGGGCCGCTCCCGCTCCCCGCCCCGCCCCGCCCGCGCGTCACGTGCGCGCGTCACGTGGCGCCGTCCCTGGGCGATGAGGTCGGCGGCGGGTCACGTGAGCGGTGCCTACGCGCGGCGGGGCCGGGCGCAGATGGCGGACGCGGAGGCCGAGGCGGCGGCAGCGGCGGCGCGGCCGGAGGTGCCGCGGGTGGTGGCGGCGCTCCGCGCTCGCCTCTGGCAGCTGCAGACGGAGCTGCGCGAGCAGGAGGTATCGGAGGCCTCGTCCCGAGCCTACTGCCGCGGCTTCTGCCAGGTAGGAGGCGGGCGGGGCGGGCCGCGGGCCGGGTGCGCGCTGAGGATGCGGCCGCGGTGGGGTCGGCGCTGCCGCTGCGCCGGGCTCGGGGCTCCGTGCCCACCCTCCCGGCGGGGCTGTGCACGCCCTGCCCAGGGCGCCCCGTGGGCTCTGCGCCGCCAGCCCGGAGCCGGGGCCGCGGGCACTGCTCGCCTTTGGGCTTTGGCATCGCTTCGCACCGCGGCACCCTGCGGCCCCCGGCTGGGTCTCTGGGGCAGGCGGGCCGCGCCGCATTGCTCGGTGCAGTCTTGGCTCGGTTCCGAGACCTCTGGTTGTTTGTTTCACTTGTCTCGGTGTCAAATCTGCGTATTGCGCCTTGTTTGAGATCTGCCGTGGGGTGTAAGGAATGCTTGCTGGCCTGTAAGGCCTTACAGGGCCCTTAAGTCCCTGAATGAGCTGTTCTTTGGCTATCTTGTCTTGACTACTCGCTTAGTGCAATCCAGAAGAAGATCGCCAGTTTCTAAATTGAGGCCCTACGTTGCAGAAGAAGGGCTGATCTTGATTAAAGGCACAGTGATAGAGTTAACTCATTCTTAAGTCAATTCTTCCAATGGTTGGTTTGTACTACCCTCACAGCATCATTTACTATGAGCTCTAGGGTTGAAAAATTGCTGTTACGATGGTTGGAGAGTTGTCCCTGTTGAGTATGAAGAGGTTATGGGTTTTAAAGTAAGAAAAAAAAAAAAATCTGTTTTCTAAGCTTGTTTACGGTACGTCAGCTGATAAGGCTGTAGTGTTTGGTGAATGGCAGAATCAGAGAAAAAAGCTTGCTGGGTTGCCCCAAATTATATATAAGTGGTGTTACCTTTCACAGTCTTCAATTTTGCATCCACAGGTTGTGTGCTGTGCCATACCATTCTGGGAGGATGTTTCGCACATCTCTTACTGAAACAAGACAATAAGTGTATTTTCTAGGTTTCAAAACTCTTTCAGGTGCAGCTGCAGCCTGCTGTGTTTGTCCCAAATTCAGTATATGTGACCTTGCATTGACATGGAGCCTGCTACAAAGTGTCACTCTGTTCATGTAGGATTTTAAACAATTTTACTAAAATTGTTTCCAGTGGTGTACATTGTGTTAGAATTGACACAAATATTCAGCCAACTCTGAATAGCGGCTGGCAGGATAATCTGTGTGTGTGCATGTCCAGTTTCCCAGATTCCATTGGTACAGAAGTTTTAGAGATACTTGATCAGTGGAGTGTGGTGAGAGACAGTTCTGCTACCTAAAAAATAAAGCAAACAACAACAAAAAAACCCCATACCATGTCCCACAAATAATGTAGCCCTCTGGATCCTTGTGCTCTTATTGTAGTGTGGTTTTAAAGTACTGTGATAACACAGATAAAAATGGAAAAGGTTGGGTTTGGGTTGCCATCAGTCTGGCACTTTTTGGATTGTCATGCCTGTGCTCCAGGAGGTGCACTGAGGAACATGGAACTGTTGCTCCATCCTGAAGCAGCTTCATCCTTCATAGAGAGTGAATTTGTGATGTCTTTGTGCAGTCAGACCACTGTGGGTGGGCTGTAATTTTATATCTGGGTTTCCCCTGACAGGGGATATTTGTGATAACTTCAATAACTTAAGGTCTGCCTGTAAGTGAAATTTAGGGAGCTCAATTTTGTATTGATTACTTGGAAGGTACCACTGATACCTTGACATAAAGTTATTAAGCTACAGCAAAATGTGCCTAGAAAGAAGCTGAATTTATCTGGGCTTAAGTTTGATTTTGGGAAGCAGCTGACATAAGGAGACCTGAAATTTTTTATGTTTGCCATCCTGTGACTACAGCTGAGGCAGGGGCCTGGAAGGTGCTCTGTTTTGTTGTGGAAATTACCGTGGCTGCCAGACAAACTGTGAACCAAATTAGTGAATTTCCTGTGCTTTGGGCTGTCTGAATGCTGTTTTACTACTTGTAAACTTGTGCTGCTATGTGCAGCTTTCCAGTAGCTCATATGGGGAGTGATGCTGGGTGTCATAATTTCCTTGAAGATCCCTATTTTCAAGCAGAGAAATAGTACTGTTGTCCAGGATAACAAAACAAAGAAACTGCTGAAGCCTAAATATTGGGTTGACTCTGCATTTTTATGTTGTATAGGCATTAATGCTTTGCACATTCACAGCTGTTGGTTTTCTGAAATTTTTGAAGATTACATGTTGAGTGCAATGAGATATGGTTAAGAACATGAGAAAGTATTTTTCTTAAAAAGCTGTACCAGCAGGTCAGGAAACTTTGAGATCTTCGTCTTTAAATTGGACCTGAGCAAAAAAATGATGCTTCTGAGGAAGTGGAGCTAAGCAGGTGTTCTGTCATTGCAGAAAGTGAAAATCTGAGCAGTGTGGAGGGGCTAGGCTGGCCTGTACGTTACACCTTAGGTGGCTGTGGTCTCTGCACTTCTCACCCCACTTTCCATCAGATGTGTTACTAGAATCAGAGGAGGGTGGAATGAGGTGTAAATGGGCGTGTAAATTAGCCAGACGTTAAATGTGTGAATACTCTCTCAGGTAATTATACTGTAAGGTAGTAATTGGTTCTAAATTGTTACTTGAGAATCCCTTAAACATGTAGGTTATCTAATTCTGTCAGGTTAATAATTTTTCCATCATAGTTTTTATATAGACTGCCAGGAGAAATGGAGAAATCCATAGCGGACAACTAAACAACTATGACTTGTGAAATAACACAAGGGCTTTGAAGAACTTCTTTAATTCAGTTACTACATTTGGCTTGTCAGTATGCTTATACTAATAGCATCATAATGTTCCAAACTACAGCTCCTTGAAGCCTAAGCTATTAATAAATCTGTTGCCTTGAATCTGTTTTTTCCACTGAAACCATTGTTTATGTATTTGACAAGAAGTTTCTCATAAACAGTTACTCAGTGAATTCCTAATGCTTTAAGACTTTGATCCCAGTGCTCAGATTGCACTTGAGCAAGGCTGCAGTGTTTACCAGAAAATTTATTTAATCCTAGGAAGTATTCTGCTGTGTTTTATGATTTACATAGACCAGGTAGTTTATGATCAAAGTGTCTGTCAAAATAATTGAGTACTAAATATGGCTTTTTAAATAGATTTGGTATAATGGATATATTTTTAGAAAAGTGCAGGGATTGGTGTGTTTGATCTGTTTCTCTAGTCACTGTAATGGTAGTGCTACTGCTGGCTTTACTAAACAGCTGATTTATGATAGTCATCAGTTGATTCTCTCTGAGGATTGCATCTTGAGAGTCTTTGAATGTGATTTGATGCTACAAAGCAATGTATGATTTGAGTTATATTATCCAATCTTTCATTAATCTGTTCAATAAACTTGAAGACTGGTATTATTCACCATTATCTGCTGTAGCTAATGATCTTTGTGCTGTGCTTAAGGATGGTTTCTACAAACTTCCAATCCCACACCCCCAGCTTAAGTATTATAACTTATATTTTGTGGGTTTTGGGGAAAGTTTGTGAATTCCATTCACCCAGAAGTTCTGTTCGTTAATTGTTGGAGAGTGATCCACAAAACCATGGATTACTGATTCTTGGATGGTGTTTTTTTATAGATTTCTTTTTCTTAGGTGTAACACATGATTCTGCTAGTCTGCATTGGTTTTAGGGGCTAGGATAAGTATAGTGTAGTTATATCACTGATGTAACATTGGCTACTGGCCACATATTTCTTGCTGTGATGGAGTATAGGTTTTGTCTTAGAAGTTTTTTGGTCATTATTATGACTGCATTTGGCTTTAGCAAGCTTGTAGTAGGGTTTGTTCCATAGTGTCCTCCTTCCATTCACCATCTGATAAGATGGGTTTTTTAAAGGTGTTAAAATACGTTTGTTGTATCAGAGTCCCAACTTTAAGTGATTTGAAAACTGATGTGGCTCACCATCCTTGTAGGTCAATTTGACTTGTTTTGAATGGTAGGGTGAAGCACTCTGAACTTTTTTTTTTTCCCCATGCAGTCTTCACAGAATTCACAGAATTACTAGGTTGGAAGAGACCTTATAGATCATTGAGTCTAACCCATGCCCTAACACCTCAACTAAACCATGGCATTGAGTGCCACATACAGTCTTTTTTTAAACACATCCAGGGATGATGACTCCACCACCTCCTTGGGCAGGCCAAGTCTTGGCCCTAAGGATTCCTAAAAGCACAGCCTCTTTTGTTGGTTTTATTTTCTTTGCAGCTGGCTTTGACCAAGGTTGTTTCCTTGTTTAGTCTAGGGATAATGCCACATGGCAGAGGGAGCCGCTAAGTACAGTCACTGCTCTGGAGGTGCAGGAGGCTGTTTAGGGAAGGGCTGATGCTTGTGAAGCAAGCAGTCGGCAGAGCTAAGGTGTCCTCAGCTCAGAGCTCCACTTGCTCTCAAATTGTACCTCATAGCACAGCATGCTGCTGTAGGTACCTTTTAAAAACTTTGGGATGTACTAGTGTTGTCCCTGTGTTGATGTGATTCCTGTTAAACCTGGCTAGATTTTATATTGCTGCTATAGTATTGTGCCCAGGTAATGTGGGATTGCTGTGGCCAAGGAGTAAAATCTGGGGTAATTTTGTGTTTGAAAAATGCCTACATGATGATCTGATCTGGGTTTTGGATTCCTTTCTGATGCCTTCATGTTTGCTGTGTGGGAAATGCATGGATCTTTAAAACACTACACCTGTAGCAATGTTCTTAATCTTGAGGTTTTGCCTATTTTTTCTGCTTTCTCACTAGTAATAAAGATTCCAGTATTGCATACATGGTTCTGTCTCCATGGTAGTTGTACAAAAGGAGACAAGTGTAGGACTTCTCCCTGAATTTTCTACTTAATAGCCCACATTTCTGCCAATTGCATCTAGCTTTCTCCCAAGCAGAAATTCTGATAACTTTATCAAGATAATAAAGTAAATAAAAATATATTTCAATAAAAGGGAGAATTTCTGTTGAGGTGAAAAGCTGCTACTTTAAATTCTTCAGAGTAAAAATTTCTCACTTCTAGAATTATTCCACTGTATGTGTCTGATATTGTATATTGACATTTGTTTTTAAGCACAAGTGTGTTATAAGAACTTCTAATGATAACTCATTTTGTTTCAGACACTGCTCCAGTATGCTGGCAGTCGGGGTGCATCGGAACATATTTTACCTTTTTTGGAAGTGTATCGGATCTCCATCCAAAGCTTTGCTAATGCAAGACCTTACTTGACTACAGAATGTGAAGATGTTCTTTTGGTACTTGGCAGGCTAGTGCTGTAAGTTTTAAGTTGGTATATTAATTTTTTTTTTTGTTTAAAAAAAACTCCACTTTCTAAATGAGAGGGCAAGCTGTTGAAATTGTTTATTGCTTAATATGACAACTGTATTTGAATTTATCTAGTACATTTAGTACATTTTTAATTATACCACAAAAATGTATTTGAGCATTTAATTAATTAACATGGACAAGTTCTTTATTCTTCTGTATTTGGATAATCATGTAGGTATTAGGAAGCTTCTGTTCTTTCTTAAAACATTCTGCAAGTATTATTTTCTGTAGAAGAAGCTTAGTGTAGTACTCATTAAACAGAAACTTCAATATAAGACTTCACACATGGATTAATAAACCTGTATCCCTTGCTCTGCAGTTGCAGCTCCGTGTTGCAGCTCTGTCCCTTTAGAGCAGGGGCATTCTGAATGTGTCCCTTGTTGAAAAGGACAAGCTGATCTGTGTTTGTGGCAGTCTGAGTTGTTCTGTAAGATTGCAAAGCAGACTAGACATGACTTAAAGCACAGCAATTCCTGGAACAGAACAGAGAACATTTTACAGTCCATCAGCTGAATTGGGATAACCTGTAGTTCCTCAAAGTCTGTCCTAAGTGCAAAGCAGCTTTTTGTGATTGAAGAGTGCAGACTGAGGGCTTGTATGTGCACTGGGGTATAATCAGTATAAACTGAGAATCCTAAGGTGATGTGCTGGTCGTTCCTTGCCTAGTGAGGTTTCATCTGAGCAGGGAGGGTGAAGATCTAGAACCTTGAACATGAAGATCGTCATAAATAAAAGTGATACTATGACAATTTTAAGGGTTTTTTTTGTTATCAGTCTCTTACTTGTTTTGTGGTCTGAACTCGGGTATGCACTTTAAGATGGACTTTAGCAGTGAACTCCTTGGGCAAATGCTTTCTTTTGTAATGGACTGACATGCAATGTAAAACAGCTTAGAACCAGATTATCTCCAAATAATGCCTTGAATTATCTTCTTTTTAATTGTGAGAAATATGTGAACTAGGAGTGGTTTTGGGTTTTTTTTGAAAACATGTGAAATCAGGAGAACTGTGTCTGAAGTTCTTTCAATGGAAACTTTAAGTGCATTTACCTGGTACATGATACACATATTTGGGAAAATATCTTCATTGCTTTTTCAGACTGTCCCCTTAAGGATAGAGAATTTTTGTCTTCGTCATACTGTCATTAATTAGCTTGTGTATTTTGTTGTTTCCTACTTAAGTAATTTTAAAAGTTTGTCATTTAGTGTTTGCAGGGCATCTCTACTTGGACTATTTTCTGTATATTTTGCCACTGTTAGATATCTTGGGGTGTAAATCCCAATTATATATCAGAATTGCTTTTTTCTTGTTGGGAAATATCAGAATATTCTGCTTTTGCTAATATGATTTTCTCCAGCTTTCGGGGGAGGAGTTTGTTGTAGCTTATATATTCAGAAAACTGTGTTAGAGGACAGTAGAAAAGCTGACTTGCTGAAATCTCCTCTTTCTTATAATGATTATATTTGAAAGGAATCTAAAGAATTAGAAACACTAAGAGTGAGGTGGAAGATAAGGAGGATAATTGCATACCCAAATTAACTCTCCCACATTTTTTCTTTTTCATAAGTTTCCAAGGGAGTATGAGAGAAGTTAGAGCAGGGAATTAAAGATAAAAGTTGAGGGTCCATGAGGGAGGAAGACTGTTACCTAGTTAGGGGCACAAAAACATACTGTTCCCGTGTAATTGTGATTTTTGAGGAGACAGTTGGGTTACCCACAGCTATCGCGCACACTGTGTTTTCAGACTTGAACCTTGACTGGAAGTGAAACGAGCAAACTTGCTGTTTCAAAGCAGAAGTGCTCTACTTCCTATTGAAATCCTTCTTCCCTTCCAACATTCCTCCTGGAGAAGAGGAAAAGAACTTCCTCCTCCTGACTTCCTTCTCGGCAGGGTGAGCCAGTAACAGCAAAACTCGGTGTGCTGTGGTTTCCCCTGCTGCCTGCTGTGTGTTCAGAGTGCAGCTGACATGATGTAGGGACTGTGCCTCCCATAAGAAACATGATGCTCATGCAGTGTGAGATATTGTTGGTCCCCTGTCCAACCTTAGGCAACAAAAGGAAAGTTTGGAGTGGTTGCTCTTGTAGATTGCAGATGTGACAAAACGTTTGGGGTTGTGTGGGTAGGAAACAAGAATTTTTTTTCTGGCCATGGCCTTACGTGCTTTGCTCAAGTGGAACTTGGACAGGTTATTTTCACAGCCCCAAAGCACAGTGCATTCCCCTCACCCCCAGTATTACTATTTCAAAGGTGTTGCCTCTGTAGAAGAATTAATAAAGAGTTAGCCATATCAGAGATGTCTTTCACTGACAGTTAATTAGCTGATTATCCTTGTGAATCTCAGGACACCCTTGAAGCTGGTTATTCACTCAAACTTCTGTAAGTGCTTTATTTCTAAAGCTGCTGTGAGGGGGAAGGTGTTATGTTACCATCAGTATAAAAATTTTACTTCCATCTGAAAACGGTTTATTTGATTTTAAGATAAATAGATTAAAAAAGAATAAATATTTGGTTATAAGTCACATTGCCTTTGCCACTAGCTAAGATTTACACTGCTTTCCACTTTCTCCTGTGTGCTGTGATGTCAGTGAACTGAAAGGGAACTTGCCACTTCTGCAACTTTGAGGAGGTGTTTGTATGGTTTTTTTAAGCATAAAAAGTGAAAGGAGATTTGAATGCCATCAGGATTAAGGAGCAAAACTGTATGGAACCAATCAGAGCAGTCTTGCTCAGGCTTGGAGCTCAGTTCACCCGTGGGTTGTACCTATGGTACCTGACTGATGTTGTTCAGGACTGGGCTTCCTTCCCACAGCACTCTGTGGGCAGGCACAGATGATACTGAGCTGTTTGTGTCATAGAGCAGTTCTCAGCCTAACCCACTGCTGCACTTTGATTCACTAGCTTGCATTTACCACTCCACTATCATTAAGAGCTAATTCAACTCAATAAGCACAGGATAATTCCTGGCAACAAGTGAACAATGTGTGCTGATAATCCAATGTACAATGAGTCATCTTTTTGTCTCTGAGAAGATTAGGCTAGATAATAGAATACAACCTAAAGATAAACATGGTTTTGAAAGGTTTTTAAATTTAATTTAAAAAATTTTTGTGAATGAGATATAAAGTGAGTACTGAAAAATTGTATGCAAATAATATGTTGAATTTTGAATAGCATTATTTGTTCCAAAACCAAGAAATTTATATCTAAGACATCTTTTGTTAAAAGATATTTTGAAGCTGAGTGTTTCAGATGGATAATATTTTTTCTAATTATGTAAACTTTTAAGCACCCATTACAGTTTATTTGCAAAAATTGTGACTGAAGTTTAGAATTGAGTTTTGTATAGGTAGGCATTGTCATGGTACTGGTGAAGTAGGATTAGAAAGGCTTGACTTGATGGCATGATCCTGGTATTTTGATTTGTGGCCTAGCCAAGACATGTAAACTCTATTTATTTGCATTGCAATAAAGAGGGCAGTGGGATTTCAGTGTGTTTTAAAGTATTGTATAATAAGAACCAAAAGAAATAATTAAGCTAAATAGTGTGTTGTCCCCCTTGGCAGTGGGGAAGTTTTTATGCACCTGTGTGTTTGAATCAATTTTTACCAAAAAACTTAGTTAATTGACTTAGAATTCTAATTATTCTTCTGCCAAGGAAATGTGATTGGAATAGCCTGGATATTACTTTTACAGTTGTGCTGTAAGTTGTTTTACGTGATAGCTTATAATCTGGAGCTCCAGATTTCTTATGGAGTGACTTCCAGACCAGAGTGCTCTGTGTTGGGATCCTGAGGAAGACTTGCAGTGAAAGAACTTTGGCCTTTTTGTTCGGATCAGTCCTATGTTACAGACAGTAACTCTGGAGATATAAATTAAATCCTCTGCTCTTCCTAGACTATCTCACTGTGTATACACAATGCTTTGAAAATGTAATTGCTGGTTTTTTCACTGTCCAAATGGGAACGGAATGCTTAACTTTAGAAAAATTACAAAGCTTGTTTTGTAATTTTGTTCAAGTCAATTATATTACATAACCAATATCATATATATGAAAAAGAAATGTTGTAGAAAACTTAATTCTAGGAGTTGAAAGTGGACATAGGTAGGATTGATTAAGTCTGAAAGTGAGGTGTGATCAAAAGACTTTACAAAAGTACATTGACCATGAAGTTTGCAATGTGTTTCTGGGTATAGAGTCTGTGTGAAGTGGATGAAAACAGAACACATACCTAGGAATTTTCTTGGTTGGTTTGTTGTTGGCTTTTTGTTTGGGGATTTTTGTTGGTTTTCTTGGTTTTTGTTGGGTTTTTTAAGTTTTAGGGGTTTTTTATGTGCAAATAGAGTTCAGGTGTTTCATAAAGTTGGTTTTGACAGTCTGTTGGTAACCGCCTGGATCTAAACATTTGGGCTGGTGAATTAACTTGTACTGCCAAGTTGGACTGCAAGGCAAAACAGGGTCCAGGTTATTTTTTTAAATTGAGACCTATGACAGTTGGAATATCTGGTGGTCCTGTTGGCAGCTTTTTCGTCACCAGCAAAGTCTTGTGCCTAGTGGTGTGAATAATGATGGAATGACAGTGGTGAAGGCTGTTGTATTTTCTGCCAATCTAATTAAAGTGCTTAGAGCTTTTTGCAGCAACTACTATTTCAAGGAACCAGGATTGGGAGTGAACTCAAATGTATGAAATGTGAAAAGGATGGCAGATACTTCTTCAATATTCATCCATTTGGTCTTGTTGATGTATATGACTGCTGAATCTGGCTAAAAACTGAGTAGGCATAGCATTTGGTAGGTAACTGTTCAATGCATTTATCAGAAGTCTGAAGGAAGATGGACCTTCTTGAGTACTAAGCAGATCTGAAACTCCTGTTTTCCTTATGGTCATCTCTTCCTTTTCCACTTCCCCAAGCTCAGTTCTTCTGTCATATGACTGCATGTGTTGCCCTGTCATTCTTCTGTTTAATATTTGAGAGAGAATGTTTTGAAGAAAAAGTAGCAAGAGTTGAAGCTATCAGTGTAGATGGAGCTTACAGCAGTGATTCAGTACTTTTTTATAGGTGGTGTCCTAGAATAGATTTCTTTCCTTACACTGTCACGATTTATGAAAACACTTCTGCTGTGTGCAAGTCCTGTGAATCTCTAGGCAGTGTCATGGTTAACATTTTAGTTTGACTAGATCTAATTGTTCAGTAGGGTTTTAGGCAATCCATGTGTTCTGTACCAGGTTGGATGGCTCCTGTTTGAGAACAAGACAGGCAGCAGTCCTGCTGTGGCAGGTTGCAGTTTGTGCTGTAGGTATTGGAATGCTCCCCCAGTTGGTATCAAGGGCTCAGAAGGTGTTTCTAGGTGCTGATTCTCCTCTTGACATATCTTGTCCAGATCCATTCTGGTGCTGATGCATGTGTCTTCTGTCAAGCTGTCTCTTGGGGTTTTTTCCCTTGTGCATGTCAGTGCTGAAATGTTGAGTTAGGTGAAGCTGGCTTTCATTCTTCCTCTAGCCAGAGACCAGTGAGCTTTATTTAGAATGGTTATTAGGCTTCCTTTGAGAAGAAAGAATAGAATTCTGTGATGCAATGATCCTGAGCTACATTGAATGGACTATCTTTATGATAAGAGTAGCTGCAACCTTAAATTGGAGAGCTTGTGTGTAGTAAAAAGGAGCACTGTTTCCATATGATGAATCATGCCTGATTTCCTGGCTGTTTCAGGCTTTTAACTGATTTGTACAACCTAACATGTTTCAGTGTTACTGTCATTACTTTACTGAATACTAAGTAGCATGTGCCAGAAATGTTATTTAATGTAACAAGAGAATGTGTTCAGGTAGCTTGTTTACTTGCCTTTTGCTTTTCCAGGAGTTGTTTTGAGCTACTGCTTTCAATTCCTGAAAGTGAATTGCCACATGAGGTGTGGTTAGGATTCCATCAATCCATTCAGGTAAGTGTTCTGAATTTCTTTTTTGCAATTTACATATTAAAAAAAAAAGCTGCAGTTATATTCCGTCTCTTCTACCCTTCCCCTGAGTTCCACTTGTCCTGCATTGCTGTTACCTAGGCAGCAAGAATTTCTGAGCAGCAAAAGTGACTGCAGCAACCGTATTGGGAGTCTTAAGGCCCAACAGCGTATTTATAACCACACTGTTGATGGCAACTTAAGCAAGAGAACCTTAGTAAGTCTTGATTGAATTATTTGTATGAGAGACAGACTGAGTTAAATGAAGTGATTTAACAGCTCTAAAACATAGCTTTGATGATAAAAGAGCTTTTGTGAAGGCCTGAGTGGCAGGTTAGTGTCTGTACCTGGTTATTTGAGAGGGATGGAAATGATAGGACATGTCTTTAGTCCAGGTGTTCTTAGCAGTGTTTCTTTATGGGTGGTGCTGAAATAAGCTCATACTGCAACATTCCGACACTCAAATCAAGATGGCTAATGTAGACTGTGTAGGAAGAAGAGATGTTTTGTGGGTTTTAGTCTGAAGGTAGCTGTCTGCAGGAACTGGTGTTCCTCATGGAGCTGAAAGACAGGAGTGGTATTGCTGTATTCATAGTGATGGGCCCTTCCAGGACCAGGGACTGCTCTGTTTCTGCTATTGTCTGTTCTGGCTTTAGCTGTGACTGGTGAAGTTGGAATCTAAAAGTTACTGGTGAAGACCTTGGCAGGAAATAGTTGGAAGTGAACTTAGACCTTGCAGCTGTCTTTATTGCAAGACCTTTTACCCCTTTGACTGGGGATTTTCTCAGTCTCTGAGGCTTGGCTACTGCTGCATTAGCTCTGAAGATGCTAGTATTGAGCCTCTACTTATGTTTTCCCTGTAGTCAAGGAAACAAGAGGTGTGAAAACTTTTCAGTAGACTGTAGATGAATAAACCTGTCACTTTAAACTGAGAGGAGCAGTCTAGCAGAGCTTTGTAGTCCTGCTTTTGCAGAAGGGACAGAGATGGTCTGTGCTTGAGTGAGTCTAGGTGTAGAGAAACCTCATTTTCCTGAAATATCATGGAATATTTACTATCATGAAACAGCTTTGTGTGGCATGTACTTGGTAATAGAAAGAAATGCAGTAGGTACAGTTTAAATTCTGTTGTCTTAGTGGTGACAAGGATCTGTCATTTATTTTGAGTGCATAGGTCCTGTGACTTCCTTAGTGACTGTAACAGAGCACAATGGACATTGCAGCACTCCAGAGCCAGGTTTGGAGGTCCAGCAATTCATTTTGACAATGCCCAGCTGTGCTGTCTGGCTGGCTATTGGCCAAAAGATGGGTCTGTGCTCCCAACCCCTTTATTTGTGGGGATGCCACAGAGAAGAGTGGTCAGCCACAGTTCCATCTTTTATGTTAGGGCTGATGCAAGATGTTGAAACTTAGTGTTTCCAAAGTAACTCTTCTTTAATTTACTTCTATGGTCATTCAGGGTATAGAGGAGTGAATCAGAATCACAGAGTACCAGGTTGAAAGGACCTCGAGGATCATCTGGTCCAACCTTTCTTGGACAAAGGCAGGGTCTAGACAAGATAGCCCATCACTCTGTCCAGCTAAATCTTTAAATTGTCCAACATTGGATAATACACCACTTCCCTGGGAAGATTATTCCAGTGGCGGAATCTTCTCATTATGAAAAATTTCCCTTGGTTGTCCAGTCAGAATTTCCCCAGGAGTAACTTGTACCCATTACCCCATGTCTTTTCCATGTGAGTTCTTGTTAAAAGGGAGTATCCATTGATTTTTGTAGCTACTCATTAAATGCTGGAATATGGTGATAAGGTCTTCCCTGAGCCTTGTGATCTTACCTTACACTAAAAGGAAAATATGTTTGCAACTGACATGGCCTAGGCCTGAAACAAGATGTTCGGAATATGGGAGGGCATATATAGGATTTTTTTTTATTATTATTATAGCAGAGTTACAGTGCAGCTCTAAAAGTTGCTAGCTTTTAACTGGAGGGATCTGCAAGGAGAATTCTTGTTACCAAGTTTAGTGATTTCCATGATGTAACAGATCTGTGCATTTCTAGGATTTTGAAATGAGCAATCGGACTTTGGTATGTCTGTCAATAGAGAGCAGATTTTTAGTCTGATGAGATGGCTCTATTTATGCTGAATATGTTGGAAGGGAGCTGTTAAATTCCAGTGGTAGAAAGGTGTGATGTCCCACTCTTATGAGGGACATAGTGTCCAGGATTTGTAAACCCTTGTGGCCTTAAGAATCTACAGAAGTCAGAGGATGCACAAAATCAAAATTTTATTAGTAAATTACGTGCTTGGCATGGAAATTGGTCTATTAGTGCTTTACCTACTGTGTAGGCACACAGCAGGAGGGGTTGGATAAAGGGTTAAGGTAACTTCTCCAGCCACATTTTGTTCTTTCTCATGGTGTGTTATTAGCAATAATCCTTGTGTGTTATTACCAACAATGCTTGGTTGGGTCCTCAGCATCTCACCGTTGGTGTTTGAGACATACATGTAAGCTCTTATCTTCTGGGGCTCTGCAAAGGGTGGCACAAGCTCAGATCTCTCATGTCAACTTTTAGAACTAAGGGAAAATTCAAGATGTGCTGCTGCCAGGAGCAGTAATATATACTTGGCTTTTGTAGGGACTTTTTGAGGCTGCAGCTTCCAAGTTTAGCACTCACCTAATGCTCTGTGTAGTTCAGATAGTGAACTGATTAAACATGGTGATATTCTGAAAACTTGCTGAAGAGGTTTATGGACTTTTACAAACAGGTGTTTCTAATAAGATTTGGAAGTAGTTCTCTGGCAGAAGTATGAGAATAACACTTGTACCCTGCCTTGGAGTACAAATAGGAACCCACTTATCACCACAGGAGTAAGTAAGTCATATGAAGGGCAATAGGGACCTTCAGACAGGAATCACTTGTAGGCTGTCTTGTAGGTTTAAAACCTGTGGGTGACTGTGTGAGGTGCAGATCTCCAGGGAAATCCATTAGGAAAGCACTGCAGAATGTTATGTTAGCACATGCCCAAGACTCATGGATGTAAATGTGCTTATTGTTTTCCTAACAAAACGGACAAGCGTGGCTTCAGAGGATTATAACTCCTAATATGGGAGGTGGTTTTTGCATCTGCCTGCAGTAATTGTTGCTCTGTAATGATCTACACAGGTAATGGCAGTCAGTGAAACTTAAAATAAATTTTCATCCCAGGAATGTGAAAGGTGAGTGAGGGCTTGAATTTCAAAGCATCAAGGTGTGGGGACAGTCCTAGACCTGCAAGTGGAGTGTCACTGATGTCCAGCTTATACTGGACACACAAAATGCTGTCAAAATCTTCACTTGGTGTCTAAACCTGTTCGTTCTGGTATCTTAAATAACAGCAGTTATGTCCTACAGTCACCCATGAGTTCAGTTTTCCTCATCCTTAAGCAAGATCAGAGGCAGCTTGGGTAAAATGAAAGCAAGATCTGAGATGGTATGGCAGGAGTCTCAGCATGGATTTATGTAGTAGCAGCAAGCAAAAAGATGCAGACAGAAGTGGGGGAATGCTGTAAATATGAGTGGAAGAATTGGGACAGAATTACAACAAGGCTCTTGATACAAGAGGAGCTCAGTGAAGAAGTACTGTGTGGATCGATGTAATCTAGTCAGGTGAAGAAGGTAAAACCATGCATTCAAAAACATCTTCAGTGTGTTGTTCTGAGTACTGAATATGGGTTGTGGAACAGGGTTCCCTTCGAGCCTTACAAAGAGCATCAGTGCTTTATTTAGAAAAGCTGCGAGTTGAGGGAGAGCTTAAGCCAAAAACTCTTGTAAAGCTGTAGTAGATGCTGATCACTCTAAACTGCCAGGACTGAAAAATCCTGATGTCTTTAGTAAATTGTTTCAAGGCTTTTCTTTTGAACTTTGTCCATAGACTCTTACTGTATTATTCTTTCCTGATTTCATCTAGAATGAAATGTTTTATGTCCTACTCTTTAGAACCTGTTTATGGTGTTGTCGTAACTTAATGAGATCTGTAAATGTTGCATTAAGTTTCTTCAAGGACTTTTGATATGTTCATAATAGATTTTTGCATATATTCCCATTAATGTTAGCTTTATATTCTTCAGAAGGTGCAATATGGTTCAACTAAGCACTGTAGTGGAAGGGGAGTGTACTGAAAGTTGTTAATTACTTATGCTACATACATTGGTGAATCTCATATTTGGTATTTTGATATTGATACCCTGAATCTCAAACACAGTGCTGACCCAGCAAATCAGTTTGCTTGTATCAGAAGCCCCTTCTTTCTCACCTTCTTAGGTCCTTTCAGAGGTGCTGAAATGTGATGGATCCCTATAGCTGGGCTGGGCTCTGCTGGCTCTGTACTGCGTAATGAAGCCCTCAGATTTGGGAACAGTTGCTATTGGGAAGACATTGCTTTATGTTGGATGTCTGGATCATTGAATATCATAAGCTGAGGGACAGTGGTATTTTTAGTACCTAACCTGTATCCAGGTTATATGGTTTTAAATTTTTTTTTTGTCAGCCATGTCATTCCAATAGTGATGGTTGATGAGTGGTCTGCTCTGCTGTTTCTGAGGCTGTGGCTTCTAACTCCTCAGTGTTTTGATGGGTAGTTCCAGCCCTTTGTAGGGCATAACACCTGTGCTGAATACAGCTGAGTAAAGCTCATAGAGTTCAGTCTTCAAGATGAAGTTTGAATGCATAGGCTCTTAAATGCTGACAGTTTTTTGGAGTTAGTCTTTGACCTGATGTATACTTGAGACTGAGAGAGATTAATGCTGTAACATTGGTGTGAGGGAAGAGCATGCATCGTGGATGATCTGGCAACCTGTTGTGTTGAAAAGACTTAATGCTGTGTGACATGTAGTTGGGAAGGGCCTGAAGCAGAGGTTGTTAAAATAGGCTTCTGTTGATTTTTTAGGTAAGATCCAGTATCTCTTCTACCTGCACATCGGTAGTTGTTTTCTTAATTATCCTCAAGACTGAAGATAATATACATAGACTTCCTGTAGGAAGTATGTACCAGTTACAGAAACTGGGCTGTGGTTAGGTGTTTCATGGATGCAAATTTAGATCAGTTTGTTGTTTTCCAGTGGTGTTTTTAAAGCTGTCCTGAAGCTACAACTTGAGCATCTTTTGGCAGTTGCATTGTGTTAAGCATTGTATGTCATTCACCTGGCTGGTTCTATTGGCATGCCATTTAGCTCAGTGTTAAGTGGGGAATTGATCATGTCTTAGTTTTAAAAAGCAAAACAAACCCAAAAAACCCCACTTCATCCCTGAGGGTCTTTGTGGTGAGTTTTGTTCACTGTTCCAGCATGCAGTGGAAGCAGATACTTGAGAGGAAGAACAGCTGTGTGAGCCTAAGGATTGCTTAAGTGATGTTCTCAAATGCTTAAACACAGCCTGAAACCTTTGTGTGTCACTCTCTCAGTGCTGTTAGGTAAGAGCAGTTTGAGCTCTGGTAAAGAGCATGTAAAGTCCCTTGCATCTTTAGGGTCCAGCTGTGACGCTCCAAAATTACTTTTAACCTTGTGAGTAGGATTTCAGGCTCAAGACCAGAAAGCAGTCATTGCAAGCATCCTACTTGGCTATCTTTGCATCTGCCAATTTGCACTAACTCCTCTAGCAATACCAACACCTGATTTTTGAGGTGGTCTTACCAATTACTCACTCACTAGTTTTACTTCCTTTATAATCACTTTTAGAAGTAGCGTGGTCTTTAATTATTTCAGTTAGCAGGTTGCTGTGAGCTAGCAGTTGGAACACAGAATAGTTATCTAAAACAAAAACTAACTTTGGGGCAACATCTGCAGAAGATCTTTCGTACTGCTAAGGAAGATGAGATTGTTAAAGTTACCAAAACTGCTTGATTGTTGCATTCAGCTATGAGACTTCTAATTTTATGGTCCTTACAAGGTGGAAGTCTGCAGTATAGTTCTGCATTTGGAAAGAGCTCCTAATGTGTGCTTTTTTTGCTCACTTCTGATGTTGGTTTGATCTTTTTCTTGCAGTTGGAAAAATACTCATATAGGGCAGAAGCGCTGACTTCCACAAAGTGTGCTTTCAGACATAGTTTCAATGTGCTTTCTGACATAGTTTGAAATTTCAGTGTGTTCAGGTTGAAATTTCAGTGTGTTCAATCTCTGAAGGTTTCTGTTGAGGCAGAGGCTCAACAGAAGAAAGCTCAGTTACCTGATCCACCTCTTCACTCAGAGTAAGAGGGCTTTCTCAAATCAGGTTGCTTAGGGTCCTGCCCCACCACATGTTGGCTTTAAGAAATGGAAAATGCACAAACTTTCATTAGTCCTTTCAAAATGAGTGTTTACATATGGAAACACTTCCTGCACACACACTTAGAGAATTTCCTTTCCTTGACTCCTTCGCTAAACAGCTCCAGCTACCTTCTGGCAATATAGTGAAGATAAAGACAGCTCTAAGATTTTCCTTTTCACCTTTTCTTTTGCACATGAGTGGTCTTTGCTGGATGTGCATTACTATGGCAAATTAATTCTACAGGACAGTTGCAGACTAGTTGTTGTACTGCAGTGGGATTTCAAAAGTGCCAAATGGGAATAATTCAGGAACCTCTTGGTTATGCTCTGTTTGAGACTGTTCAGCATAGCTAGCCTTGTTTGCAGCACTGCTGACCTACACTTAAATTAGACCGTAGAGACCTGTGGTGCCAAACTGGAACCTAGCCAGCTGGTCACCAACCTGTTCTGATACTTGGGCTTGTACCATGTGCAGCACTTCCACTTGCCTGTGTTGAGCTTCACTGAGTCCCTGTCAGTGATGTTCTGCAGCCTGGTGAATGTCCTAATGGCTGCCTGCCCTGCAGTGTCAGCTGCACTCCTGGTCTGTGTGACCTGTGGGCTGGCAGATAATGAATGTGCTTTGTCCTGTTATTCAGACAATAAATGTGTTCAAAATACCAGCTCACTGTTGACCCTGAGAAGTGCTGCTGGGAGCAGCTGCCAGTTGGGTTTGTTTGTGTGGCAGCACATTTCTCTCTCTCTCAGGATCTTTCATAGAGGTGCACAGAGAGAAAAAACAATTTCTATTTCTGCTCCTTGTTTTTCCCATGTGGAATGTGTTTGGAGAATTGTTTACCTGGAGTGAGTGCTTGGTTGGATTCTGGTGAGGATTGTTTGAGCCTGATGGCCAATCCAACCCACCTGGGGCTGGACTCTCGTGAGAGAGGGTCATGAGTTAGAGAGATAGAACAAGTAGGTTTGTAGTTTTAGTATCTTCCTTTATATAGTATATTAATATATTTTAGCATAGTTATAATAAAGAAATCATTCAGCCTTCTGAATTGAGTCAGACATTGTAATTTCTTCCCATTGGGTTCACCTGCATTTACAATAGGTTTGTACAGTTTGTCACAAGCCTTTTAAGTCTGGCTGTTGAGCTTGTTTTTTTATGTGTATTTTGTCCATTTTCCCTTATTTTAACAATTTGGTTTTCAAGATACTGTGGGAGGTTGTCAGAAGCCTTGCCAAATATGACTAATGTCATCTGTAGCTTATCACAGAAGGTAGTCTGATTACTGAATGTAGTTTCCAGGAGAATTTGTCCCATGTTCTTTTTGGGGTCAGGGTATACTGACTGGCCCATAGCTCCCCAGGGTTTCTTACTCTTGGTGATTTCTTCAAGTCACTAGAAACCTTTCTCCAGTATAGCTAAAGGGTACAACAGAAGCTGTCAAAAGCAAGCCTGAGGTTAAAGATTGCGTTAAAAATACAACACAGTGTTAAAAACACAGCTCAGCAGAAGGAGGGGACATTGCCACATATTGAACTTAACATCTGCTGTGAGAAGCATTTTTACTGAAGGTGTAGCCACAAATTGCTTACAGTTAGTTGGCTTTATTTGTCAGCATTAGGAAATTCTGAAAGATGATATTTAATTCTTTCAGTTCAAGTCACCCTACATCTGTTTCTCTACTAGGGACATTAAATGCCTGGAATTTGTTTCAAGTTGCTTTCTTTTCTGTGTTAGACTCTAAATTCTTCCCATGTGTGATGTCTTTTTTTAATTCCTCCTTTACTCCTCAGATTTCCAGAATTCAAAGCAGCAGGGCCCTGATCACTCTGAGCAATGTACTATGTATTGAGGTTTTGTGGGTGAGCTTCAGCTGGAGGCCTGCTGGTCATGGATAGTCTCTGGATCAGGCTTCACAGCATCAAATCTGCTAGGATCAGAAATCCCTGGATCTTAGAGTAAATGCACTGGACATAGATTAGTTTCTAAGAAAATTGCATCTTTATTTCTAGTCGAAGGATGTTTTCATCTTAATGATGAAATATCCCATGGTATTCTTCAACTAGTGACTGATAACTTTCATGGTTCTCAAAGTGAATTGACTGGCTCATCTTTAGTGTTAACACTAAATGTACAGTTCTAGAGTCTTGTGTTACTCATTTTCAAAATTTAGTCTTTCTTCTGAGTTTTTCAATAGCATATGTTTTGATACAAAATCATCCTTTGTCTTTTATACTCCTGTTTTTTTATATATATACACATGTACATGGAGAACTGTAAAAATTGCAGAAGAGTTACAACTGTAGAATAGGCTTTTTGATTTAAGCCATTTCAGTCAACTCAGTGGTCTGAAATTGGAATATTTTTCAGTAGGATTAGAAAAGTGAAAGAACATTGGACTATTAAAATCCCAATGCAAACTTGTCAAAGCAGTAATGACTGAGAGGAATAGTGTGAAAGTATTAGCATGTAGTGAAATATTAGGATAGATAATGTAAAATTACATTGGCTTAATTTTTAGCTAAGACTTTTAATGACTTTTTTTTTACATTTTTATAGGATTCACATGATGCATTACTGGAATTTGGGAATAACAACCTCCAAATATTGGTGGATATTACAAGGGAAGGGGTATGGAAAAATCCAGTTCTTCTTAAAATTCTATCCCAGCAACCAGTAGAAACTGAGGAAGGTAAGAGTGTAATTTTAGAGATGATGTTTGGTTGTTCAGAAATTACTTGGGGCAGTTTTGGTGGGTAAGCAGTGATTTGAAGACAGAAGAGTTGCATTTTAAATTGTACTGTGGGGTAGTATTCGTATGTTGCTAAATAATATTCATTATGAAACTGTCTCACTGGCATTTTGAATAATGTGTCCAATTGTACAACCAATGCATCTCTGCTTGGACTGTACCATCCATCAGTTTGAATATTTTGAAACTCTGTTTTTAAAAATAATTATTTCTTCTTTGATCATAAAAATACAGACATTTTTCTTCCTGAGATGCTTTGTTTCTCGTAACTCTGTGCTTTTAAATGTTGTCCTGAACTCTTCACAGGGAGAAATTGAATATTGTCCATACTTTTCAGAGGCATAAAAGATTCATGTGGAAGGGCAGTGTGGAGTGTTATTAACTCTAGGTTGGGAGATGCTTTGTGTTTAGACTATGGAAATAAGATCTTGATTCAGAAACTGCTGAGAGGTGAGGAACAGGAGATGCTAGTGTCACTTTATGTAATATAGTCTAATGTCTTCTAGTAAATTCCTTCTTTACTCTGAGTTTTTTTTCCCATTAGTGGTGCTGTTAAGTACTTACAGGTATTTTATCTGTTTCATTAACAGTGCACTAGACTGCAGTTTACCTCTGGTAGTCTAAAGTTAAAAATAACACAGAAGGGAAGAAGAGTTTAAACTCAAGTCGTAAAAATTAAGGAGGGAAGAAAAAAGGTATTTTAAGTTAAGTTTTCTTCCATAGCAGAATCCTTTATTCTGGCTTTGGGTAGCCTCTCTTTGAGTTGAAATCGGTCAGTTTTTTTAATAAATAAATAGAAACATGTTATGGTTATTGAGACAATATGTTGTTCCTTGTGCTAAAAAAAGAGCAGCCAAGTTGGACTGCAGGATTCACTAGCCTTCATATCAGGTATTAATAGCATGGGAGAAACATTTGAACTGTTGTGGTTTAAACTCAGCTGGAAACATTTAGCCCCACTCAGCTTCTTTTTTTTTTCCCCACCCCTCTGGTGAGAGGGAGAAAAGGGCTGGGTTGAGATAAGAACAGTTTACTTGTAAACAACAATGAGATAAAATGAACAGTGACAGCAACAATACCAATAACAACAGTTTATAAAAGAAGGTGATTACATTCAAAAACACTCTGAGAAACTCCTGCACTTTGGCCACAACAATCCCTTGCAGCACTACAGGCTGGGGACAGTGGCTGGACATGGCCAGGCAGAAAGGGACCTGGGGGTGCTGCTGGACAGCAGCTGGATATGAGCCAGCAGCGGGTCCATGTGGCCAAGGAGGCCACTGGCAACTGGCCTGGATCAGGAGTAGTGTGGCCAGCAGGAGCAGGGAAGTGCTTCTGCCCTTCTGCCCCTGTACTTGGCAGTGCAGGGCTGCACCTTGAGTGCTGTGTCCAGTTCTGGACCCTCAGTTCAGGAGGGACATTGTGATCTTCAAACATGTCCAGAGAAGGGCAACAAGGCTGGGGAAGGAGGAGTGCCTGATGGAGCTGGGGTTGTTTAACCTGGAGAAAAGGAAGCTGTGGAGGGACCTTTTCAGTCTCCACAGCTACCTGCAGGGTCTAGTCAGGTGGGAGTCAGCCTCTTCTCCCAGGCAAGCAGAGACAGGCCAAGAGGCCACAGTCTTAAGCTGCATCAGGGGATGTGTAGGCTGGACATTGGGAAAAAATTCTTCACTGAGAGTGATTGGGCACTGGGATGGTCTGCCCAGGGAGGTGGTGGAGTCACAGTCCTGGAGGTGTTTAAAAACAGACTGGATGTGGCACTCGGTGCCATGCTTTAGTTGATGAGGTGGTGTTAGGTCGTAGGCTGGACTTGATGATCCCAAAGGTCTTTTCCAATATAGTTAGTTCTGTGGCTCTGTGACATTCACTGGAGTTCTTCTGCACAGGTTCATTTTTAGGTAGTGTGGAATGCTCCGCAGGCACACCTAAACATTACTGAGTGTGACTCAGTAATCCTACATTAGACAAATCTGGCAAAAGCACATTTCTCAAGTAAAGTGTTAGACATTTGAAGTAAGGAGTACTTCTGAGAAGTTGAATATCTGCCTAAAATGTTACTTCTATCATGTGTCTTGCATTTGTGGCAATCTTGGAAACCGTGGTTTGTTTTTCTGCTTGCTCTGAGCAGCTGGAATTAGTCTCTTGGCCTTGTGTAGGAGATGGTTGGAGTTGGTATTAAGCAACTATCTCTAGATGTCTACTAAATTAACTTCATTGTTTGTTACCTTCAGAATCATATCAAGTAAATACTAATTTCTGTAATAGGTTGTAAGTCACTGATGAGTTACAAGGTTTGTCTTCCTTTCACTTGTGTCGCTTCTTTGGTCTGTATGCTGTTCTATGCTGGCAGGCTCCATTTGATAGAAATAGGAGGAATCAAAGTGTACTTCCTGCAGGTCCCAGAAGGGATGGCAGTTCTGCTTTTAGGCTTGGGAGCTGGGGCTGCAGAAGGGGCTCCAGTGCAATGGACTTTCAGTTGCCTTAGTCAAACTGCCATTTTAACCTTCAGTACAACAGCAGCTTCACAAAGTGTCTCTTTCAGTCATCTAAACCTTAGGTTCTTTGAATAGTTTGTATTTCATGCTTTTTGGGTTTTTGTGATGAGTACCTGAAAAGCATTCCTAGTTTTTGCTGCTGTGAGCCAGATATGAGAGTAGCTCAGTGTGCCTTGCTGAAGCTGTGTTTTGTGAACTGGTAGTTTGTGTTAATGATCATCAGATGCTTACTTGAGTGAAGGTGTGTCAGGTTCCTGCCTTTCTTGTTTAGAGTTCTTCCTTTTAATTCTGTTTTTTTAATGCACTGGCCTGGAAGAGGAACTGACATAAAATGTAAATATGATTTGCCAAATTTGTTCCAGCAAAAGTTTCATAGCAGCATTGTATTGGGTTCTGTCTGCTGCTTCTGTGGCTTGTTAATAAATTGTACTGCCATGTGCTAGGCTGGTGGTTCCTAATTTTTACTGTCAGCTGGCTGAGGATGGTTGGTTGGGGCATTAATATTTGCTTGAGGAAAGGGCTTTAAAAAATCATTTTAACTTAGGCCTTTTAGGTGACTAAACAATACCAGCATCCTGATGGGACCATAGTTGATGCCGTTCAACAGTTGTCACATCCCATGTAGTTCTATGCCTCAGGTAGTTAGCTTTAATACTGATTCCAGACTTCCTTCTCACTTTTGTCTTGACAAACCCTGAACCTAAAGGAGGTTGGGCTCGTCTTGGTGCTGAGTGCAGCAGATGAATGCCAACAACTTGTGTGTCTGTCTTGATGAGAGTTGGTTTGTAGGACAGCTGGGATAACCATGCAACACACTGCTGCTGTATAATACACCGACCTCCGTGCCAGTTGTGCATTCTTAACATATCTTACTGCACATCAGCACCTGTCCTGTTATCCTGTTCCACAGTGACTTTCAGCAGAAATGCTCACCCAAGATGCTGTTTTCTCTGCAGTGTTCATCATAGTGACCACAGAGTCTTTTCATGCTCTAGTGCCATCCATGCTTTATAAAGTTTGTATTCATAATATTGTGGTGTAACTTAAATTATTTTTCACTGTAAGTGTTTTGGGTGAGAGAGGAATCTCTTACTGTTACTTTTTGGTCCTGGCTTAAGAGAGCTCTTAAGATGTGTTGGAAACTGCGTAGCCCTTTTGCCTAAAGGAAGGGGGAAGGGTTGCAGGGTGTCTGTGCTGATTTTTATAGCAAGCTTTTTTAGTCTTGAAAAGTTTGATAGAACACTGTGACAGAACACATAACAGCAGGAGATTTAGGAAGAGAAGGAACAAGAAAGTCTGTTCATGGACATGTATGGAAATGTAGCAGATTTAGGACTGAGTACAAAATTAGGTTCTCTGAGGGAAAACAACTTCTCATTTTGCTGTCTATTCCTCAGTTTTTGTTCATTTTTCAGGAAAAGAGGAAACTTTCCACTTTAGAGTAAAGCTAAGTGCTAAGATAGATGTCTGACTAGTGACTCATTTCTGAATTTTGCTCTTACCATCATCACTTGCATCTGCATGACAGAGGAGCTCAGTTTGTCATTTGCCTCCTTTGCAAAGTTAACTACACACTCCCTTAGGTGTGAAAGAATTGGCCTGAGGACACAGACCTGGCATCCTTGTGGGAGCAGCATGTGCTTACTGACTACTCTCAAAGACTGCAGCAAGTTGAGACCCTCTTGTGCATACTGGCAGAGCATCCACCTCCATCTAAGTTTCTCTCATTTGTGCTGGAAGAGAAAATTGTAACTGTTAAACTGAAAGTGTTTAATTTGGCTGACTGCATGATGTCTTAAAATACTTGCCATGTCTTGACTAGCTGGCTCTGACACTTCAGTAAAACTTGATTTAAGCAGTTGCCAAGTGCATGTGTAGCTGTGTAAACAAGAGGAATCTAAAGAATTCTTAGAGACAGTAAAGAAAGTATTTTTTTTCCCCCAGTATGTCCTTTATTCCTCTTATGGACCTGAAAAAAAGTATTCTTTGAGCCAAGAGGTGGAGAAATTAGGGACTTAGAGAATTGCTTTTAATTGCTTGTGGCATTCAAATCATTCCTTCTAGGCCCATGAATAGCAGTTTCACTTGAAGAGGTGGCTGATCTGATAGTGGGTAAGCCAGCTTTGTGGGAGTTTTCCCTCAACAGTGATCTCCTGGCCATCTGTTGTGGTAGCAGTCTCTTATATCAAATATCCATACTGAAGCACAGTTAGCTTTCCTCGATGAGTATTCAAGCACAGTGTCATACAGATGCAATTTTTAAGGAAGAGAGGAGGCTTGTTTCCTAGCAACTGGAGATCTTACTGCAGTCTGCCTCTTGGTCAGGCAGTTCATTTTGCTTTATTCATTGAAGTTCCTTTAATGTGAAGTGTCAGCTGGATCAAGAGTTTAATGCTCAGAGGTTTTTCCTGTGAAAAACATAAACCATTACCATAGATTTAAATCATAAAACGATTCTCTAATGGACCACTAAGCTGACTCCTGCAGAATACAAGTAAGTTTCACTACAGGTATGTAGTATGTACCTGGCACCTGAAATTAGTTTTCTGTTCAGGTGCACATTGTGAGTTTTCTGCCAACTAGTGTAGTGTCTGTTAGAACACGCTGTTGCTTTTTTGGGCAATATTTTAAGTGCAAAAAGCATGAAAACTTTCTTGTTATGTGCAATCCTCTCTTTTAGAAATGTACATACAATTGGTTTCTTAACTACCCCTCTTGCATAATAATAGTAAGATGCTAACATAGTGAAAGAGCCATTGAATAGAAATATTTTCTTAAGTTGTTAGTCTAAAGCAAGCATTCTTTTTTGACTAATCCAGAGTCTCTTGTAGGCACCAGAGGTAACTGGTTGACTACAGTTGCTGCTGCAGAACACGATTCTAGTATGTGTTTTATCAGAATGTCTCATGTATTGCCATGATTTCTTGTACAGTTCATCAGCTAGTTTGTTCCTTGGTTCATATGCATTACTGCCTGTAGTGTAAGAATGTGTTGAACCATCTCTCTTAATTCACAAGAGTCTTTTGATGTACAGATCTGGAGACTCGTATCAAGGCTTTGTGAAGATATTTATGTTAAGCTGGAAATAGCACCACAGATATTTTGAAGCATATGATTTCATCATGTTGCTTTTGCACAGCCTGGTTTTCCATAGCAGGGGGGCCATGCAGGTGGCTTCTGTGAGAAGCTGCTGGAAGCTTCCACCATGTCCAGCAGAGCCAGTCCCTGATGGCTCTGAAGGTGGACATGCTGCTGGCCAAGGCTGGGCCAATTAGGAATGATGGTAATGCCCCTGTGATAACAGATTTAAGAAGAAAATCAAAACAATGTGGGGGCAGGCAATTTGAATTCCAGCTAGAGAAGAGGAGGAGGTGAGAACATGTGAGGGAAACAACATGGAAACACCAAGGTCAGTGGAGAAGGAGGGGGAGGAGTTGCTCGAGGTGCCAGAGCTGAGATTCCTCTGCAGGCTGTGGGGAGGACTATGGTGAAACAGCTGCGTCCCTGTAATCCATGAATTCCTGGGGGATGCAGAGATCCACCCACAGCCCGTGGGAATCCATGGGGGATGCAGAGATTACCCACAGCCTGTGAGGATCCACGGGGGATGCCCAAGGGATGTAGAGATCCATCCACAGCCCGTGGGGATCCACGGGGGATGCAAAAATCCACCCACAGCCCGTGGGAATCCATGGGGGATGCAGAGATTACCCACAGCCTGTGGGGATCCATGGGGGATGCAGAGATCCACCCAGAGCCCGAGGGGGAGGTGCCGAGGTGGATGCCTGGAGGAGGCTGTGATCTGGTGGGAGATGCAGTGGAGAGAGGGGGTCCCTGCTTCCAGGCTGGAGCAGCCTGTCCTTGCAGGACTGCAGCCTGTGAAAGGGTGACCCACACTGCAGCAGTTTTGGCAGGACTGTCTGCCCATGGGAGGGACTCAGGTTGCAGCAGATTTGGCAGGACTGCTGGTCATGAGATTGGACCCACGCTGGCGAAGTTAATGGAGAACTGTCTCCTGTGGGAGGGACCCCACAGCCTCACAGGGGAAGGACTTCTCTCCCTGAGCAGCAGAAGAAAAACCTTGGGTGATGAACTGACCAAAACCTCCATACCCTGTCTCCCTGCACTGTCCATGTGAAGGAGGGAGGTGTTGGGGGAAGAAAAGGTGATTTTATGGGCTTATTTTACTTCTCATTATCCTCTTCTGATTTTGTTTGTAATTAAACTTGCTTTTATCTCTGCATTGAGCTTGTTTTGCCTATGGAGTTTTCTCCTGGTTCTTATCTCAAGTCATGAAGCCTTCATTAAATTTTTCTCTCCTCTGGCCAGCAGCAGCAGGGGAGTGAGAGTGAGTGACTTTTGTGGGTGCCTGACACTTGGCTGGTGTCAAACCAAGGCAAGTATGTGTCCTTTATCAAAGCTTTTGATGCTGTCTCACACAGCATCCCCCAGACTAAATGTCCAGGACACAGCTTGATAAGTCCATAGTAGGTTGGGTGAAGAGTGAGCTTATAGATCAGGTGCAAACTCTTATAGTAAATGAGATTATGTCAGGCTGGTGAGCAGTCAGTGGTGGGGTTTCTTTAATGTCTTCATAAATTATGCTAGTGTGGAATTTTAATGTACTTGAAATAAATTTGCTGATCATACTGTGTTAGGACCTGTGATCTCCTTAGAGAGCAGAGGCCTTACAGAGATATCCAGATAGAGCAGAGAGCTGGGCAGTCACCAACTATATGAACTTTAACAAGAGGAAGTAATGAATTCTCCACCTGGGACACTGTAATCCTGGTTACATGGACAGACTAGGAGATGGAGAGCAGCCCTGTGGAAAGAGAGCTGGAGGATTTGAGTTGATGGCAACTTGAATATGAGTAAGCAGTGTGCCCTGGCAGCCAGAGAGGCCAACTGTGTCCTGGGGTGCATCAGGCACAGCACTGCCAGCCAGTTGATGGGGGGAGGTGACTGTCCAACTCTTTTCTGTGCTGAGGTGGCTTCACCTTGAGTCCTGCTTTGGGCTGAGCAGTTTTGGGTGCTTCAGTGCAGAAAGCGCATCAGGCTAGTGGATTGTGACCAAGGTGAGGGGAGGCCTTGAGTCTCCTCCTTATGAGGAGCAGCTGAGGTCTCTTGGTTTGTTGAGCCTGGAGAAGAGAATGCTCAGAGGTGACCCCATCAGAGTCTGCATCTTCCTCAAGAAGGCCGTGAGGAGGAGGTGCTGGTCTCCTGTCTCTGGTGACCAGCAGCAGGACAGGAGGACATGGAATGAAGCTGTGTCAGGGTAAGAGCAGGTTAGACGTGAGGAAAATGTTCTTTACCCCAAGGGTGGTTGGATACTGGAACAAGCTCCCCTGAAAAGTGGGCACAGCACCAAACCTGCCAGAGTTCAGGGAGCATTTGGCCAATGCTCTTAGTTGTACAATTTGAGGTATTGCTTTGAGGAGCAGGACTTGTGGGTCCCTTCAACTGAATTCTGTTTCTATGACAAACACCTGGGAAGAGAACGAAACTAAATCTGTGAGGTATTTAATCCAAATAAGTATATTTTGTTTACTATTTACAATAATAATCTGAAGTGACATTTTTACTATTGAATTAGTTCATTAATTCTCATAATGATTTGTAGTATCTGCTTGTTTAAGTGCATAAGCCTAGAATGTCTTAAACACAATTCTTCAAAAGTCCCACAAAGATAATATTGTCACCCTCAACTTCATTTTACATATTTTGGCATTACATGGGGTTTTAACAGCTTGGGTGGAAAATTTTCCAGTTGAAAAGCATGTAATGACTGCCTTGAAATATATTTTGATTTTTGGACTATAAAACCACAGTTGAAAGGTGATGAATCTGAACCTCAGTTAAACAGCTGGTATCTGTCTGGTGTAATCAGTGTCCTTTAGCCATTGCTCAAGGACATATATCTTAATGGTGCTGTTTTTTGGGGGGTATGGCAGGGCATGGCTGGGGGGGGGAAGTCTGTTTTCTGTGACTCAGCATTCTCTTCCTGCAGAGTTTGAGAGAAGAGAGTCCATTGATGCCACTTGTCACCATGCCTAGAGTTTCCTAGAAACACAGTCCTTACAGAAATTTGTGAAGGAGTGTGAATGCAGTGAGACAATTTCATTTAAGTGTCATCTGTAAATTGGTCTGTTCTCAAAGGATTTTTTCTTTTCCTAGCTAATAAATTGATTACACGAGAAGGGCCTTCCTTTCTGCAGATGCGAATAAAACATTTGATGAAGTCAAACTGCATCCCCCAAGCCACTTTCCTGTCAAAATTGTGTGCAGATTCTCCAGAAATTGCAAATGTTTCATCTTTTCGCCAAGCCTACATCACATGTGTGTGTTCAATGCTGCCTAATGAAGACTCCATTAAGGAGGTTAGTAACCTATAGTCCCTTTTTAATATATATTTATGAAGCATTTTAGAATTTATTTATGTAGTAGTAAGAGTTAAAGCTGAAGAGTGAAACTTGCAGCAGAGTTCCATAAGAGGAATTTTGAAAGATTATTTTGAAAGATTAGACAATGTGTGATCATCCCTTTCCAGGAATTGTATGTGAGGGCTGGCTAAGTCAGGTGTCGAAGTTAAATTGCTGAGCTCCTACAAATTAAACTACTTCTGTCTATATCTATAAGTAATAGCATATATACACAAAGTGTATATCTGCACCTGTATGTGCATACTTCTCTAGAGGTATGTAAATAGATGTATATTATGTGAATGTCTAACTCTGTGTGTGTGTGGACATACACACTGTGTATAAAGTTGTCCCTTGCATTTCTGGTACCTCCTGGTACCTTGAATTGATTGAGGCACACATGGAACAAGAAATACACCTCTAGAGTTGTTTGTTCACTGCTGCTCTGTGTGAATGTAGAAAGTAGAATTAAGGATCACTGTCAGGCTTCCAATGTTTGGCTTGATTTTGCCAATTTATTGTACCAATTAAAATGCTAATTAAAGCAGTTGTCCTACACAGTAATTAACTATTGCAAAAGCATGAAGCCCAAATGTTCTGTGATGTAAGATGGTTTTCTCTGCAAGACAAAAGTGCCAGCCACATGTAACAGTTAAAAAGGATTTTGAAATGCAACAACGAGATAAATTAAAGCCATACTGAGTGTTTTAATGTTAACTGTCTCTGTCAAATGTCAGTGTGTTTGCTGGGACACGTAGGAGTTTCTATAGCCATCTCATATAGCCATCAAAGTAGGTTTTGTTTAATTTGGAATTCCTTTGGGAAAGACTGATCCAAAGTTGGCGAGTAAAGTTCTTCAGGGAGTCAATTTAAGCAAATGCCCCTTATCCCATTCATAAAAAAATCATCTGTGAAACAAGCAGTCATCTTTTGGAGGTCTTCTTCAAATAAAGAACACTATCAACATGGGGTCCTACTAAAAAATGGTAGAAGGCTAGGTTAGTGGTAGGACGTTTTTATGATGACATAAAAAAATAAAGTATCCCTGTAATGTTACAACTTTTCCTTCAAACTAAAGTAACGTGGTAAACAAAGACAAGTTAAGTCTTAAAAAAACAAAGTTAAATCTTACATAGTTGTATGTTTTTTGGAATAACTTTGAGAAGTAAGCTGGTGTACTTGTTAATAGAACATGAGGAGTGCATAATTTTTTAACAATTTTAATTTAAAATATCTTAGCACTGTTCATTCTGTAGTCTCCTAACTTTCATTGAGTTGTTGTTCTAGTTGGGTTTATAACATGCTGACTGGTGGTCAGCATTTCAGGTTTAGTAAAGATAGCTCAGTAGGTATCTGGTTTGTCACTTAAGTGACTGGCTGATATTATTGCATGATTTCGAGAGATGCATTTTGACTTTGTCTTGAATATTTAAAAAAAAAATCTTACAAACAGTCTCACAGCAAAAAAGATCTCGCAAACAAAAAGCAAAAACCCCAGGATCTGAAATGAGATAAATTATCATTGACCAAGTTTGAGATAAACAGGATTTGAAACCAAGTTTCTTGTTGCTTACTCAGTAGTTAATGCCCTGAATGCAAATGAGTTTGTCCAAAAAGAATCAAATTTCTATGGGAGGAGAAAAGCTCTGATGTAACTGCGGGTCACTCTGAGTGCCAGGCCATGCCTGTGCTGGAGCTGCTGTTGCTCCTGCTGGTCCAGCACACAACAGAAGTGCTGGGTCTGATTGAGGAATAACTGATGGCTATTAAAAATGTGAACTTTATAATTCTGTAGCCTCAGAAACCCTAGTAAGTAAGTTTTAATGTTGTGGCGGTGGTGTCCAGTGATTGTTGATTTAATGGAACTGGTGATGAGCAAGCTCTCTGTCAGTAGTGTCTGGATGAGTAGCTCACAGGTAGCCTGCCACGTTGCCTGCAGATCTGTGGAGGAAACATGTCGCATACTTACATGCACTGACAATAGTTGTGTCTCTAAAACCCAAGACTTGGAAGATCAGACTTTTATGAAACTGCTGCAGGCAGCCTCTGCATTATTTAAGAATATTTACTGTATTATAAGTATTGAGGAAATGGTAGTGTATAATTGTAGAAATTATTAAAGACAAATGTTGATGTCACTTAGCTTTAAATTTAAATTTTAGCTTTTTAAATCTACCTTATATACTGACTGAAATTGTTACCTATAAAGAAGAGGAATAGTTGAGTGGAGAGAGACAGTAGGATACTGTGAGAAGGCTGGAGTTGCCCAGCTGTCAGACTTAGACTTCCCACCCAAGCTGAAGACCTGTGTTGCTGTAGGTACTGGAGGCCGATGACAACATAAGAAAGGTGCTGCTGACAAGGAAAGTTGGGGCGAGATGGCATGCAGCAGTGTCCTGTTACCTACAGGAGCCCCTTTCTCTCCTGGGCAGTGATCAACACCTTCACAATCTTGTCGTGTGGCCATTGGTCATGAGGCCATTGGCCTTGCTGCTCAGCTCTCCCCAGCCTGCTGAGGTGGCACTTGATTTACAGATACTCTATGGGTTTATTATCTTTGGCATGCAGGGAGCAATGATGTCTGTTCCCTTAGACAGCAAAGCACTGTCACCTAAATAATTTTCTGAGGTTTCTTTCTTGCCAGGGGTGATTCAGTGACAACTCCCTCCCTCCTTCTCCCCACCAAAATCTGTTGTATTTTACTTTATCAAATGCAAAACTGACACATCTGCAAGGCCTTTCAGCTTGTGAATTGCTCTGGAAATGTCTGCTGCAAGTTCTGGGTCTCAAGTTGAACATCAAAAGTCAGTGGACCCTAGAAAATGCTGGCATTGCTCAATGAGCTCCAATGTCAAGCCTGAATGGGAAACTGGGTTAATATCCCTGCTTCTGCTTTTCCTGCTGAATGAGATGTCTGCAAAAATTAGTTTAACTTCCTGTTGTTTGTTCTCTGTCATTGTTATTAATGAGGAACAAGACGTTTGAAATGTTTATAATGTCAACAGCTGTTTAAAGTACATATTGCTAGAACACAGTCTGTTCTGTGAAGCAGAATAGATCCAGTGGAAAAATGTATTAAAACCTAGTGTTGTCTTAGTAGTAAATGCTCTTCATAATTACTGTTTGTGGTTTATATCCAACTGACACCCTGGTTTGATACACAGGTATGTTCTACCTTAAGTAGACATTCCAGAACTTCCTTGGGATTTGTCTCCTTGTCGTGGTTTAACTCTAGCTAGACCCAAGCCCCTCATAGCCGATTGCTCAACTCCCCCAGAGCAGTACCAGGGACAGAAGTGGAAGGGTATAAGTCAGAAAACTTGTAGGTAGAGGTAAAGACAATATAAAAGGTGAAGCAAAAGCTGTGCACAGAAGCAAAGCAAAACCAGGAATTAATTCAATTCTACCCATGAGTCTGCACCTCCAGGAGAGCAAAGCACAGCCATGCATAACCGGAGACTTGAGAAGACAAATGTAATCTCTGAACACACTCCCCTCCCTCCTTTTCCCCGTCACTGTATATAATGAGCATGCTGTCATGGTCTGGAATATCCCTTTGGTCAGCTGGGGTCACCTGTCGTGACTGTGTCTCCTTCCAGCCTCCTGTGCACTCTCAGCTTCCTTTGCTCTGTGCGAGTGCTGCTCAGCAGTAACAAAAACATCTCTGTGTTATCAACCCTGTGTCCAGCAGAAATCCCAAACACAACCCCATACCAGCCACGAGGTAGAAAATCACCTCTACCCCAGCCAAAATCAGCACACTACTCTAAACACTTCGGTTTCTATCATCATGCTTTGAAATGTGATTGTTCAGAATCAGTACCTAGGGATGAAGAGAACAAGAGACCAGCTTTTTTACAACTCTTGATCTTTTTGGACCTGGGTTCTAATTTTCAGAAGTAACACAAGAATCCCTGTAAGTGCAGAGAGACAGAATGGGAAGTTTTTAATAGATGGTTGCCCTTCATGCCCAAAATGGTTGTCCCAAATAAAACTAATATCAAGAAGGTATCAGAACTAACAGGTGAACTTCTCATAACATTTTGTAACCGAAAGGTGTGGCATGATCTCTGGGTATGGGAGATGTAATGTGTTTGTGGGACTTTGATATAGTAAATGTGCATTTCTTTTGTAAACGTACTGAGAATAAAGTGCCTTTTCTTTTTAATTTTCTTTTTCTTTAAGATTGCAAAGGTGGATTGCAAAGAGGTACTGGACATCATATGTAATCTGGAATCCGAGGGACAAGAAAACACTGCATTTATTCTTTGTACAACATATCTTACCCATCAGCTTCAAACAGCAAATGTGTATTGCTCTTGGTATGTATAAGCTGCTTCTGCTAACTGTTCCTCACTGGCTAGCATTGAGTGAATATAGTACAAAAATATGTAGAGAAGGTAGATTTATCCTTTACTTGAGAAGTGCATCGGACTGAAGCACTTCCTAGATAATTACTTATTTTGTCACAAGTTGCTATGCTAATAGAGCAGTTAGACAAAAGTAATGTTTAAACAATTTAGGACTGAAACAGCACTCACACTATTGGCATGAACACTAATACTTCTGTGGGGTAGTAGATCTGTCAGTGGTGGTGGGTCAATGCTCTCAGGGTTGCTGTTAAACCCCTAGTTTTGTGGTTCCACAAAGTACGTTGTCAGTCTGTCCTTTCTTTGGGAATACTTGACCCCATGAAAGTTTTGACCTGTTCCACAGAGATGTCAACATTAGGAATGAGAAGTACCACCCTGTAACAACTTCTCTCCACTTCCCCTCCAAGAGCCTTTTTATATTTTTATAATTTCCATAACTCCAAGAATTGTAGTACTAGATTTTGGCCTGATTGTGAGTGTAAAACTCTGCCGTCTTAACTGTCTGGAAATGCAGAACCTTCTGCACCTCTGTTTCAGCAGTGGTAAACTTGAAGAGCCAAAGCAGAGGGGCTGGTTTCTGCCTTTCAGAAAAGGGTTTGTACTTTTGGTTTTCAAAACATGACTAAATATGTGGTTTTCTTCCATTTAAATCCCCACCTGGATAAAGCTTTACATGGCCAGACAAATCAAGAATATGTTGCGAATTTGGTTTTGGTTACCTGTGATATTGTAAAACTCCATGTTTTAAAGCCATTTAAAAAAGTTTTTACAGTACTTCAGTGTCTGCAGGATAATTGACAGTTCAGCCATGTGTACAAATAGGCCAGAAATGTCTTGTTGAGCAAAGAAAACCTTGTAGAAAGAAATTAACCTTTTGGAAGACTCAGGAGGAGAGAGTTCACCACAATTGAAGTTCTAGAGGATGTTTTTCACTATAGAATTTTTAAGTTAGAGATTAGAGTAGAATTATATCCAAAAAGGTACAAGGCTAGAGTACAAGAAGTACAAGGTACCATAGAGGTAGAAGGCTAGAACATTATTCTAGGGTAACTTATATTGCTGCTTTTGTCCAAGAAGACATGATGTGTTCCAATAGCTGTATCCCTAGGGTGCAAGTGAAGAGGGTTGGACTTTGTGTTGTCAGACTGTTGGGAAACAAGCATGGGTAGAATTTTTTGCTTGCAGTATGAAGTCTGAACTGAAACTCTTTAGCATTGGAATGTAATTTTCTGGTCCTGTAGGTCTAACTCAGACCTGTAGATTTCTCATCTCCATGTCAGTCTGACTCCCAGGTCAGGCCTACCTGAGCTAATGCTACACAAAGCATCATGCAGCTGTAACACATCAACTTTAAACTTGGCTAGCCTAGGTGACAGGCAGGATGGCTTGATGATCCAAAGGTAGCACAGTCCAGCAACATAAATATCTTCCTGCTTACAGAAGGTTAGCAGATTTGTGTCACATCATTATGTCTACACTGTTTTTAGTCGTTCTGAGGAAAGATGCTGAGTCAAACTGTGCTGCCCTGTCCATGCATAGCACAGTTCCCCCTCCACTGTTGTCCTGACAGACTTCTCAAATTCTAGCTACCTTCCCTGGGGATGAGATGGGAGAATCAAGTCTTCTGTCTAATGGTAATGCTGACATTGGAGAGATGTATAAATCGAAGTTCTAGTAGTGTACCTAGCAGTCCTTGTACAGCTGCTTGCTTATTGGAAGAGAAGTGGCAACTTTCTGTTATGATTCATCTTACCCACTTTAAATTTATATGTGAGAGGTAAAGACTCTGGAAGTGTGGGACTGTTTTTTTTTTTTTTTTTTTTTGTCTAGAAATGAAGTCTGCAGCTATAGATGTGTGCCTTAAGTGGGATGAATCCCAGTGCCAGTGTCTTTGCCCCGTAAGGATCAGGAGATACACTGGGGTTTGATCAGATGCTGGAGTGGGGCACAGGAACAGTTCTCTTCAGTGTCACTTGGAGATCAGGACCTAATTGAAGTGCATGCTGTCCTTGAATAACACTTAAATTTTTGTTGGCATCAGCTCTGAACTGACACACTGTGACTGCACAGATTGTGTGTATCTACAATGTTCTTACATTCTGCTTTCAACTCTTTGCAGGGAACTGACACTTTTCTGGAGCAAACTGCAGAGAAGAATAGATCCTTCCTTAGATTCCTTTTTGGAGAGATGTCGTCAGTTTGGCATCATTGCCAAGACACTACAGCATCTATTTTTCTTGATAAGAGTCATACAGTCTGAAGTAAGTAACAGTCCTGAGTCTTTGGACACAGCTAGAGCTGACTACATGAATTTATTGTTTTATTAATAATTCTATTGAACTGAAAAAAATATAGTTTATTTTATTTTTCATACTTCGTGATTATGCCTAAAAACATACAAATAAAAATCTTCTGTTTCCTTTAAACAGGCAGAGGAAGCAGGACTCGCTGTGTCTGTGTTGTTGTGTGTAAGAGCCCTTCAGATCAGGTCCAACGGAAGCGATGAAATGAAGACATCAGTGTGTAAAACAATTGCTTGCCTTTTACCAGAAGACCTTGAAGTTAGAAGAGCCTGTCAGCTCACAGAATTCTTACTTGAGCCAACTTTGAGTGGATTTAATGCATTGGAAGAGCTCTATATGCAGCCAGACCAAAAATTTGATGAAGAAAACGCACTGGTTCCAAATTCACTCCGCTGTGAACTGCTGTTAGCTTTGAAAGCATATTGGCCATTTGATCCTGAATTTTGGGACTGGAAGACTTTGAAGCGGCATTGTCTTAAACTGTTAGGGAAGGTAGCCTCTGATTCTGAGGATGATGTAGGTTGCCATATGTCACTCAATGAAACTGACATGTTAGAAACTTTCTTTAGTGACTATGATGAGACAAAAGACCACAAATATTATGATGGGAAAGACACAATGAGCCACCCTAAGGAAAAAGCAAGAGTAAAAAAACCAATTGGCTCTTCAGAAAGATACCAGAGGTGGCTTCAATACAAGTTTTTTTGTGTGCTCTGCAAAAGGGAGTGTATAGAGGCCAGAATACTGCATCATTCTAAGATGCACATGGAAGATGGTATTTATACATGTCCTGTTTGCACAAAAAAGTTCAAGAGAAAGGAATTTTTTGTACCACATGTAATGGAACATGTTAAAATGCCACCTAGTAGAACACACAGACCCAAAAAGAAAATAATTCTGAAAAAAGAGAGATCACCGCAAAAGGCAACAGCTTCCAGCAGCCCACCCCCAGTGTTTCCAGAAAGGTCACACCAGGTACAGCTCCCTGAAAGCTTTGACGATGACACAGAGGAATATGTCACATTCAGCCAACTTGAAAATTGCCAGCTGCAAGACAGAGACATCTACCCCTGTCCTGGGACAGATTGTTCTAGAGTATTTAAACAGTTTAAGTACTTAAGTGTCCATCTGAAAGCTGAACATCAAAACAACGATGAGAACGCCAAACACTACTTGGACATGAAGAATAGGAGGGAGAAGTGCGCGTTCTGCCGCCGGCACTTCATGACCTCCTTCCACCTGCGGGAGCACGAGCGCGTGCACTGCGGGCCCCAGCCCTACATGTGTGTGTCCATGGACTGCTACGCCAGGTTTGGCTCAGTCAACGAGCTGCTCAACCACAAACAAACACACGATGATCTTCGCTATAAATGTGAGCTGAATGGCTGTAATATTGTTTTCAGTGACTTAGGGCAGCTTTACCATCACGAGGCTCAGCACTTCAGGGATGCGTCATACACCTGCAACTACTTTGGTTGCAAGAAGTTTTATTATTCAAAAACTGAATTTCAGAATCACCTCGCAGCACATGATATTAAAGTGTCAAATGGGGAAGGGAAGCAAACGCTGAACCTTGAAGGGTTGGTTTCAGAAGAAAAATCCCGTTATCTTCCAGAGTCTCGGCTGCTCGAACAATCTGAAGATTCCAATCTGAATGATAACTTCGATCCCTCAGGCTCTCAGGAAATTCCACAGGTGAAGGAAGAATCTCTCTCTGACAGTGAAGATCTCAACAGTGAAAGTAATTGCAGCCTGCATTGTGGGAAGCACAGGGCAGATGCTGCAGCAAGCCAAGGTCAGGCTTCTCCACGGCTGCTTGGAACAGTGGCTCACAACCAGTCAGTTCCAGGTTTTGTCATGTCCCAGGAAGGAGTCTTCCATCCAGCAAATATGAAACAACAGTGTTCCAATGTGGCAGTTTGCTTTGATGAAAAAAGTCTTTCCTGTGGTTTTGAAGGCTGCTGTTCCACCCACAAAAATTCCAGAAGTATGCAAAAACACCTTCGAAGGGCCCATCCGTACAACTTTAAAGGTAGAAAAAATATGGAAATGAAAACTAAATACTTCCTTGATCTGTTGAGTGATGCTCAGGACAGTAAATCCCCTACAGATATGAGTCCAGAGTTGGGTCATAATTCTGATACAAATGCTGACTCTCCAGAAAGTGTGTATTGTGCTGTAGATGCTAAAGGAAGCAGTGACCTGAGGGAAGAAACTTGTCCTTCTTCCCCAGAAACATCCTTTTATGACAGCTCTAAAGAACTAGATATTGAAGATAACATGTTGGAGCTAATGTTAGGCTTGAAACATCTAAGCTTAAAAAATGCTAACATTCAGAACTCTTCAAGACAGAAATCTTTTCTGGGCTATTCATCTAGGGATGCCAAGTGCCCTGAGTCAGTTGATGAAACTACCTCAAAATTTCACCTTCAAGAGCAAGAAGATAATTTACCCAGTCAGTACCTTACTCAACTGGCGGCTAAACCATTTTTCTGTGAATGTCATGGATGTACATGTGAGTTTGTGACCAGAGAAGCTCTCTTAATGCATTATGTTAAAAAGCATAACTACTCAAAGGAAGTGGTTCTTCAGCTAAATATGTTCCAGCATCGGTATTCACCATTTAAGTGTCATATTTGCCAAAGATCATTTACAAGAAAAACACATCTTCGAATTCACTATAGAAACAAACATCAAATTGGCTGTCAGATGGTGGCTCACAAGGCGTGTCCTAATGAAAAATTTGATCATGTAGGTTTATGTACAGAGGACATGCATAAGAACAGCTCTGCTCCAGTGCCTGCCTGTGCAAACAGCGTTGGCTTCTCTGGACATTCGGACTCTGAACAGCTGTGTCACCCAAAAAAGGAAGACTGCTCTTCTGAGACTGATTTGGAGTCCAATGAAGAGACAGACAATGATGTAACAAGAAAAACATCTAACATAACTTCTCTGGACAGTCATAGGGAAGAACTGGAAGCAAGACAGGGAAGAGGAAGCAAAAGAACAGTTGCTAAAGGAAACTTATGTTACATATTGCATAAGTACCACAAACCGTTTCATTGTATACATAAAAGCTGCAACTCGGCGTTCACAAACCAGAAAGGTTTGATTCGCCATTACAGAACTGTTCACCAGTATAATAAGGAACAGCTCTGCTTAGAAAAAGACAAAGCAAGAACAAAGAGGGAACTTGTCAAATGTAAAAAAATATTTGCATGCAAACACAAAGAGTGTGGTAAGCGTTTTCTGTGTTCTAAAGCTCTTGCTAGACATTGTAGTGACTTCCATAATGAAATCTTAGAGGATCAAAAACTAATTTCTGAAGCTGAGTCTGCCAGATTTGCTTGTAACCAAGCGCACTGCCATGCTGTATTTTATACTTTTAATAAGCTTAAACGGCACCTAATAGAAGAACATGCCAATGAAGAAAAATTAAACAAAGATTTTGAAATCCATTGTGACCTTAATGGCTGCAATCGAATTTTCACAAATTACAGTAACTATTCTCAACATGTATATTTCAGACACAATGAATATTATGATAGTCTCTTTGGAAATCGGAAAGAGGATGATGATGAAGATAAAAATGAGCAAAATTGTTTGAAAGACAGCTTTAGCACAAGCAAGCAGAATGGGAAGCAATTAAAAGGAAAAGTAAAAAGAATTAGTAGAAGCAGGGAAAAGCATTCGCTTAATTTCAAAACAAAAGAGGAAGCCTTACAAATGTGCAAAGAGAAGTCTAACCAGACCCAGTACCCCTGCATGGTGCAGGGCTGCATGTCTGTTGTCAAACTGGAAAGCAGCATCTTGAGGCACTACAAGCGCACACACCAGATGACCAACATGTACATCGAGCAGCGCCTGCAGAAACTCGTTCTTTGTGTGAAATGTGGCATCATGACTGAAAAGCAGTCCTGCTCTGGCACAGCTTCAGGCTTGGATAAAAAAGGTGTAGAAATGAATGAGGATAAACCGGCTGATTCTGAGCCTGTGCAGGAAAGTGACAAACCCCTTGTTCCAAAGCCTGCATGTGATCCTCCAGATGAGAGTAATGAAGACCAAAAGCAGTGTTCACCGAGTAGTGTGAATTGTGATGCCAGTGCCTTTGTGTATGCAGGCACTTTAAAATATAACCACAGTTCAAAGAACACTTGTTTTGAAGAGCCTAACACCGGGGAGACAACTGTGTGTAAAACTGAAGATCTTTCTGAAAGTAGTGAAAGAGAGAATAGCTCTTCTTCCTCCAGTTTACAATTAGATTTGCCAAGAGAGAAAGAACCAGAGGAATGTCAACATAGTGCAGTTAATCAGAATGCAAAAAGAAACGTACTTTGTGCTACAAAAGACAAATTTCAAAAGCCTCCTGTGTCCAAACCATTTGATTTAAAGACATATAAACCAATGGGATTCGAGTCTTCATTTTTAAAATTTATTCAGGAATGTGAGGGGAAAGATGATGATGATGATGATGATGATTGTGATGAGGTAGTAGAATGGGAGTCTCCTGAGCAGTTGCCAGTAGATGAAACATTGCAGAAAGAGGGAGACAGTCAAGGGAATACACCAGTAAACAACTTTGTAAGTGATGAAAATGTAATCATGACCCCAAATAACCCTGGGCAGCTAACAGAGATCCAGCCTTTGCTGTCAGAGTCTTCATCTGCCCCTTCTTTAGAAAATCTGAGGGCAATCTTGGACAAGGCCCTAACGGACTGTGGAGACCTTGCCTTAAAACAGCTGCATTACTTACGACCAGTAGTAGTTCTTGAAAGATCCAAGTTTTCCACACCTCTCATAGATTTATTTCCAACAAAAAAGGCAGATGAGCTGTGTGTAGGAAGTACGTAAATAGCTTTGCTTAGAGCAGATAGCCTCCACTACTGCTGTATGGGGAGAACTTCAAATTAGAACAGTAATTGTTACAGTACACACTTTTTAGGGTAGTTTTGACTGTTTAATTCCATGAATGTATAATATCTGTCAAAAGTAATGGCCAAGTTAATTTAGCTCCCCATTTTTTTTCAATGAACAATGCTGATTTTGGTGCTATTTAACACATCAGAATACTGGGGGCTTCCTCTTGAAGAGTAAATGTGCATGATTGTATATGGAACAAGTACTGGGGTACCAGGGTTTGGGGGGCGATGGAGTTATTACTTGACTTGAATGTGCACCCCAGGGTGCTTTGTGTAACATATTGTACACTACAGCATCTTATATTTTTTGAGTTATGAGTTTCAATAAATTACAGTTTTTCACCCATTTGTTTACTGTACAGTAAATCTTTAATGTGCTTTACTTGTAATTGAGTTTGGGACCATTCTGAGTGCATTGGACGGTGTTGCTTAAGTTTTATGCATTTGTAGATAATTTATCAGAGTGATAAAATAGATACAGAAAAGTAAAGTATTACATTTTATTTTACAACATTCTCTGTGCTTTTTTCAGACTTGAAAGAACTATAATTATACAGGCTTACTAATTACACTTATGCATGAGAAAGTCTTTGCTCCTTTAAAGGCAGAGGGTGTTTGCTGAGACTGTCTGGCACCACCTGAGTGTGTGATGAGTGTTGCCAGACTTCCAAACAGGTTGTGTCACATGAAAGTACCAGTATATATTTCGGGTTCCCCAGTTTAATATTTTAAGCTCTGTTTCTTGTTCTGTATCGCATTTCTTACCACACATGGCTACATCACAAGGCCCAAAATCACTGTCCCCTAAATGGGGTATTTCCCCATCTCCACGGGGATTCTAATGAGCAAGCAGCAATCACTGCTTCTTACTGACTGAGGCTTGGGTGTTGTTGGGGCTTCTGGGGTTTTGTACTGCAATCTGAAAAGCAGCAGTGGAAAGGACATGGAAAAAAACTTCAGGAAATGTTTATAACAGAGCATGAGTATTGGTTGGGTGCAGGAATGGTGGCAGCTAGCAAACTGTCTAGTGAACTGTGGTATGACCAAAATGAGGCAGAAATGGCATCTTCATATGTTTAGGAAAATTAAGTTATTTGGGCATCCTTAAAAGTTAGGTTAAAAAATCATACACCAAGCAAGAGAAGTGTAGCTTACTACCTTCATGTCATTTCCTCACTCTAAGCTTATTTTAATGAAAGAAATATGGTGCATCAATCTTCTCACAAAGTTCTAAAAATTGAAGTAAGTTGTGTCAAAAGGTTAAATACTGCAACATCATCAGACAGCCTTCAGCATGTTCCAAAGTAATTTCTCACTCTAAAATAATGAAGTACCTTTTAATTTCAAGTTTGAGTCATGTTTTTACACACTTGAATCTTCAAGATCTCAAAACAGAAGAGTTTAACAGCAAACTTAATATGACATGTGATGGCTGCTTCAGGTATTGGACCAGAGAGACCCCCTTACCCTCTCGGGGTTTGAGTATCCCACAGAAGACCCTGTCTCTTTGTGGTGAGCATCTGTAGTAAATCTTTGAGGTTTGGAGACTAAATTTCAAGTCAAGCAGCTGTATTTCCCACAAAATTAGTTGCACGTGAAACATGCAATTCTTCATGCAATTCTGCTTTTCCCAGATGAGTTTTGTGTGTGTCTGACAGAGTGCAGACTGCACAGTGCTCGCTGGTAGTACAGAGCCTGTTGAGTAGGGTCCTTCTGTCCAGTTCCTGCTCTTTCCATAGGCTGGGATACACCACAGGACCAGACAGAGACAGACATAATTTCTGGCTGCTAGCTATGGAGACAAGTCCTGCAACATTCCTCAACTCAAGAGTTGTGTTTAGAAAATGGTTGAGTTGCTTTGGGCTGCACAAAAGCAGCTTGGAGGCATTTTCCTGTGGTGATGTGGCACTCCATGCACTGCCAGGACTTTTGGTAATGTGAAACACTCATCGGGTGTTCATACTTCAGTTGAAAGATACCTGTGCAGCACTTGTTACAAAAATCGTATCTTGCCCATTTTAGAGACTTTTCAGTGTGATTCAGTCTTTGATCTCCATCATCTACAAAATTCACTACTGACTCAATGAGGTAATAGGTGTCACACCATCAAAACTGTACAGCTTGAACATACATCTTTATCCCAATTTCCGCTTGGGCTTTTTTGATCTGATCTAATTGCCTGGCACAGATGGGTGTTGGAGAAGGAGGACATAAAAGGTAAAGGTTTGAAGAGTTTTTACTGTCTATTTCTGTTTTCCTGCCATGAGGTAGACCATAATTTTCCCTCCCAAGTGCTACCAGAATTTGTCTTACAAATGATGTAACATTTCCAGCTTCTTGCTTTCAAGTATATGGGAGAAACATTTTGTTCTGTAGTAAAAGAACACCATTGCATTGACTTTCCAAAAAAAAAAAAAAATTCTTAATGTGAAGAGCAGATACCTCAGAAAAAACAGTTCATGGGGAATGTTGCTTCCATTTTTTAAATTGTTGTCTTGAAATGTGTGGATTTTATAGGACAAAACAGTGCTTATTGGTTGTGCATGCCTAAATTCTCCAAGGCTGTGGGCTGCCCTGCTGTGTTCCCTGGTGTAGTAAAAACCTGTAAATACCTTTACAATGAGAGACATTCCAGACTGACCTCTCTCTTTCTAGCAGAGCTCTCAGCAGAGCCAGCAGCACTTTCTCATCTATCCTGTTCTTCTGCAAGGATATATTAGGTTGCAGAAAAAGCTAGGCTTCAATATATTTGACAGCTTCATTCTTCTATATAGTTTTAAAAGGTAACTGAGAGATAATGAGAACATTAAGTTGGCATTATTTTATTTTTATTTTATTAATGATTAAAAATCCGGACATGTTCTGTTATATTTCAGACCGATAGAAATTAGATAAATGGCTGATACTAAAATGCCATATCTAAAAGTGGCTCAATGTTAACACCCCTTTTTCTGCATCTTTGTCAGATTACACGGTGCCTGTGCTCTGCATGGAACACTTGTCCCCAGCCCTGCCAGGTGAGCTCTGAATTTTGGCAGCACCGTGCTGTCTTCACAGAGCATTACAGAGGCCAAATCTGAAGTGCACATTCAGGCTTTAAATCAGCCACTACTGCAGCAGTCAGTGTTAATTATTGTACTTCTCTCAGTTTCTTTAAAAGGTTTTGGACAAGTACTAATGAGGCTTTATATGCGTTATTGTGCGTGGTCCAAGTAACTTATACTGAAGAAAAATAATTTAGACATTTGCCCAGATCCTCGCCATGCTGCCCCCCACACACCCTTCACTGGGGTGGCCGTGATGGGCAGAGCTGAGCTGGAGCCCCTCACGGAGTTCCTCACAGAGCCCACCATGGAGCTTCTCAGAGAGTCCACCACGGAGCTCCTCACGGAGCCCAGCACAGAGCCCACCATGGAGCTTCTCAGAGAGTCCACCATGGAGCTCCTCACGGAGCACAGCACGAAGCCCACCATGGAGCTTCTCAGAGAGTCCACCACGGAGCTCCTCACGGAGCCCAGCACAGAGCCCACCATGGAGCTTCTCAGAGAGTCCACCATGGAGCTCCTCACGGAGCACAGCACGAAGCCCACCATGGAGCTCTTCACGGAGCCCGCTGCGGCAGCCCCTCACAGCCGCCCCGCCCCGGCCCGCCCTCGGTTCCTCCGGCCGCCAGGCGGCGCCGCAGCGTGTGGCGGGTGGAGCGGCCATGGCGCTGTCCGGCGACTTGTGGACAGAGCTGCCGGCTGAGCGCCGCATCTTCTGCTCCGTCCTGCTCTTCTCGTGGGCCGTCTACCTCTGGGAGGCTTTCCTGGCGCACCGGCAGGTCGGTGGAGCTCTGGTGGGGAGAGTCGCTGGCGGGCCGGGGCTGTGCCGGGCCCGGCCCGGCCTCACGTGGAGGATGTCCGGGGCCGGGGCCGGGGCCGGAGCCGGGGCCGCGGGCTCTGAGGGGTCTGTCCCCTGCCTATGGAGCGCTCGGCCCTGCCCGGGGCGCGGCTCCGCGCTCTGTAGCGGGTGGTGGGAGTGCTCAGAGCGGCGGCTCGGCACCCCCGGCAGCTCCATCCTCCTCCCCGGGACGGCTGAGAGGGAGCGGTGTGAGCGAAAATGAGGAAATGCCTGAGTTGAAATAGCGGCAGTTTAACCGGGGAAGGAAAAAAGGAAGGAAGTGCTGCGAGCTGCCACTCCCGAGCAGGTGATGCCTGGGCAGCCTCCGGGCGAGGGCCGCCCTGGAAGGCGCATCCCCGTTTTTTATTGCAGAATATCACACAGAGGATGGAGTGTCCCTTTGGTCAGGGTCTGGCTGTCTCCAGGCAGGCACATCTCCATCCCCAGCCTCCCCCCGGCAGGTGCAGCAGCAACCACACACTGCTTTGTTTGTTTGTGTTTGAGCCCTGGAGCAGGGACAGAGCATCCTGATGCCCCGCACAGGGCAGAATGTGTTTTGAAATGGCAAAGGAGCTTTTCCTTAGAGAACAGGTAAATATACTGAAACAAGACAGCTGAGGGAAAAGATTTTTAGTCTTGAAAAAATTTAAAGTGGCAACTTCTTTGCTGAAAATGAAATAGCACCTATTTGTGCAGCCACTCGGTGTTCTGGTGATGTCACATGGCTTGCACAGGAGGATCTGGTGTGTGGTTTCAAAATTACTTTAGCTGTTAACTGTGGTGCAGTAAGTAAGATTTTTCCACATCCTGTGGAAAAATCAGTTTGTGTGATCTGTATTTGATCACACATAAATGAGTTATTAAGATCATCAGTTCAGTTCCTGGTTACATCGTAACAATTATGCTTCAGTTTTATATTTAGAACTTCCTAGAAAACTGGAATTTAGGAATAATTGTTCATTTGTGTGTTGTTTTTTTCTTTTTAACTTTCTATGGTGGCCCATGGGATCATTTTATGTGTTATTTTTAAATCTTATTTATCTCCTTTAAAATATTAGGTGTAGACTTTAAGTTTTGTCTTCAATTTTTCAGAGGAGGGTGTATAGAACAACAACACATGTACCACAGGAACTGGGACAGATCATGGACTCAGAAACATTTGAAAAATCTCGTCTCTATCAGTTGGACAAAAGTACTTTCAGCTTTTGGTCAGGCCTCTATTCAGAGGTTGAGGGCACTGTAAGTACCTTTTGTATGATATTTTTCATGTCAAACTGTGAAGTACTTTGGTTCTTAGTGATCCCATGCAGCTGCACCATTGGCATTCTGGTGTCTACATCAAACCCTGACATTTATATTCTGGTTTTGTTTGTGGCTGTATTTGCTACACAAAAAGAAGTAATTATTCAGAAAGCATGTAATTTCTTCCTGCAGTGCTGAGTCATACTGCACAACTACAGTGTTAACTTACATTTTAATTATGCTCTATAGTAGTTTCCATTGCAAAATAATTAAGCAGCATGAGAGTTATTTTAAATTGTTAAAATACAGACCTTTCCCTGTGTTTGGAGGAATGCAGCTACTTTCATTTTTAGATAAAATTTAAGTAGAAAGTAAAAAGCTTGTGAGAACAGGGAGTGTACCGATGGATACTTCTGAAGTATAAGAAGAATTACACTGGGCAAGTAACACTCACATATGTGAAAAAACAGAACCATTAAGTTGGAACAAATTATTTATGTGTGTGATTTACACTCTTAGGAGAAAAGAAACCTGTTCTAACTCACTGCTGAAATGCATTGCTCATCACTGGCACAAAAAGGAATCCTAAAATGCCTGGCATTGCAAAGTAAAATTGAAAAATGATCCTAGTACATGATGAACCTAAGGAAACATAAATGTCAGCTATAAAAGATAATGAAAATAGGATTGTAAAATAGTCAGTCATGTAACTGTAGAAGGATGATGCAAACTCAGTACTCAGAGATTTGTGATATCTCTTAACTTCGATATTTCCTGATCTCCTTTGTGCTGCTTGACCTGTACTTCATTTCCTTTTGTATGAACTTGTAAGAAGGATGTTTTGTCAGTGCAATCTCTTATATTCCTCTTGTTGGGATTTTCAGCATTCTCAGCAGAACTCGAGACAATTTTTATATGAGTTTGAAAAGCTTTTATGTTTCTGACTGATTTTAGAGGCAGTATTTAATTTGAAAACCAAAGCTGCTCTCTGGCAGCAGGCTGGTGGGTAAGGTGAGGTGGAACTGCCTCACAAATACAATGAGTCAAAAGGCTCTGAAGCTTTTTCTTGATTTCAAGAACTTTAGCCAAAATAGGTTCCTAAAGAAAATATGCATGGTTGGAACAAGCATCTTTTGCCGCTGAATTTAGTGCCCTGCTATTCAAAGGCTTGAATCAGTTATCTGTGCTTATCTTCATCTGGGCCTACTGTTGTTACAGTTGTCCAGAACATTGTAGCTACTAAATAAGAGAGACAGGAGTTTGCCAGATGGATTGTTAGATGAATGAAGAACTGGCTGGATAACTGCATACAAGAGATAAAGCAAATGGCTCAGTTTTGAAGTGGAAAGCAGGGATGGCTCTCAGGGGTCCACATCTGGGTGAATGCTGTTTTATATCTTGATTTGATCATTTCCATCTGCTCCTGACACTGAAAATGCACCCTAAGTGTTAGATTGTAAGAATAAGCCTTTTCAAAATAAAGAAATACATAAACCCTTAGTGTCATCAATACTGGAAGGCTGCTTGCTTAAAAACTGATTTTATATATAGTGATGCATCCATCACTCGCTAAGAAGGCAAATGTGAAATATTTGCAAGTTGAGCTGTATGAGAAATGCTGCCAGGCCTAGCTGTGAGCTGCAGTGAGCACTTGCTTCAGTAGCTCCAGCTTGGGCATTTCTTTGATGTTGGTGGACCCCAGATGTTCACTCCAGATGTTCCTTGGCAGACAGTATGTCAGGAGAGGCTGGGAGCAGGCTGGGAGCTTTCTGCAACATGTCTGTAGCAACTCCAGTACTGAAAGTGAAACTGGGGCTTTTCTCTGGGCAGGGAACACAGGTGAACCTCTAGGAAAAGAGGGCAGCTCCTCTTCAAGAGGAGAGGCTGCAATATGAATATTATATGTGTGGTTATACAACCACAGGGCACATGAGCTTTAAGGGCTTCTGAAGATGTACCTTATGTCTGAGCCACTACAGTGGCAAAGTATACAGAAAATAGGCTTGGAAATATGCTAGCATTTCACAGGAAACATATTAATTACCTGCTCTCCTTCTGTAAATTAAAAATTAATTAATGCCAGATATTCCAGGCTTGTTTTATCCCTGTTAAGATCAGAGGGGTGGCAAAAAAGCTAATTATAAAACTTGTATTATTCACCCTTAAAATGTTCTTATCATGCTGGAACGTTAGTAGACTAAGATGACAGTGTGTTTCATACTGCCTCTGTGGTATGTCGTTTGGTTTTTAAGATGATTCTTCTCTGTGGAGGAATTCCTTTTCTATGGAAACTGTCCGGTCAGATCTCTGGTCGTGCTGGGTTTGGACCAGAATATGAGGTAAGTAGGCTTTAAATTCCTGTGAAAGTGTTTGGTCCCTACTGCAATAATTATTTTTAAATTACTATTTAGTTAAAAGTGAGATTTAGGTAACCTGTAATACAGTAAAAATAACAGATATTTTCTGGTGCACACAATGACTGTGATTCTGAGAACTGATAACATTAAATTAGTTTGCTTTTAAATTAGCTTACTAATTAAAACAGCCTTATGTGTTAAAGCAAAGTCTGGTATCTGCTTGAGTCAAATGGGGTTTAGGGAGCTCTTTATTTGGGTGCTTTATTTTTACTAATCCTAGAATTGATCTACCTGCACACTAAAAGGGTAAGAAATTTGAGTCTACTGCTTATGTTACCTTTGTGCTGTGGATGAGGCAAGTATCCAAATTTGTGTTCCAAATCCTTAGTAAGCGATTACAGTGAGCAATAATTAGTCATCATTAACAAGTTAATTCTGTGAATTTATCTAGCATCATCTCTAACTGGTTTCAGTTAAACTACTGACCTAAAAGCCATTTTTAACACCTGGAATATTTGTTAGTATGGGTCAGTAAATATCAGGTGGTTTTGTTTTGTTTTGTTTTTTAGATTGTTCAGTCATTGGTATTTCTGCTGTTTGCAACACTCTTCAGTGCAGTGACTGGTCTCCCATGGAGTTTATATAATACATTTGTCATAGAAGAGAAACATGGCTTCAATCAACAGGTATTGCAGAGAGCATTTCTACTGTCCAAATTGGTTCAGATTGGTTGGATAGACTGGTCCTTTCATGAATGTGCAGCACAAAATAATGGTTTGGGTCAGACCTAACTAAGGAAGAGTGCATCTGCATGGCTTGAGTCCATGTAAATGTAAGGAGCTACTAGGAGAGTTCTTTTGACCGACTCTGATTTTCTTATGACACTGTCATTGCTGCTTTGTCTTTTGTCTTAACTGAAGGGATCAGTTCACTAACCAGAATGGCATATTAATATTTACATTGACATCACTGATCTAATTTATCCTTTCTTTGCAGACTCTGGGATTTTTTTTTAAGGATGCTATCAAGAAGTTTGTTGTGACTCAGTGTATTCTGTTGCCAGTGACATCCCTTCTGCTTTACATTATTAAAATAGGGGGAGACTATTTTTTTATCTATGCCTGGCTCTTCACACTGGTTGTTTCCTTGGTGAGTATGAGAAGATGTTTGGGTTTCTTCCAGACTCCAGCTTACTTGCATGGCTCAGGATGCTGACTGCAGCTGAAAGGAAATGAAGAAAAATCTAAATTTCCTGTGAATTTTAATGTCTACAAACTTCAACAGAGTGTCTTGCTCACAATGTACTTGTTCAGGAATAATAACTCATATTAGTTGTCCACATTAATGTCATATATATAATCTATTTAATACTGGAGTGTCTTCATCCATTGAAAGAGAAGCATTGATAAAGCTTTAGAATAGGTACTGGAAATACAGCACTATGTGGTGATCTATTTTCCTTTCTCCTGAATATAGAGGTGAGAACCAGAACATATGTAGCTGACCCATGTTCCTCTCTCTCACTTTCTTGTCACAAACTAGCATTTTATTTTTGCTCTGCCTGCACCTTCTGTTGAGCTGTCCACATAGATTTTGTTCTGAGGTTCTATGTATTCTTTAGAACCTGATATAACAGGGGTTGGTCTATCTTTTGTACTACAGAAGCTAGAAAATAAAACATCTTGGCAGAGCTGAAACTTCTGTATTGAAAGAACATTTCCTGGCTCACTCTTTTCCTCTGAGCTCCCTCCATCCCTGAGGGTTAAATGCATTCTCAGACAATTGGTGTGTTGCCACCTCCTGCAAATTTATAGTTGCAGTTTCAGCCTTAATGTGTTTGAACAGCCTTTGACATGCAAAATTATCCTAAGAGGTATTAGATTTACCCTTTAGAGTCTGGTTTAGGGAAAAATTCCAGTTCCATAACTCTGTAATCAGAGTTAGAGTTGCATCCTCTTACTAGTCTGTTATGCCTGCTGATACCAGGGCATTACACAAAGATCTGAGATAAAACCTTAAAATTAGGCCCCACATGGTCTGAAACACTAGTCTGGACTGAAAAGCTGATTTTTATTCCATTAAATACCCTCCTATACCTTCTGCAAAATACCTGCAGAGATTTAAGCCCCTAAAAATTACAGTAACAAAACTTACTTTAGTGGTGTTTCATATTGATGCCCTCACTTGCTGTGACTTTGCAAAAGTCAGTTTTTCTGATTTTTTATTTCATTGGACTTTTTCAGCAGTGCATACAGTGTCAAAAGTCCAGGTACTTGTTTTCAGTGAAATAAAATATATCAGGATAATTTTGAATTTAATATTGATGTCCGTTTGCCTCTCGTGTTCTGTTCCTTTTTAGCTAACCAGAATTTAAACTTATAAAATAAAAAAAAATAATTTCGTAGTGATCCAGAGTGTGAGGAAAGGGAGTTGAGCTTTCCTTTCCATCACATTATTCTAGTTTTGCCTTTCTCAGCTGGGCTGCAGCTGTTTGAAGAGATGCAGGTGCAATGCAGTGATGTTTTTAGGTCGGGGCTATTAGTCATTGTGGAGCCAGAGGCATCAGGCAGACAACTGCCTTAGTCCTGCAGACAGCTGGGAAACACAGAAAGCAGGGGACATGAAATTTCTTGACTCTTTACAGACAGTTGTTTTGCAAGTTAGCAGGAATTAGTCCCACTTCTTCTATCCCTTGGTGCCGGAGCTCACCCTAGGTCAGGGGTGGCTCCGTGTGGTGGAAAAGTCTCTCCTCCAACCCGTGCTTCCAAAGAAAGGCTCAGCAGTCTCTGCTGTCCGGTCTCAAGGCAGTTTATTGCAAGTTATCTAAAAGATTTTCTTCTGGGGCTGCTGTGGTTTGCTCAGCAGCTCAGGCAGAGGCACACACACACCCTGACATCCTCTCTGACTCCTGACTGCTTCTTCTCTCCCCGCCCAGGGCTGTGCTGTCTTTTATATGGTACATACGTGTTACATGGTTACAGTTTTTCCCCAATGCCTATTACCTATATTAAATGGTGCTTTTCTACTCTAAACCAATCTGTGAGTGCCAACATCACCAAGAGCATGGAGGTAAGGAAGAAGAAAGAGGGAGGGCAGGACAGGCCCAAATCCCTCCATCTTAAAACCTCTGACCCCCATGTACAAAACTAAAACCCCCCTGTACAGCACTCAAAAATTCTTCCCTCTACTTTGTAACTACTTCTACTATAATATCTAAACTTTTGTGACTTCTTGTTCTTCCTGCAAGGTTGGTAAATCATTCCATGGTTCAAACCCAAAATCACAGCTGCTTCCAGCTGCCTGCCAGGGTCTCAAATGCTTCCGACCAGGACCCGGAACATCCAAAAATATCTGAGGGATATTTTGAGTTCCGACACCTTGGTTCCTTCATCTCTTCAGCTGAGTGTGAAACACTTCAGAGCTTTTCAGGACTGCTGGAAGTGACAGACTTTCACTGCTCCCAGAGGCCTTGTCTTCTGCACTGTTCACAGCAGTTCTGCTCGAGTGTGTGGGTGGTTTGTGCACAGTTTGCTGGACTGTGGGACTGGCCACCAGACAAAGCAGCCCATGGAGAGCCTGCCTATAGATCCCACTTCATGCAGGACTCTGACTCATGAATGACTCATGAATTCTGTATGACTTTATCAAGTGTTTTTTTCTGAAATTGTGCCCTCTTTTTGAACTTTTTGCTCCACCTTTAATACTAAACACTTTCGCATGCCCTGTTCATAATATCTGCATGTGTTTGCAGGTGCTTGTTACAATCTATGCAGACTATATTGCACCTTTGTTTGATAAATTCATTCCACTTCCGGAGGGAGAGCTCAAGCAGCAAATTGAAACAATGGCAAAGAGCATTGACTTCCCATTGACTAAGGTGTATGTTGTTGAAGGTGAGATTTTGTTATTTTTTTAAATAAAAAGGCATTGTAATTTTAAATTTCTGGGATTTTAGCATTGACTGTGGGTGGTATAGTAGGGTAGTTGCTTGCATTGCTCAGATATTGCAATACTTGCCAATGTCTGTAGCATTTTCCTGTCTTTTTCCTGAAGCTCAGTGCGCAGCCTGACCTCATCTTCTGGTTGGGAGCATTTTCCTGGGTCTGTGGAATGGAAATGCACAGCTTGCTCAGGAGTGGAAGCACAGAAGTATGCAAGATTATAATTTTACAACTATGAAACAAAGGGAATAGCTGTTTCCATTCACCTTTGCTGGCACATTTGAAAGAATTCTACATAATTTGGCACAGGTTCTTTGCCTGGAGCAGTGTGAATTCAGAATGCTCTTTCCACTCTAAATCTGAAATTGCAATAGAATTTGCTTTTCTTCTTGGACATTAGATGTTCACAACTTCTCTTACGGTTTTTAGTGCTTTTAGTGATTACACACTACATTTCTCTATTGGAGTCATCATTACTTAGATTTTAGAATATATTTTAGCTTCCAAAGAGATCTGCTTGATGTTCAGTTCATTTGGGGACTTTGAGAATCTGGTCTGTCATACTGTACAGGCTTCAGTGCATTCAGATCATGGTCTTTAATTTTTCCCCATCAGGTTCTAAGCGTTCTTCCCACAGCAATGCTTATTTCTATGGATTCTTCAAGAATAAGAGGATAGTACTCTTTGACACACTCCTGGAAGACTATTCTGCTTTGAACAAAGAACCAGCAGAAGGAGAAGATGGTGAGAACGAAGAAACAAAGTCTAAAACCAAAGTGAGTTTGTCTTTCATTTTGTTGTTTATATTAAGTCTTGGTGAGATATTCCTTGTGTTTTCTAATGTATTTTAAAGGTCTTGAGTAAGTTGCTAAAACCCAAACACTAATGATTTCAACACCAAAGTATGCCTGGTTTGCTAATTGGAATTTCTGGGCCTGTGTGAGTTGTGCAGATAGCACCAGAGACTGTAAAAATCCACAGGGGCTTTAGCAAAACATTAGTTCCCTGCATGAAAAAACTAGATCTTCCCTATAATTCTTTGAATAAGGGACCTGTTTGCAGTTCTCATCTTCTCTTTGGAGTGCCGTACCAAAGTTTCCCTTTGAAAGAAATACTTTTAATTCTTATTTTACTGCATGCAGAGGTTTTGGTGCAGGAGGACAGACAGATTGCACATGTGCATCCTGCCATGCTCTGGTCAAGAACAGGATGGTGGCCTGGCACTGGCCTCTCCTTTGATGTGCAGCTGCACATCATGAGTCTGCTGGAACAGCTGTTGTGGCCTCAGAAGAGTATGGAAATGACTAAAGCTAATAGAACATTTTCTAAATAACCTGGAGGAGTTACTCTGAGAAAAACAAATGGCCTTGTGCAGATTGGGCCTAAGGTTAGGCCAATGTCTAGATTGTTGTTCAGTCCAGCTTCTGTTCCTTGACACCATGTCCACAGTTTTGTTTGGCAAATACTGCAGAAGTGGGTGGTGAGAGGAGGGGATGTTGAGCTCACCTGATCTAGTCATAATGAGTCTGTGTTCCATTTCAACAGGTTCTTCAGCGTTTGTGTTTGCTTCTGACTTGCTAATGGAACTTTGAGGTGCAGATGTCATTCCTAATTATAGCTTTAAGGTGTGTCAGGGCTTTTTGAAGAGGACGGTTCCTTTTAAAAGGAACAGTACTGCCTTGGGAGGAAGGCTACATGTTGAGTGTGGAAGGAAAGTAGGAACAGGGCTTTGCTCTCAATTCTCCTCTGAAGGTCTGCAGCTCTGAATAGCTGTTTACAGTGTAATGCTTTGCTTGAGTAAACAGACAGGATGAGAAGGGATAGGAGAGTATTTGGAAGGCAAATCTTTCAGTGTTCTTTCAGGTTTGCATCAGCATGTCTGCAAACATAGAAATAAGAGATCACCACCTCGTAGTAGAAATCTTCTTAACCTTAAAAGATTATGTTTCTATAAATATCTTCATAAAAAGGCTCAGCAAGAAATTATATGTGTGTTTCTGGTTTTAGAAGGGAATGGCCTGATCTAGGGACACTTAAGTGATCAAGAAAAAAATAAATTAGTAAGAAATTCATTTGGTTGTGGTCAGACATACCTGATAATATTTCTGTTTTGTTATTCCTCAGAATAAGAAACAAGGATGTAAAAATGAAGAAGTTCTGGCTGTACTCGGTCATGAATTGGGTCACTGGAAACTAGGTCATACTATCAAAAATATAATCATCAGCCAGGTAAGTTATTTTAAACTGTTTTGGTTTGGTTTTTTTGTTTTTTTTTTTCCCCTGGAGCATCTGTAGTTGTAGCTTTTTCCAAATGCCCTCGTCCAGATTTCTTAGTGTACATTCACCTGATATGCTGTGTGACAGGAAGGTGGTCTGGATCACAGCCATCCTTCTTTTCTGTTCTGTGTGTTTCAATAACAAACAATATTCTGGCAACTTCTATTTTTAAAAAGACCAATAAAAACCACTTGGATAGCTAATCACACCCTCTAGGAAACTTGGTAAGGCATGGTCCTGCCTCTTGGCTCTGAAAAGCCAGGCAAGCACAGTGTTTGTACAGGACACTACACAGCTTGGATGGAAGCACAGATTGTTTCCAGGAACAGAAGTACAACACAGCACGGACACATTTTGGCTTTAAACTTTTCAGAACCTGTACTTAATTCCAAGGAGATGGGTTCTATCTTGTACTCCCTCTTCTCTTCTCTTCTTGCTTTTTCATCTCCCTTCATTATTTCTTTTTTGCTCATTGGCAGAAAATAGTGGTTCTTCTACTGTTGCATTTTCAGAAAGCAGGTAAAGACCAACTGTGTTCCTCTCTGTGTATTAGTTTAAATGTAATCTACTTGTTTTTTTTACAGTGGCATCCATGTGCAAATCTATAATGTGATGTTATGTAAAGACTTATCTTAATCAAGAATATTTTTTCTTCTCTCCAGATGAATTCCTTCCTTTGCTTCTTCTTGTTTGCTGTGCTAATTGGTCAGAAAGAACTCTTTGCTGCATTTGGTTTCTATGACACCCAGCCTACACTGATAGGCTTGATGATTATTTTCCAGTTCATTTTTTCACCTTACAATGAGGTAACTTGTTTTCAAGACATTTTCTGAAGTATCATCCTATTTAAATAATGATTCTGTTTTTTCAGGGGAAGCTTGAATTTCTAGGGGCTGTATTGGGTGTCTCATTTTGATAATCAGGCTTAGTGCTGCATCTTGGGTAGCACTCCCAGTTTCAGGTGTGGCTTGGATAAAGCTTAGTGAGATCAGTCTGCAAGCACAGCCATGTGTGGGATGTGGGAAGCTAGATTTGGTGGTATTTACTGGCACTGAAGGAATTGGCAGATAGCTGAATTTTAAAATAATTTTAATGCATTTCTCTCCACAGGTTCTCTCATTTTGTTTGACAGTATTAAGCCGACGATTTGAGTTTCAAGCAGACGCATTTGCCAAGGAACTTGGGAAGGCTAAAGACCTATATTCTGCTTTGATCAAGCTAAACAAAGATAATTTAGGATTCCCTGTTTCTGACTGGATCTTTTCAATGTGGCATTACTCCCACCCACCCCTTTTAGAAAGACTTCAGGCCTTGAAAGATGCAAAGCAAGAGTGACAGCAATGATTGCTGGTTCAGAGACAGTGCTTCCATCTCAGAAGCAAAGTTCAGAGCTGCTTTTTAATTTTTTTTTTTTTTATGGATAATGCAAATTAAGTGCGCTGTTAACAGCACCACAGATCTGAGTATCCTGAAACAGGTATTAAATTATAAATGACTTCTTTTTAACAAAAACAAAACTGTGGAACTTAATTTAGAAAAAGTGCTGGGTGAAGACCTTCCCCCCCACCCGCCACACTGACTTTTATTTCCATATTATAGTATAGACTTTTAAAGGGAGAAAACAAGTGTAGACTTCAAAGCACCTTTTTCTTCAAGTTTATGTATGCCTTGAACATTGCTTTTGATCCTTTTTCTATTCTCAGCATTCTGTGAACCTTCCCAGTCTCACTCTCTTCACAGTGAAGAGGCTTTGGGTGACTTTATTTCCTGTATGATACTTGTGCTTGCCAGTGTGTTTTAAAAAATGCAGCTGCAGGCTTTTCTCCTGCATTCATGTGTGTCATAATGAAAAATGCTACTTAATAAAACCTTCTTTCTCTGAAGTGTGGGAAGAAGGATGAATTATAGCTGAGGAAATGTACCATGTCTTCCTTGAAAATGAGCACTAGATGGAATTTAGTAGCATTATAGTGGGATTAGGCTGCTCCTATTGCCCCAGGGCTGCTGGGGGTATGGAAGGATATTACAGAGAATCAGAATGGAACCCACACGTTTGAGAAAATTGCTATTTCTCTCTTGTTCTCCCTTTTTTCACATCTCAGTTCCTCCATTTCTGTTGTGCTTTGCTTAGATTTCTTGTGTATATGGAAGTGTCCAGTTGCTCAGCCAGTGTAGCAGAGTCACACTTTCATTCTGAGGGGGCTTATTCTCCATTCCATTGAGGGTTTTTAATTAATATGAATCCAGCTGAAATAGTAGTGTTGGCATACTTACTCTTCATCATTGTTCTTATATTTCAAAATTCTTACATATAAAAAGCCCAGGAAAAAGCTTGCCCACATCAGTTACTGAAGAAAAAACTGGGTAAACGTGGAAATGGCTTCAGCATTGATTATCTCAGACTTTTCTGATGAAAAATAGGATTATATTTACTTTTGTTGAAGTAAAAGTAAGATATAAGTTTGCATGTGCATACAAATGTATACAGTGTGAATAGACATACTCCATATAAAAAACAGATTTTCAATCTGCAGTAAATTAAAAAGTTCTGCTCAGCTCTGTACAAAGAGAGAAATCATCAAAGCAAATTGTCATTGTTTCACATGTCAGAATATTCTCATACATTTTATTGTTGGCTTACATTTGTTTTTCTGATCATAAGGAAAAATGCCTTATAAGATGATGGGCACAATGATGTCTTGGGTGAAACAAGATGTTGCTGAAAGCCCTTTGTATGCCTTATTCTAATTGTGTTTATACCCCAGCAAATATGGAGCTAAGCTATAGATACGGATTTAGGAGACAGTTTTACAAGTCTGGAGAGCCTATATTTGTCATGTGAACTGTATTTAATAAAAGGCCCTCAAAATAAAAGCATTCACTTGAATCTGTCAGTTCAGAAGAATAAATAACTGTGTCAAGTTTTGAATGAGATGTTGGCTGGTGTAAAGCTATGGAAAACATGTTAAGTGTGCTCTGAGAAAATAATTTGCCTCATCCATTAGGTAAAAATTGTATGCAAAAATTAATTTTCTGTCTATTTCAGAAATTTGGGTAAATGCAAACAAAAGGAGATTAAAGTGTGAAGATGAAGGAAATGCCAGTTCCTATGGAAGCATGAAATACTTAAAATACCTAACTCACAGGTGAAGATAGTGTTCTTATAGCAGTTGCCTGTAACTTCCTTTTCTCCCCTATCAGTATTTAGTTATCTCTGCAGTTTTTCTAGCTGGATTTCATATATAACTACTGAACAGGGTTTCAAGAGTTGGTTCCATTCTGCTCCAGTTGCTTCTCAGCTCTACAGTTGTCAGTGTAGAGCTGCTGCTGAGCTTCTACCTGCCCACATTGCTACTGGGCATCTGGAGTGCATCAGCTACACCTTGCAGACCTTCTACAGCCTCAGATTGCTTCCTGTCTCCCTGAGAATGGTCAAAATTACGCCTAAATCTTCCTGTGCACCTTCTGCCTTCCCAGGTACCTAAATGCTCCCCCAGTGTCTACACAGCCATGTGATAAGCCAGCACCAGGTTTGTGACAAAGTGGTCTGCTTAAGAGCAGCCACCATCCCTTCCAGGGAGTGGCCAGTTTTAAAGAAAGAGGCAAGCAAGTTAGCAAGCATGCATTTAGTGTTCTGTTACCTCTAGCAAATACTTTTCAGAGACTCAAGGGAACCCAGAGCAGAACATCTCTGGCATCTGTGGGACTGCTGGGCATTCAGCAGCAGAGTTCTCTCCAAAGGCTGAAGCTTCAATTTCTGCATTACCAGCTTTTTCTGCTGGTCTAAGTAGAAACCTGAGAGAAGATACACTGAGGAAAAGCAGACTTTGAAAGGTAACAGAAGGACTAAAACTTGAATCCTTTGTGAACATGAAGCTTGATGGGTGTTGGCAATGTGTGCTGGCAGCCCAGAGAGCCACGTCCCGTGGGCTGATCCCCAGCAGGGATGGGCAGGACAAGGGAAGGGATTCTGCACAGCTGCCTCCATCTCTGGCATCCTCTATACATGAAAGGCCTGTTGGAATGAGGCCAGAGGAGGCCACAGAGATGTTCCCCCACAGAGATGTTCCTTCCACGGAGATGTTCCTTCCACAGAGATGTTGGAGCTCCTCTGCTCTGGGGACAGGCTGGGAGAGCTGGGGTTGTTCACCTGGAGAAGGCTCCAGTGAGAGCTCAGAGCCCCTTCCAGGACATAAAGGGGCTGCAAGACAGCTGAGAGGGACTTTGACAAGAGCCTAGAGTGGCAGGACAGGGATGGATGGATGGATGGATGGATGGATGGATGGATGGATGGATGGATGGATGGATGGATGGATGGATGGCTTTAAGCTGAAGGAATGTGGATTTAGATTAGATATTATGAAGAAATTCTTTACTGAGGGACAACTGGAACAGGTGGCCCAGAGAAGCTGAGGCTGCCCACTCCTGAAAGCATCCAGGTTGGATGGGCTTAGAGCAGCCTGGTCTAGTGGAAAGTGTCCTTGCCCATGAGCTTTGAGGTCCTTTCCAATCCAAACCATTCTGTGATGAAATAGGCATAAACGTCTGCCTTTCAAAGCGTTTCAAGCGCCTCCATTTGTTCACGCAGGACTGTTGTGACCCCTGTTAGTGCTCCTTGCTGCTCTGGGCCGCCAGCAGCTGTGTACGGGGGGCAGGTGAGCAGCCGGGGAGCGGTGGGAAGGTCGGTCGGGATGGCCGGGAGCGACGTGTGAGGGCCGGGAGCGACGTGTGAGGGCCGGGAGCGACGTGCGAGGTTCCGGGAGCGGCGTGCGAGGGCCGGGAGCGGCGTGCGAGGGCCGGGAGCGCTGTGCGAGGGCCGGGAGCGGCGTGCGAGGGCCGGGAGCGGCGTGTGAGGTTCCGGGAGAGGTGTGCGAGGGCCGGGAGTGGCGTGTGAGGTTCCGGGAGAGGTGTGCGAGGGCCGGGAGTGGCGTGTGAGGTTCCGGGAGCGGTGTGCGAGGGCCGGGAGCGGTGTGCGAGGGCCGATGTGCGAGGTTCCGGGAGCGATGTGCGAGGGCCGACGTGCGGGCCCCGTGCCCGCTGAGGCCCCGCGGGGCCCGGAGCGGCGGCGGCGGCGCGGGCCGGGCGCGGCTGCCAGGACAACCCGCGAGCTGCAGGGGGCGCTGCGGAGCAGGAGCCGCCCGCGGGTCCGCAGCGCCCCCTGCCGCCGGCGGCGGGCCCGGATGTGACGTGTGGCGGGGCCGCAGCCCCGCGCGCTCCTTTGTGCGGCGGGGCGATGCTGGCGGGCGGCAAGAAGGGCGCGGAGGCGGCGGCGGGCGGCGAGGCCGGGCCGGAGGCGCCGGTGCCCCCGCCCGCCGCCGCCGGGGCGCTGGGCTCCTCTTCGGATAGCGGCGGGGCTTCGGAGCGCACGCCCCGCAAGAAGGAGCCGCCGCGGGCCTCGCCGCCGGGCGGTGCGTCCGAGCCGTCGGCCGTCGGGGCCACCCCTGCGCCCGGCGCTGAAACCACCGGCATCGCCGAGACCCCCGAGGGCCGCAGGACCAGCCGCCGCAAGAGAGCCAAAGTAGGTGTGGGGCGGCCCGCTTGCGGGCCCCGTCGGCGCCTTGTGCGCGACGCGCTCGGGACGGCAGGGGCGGTCCGGCCCCGGTCCTGCTCGGCCGGCCCTTCCTCGGAATGTCCCGGTCCCGCTCGGCCGGCCCTTCCTCTGGGAGTCCCGGTCCGGTCCCGCTCGGCCGGCCCTTCCTCGGAATGTCCCGGTCCCTCTCGGCCGGCCGTTCCTCGGGGAGTCCCGGTCCCGCTCGGCCGGCCCTTCCTCGGAATGTCCCGGTCCCTCTCGGCCGGCCGTTCCTCGGGGAGTCCCGGTCCCGCTCGGCCGGCCCTTCCTCGGGGAGTCCCGGTCCCGCTCGGCCGGCCCTTCCCTGGAAGGTCCCGGCCCTGCCGGGGGGCTGAGCCCGGAACCGGGCCCTGCCGAAGGGGGTGGGTAGCATGCCCGGGACCGAGGGCTCCGGTGCCGTGAGTGTGAAGGACACGAACACGCGGGCGCGCTGGAAGTCACATTGGCTTAAGATTCAGATCAAGATCCCCTGTTCCACCTCACTTTCGTGGACTCTCGGGAGGACTCGTGCCCTGTCATAAAGGAGAGCTTTCTGCAACTGTTCAGGAACTTTCTGCGGTTTCTGACTGGATATCGAGCAGTAAAAACACCCCAAGTCCATGGCAGTGCATTGGAGCGCTCGTGAGCTTACATTTTATCAGTAAATTCTTCTGTTGCTGTGGTATATGGGTGCAGCCTCTCCAGGCTCATGTGCACGAGGTGATGCTGGTTTTGCAGGGTTGTGAAGGTGATGGCTGTGCTCAGTCCACTGTTCCTCACCTTCCCTCTATTGTTGTTGGAGAGCTGAGTCAAAGCTCTGTAAGGGTGGGATTTAACAATGAACTCTAACAGCTGTAAAGGTCTCCAGTAGTTTGGGTCTGTAGTATGTAATTCTCATCTGTTGTTCTGAACATATGAGAGCATAACCTTTTTTTTTGTGAAACCTTTTCTTGGAAATCTTGTTTTAGAAGATAGTGAAGATCTTGAATGTGCCCGGGGTTGGAGTGTTTTCATGGAAGCTGAAATTACTTTTTGGAACTGTCTTGTCCTGTAGCATTGAATGTGGCTCTTCAAAGCTGTTGTGTGATGTGATGACTGAACTGGTCCTTCACATATAGCAGCTGTTGGGTTGGTCAGTCTGGTGTATCGTTTAAAACAAAATAAGGTGGGTGTAGACTGGACATAAGGCATTTTTTGCAATGAGGGGGTTGAGGCCCTGGCACATGTTGCTCAGAGAAGTTGTGGCTGCCTCATCCCTGGAAGCGTTCATGGACACGTTGGACAGGGCTTGCAGCACCCTGGTCTAGTGAAAGGTGGAATGAGATGGGTTTGAATGGCCCTTCCAATGTAAACCATTCTGTGATCTTCAGAGGCAGCATTCCTTCTTTATAATGGTGTGGTCACTAGTAGGAATTAGTGCTTTATGTGACTGTGTGTTGGTGGTGTTTGCACTGACAATACCCATCTGCAAAGGGTGTTTGTCTCTTGTGGCACCATCTGTCCCCTTGAGCACTCAGGATGTTTAATTGAACTCAGGTTTCTTCAAAAGTTGTGCAGCTCAAAGGGAATGGGAGGTTTTGAAGGGTCTTTGGACAGAAGGAAACTGTGTGTGGCTTCAGATACCCCTGGTAATGTACAGATGTGCTGAGTGGTCACCACTACTTGCTTCAGAGTGGGAGTTCACAGGAGGTCCTGGAGGTGCAACACCGTGAAACACTGAATATGCTGGACGTTGTGGAATGTAAATATGTAAAAGATAGCAGATAATGGATTATATTAGTATCTTAAAGAATCCAGGGTTTCCTGTACACAGAGTTCCCAAAGCTACCTTGAATTCTGCCCATTATTGCTTGTTTTTAGTGGCTGAACTTGGACTGTGAAGGATTTTTTCTTTTGGTGAGTTGTCTTTGTCAATTCCTGGTGGAAGCTGACCTGTTGGATGTAGGAGGATCACTAGCTGCTTTCTTTTTATTTTTCGCATGGCTGCATTTTGAGAAGTTGTTTTTTTCCTTTCCAGTCATTAGGGGAATTCAGTAGTGGTATACAGAACTTTCTTACTTTGGATTAAAGCTTGCTTGACTAACAGTATGAGATGCAGCCCTTCCAGACTATTTCTTGGGGTTTCCATGTTCCTTCAAGTTGGAGTGAGTCTTTTTTGGCTGATAATTTTATTTATTTTTACTAGGGAACAGTAACAGAACAAGACATAGATGGCAGAAAAGACTGAGGGGGATGAGGGGAAGGGTTGTTTCTTGTGTTGAGCCACTAGTGTGACCATTCTTGAGAGGAAGCAGCTGTGAGCCTCTGTACCAGGACAAGATTCCCAGTAAGCAGCAGACCATACAGGGCACAGGTTGGATTTCTGCAGGAAATCTTGTGTGCACTTCTGGGCATCCGTGCTTAGCAGATGAAATTCAAGTTTGAACACATGGAGTGGACACAGAAGCTGCTTTTCATCCCTTGGCAGGGATGTGAAGGAAGGGAAGAAAACCAGAGAGGTTAAATGATAATATAACACACATAAACTGGGCTTGATGAAAACTCCTACTACAGGGCGCTGAAGATTTTTTTAGGCAAAAACATTTGGAACTTGTTAAGCTTTGTGTCATTTTATAACATGGTATCTGCAATCAGAGTCTGCATAACTCAAGGTAACTCAGGACTTTTCTTTAAACTGTAAGCAATTTTATTACTTGCAACATTAATGTTAGTAGCCTGACTTACAGGCATCTTCAGTGCGTTTATGTTCTGCTGCGCTTTTCACAGGTCGAGTACAGAGAGATGGATGAGAGTCTTGCAAACCTGTCAGAAGATGAGTATTATTCTGAAGAAGAAAGAAATGCTAAAGCTGAGAAAGAGAAAAAACTACCCCCACCACCTCCACCAGCTCCTGCAGAAGAAGAGAATGAAAGTGAGCCAGAGGAGCCATCTGGTGAGTAGAGAGAGACCTTCTCCTCTGAAACTATTTACCTGATTTGTTCACATAAATTAGGTAGGGCTGGGTGTGGCATCATGAATCCCATGTCTGGTTTCAATCTGGGTTTGAATAATTGTTCTACAGTGTTTTATTTGCTGGCCCCATATGTGGAAAGAGGGGAGAAACACAGAACAGCCTGATAAAGATAGGAATATGCATTAATATAATTCCAAATGAAACCAAACCTCTTGTGCTAGGTTCTCATGATCCTTACTGACTTGTCTTTGGAAGCTTGTTGACCAGAATAGCCGCTCTGACTCCCTGCTGCCACACCTGCTTGTGTATGAGCATTCAGCTAGGTTGGGTTTATGGGGGCCTTGTTATGCAGAAGAACAGATTTCAACTACTGTGATTCCTGTGGCTTTAAATTATGAGTCTAGTTTTCAGTTCTGGTTGGATACTGTTTGCTTAAATTTCAGTATTAAATTTTAGTATTCAGTGCTTTCCTTATTAGTTTAGAGAGAACTTCATTTTACATTGAGATGTTTTTTGGTCAGTCCTGTTCAGGAGGCAGCTTTTGAAATTTGTGGTAGTAGCAGTACCCAATTCTTTACCTCCATTGTGTTTTACAGCTGGCACCATTAGTGAGCTCTGTTGGAATCACTCAGCTGCCTAGAAGGTGATGCTTTTGCAAAGTTTAGAGTCAAGAGATTTCATGAGATAATATATATACTAATTGGTGTTAGACAAGAGCTGAAATCTAGCAGTTGAATCTTTGCAGGTTCATCACTAATGTGAGTCACTGTTAGTCTTCAGTTACTTACATTTTCTGTCTGGCTGGCAGGTTTGAGAACATAGGACTGATGTTAGCTTGGGGATACCTACCCTCAGTCACAGAAAAAATATTAAAAGCTGTGGGTGTGTTTTATCTCTTACAATTTGCCATTGTAACCTCTCCTTGTTGCAGCTGTTGGCTCCTGCCTTGATACAGGAGTACTGTAGCGCATGTGCTTGACAGAAATGTTTGCAGTGATAAAAATCCTGCCACCCCAGTTGTAGCTGATGTAGCAAAAAAGGAATTTTAATAGGTGTAATTAAGCAAATATTTTAAGCTTTCTATTTAATTTAGCTTAGACATTGTGTTTAATCCTTGAGAGCTAATATTAATATGCTTTTTTATTTATCTCAAATTCTATTTTGTGCCTCTAAGAATGCTTATTGAAATCAGTTTGAGGCATAATCGGTGAGGTACAGTGGAACAGGTTTTGTCCCATAAAGGAAGAAACATGGAAGATCAGCAGTGATGATTCATGCTGTTTTATACACACAACAGTTACTTTGCAAGCACTGTATTTAGCCATCTAGATACAATCAATGTTTAAATAGGCTGTATTTAGCTGTCTAGAAATGGGTAGATTTCAGGTCACCATATCATTTTTCTATTCCTAGAAATTCTGTGAATATGCATGAAGCAATAAAGTAGAAAGAAGACAGATTTCAAGCTGTCATTCCACAGCTAGTCTTGCTGTAATTTTAAAGGTTTCTGAGACTATATATATTTCTGGATCTCTCTATTTTTGTCTTTATTGATATAGGTGTCAAGAACATCAGGTCATCTTATGCTGGCTGCTAAAAGTGCATTGAAACTTCTAATTCAGCCACCCCTTAGAAGGAGGAGGTGGCATGGAGTCTGCTGTGTATAAAAGTAGTGTTTATAATTGAGGTTTTCTCTCTCTGTCACTTTGAAGGAAAAATTGAAGTGTTCAATAAATACTGACTTGGACAGTAATACTAGTGGAGGATTGCATACTAAAAATCTAGGAAATTTTTAGTTAGCCTGGGTATTACTGTGGATTTATTTTCACTGCAGACCTTAAAAAATTCATTTCTGTGTTTAAAGCCTGTAAAAATGCAGGTAATGCAGTAGAAGCATAAAGCTGTCACATTACAGCTTTTGAGCTGAAAAGCCTGATTGTGCAATTTAAAAATGTCCTGGTGCTAGTGTTGGTATTTCATTAGCCTGTCCCCCAGACAGCTTATGGTGAAGGGGATTATTAAGTGTCACATAATGGTGACAGCACAATGCTAATCTTCCTTGAGTAGGTTCCATTCATGTGTTCAGCTGTGGGGAATTCCAGGTGTTCTGGCTATTACAGTCTGGATTTGCAAGATACACTGCATGCTGTTGCAGAGCAGTTTTAAAAGGTGTGACAGTGTTTCATGGTTAAGGGAATTTTCTGAGAGCATCTCTCCTCTTTTTACTTGAGGAATATTGTCTAATACCAAAAAGCTTCCAAACTCCCTTTCAGTGCTGACTGATGAAATTTCTTTTCTTGTTTGTCAGTATCCCTTTTAGACTCAAGGAGCTCGCTTCTTTTGGTTTTTTGGGTTTTATTTTCCTCTAAACATTTTGGTTTTGTTTTTCCTCACCAAATTGGATTTTCATTTTTAGAACTACAGAAGATTTTCTTTACTAGCTCCTGGCCTTTTAGTGTTGTCAGTATTCTTACTTTGTGGTAATCCTATATTTTTAGGTGCTGTTTTCCAATGAGCTGAATATGATCAAGATTAAAATCAAGGGAATGGTCAGACTTAGTGGTGCTTTGTCTCTTTAATTTTATCTGACTTGTCTGTTTTCCTAAATAAATTCAGTACTCTGTGATACTCATGTGCAGCTATTCTTAATTTTGAGACAGTGGATAATTATATGAAGTAGATTCCCTTCTGGACCTTCTTCCTCATTGCTCTTCAGCTCATGGTCTGTTATTCTGTTGCCTTGAGACTTTGAGCAGATTCTGCTCTCACACAATTCTGTTGAGCTGCAGTAGTTTGATGTTAGCAGGGATCAGTGGTTTGCTTGCTGCTAGTTCCTTTTCAGCTAGAACCTTTCTTCTGGGGAAGGAGAGGTGATCTTCACTAGCAGGCCTTGTTTCCACTCCTCTCTGCTCAGACTGAGTAGCATTTAGAATTATGTCCAAGCAATCAGTAATAATAATGAGAAGACGAAGATTCTGATTCCCATCTGTAAGTAAGCCAAGAGCAATTTTTTCCCCTATGCTCATTGTCAGTGTTAATTCAGGATTTATGAAAGCCATAGACTAAAGTCAAAGTCTGTTTAAGTTTTTAACTTATGGAAGGCACAGGTGAAACTCTTACTGAAAATTAATGGCCTATGCTTGACTGTAAATATTTGGGTTTCAATTGTGTTAGTCTCTCCTAGAATGGAAGCAATTAATGAAATGTTCCCTGCAAAATGAAGTACTTTCAATGTAGTTCAAGTAAAGAATTACATCTTGCTGTTGCAGATACGTTTATTCACAGAATCATAACTTGGGGCTTGTGAGGCCTGTCAAAATACAATTACTTGTCACAGTCTCTCTGTGAGTTTTTTTGTTTCCCGGCTGGCAGACTGATTTTATACAAGTACTAACCATGGCTCCTCTGCTGTACTGAGGGAAAATGTCTGTCTTGTTTCAGTTCATATTTTGTTTTATTTGTAGACGTTTAATGTTGTGACATTCTAGTTTAATCCGGTTTAGCACAGTATGGAAACATTTTCTTAACTTCCTGTGTCTTTCTTTAGGGGTTAAATCTGTAGTTCAGATGAAATTCTTCTCAATTAGTGTGTCCCCTAAGAGTCTTAAATTACATTCTGGCAAAATTATCCACCTAGACTCAAAAGAATATGAATAATTGTGTGTTTAACCTCAGGTTAGACCTTGCTCTTACCTGTTTAGAGATTACACCTGAACAGTTGTGCTCTAGGAAGTGGCTGTTCCATTCCAGTGACCTTTGCAGTGTGTTTCAGCACATGTTGGGTTGGACTTGATGACTGTTGAAGTGTGTGGTTTGAAGGAGCTTTGGTACAGCAGGAACCAGCTGAACAGCCCTGAGCCATCTCTAGAGTGTGCCATGGCTTCCTGAGCTCTGCAGTTGATGGGACTTCAGACAAACATCTGGTGGTGGAAGAACATTGCTCATGAGCTCACCTCAGAGTCAGTGCCTCCTGTGAAGTGAGCAGGGTGTGAGGAGTGTAATGGCTTTGTTCCTGCAGACACTGCAGCTGTACTCATCTCTCTTCTCAACATGCTCTGTTCCTGCTTGTGTTGCAGTCCTGTTTAGGACTTAGATGCAGGCTAAGATAATTCTGAGACTTCTTCAGATCTTTCAGATGCATGCTTAGCCTTTCCTCATGTTTCCACCACTGGGAATGTTGAAAGACTGATGTCTTTCAGTGCTGGTATTGATCACATCACTGATCAATGGTATTATGTGTATTTGGCTTCAAAGACAATCTTAGTGTGTTAGAACACTGATGGTGTAGCAAGGGTACTGAAGCCAAATTAGTGGTCTGAGTCTTTCAAGAATTGTTCTAGCATCAAGCTTAAAGGAAGGGTTTATGGGGGAAAATAGGTTCTCCTGAGCATAACAGGCTTTTCAAAATGCTTTAAACTACCTCTTTGGGATGTGGGGAGACTTGGGAGCACCAAAGGCAAGATTATGAAATTCTTAGGGTTTGAGATCCATAGAATCTGATGGTACCTATCTGCCAGATCATAAGTATTTAGCCACCAGGAATGCTACATATGGTGTACTTCTTTATTTCCCATAAAATCTGATGTAAAGCATTCCAGTAACCTGGATAACACTTTAGAACAAAATTTTTTGGTGCCCTGAACCTAGGTTCCAGAAGATGGGATTCTCAGAAAATGGGTTTAGTTAGTTGGTGAAATTTAATACCTAAAACGCCAACTGCCGGGCCTTTATGTCCAGTATGATTTAATTTATGGAGTAAGGTCCCTGAGTTCTCCTCTTTCCTTCCACAGGGCAAGCAGGAGGACTTCAAGACGACAGTTCTGGAGGGTATGGAGACGGCCAAGCATCAGGTGAGGGTGGCGTTTGATGCTTGCCACTGAGTAGCAAGAGCCGCCAAGTTAGGGATTGATGCTTGCAAGTGCGCATGGGTGTGGTTGTCCCAAATTTAGCAAGAGGTGCAGGAGTTGTGTTAACCCACCTGTTTAAAAAGTGTGGGGTATTCAGATTTCAGTTGAGGTCTCTAACAACTGTGGAAAAGGGCACTAGCTAACCTGTGCTGAAATGCCTCAGGCCGATCTCTCATCCCTCCACTCCTCTCCATGTGCAGAGGAGTCTAACATACAGAAAGCTGTTTCTTACCTAGCCACTTTGTACCACCTAGACTGACACAAAGAGCTTTAGAGCAGTGTACCTTTTTTTCTAATCTGCTGAAGAAACATAGCATGGAGTACCTTTTTGCTCCTTTCTTTTTGTCTTTTGAAAGGGTTTGTGTTTGGCCTGTGCGCCAGCACCTAGCCCAGGAATTGTCTGCTGGGCAGATTCATAGTCTGCTGCTCGCTGGACTGGATTGGGAGTTGCATTCACCATTTGGCCTTGGTACTGCTGCTGGCAGTACTCACTCACTGCTTCGTTCACAGGATTGGTGTCTTCACTCTTAAGTACTTGGAATGCTATTTAAAATCTTCCTCCAACTCTGCTACTTTTGCTCTCACTTCAGGATTAAGGTTTTAAACAAGAGTTAAAGGTTCCAGAACCTATTCTGTACCTCCAAGTTGCTCTTTTTGAAGCAAATAGAACTTCAAGATACTCATCTAAGAGTACATCCTTTGCTGTTGTAAGTAAGGGAGCTGAATACTGTTACAGATGTTACCACTTGCATGGAACTGCTGGCTATTATGGCTCTTGGGTTTAAGGATGTCTTCCCTGTTTCATTTTTAGGTAGGCTTTGGCTGATTGAAAATTCTGCATATTTTGCATTTTGTATGATATGCTGAGAGTATGCTCTAACAACTGTCCAATTTGACAGCCAAAATCCTTTTATTCAGTGTGTTCATCTGCAGATGTTTTAGTAAGTCTTTAAATGAGAAGCATCCCCCAGGATTTCTTCTGTGGGCAAGGATATACTCAAAACTTCAGCCAATTAGTTGCTAGTGCTGAATGTCAGGAAATGGGCAGGTGTGTTTGTGCAAATGTGTGTGAAGAGGAGCTGATGATCCAGTCTAGGCAGAAACCTTCCAAGGAGAAACATGTAGTTTTGAACTAGTAATCCCTGTAATGTGTGGCTTTCATGAAATACAAGCAGTTAGGGTGTGAAATGGGATTTAGTCATCCTGAAATTCAAATCCATTTAGATTTGAGCTGTGTAGTTGCAGAAGTAAATTCAAGGACATGTAGTTCTTAGAAGATCTTCCAGTGGTTGGCCAAATAAAAATGCTATCTTTGCTATTAATAGCTATGCTTTTTCTAAAATCTTGTATGATACACTCTTGTGGGTTGTATTTGTATTCTTTTCCCCCTGAATACCTGTGCACATCTGGAGCTACTCTTATTCTAGTTTTAAACTTTTGGTATTGCCATGACAGGTATTTGGCCTTTAAAGCCCCCCCAACTCAACCCGCCTTGGGAGTTCTTTTCAAAACTGTTAGTAGCACTGTGTTCTCTGGCTGCTCAATTTGAAGAAATAAATCCCAAAGCTTTTCAGGACACTTCCAAGCTGCCTTAAATCCACACATCTGAGAGTCTGCTGGTGTTTGATAACTACGTGGCTTTTTAGGAGGTACCTGGAGAAGCACACTTCTTTTAGCACAAACCTGTAAGAGTAAAGGGGTCAGCTTCAGCATTTCAGGTCTTTACTGGCCATTCTGTGAAAATTGTGCTGTTGAGCTTTTTGCTAGCACTTGAGCATCTAGAACCTTAATTAAGATTGTTAGCATTAATAACGTATCAGAGAATTGGTAACTGGTTTGATTTCCATGCCCAGTTTTATAGAATTCATAGTTGAGCATGTGCATTCCTGCACAGATGTTGGCACACTTGGGCCAGTGTTAGGTGGAAGAGCAGCAGAAGGGCTGGGCAGCGGTTATTGCTGGAGAAATTGAAGTCATAGTGGAGCTATGGTTTTCTATTCCATAGCTGAATATTATTAGTTCAGGAAACATTGTGTGTGTGTCAACTTCTCCTATGGTTAATTTTATTTTACTTGCAATGCTCTGTAGCTTCTATTACTAATTTCTTCTTCTTGTAAAATTTGTGTAAATGATTACAGACAGTTGACTCATCACATAGATCTTTTGATCTTTACTTGTGGATGAATTTTTGGTTGTGGGGGATTTTTGGTCATTTGGTTTTTGTTTGGTTGGTATTTTGTTGTTTGGTTGATTTGGGTTTTTTTTTTTTTTTGTGGTTGTAGGTTTTGGGGATTTTTTTGTAGTTGTGGGTTTTATTTGTTTGGTCGGATTTTTTGTGTGCTTGTTTTTGGTTGGTTTGTTTTGGGGATTTTATTTTGGTTTGATTTTTTGTTCATTATTTTCACAGCCATCTCCTTGACTGTTTTTCAGCACCTTTGGGAAGTAAAAATGCTTGGAAGTTAAAGGGGTGTGTAGTGGCACCAGAATTAAAAGCAGGGAACTCCAGTCCCTGGTACAGTTACATATACTGCTGTACATGAACTTCAGACTCTTGAACAGTTGTCTTGGTTAGTGTAACACACTGCAAGCTTATATTGACTTTGCTATTTATTGTAATCTTTTGAGCAATTCCAGTTTCAGGAAGTGATCTTAATCATACTGTGTTACTTGTGGGGTTTTTTGCCCTTAGGATGTATTGGCTTCTATCTTTCTAGATTGTCCTCTGTCCTGATCAAAGCCACTTCTAGGACATGGGAGGTTTATATTTTTCTTGCTGTATTTCACATCTCAGTACTTTGTTTTGCTCACTGTGCCTGCAGGATTTGCTTTCTGCACTTGTGCTGTAGCACTTGATGCAGCTGTGTCTTAGTTTGTCACTTTTTCTGTAGTACAGCATAACAGAGACTGAGGAAAGCAGGTGCAGAAATGTAGTTACATCACTGCCAGTGTAAGAATTGGTAGAAGTGCAGGTTCCTGTATGAATGAAGGCTTTCCATAGAGAGAAGCTCTCCTGTATGGGTTCAGCATCAGTCTTTTACATTTGGAGCATTTAAAAAGAGCAATAGAAATCTGTTACTTGTAGGCAGCACTTGGGGAGGGAGCACAGGAAATGCATAAGTGTGATTGTATTTCATTGCCCTGCCTCCTGTAAATATATCAGATGTGCAAAATGGGAGTTTAAGGTGGGCTCCTCTAGCTGGAGGAGGTCAGTGCAAATTAAACTTTGAGAAGCAGGTGGGAGGGGATGGTAGATGCTGTGCTTGTATATTAAAGATATTTTGGCTTTGGACAGGTTCTAAAACGGTTTTCCGGTTATGTTAGAAACTGGAAGCCACACAAATTAAGGACAGCATCTCAAATAGTTCTGTTATGTTGTTCATACATATATATGTGCGTGTGTGTGTTATATATAATGCACTGATATGTGCCCCCGCCCTACTTATTCTTCAGGCTTTGTTTTTTTGGGGGGTTTCGTTTACTTTGTTTGTTTTATCCCCCCTGTGGTGTAACTTTGTCATTATCTCTCGATACTTGTAATTCAAAGAACTGTTGACTTGGAAACTTGTATGTCTTGCAGAAGTCAATAAAAGAACTAAATGAAAGCATCTCCTGGCTGGATGCACTGGCTGGGAAGGGCAGTGTTCCTCTGCAGTGCCTGTAGACTACTTATCTTTTTATTGTAGGTGTGGAGGGCGCAGCTTTCCAGAGCAGACTTCCACATGACCGTATGACATCTCAAGAAGCTGCCTGCTTCCCTGATATAATCAGTGGGCCACAGCAGACTCAGAAGGTGTTTCTGTACATCAGGAACCGCACCGTAAGTTTGTTGTAAAAGTATTGGTGAAAAAAGGGTAGGAAATCTGTGTACCTTGCCAAGACTTTTTGGTTACCGTGTCTAGTTGATTCTATTTTTCGTTTTGAGGGAATGGGACTTAATTTCTGGCATCCTGCCATGCTCTTAAGTTATTAAGAAATGTGCTATCCAGTTCTTGATCAAAGCAGTGCTGTGAGCAGCATAAAGAATCTGTAGTGTATTTACAACATCCAAAACAGGGATCAAGGCTTTCTCCTGGATTTTGGAAAACTGAAGTAATGTTAGAAAAATTACAGTGGGAAAGCAAGAAATATTTTGAAAATTGCTGTGTTACCACAGTTAAGAGATAAAACACCTTATGCACCACTCAGTTTTTTCACAGAATAAAGATGATCAGGAAACATCATGGGGCATTGACCATGGTAACAGCCAGTGCTTAAAAACTTCAAGAAGTTATCTAAAACTTATGTGTGGTGGACATCTTCATGCTAAGAGCATGACTTCTGCTATTCCTGTAATGTTTTCCTCTAACTCAAGTTGTAACTTTTGGGAAGTCATATGATGTGTAAAAACAGACCAGAGCATGCCAAAAAGTTTGGAAAACAATTTGTACAAAATGAACAGTGAGTAATCCTTTTACAAATGTGTTGGAAACAGAAAAGCCTTCCACTGAAACTTAGAAATTACTGGAAAGAGATATTTGCAGGAAAAGCAGCACTGCTGGTCTTTGGGCCTTATTCACTACAGAGGAATGTGGAGAAGTTCCTGAGCAGTCATCCTGTTTGAGGAAGGCTTGTGAGAGGAACTCTTCCAGCAAGAATGGCAGAGACTGTGGAACAGCTGCTATGAACCCAGTGCTCAGCAGAGCTGCAAACTGCACTGTGCAGCCTCCTAATTAGCCATTTGCCTCAAATAACCTTCCAAATTATAAGGAAATTATTTCTTATCCATTCCTGTTCTTCATAGTTGTAGGATTTCCACTTTAATTTGGTATCTGTGAGGAATTGTGAAGCTCAGTAATGCAACTCTAGAGAAATACCCAAATAAATTACTAATTATGGAATGCAAAATGGACTGGAAAGGCTATGTATGACCTAGACCTAAGCATGGAACAGTAAAATTATTTATTTACTCCTGCCTCTGTGCTACAAAGTAGGAGTTCTGTTGGGAAAACAGTTATTTTCTAGTATGAATTGACCTAATAACATATCACAGACAATTCTTCCTGCTCAGTTTTTGAGCTGTAAATGTGCTTTTTTGTGTTTGTGTGGTCAGTGTAGTCCATGGTCATATCTTATATTGGTGAAGATGGATTGGGTCATTAAATGTCAGAGATAAATAAAACTGACATAAATAAACATGATAAGTACTGCTGTAGCTTTTATGAAAACATGAGATCTGATGCCAAAAAGGCAATGCTGGCTGACATTGCCAGCCCTACACATCTGTGTGCTACCTTACTTGAAATGGTGCGAGAATTTCAAACAGACTCTATTGCACCTTAAGAAACACTGCAAGGTGAAGTTCAGTGTGGCTTGGGTAGTCCTGCCAAAGTTTAGGGAGTTTCATCTCATTCATTAGGGGGTTTCATCTCCTGACAGTATTTGGTAGCAAACACAGGCCAGGAAAACACTTCTTTTGTATTGCTTAATGTGATGTGTTTTGTTTGTTTAAATACAGCTGCAGCTCTGGTTGGATAACCCAAAGATTCAGCTGACATTTGAGGCAACTATCCAACAATTAGAAGCACCTTATAATAGTAAGTCAAGTTTTTCATTGCCAAAATGGATGTATCATTGCTGTTTTCTTTCTCTTTTGTTTGAGGAAAAGCTGCTTCAGATGCTTCAGTCCTTTGTTAGTGGAGCTCCAAGGGTGGTTGTGTACAGACTGGGATATTTCATTATACTCATGGTTCAGATTTAGTAGAGTTCATTGTCTGGTAAAGAAATATCACTAGCAGGATTCATAAAACCTGCTAAAAAGATGGATTGTTACAGTAGGGTTAATTCATGTGCAGCTTTTAAGGTTTACTACAGCTTCTTGGTGGTTTTTCAGCTGTAAAATGTTATTAAGCATATATTTTTGGGAGGGTTTTTTAAGACTTGAACAGACTGGATGTGATGCAAGAAGGCAGTAAAAGAGTGAGGGGTTACTGCTTGCAAATGGAGACCATTCCACACTTCTCAGACAAGATCCCAATAAACTGGAAAAAGGTGGAGGGTAGCCATAAAAAAAAATTAAAGAAGAAAATAATGCTGAAATGAATGCAAATATACTGTAAAGAATTGCAAAATACTGAGTTATTGTGCTTTTAAAAATGAGAATTCAGTACTGCAGTAAGTATTGGCATAATACTGGCAAATCACATCACAGTTCTGTGTCATGATCTTGGGATTCTGCAGTCAGTTTCAGAAAAGGTGTTCTTCTGCACTGGGTTAAAAGAAACACCTAATGTCCTGTCCAGCTTTTCAGGCAGGATTCACAACTGCAGAACAGCATGGGTGTTTTTCAGGGAAGTAGCCTCAGGCCTTCTCAGGAAGATGAGTGGGTCAGTAGGGCAGGATGTGTTTGGTGGGACTTGCCCAGGTTGCTGTGAATATTGCTCAGTATGTATATGCTGCTGAAAAGACAGAATAATTTTGAAAATTTCTACATTCCTTTAGGTGACACAGTGCTCGTTCACAGGGTTCACAGCTACCTGGAGCGTCATGGGCTGATCAACTTTGGGATCTACAAAAGAGTGAAACCCCTTCCAAGTAAGAGGCTTGAACATTGTTTGTAGTTGAAGTCTTGTTTTATCGTTCCATGATTTCCTAGGACAATTTTTTGAGTGTTCTTTTTTAGAATTGCAGTGCTAAGAAAGTTTCAAAAAAGGCTGGAAGGCCATCTGGCTATTGATGTTAATGTGTTTTATTTTGGCATAGAGAAGCCATGTATTTATGCAAATCACTTTGAGAGGAATAATTGTTGGCAAATCTGTAGATAATTCAGTGACTGTCACTTTTTACTAAGTTATCTTGGTTCCTCATTTGAATATCTAAAATCAGAAACACAATATTGTACTTAGATCTATTACATCCTTATGTGATTCTTGAATTTTTCAAGTTAACTTCTGTGTCCTTTTTAAGTTTTATTCTTCTGGGGCAGAAAGAAATCAAACTATGATACTTTGTCCCCTGTAATTAGTATGAATTGCTTCCTTCAGACGGTTGTCTGGAAGCATTTTTTCTCCTATTTTCTTCCTTTTTCCAGGTGTACTGCTAGTGTATTTTCCTTGTCCCTGTCTCAGCATTACGTTCAGAATTACTTCAGTTTTCTGTTTGTTAAAGAGTTTGTTCTGTCAGAACTACTCATGAGAAGAAAGCTGCTTTTTGTTCTTGGCATCTCTTAAATGCAACTTTAACAAGACTGTTTGCAATTTAATACTGCACATATAAAGGAGTGCTGTAGCTGTTTTTTCTCTTTCTTTAGCCAAGAAGACAGGGAAGGTGATCATTATTGGTTCTGGAGTCTCTGGGTTGGCAGCAGCTCGCCAGTTGCAGAGTTTTGGAATGGATGTCACAGTTCTGGAAGCCAGAGTATGAATTTCTGTGCTATTTTACTTCTATTACAACTTAGCCAGTAACCCTATTCAGTACTGGAACAGGGCTGTGTCCCAGCAGCATGCCTGGGGTGGGTCACTGTGTGTGGTGTGGTTCTGGTACTGAGGAACTGGGTGGATCTGTTCTTGCTCGGAGCTGTCTGATGCTTTCTCACAGCTGGGCTGGATAGTCAGGTGCTAGTGCTGTCTGCTTACACCAGGAACAGCTTAAACCAACCTTCTTTCATTATTAGAAATTAGTTTTTCATCAGAAAAGAGAATGCAAGTCCAGAATGCTAGACTAAAGGGAAGACTAAACAGAATTTCAAGAGTGTATTATTAAGAGTTTGTTAACCTGTGAGAGAGGGCAGGGAATGTAGTATAAGTTATAACTGTGTATTGACAGTCTACAAAGTTACAAATACATGAAAAATATATAAAAAACTAAAAATCTTTAGGCATAAGGGGGAGGAGGAAACCTAATTTGTGCATGGGCAGTGAAGGGATTGGCTTTGGAATCACAGTGGATCCTACTGTAGAAATAGTGAAATCTACCCAAATCAGATTAGGCATATTTTTTTCCTATTTCTTTCCTTTTTTCTTTCCTTCTCCTTTTTTAAATACTACTTAAGCATTTGATTCCTTAACTTAGGCAAATTAATTGTGACAGCATTTGTTTGCAGAGGTTTTTGGAAAAGTGTACATTCTGTTTATTGAACCCTCAGTTAAGGGAATACTTGCACCATGTTTTGTAGATGTTTCACTGATGATATTTCAGTGAAATGTCTTCCTGAATGTAGCAGGAGGTTAAATATCTTGTGCTTTTCAAAGGACCGAGTGGGAGGAAGAGTTGCTACCTTTCGCAAGGGGAATTATGTGGCTGATTTAGGAGCAATGGTGGTGACAGGGCTTGGTGAGTTTTTCAAAATCAAAAAGGGGAGGAAAACTGGGGGGCAAGATGCTGTAAATGTGAAGCCTGAATGCTATTTTCTTTCATGGCCAAAATAATGGGGTATTTTTAACTCTTTGAAAGTGTGTGTTCTCATTCAGCCTTACAATTAGTAGTTTTCATAAATAGCAAAGCTATATGATGGGAGAGACCCTAAAGAGACAGATTGTATTCTTTCAATTTACATGGGAAGACAAGGGAGGAGGGGAAATGGAGAGCCATTCTAAAGAGAAAGCCCTTCTTCAGAGTTGAAACCTCAAAAGTACTTTCTCCATGTGATTTCAAAAAGAGATGTAAAAATAATGACAAGCCAAAATTTTTCCTTTGAAATGATGAAATGATAAAATACTGTAAAACCTATAATAGGCCCCTGGTTTTACTGACAGCCTAAATTTGGTGTCTGTCTCATGATTAGTCTTACTAAATGGCATACAGAAACTAGTTCCAAAGAACTGAACTTGCAGAGTCATGGAAAAACAGATTTCAGTTTGCCTATTGAAAGGCTGTAATATTTTTGTTTAATTCATAGAATCATGGAATCCTAAGGGTTGGAAAGGGCCTTAAAGATCATCTAATCCCAGTTACCCTTGCCATGGACAGGGACACCTTCCACTAGACCAGGTTGCTCAAGGTCTTGCTCAACCTGGCTTTGAACAATGCCAGGGTTGGGTCATCCACAACCTCCTTGAGCAGCCTGTTCCAGCATCTCACTACCCTCACAGGAAAGCAGCCAAAATTTCCCCTCATTCAGTTTGTACCTTGTCATAGCAATACTGTTTCTGGGGAAGAGTCCCTCTTGCTGCCTTCTAGGACCCCTTCAGATCCTGGCAGTAGGTATTTGGTGGGCAGGTTTGTTCCATGTCCTCATTGCAGGAATCACTATGAAGTGCAGCCCTTTGGCAGGGTTACATTAGGTCACTGGAATGCATACACTGGAGTTGCTGTTTTAGTCTTTAACTGCAGAGTTTTTGTTTAATTGCAGACAAATTTTACAGGAGTCTCTGTTAACTATGTAAAATCTTTTCCAGGAGGAAATCCCATGGCTGTGGTCAGCAAACAAGTAAATATGGAACTGGCAAAGATCAAACAAAAATGTCCACTTTATGAAGCGAATGGACAAGCTGTAAGTGTGAGACTGTTTCCATGAACCTTTAAAAAAGAAGTAGTATCTCAAGTATGTTTTTTACCAGGCTATTGGTTTAGCATGAGATGGCTTCCAGAGAGAGGGAAGAAGGAAAGTGTGTGTCCCTTTTTAGGCATTTTAGTAATATTGTAGCATACCTGAACATATTCTTCTAAAACCTGCTCTTTCCACATGAGTTTTTACCTTTGCATTTCAGAGGTTTTGTGGAAGCCAAGCTCTCTCACCTTTGTTTAACCTGTGAGTGGTTTAACAGATGTGAGGTTTGCTCTTTCCAGCACTTGAGCTCTCATCATGTAACAGGTATTTTCACACTGGCAGCACTCACTATTTAACTGAATATCATCAGTACAGTTAAATACCACCATTCCATATGTGTCCTGCAGTGTTTCCACCATTATCCTAGAAAAGCTGGATTGGTAGTTCTTACTCACACTGACCATTCCAGAAGATAAATTACTGTCTGTCTACTTCACTGAGCTGTGCCAAGCCTTCTAAAGCCCTGTGATTGTGTAGAGCCATCCTACCATCAGAGTCTTTTGGCAAGCTTCTGTAGCTTTGATGAGCACACCTTCCTTTCCAGTAAGGAAATCTTATGAGCCCATAAGGCAGTTTAGTTTTCTCTTGCAAGAGAAGTCTGTTGTCATTGTGGTTTGACAGATCTTCTTGTGCCCATCCTGCCAACATGTGACATTGTGTTGTACAGGCCTTGATGTCTGACCATTTGAGAGAGCTGAGGGTATTCAATTTATTTTTTCCAAGGGCTATTCTCAACAGTTGTATTATTTAAGAATGGATTAAGAGCAATTCTTGTTCTTTTGTCTCCTAGGTTCCCAAAGAGAAAGATGAAATGGTGGAGCAAGAATTTAATCGTCTGCTGGAAGCCACATCCTATCTCAGTCATCAGCTGGATTTTAATGTTCTCAATAATAAGCCTGTCTCCCTAGGTCAGGCTCTGGAGGTTGTCATACAGTGAGTGACTTGTCTCTTTTTGGTAGACCTTCCTATTTTGGGGGTGAATTTCCAAAAGTTACCTCAAACAATTGTGGTGCTCTTAGATGTAGGCATTGGCCTCTTAATACAGCTGCTTGATGTCACAGATGATTAAAGGAGCAAACCTCTCTTCTTGAAAGGTTCCTGAAAATCATTGCTAGAGTGACTCAGCGTGGTTGGTGTCTATACAGTGCACTAGCACTACTTGAAAGCTAATGGCAATAGTAATGGCCTTTAACAGCAGAAGGTAACTTCACACTCACATTTTAGCTAGTCATGTATCCCTTATTTACAGAAATTTCCATTAATTTTCCAATTGCTTCACAAGTATTTACTAAAATACCCTATGACATGTGGTTTTATTGCATTCCACGAATTAGATTGTGATAAATTTTCTCATTAACACAAGGATTTTATGTTGAGCTGACAATTGGTTCTCACCTTTTCCAGATTGCAGGAGAAGCATGTGAAGGATGAGCAGATTGAGCACTGGAAAAAAATTGTGAAAACACAGGAGGAATTGAAAGATCTTCTTAACAAGGTCAGATGATGACATTTAGAACAAGATGATAAGCATTTTGTTCCTCAGAAAGTGGCAAAACATACAAAAATGTCCAAATAAAAATATATCAGTTGCTATTAATGCTGTTCTTAAAATATCTCTTAGCTTAAGACCTACACAGAAGCCCTGCTAGGACAAAGGTGTTACCTGCTTGAGAAGGAGAAATTGATTAGGCAGAAAACCATAAGACGTAAAATGGGAAAAGAAAGGAAGAGGACAGGCACAATGAACAGTGTTGTTTCATAGCTTCCTGTAGAGATGCTGATACTGGCTGAGGCTTTTGAAGCTATTTAAAAATATTTGCTGTCTTCAGTATACATCTGATTTGTAGTACAGAAACTGGTTTAGGACAACTTCCATTATTTTTGCTCGTGGTAAATTATGTTTTTACTTTTCTATGTTTCTCAAATTAAAAATGCTTGTGAACTGCTCTCAAATTACTTGCAACATAGTAAGAAATCAATGATGTTGGTCAGCCTTGCTGTTTAGGGTTGATGGTGTTTACTGTGGCTTCTTGCAGGTACATTTGCATGTATAAGTGATACCTGCCAAAAGCAGGAAATCTCTTTCGTATAATGGCACAGTTAGAGGTGAATGTCCAGTTTACACAGGAACTTGTTGAAATATATCTTTTGACATTTTTCCCTCCCTTCCTTCTTTTCCTCCCTTCCTTCTTTTCCTCCCTTCCTTCTTTTCCTCCCTTCCTTCTTTTCCTCCCTTCCTCCTTTTCCTCCCTTCCTCCTTTTCCTGTTCTATCTTAAAAGATGGTGAATTTAAAAGAGAAGATTAAAGAACTTCATCAGCAGTATAAGGAGGCATCAGAAGTGAAGCCACCTCGGGATATCACTGCAGAGTTCCTTGTGAAAAGCAAGCACAGAGATCTGACTGCACTTTGCAAGGTACAGGATCACATACATACAGTGTGTCAGAGTGTTTTCTCAGGACTTCAGCAGCCAAAGTTAGCTAATTAGCCACATTTTTCTGGAGATAAATGTAGCCAAAATAAATCTTTCCACATCTTTCACTATGATCCAGTGCTTTCAAGAGAATGTGACTGACAGTAACTCTGGGTTCTAACACTGAGAGGTCTGCTTTGAGTTCCTTTAGCTGGGAAATACTGAAACTCAGTTTTAGTTAAGTCTGCTGGCTCATGTCAGACAGCATGTAAGGTTTTGAAGATGAATTTTTCTCTGATTTGGTCTTTAATACAGCTGGATTTCACAATAGTCTGGAAATAAAATTACATTTGAGGAGGGATACCTTTTCTCTAAAATAAATAAAGGTGGTTTCTTGATTAAAAGACTTCTTTCTATCTAAAGATTGTCATGTACAGAGCTCTGTCTTGACAAACAGTTTCTTCCCTTCTCTGGGAGTATCTTGATGTAGAAATGTGCCTTAAAAGGAAACTATAAAAGCTTGAATTAGATCATGGTTTTGGTTTTTAAGTATGATTGATTCTGCTTTGGAAATCTCCATGTTCAATATTAACTATAAACTTTTAAGAGAGAGAAGAATAGAAGAAGTAGTTTGTGGAATATGAAGCTCTCAGAACTAAAGGAACCCCTAAAATATCAGGAATGTAAGGGACCCTCATGTTCTTCAGTTGAGTGTTTAAATTTCTGAAATACCAAACTAATCTTTTCTGCAGTGTGGCACAGAGTTCTGTATATACAAAGAGCAGAAGAGCAAAATATGCTGCATTAAATGTTGAAAAAATAACAAACTTGATTTAGCTTCCACTAAATCCATTAAGTGATTTTTCTAGTGATTTCTCTTGAGCCTAGGTCCAGTCTGATGCTACATGATGTCTTCAAGCCCTTTTACATGTAAACTGGTTTTAATGTTAGCTTTTAATCTTAATAGGAGTATGATGAACTGGCAGAAACACAAGGAAAGCTGGAAGAGAAATTACAAGAACTTGAAGCCAATCCACCAAGGTAAAGAGACAAACTAAAAGGATAAATACTTAGGAAAGCAGTTCTTTTACTACCTTTTCCCTGAGTTTTAAAAATGGTGTGGTATTACGGGAACTCAAAAGGTTACAAAGGTACAAAAATGGAGTTTGAGTTCCCTCAGCTTTAGAACTCACTTTCCTCATTTTTAGAGATGGTTCAAACAGAAAAGGTTGTCCTGAGCTGGGGTAATTCTGTAGAAATCTTGGCAGTAATCAGTGCCTGATCTCAAAAGGCATTTGAGGCTTTAAATACCTATCAGTAATGATAGCATACAATCCTACTTATATTGGTAGAATATTATTATTATGTGCAATTTTACTATGATTTTTGTTGTTGTCTTTATGCATGCTACTTAAGCCATTATTTGTGTAACTTTTTTTTATTTCTGAAGTTTTTAGCTTCCCTTTGAGTATTTTACATGAATTCTGCTTTAAAAAACTGAATTTGCTGGGTTTTAATATGCAGCTTTCACAAGAGAGGTCCAGATGTTTGAAAGAGAATCTGTGTTTTTAATGTTTTTATTTCTGGACTAAGGAGAGATTCAGAAATGATTTGTGAAAAATTTTCAGAAGCAATGCATTTACTTTATCCTGTTCTAACAAACTAAATGTCTTTGTCTTATAATTGTTTTTTCTAGTGATGTTTATTTGTCATCAAGAGACAGGCAAATACTTGACTGGCATTTTGCAAACCTAGAATTTGCTAATGCTACACCCCTTTCTACACTTTCACTGAAGCACTGGGACCAGGTAGGTAGCCAGTACTCAGCAATTCACAAAAAACTTCAACTATGTTTATTTCATTCTCATGAAGGTTTGTTGATGTTAAGAGTTTCTAGCTGTTGAAGTGTGTCTGCTTTTGTGCAGGTACTGAATTCTTAAGTTATTAATATTTGATTATGAAATTCCAGACAGCTTTTTGTTAGTGCCAAAATAATCTCTAACAGTACTCTGTGTGAAGGTTTCCATACTTATTACTTGATTAATAATGAGAAATAATTTCACATTTGTTTGAATCTCTAAAAAAGGTTTTGAAATATTTTTTGCCATTGTGTGGAGTTGTTGATTATTTTCTATTGACTGAGATGACTTCATTATGAATGCATGCTTTTTATGCTCTTTGTTTTAGGATGATGACTTTGAATTCACAGGTAGTCACTTGACTGTGAGGAATGGCTATTCCTGTGTGCCAGTAGCCTTGGCAGAAGGGTTGGATATTAAATTAAACACTGCAGTTCGACAGGTTCGCTACACTGCATCAGGTACACAGAACATCCAGGAAACTGCTTTGAGGGAGCGTGGGCATAGAAAATAGATTTCAGTGCTTCTGGAAGCAGTTGTGAGGACTGATACTGTAAAACCCCTCCCATGACATGTTTGAGGTTTGATAAACAGCCATGTTTCTTACTGGGATTGTGTAAGTAGTTGCTAGAGATTTATTAGTCTGGAATGGTTTTTTGATTATTTCTGCGACTCATTTGACACAGTCTTTTTCAGTTGTATTTACTGATTGTTCACATTTATTCTCTTATTTACTTTATTGATTGAAGCATTTGGAGTAAGAGGTCTGGGACTGTTTAAGGCTCGGTGCCACAGGACCTGGTATTAGAAGTATAAATGAATGTAATGGAAGGAATGTGTCTTTTTGTTGTTCTTCAAAACACTGGGCTTGGGAAACTGTCAGCTGGGAGAGCAATGTAATGAGAGGAACACTCTCTACTTGTTGTTTATTTATGGTTATATTTAAATAATGCATACTGATTTGGATGAACCTTTAGGCTTATCCCAGTAAGGCCATTTTCAGACGCTACCTTAATTGTGTTTCCTGGAGTAGAGTTAAATGGCCAGTAACAACTTGCCTGCAAGTACTGTTAGTGTAAAGCTGTCTCCATAAACAAAATGCTTTCTGATGTGGTTATGGTAATTTCTTTAATTTTTAATCCAATGCTCTTGCCTCATGGCCTATTAAACTGTTTTTTCTCCCCTTTCCAGGCTGTGAAGTGATAGCTGTAAATACCCGATCTACTAGCCAGACCTTCATTTATAAGTGTGATGCTGTGCTGTGCACTCTGCCCCTGGGAGTGCTGAAACAGCAGCCCCCAGCAGTCCAGTTTGTGCCTCCTCTTCCTGAGTGGAAAACTTCTGCAGTGCAGAGGATGGGCTTTGGCAACCTGAACAAGGTATGTGCCCACTGGGGGGACTGCAGCAGGCCAGAGGCTGTCACAGAATCTGAAATGTGGCTGGTGGGGGACAGGAAGAATGCCTTTTCCACAGCTGTTTTGTTAGGGTTTGATGATGAAAACTGTCTGAGGAACTTGCAGAAGTAGATCTGATGGAACTTGATAATCAGAAAATTGAGAGCACACTAACATGTGGGAAGGCAGTTGCAGCATACGCCTCTATGTATTATGTATGTGCACTCTATAGTCACCACATTTCCTTTTCATGACCTGTCCAGTGATAAACACCCAATGAGTGTAATTGTCTTTATTTTTATTTCTTCCCTGCACTCCTTCCTTACTGTTGATACTCTTTCTTTCTAGGTTGTGTTGTGTTTTGATCGTGTCTTCTGGGATCCGAGTGTCAATTTGTTTGGCCATGTTGGGAGTACCACTGCAAGCAGAGGAGAACTTTTCCTCTTTTGGAACCTGTACAAAGGTAGCTGTGGTGCATGGCTGCTTTTGCCAGTGTCTTATTTGTATAGTTTCAGATTTAGAAAAAAACACCCTTTAAAATGCTGCTGGGTATGATAAGGAGATAGTGTTTTTAGGAAGACAAATGGAAGCAGAGAGCAGCACTGACTGCAGACAGTTCCAGGCTGTGCCTGTTAAATTGCATTACTACCACAGCAGGACTTTGCCAATCAGTAATTATGGTTCATCTGTAGCTGGTGCTGCCACAGTAGATTGTCAGGAGATCTCTGCAGTAAGTGTACTGCTTTTGTTCCAGCCATTGACCAGACTAAAAGCAAAGGTGTGTATAAGGAGCATTATTAAATGAGCTACTTGGTTAGTAGATGACCAGTGGGTTTTCCTTCATTCTGTCATAAGCAGGACCCGTTTCTCTGTTAACTGGAAAAAATTGCTGTGCAAGGGAAGTGCCTTTCTAGACTATTGAATTATTAAAATGCTTAGTAAGATTTTACTGGAGAAATACAAGTAAGGAGCCTTTGGCTAGCAAGGCTGTTCGTGTGGCTTTTGTGGCTTTAAGATGGCTCTATTATGTAGTTAATAACTAAGGTCATGGTTTTGGTTTAGATGGAAAGATCATGTCATGTACTAATTAGCTTCACATGCTACATTCTAAGCCTTCCTTTTCATGAATATAGGCAGAGCAGGTAGAAATGAAACAGAAATGCAGTAAAACCTCATGTTGAAGCACAAGTCAGATGGCTGAAATAAAAAACAACAATTACCATTTCAGTTAATGTGGTTAGACCATGAAACATTGAAACATCATTCCTGATGTTTTTATTTACTTTTTAATACATCAGTTGCTTGATAATTCTAAATAGTATATAAAAATTAATTTTCTTTTTGTTACATTGACATGGTGGAGAATTTAGGACTACTTTTGTTGGATTTGTTCAGTCTCTTACTTTGTGCCTTAACTGCAGATCCGTGTCTATTGAAATCCAACTTGTCTGATCGAAATGTTAGATTTCAGTAATTCAGTTGTTCTTTTTTCTCTCCTACCCCCCCACAGCACCGATTTTGTTGGCCTTGGTGGCCGGAGAAGCAGCAGGGATCATGGAGAATATCAGTGATGATGTCATTGTTGGTCGGTGCCTCGCCATCCTCAAAGGCATCTTTGGCAGCAGCGCTGTGCCCCAGGTCAGTACAGCCTGGGCTGCAGGAGAGGGAAGAGTGCATCGGCATCATGTGCAGAGTGGGAAAAGAAACAGAACAAACAGAGCACACACAGCAGGTGTGTGCAGCTATAAATGCCTATAAATCCAACTGGGGATTTACCTGCAGCAGGATCTGGTAATATTTTGGAAAAACTTAAGGAATCGCCATCAAAGGTTTACCTTTGTTTGTGTTATCATAGAATATAAACTTGGAGTTCCCCCACTACTGTCAGCCCAAGGACTTTGTCCCTTATCTTGTTGCAATTTGCATTGTTTGTATTCGTCACAAACTGTAGAATTTGCACTTTCTCAACAACTGAAGCTCCTGTCTTGTCTCAGCCTAAAGAGACTGTGGTGTCCCGCTGGCGTGCTGACCCCTGGGCCCGGGGATCATACTCCTATGTAGCTGCTGGATCCTCTGGAAATGACTATGATTTGATGGCTCAGCCAATTACTCCAGGACCAGCCATCCCAGGTGCTCCACAGGTGAGAAATTATTTTTACAAAAAGCTCAGAACAAAATGATTTTTCTGAGAAATTTGCATACATATCTAAACACAAGTTTAGATACCTTGAATCTTACGATGAACAGTTAAAACCTGTAAAATAATTGATTTTTTCATTCATTAATTCTGTCATCACGGGTTTGGTGTCATTTGTTTGCCAAACAAAAGAGCATTTTTATTCAGAAAGCCAGTTTGGTTATGTCTGAACAGAGTATTTAATATTATACCTGTGTTTTGTACTCCATATTTTTATTGCCCATCACTGTATTTAGGTGAGTTGTAGTGATTTGAAAGAGGGTGAAGGCCAGAGTGAGAATAACAGGTATCAAAAGATCTTTTCCAAATGGGGGGCCAACTCAATGAAGGCATCTCCAGATCATGTTGAGATAGTTAAGTTTGAAAGCAACAGCCACTCTTGAAAGCACTTCCAGGAAAGACTGTGTGGCTTTACCTTTATTTGAGTTCTTGTTCTAATGATGCAAGTCATTAATACCCACAGCTATTAATAAAATTATTCCCTGCAGAATATAATATATGAAGATTTATTTTTCTCCCATTTTTTATGATTCTGTGGGTAGTTGTTTAAGGTCTCAGTTTAAAGAGAAACTGCTGATTTAAGTGAGTTGTTGGAGTTTTTTTTGCTTACTCTGCTAGAGTTCATGTTTCAGGATTAGAAAGTATTCTTCCTAAACACGTTTGGCTGTAGAGTTACAGTTACAGCTGGGACATGACCCTCCTCTGCTTCTCTGGCTCTGCAACCATTACTTATGGAATAGGGTTTTATTTCTTGGGAATTTGTACATAACTTAAAATAACTAATATGGAATAGGGCTTTATTTCTTGGTAATTTGTACATAAAATAACTAATATTGAATAGGGCTTTATTTCTTGGTAATTTGTACATAACTTAAAATAACTAATATGGAATAGGGCTTTATTTCTTGGTAATTTGTACATAACTTAAAATAAAATAACTAATATGGAATAGGGCTTTAGTTGCTTGATAATTTGTACATCACTTAAAGTAACTAATGTGGAATAGGGCTTTATTTGCTTGGTAATTTGTACATAACTTAAAATAACTTAAAATTTGTACATGAATATGGCCTATCCTATACGCACCACCTGCACATTAACGGAGGTTGTGCTGTGCTGAGAGGACCTTTACCATTCTTCCAGTATCCTTTGCTGCAGCACGTGCTAAAACACGAGCAAACCCTGTGTGTTGTTTCCCGCAGCCCATCCCTCGCCTGTTCTTCGCGGGCGAGCACACCATCCGCAACTACCCGGCCACGGTGCACGGCGCGCTGCTGAGCGGGCTGCGCGAGGCCGGCCGCATCGCCGACCAGTTCCTGGGGGCCATGTACACCCTGCCCCGGCAGCCCACGCCCGGAGTGCCCCCCCAGCAGGCTGCCAGCATGTGAGGGGAGCTGCAGGAGCAGGAGAGGAGCACGGTGCTGCTGGTGTGGACCCCGCCATGGAGAAACTCGAGTAGTTTGTAGCCGTGTCTGTGGAGAGGAGCCCGAGTCGCTGGACAAGCCTGATCTGAGAATGGCCTTACAGCAGCTTGCCAGCTTGGCAGCCTTTGACAAAAAGGGCCAGTGTAAACAATCCTTTACTGCAAAGCTGGTAAGGGACTTTGACTCTGCAGATACTTCTTGGAAGTCAAAATAGCTGGAGGGATTTTTAGGGTGTTTGGGGCTTTTTTCTACCTATGTGTGTATTTACAATTTGGTAATTGCACAAGGGCCTCTAGAAGCTGGTTGCTAAGAATACTAGCTTAGTGTAGAATGTATGTAAATTTCTTTGTGTTTTTTTATGGCTTTGTTTTGAAGAGTAATATTTTTGACCAATTCTGTTCCTGTCTGGCATTCAAGAATTTGGGGCAACTGCTTGCCTACCAGTAGCAAATCACACCTCTCCAAAATGGTCCATTGGCTGCTACACCATCTGCATTCCGCTGTAGAGTAACCTGGTACCACTGAGTATGCTAAGCATACTGTTTTATTAAATACAAAAGAAAAGGTACTGAACCGTGTTCCAGTGTCCTGAGGTGAACTCTGTGTGTAGTGCCTGGTGCTGTGCTGCTGACCAGCTGCAGTACATGAAACCACTGAATGGCTCCTGATGTATCAAACATCCTAAAGGAGACAGAAACGATTGTCCCAGGGCCTGTAACTGGAATGCCAGTGCTTGTCCTTCAACCTTAGCAGGGAGCAGGAGAACAAGCAATGCTAGTTGGGATGAGAGGAACAACAGGACATCCCCAGCCTGGAAATCCCTGCTTTGGGGCTGCTGTCTGGTGCACGGACATCGGTTTAATGCCTTTGTTGTGGTTGTATCTTCTTGCCTGGAAGGAAGGACTCCTGGTACAGAAACAGTCTGGCTGTGACCCTCACCTGCAGCAGAATTGATGATGCTCTGTGTCCACCTGGTGACACCAGGCTCGTGGCAAACATCCACTGCTCTAAACCCCTCATGTAGCCTGGGCCATTCTCAGCAATGCCATGACCAGCTGAGGGAGCCTCAGTGGAGAATGGCTGTGTACAATTTGCTGTGCTGTCTGTGCACCATCCCTGCCTCAAATGCATCCTGGAATGGGATGTAAGTGTGAGATCTGCCTCAACCAAGGCACAAAAAGAAGTGCAAGGTGCTCCAGCACCGAACCACCCCGCAGCATGCATACACAGACAGACACAGCACATACGTTCTGCTGTAAACACCACATCACACCATGTAAAAAGAGAAGAGTGTTTATTGGTTATATACTGTAGCACTGACAGTGTTTGAGTCAGGAGAGACATGCAGATAAGTGTGTGTTTACATTTGGCATGCAGACTAAGAGCACTGTGTCGCTGGAAGGAGGTGAGCACCATCTGTATCCACTGCATGGGCAGCCTGGGGAGGAAAGGGCTTTCCTCTACTCAGCATGCTGAAACAGGGCGAGTTCTAAGGGTGGAACACTGCTCATAGCTCTATTGGACACAAAAGTTTATTTTAGGGGAAAGGCAATACTGCAACCCTGGAAAATCTGCTTAACTTGGATGAACCTGTGATTATGAAAAGATTTCTTGCATTATTTGTCTTCTAACTAAGCTGCCCCACCCAAATATATGTTCACAAATACAAAAAAATAGATTTATTCTCTTAAAAATACATTCCATGCAGCCTGGAGTGCTGCTTCCCCACAGCAGGAGCCTCACTGCACGTGAGGCAGCCCAGGAGGATCCTTTGGGCTCTGGGTTCTGACCATGGGAGGCATCTGCTACCAATGGCTTCGTGTTCTGTGCACAGCTCAGCCTGCAGGGGCTGGCCTGGAGCAGTGCCCTGATTGCTTCAGCCGTGTGCAAGGGTGGCAGAGATGAGGTTTACTGCGTTAGAGATGACACAGTGTGACTATTGCTTCAGTCTGGAGCTAGGAAATTGCTTGTGTCAAGTGTCTCTTGAAGCAGCAAGGCACGTGGCTCTGCCCTGTGCTTCCTGCCCTTTTCCCTTGCTGGGGTCCTGTCCACAGGGGCTGCACAGCACCAGTGGCCAAGCTCTCACCCCAGACCCTCCGAGGAGCTGCACAGGCAGCTCTGGGGGCTGCAGAGGTGTTTCCAGACATGAAGGAAGCCATTCCATGAAGCAGTGAGCTGCTGGGCCCTCACACTGGAGGCAGCCCTGCTGGGGAAAGCCCTGGCTCTCCAAAAGGGCCCACAGCTGAGGTTCCTTGGGAGCAGCAAGCACTGACACACTTCCTCTGTACAGCAAATACATTTACAACTTTGGAATTACCCGAGGGCTCGATGCATGGCTGTGTGCATCATCAAGCCTACTGAAAAGCCGGTTATATTTATATGCTATAATTACAAATACTTCTTCAGTGATGGCAATATTTACACATATACTCTATTTTACAGGTGTTCAAAAAAAGTGTGCAATTCGAGTAAACACATTGTGTTTCCTGAAGTCATTGCTATAAGAGTAATAATACAATCAGCTCCTATTGCACTCATTGACTAGAGGGCATGGCCCCTTTCCATACTAGGTAGGGTTTTCTTTTTCAGATTTAATCTCAGCTGTGGTAAAAACAACCAGTGTGCAGTTACCAAGTGACATCTGTGTCCGGTATTTACAAGCAGTGAAACTGAGTCTAGAGCAGGAGTTCAAGGTATCTGCTGTAAAATATTGAACAAATAATTGAGGCAGCTGGAGAAAGGAGAGACATCATCTGTGAGAAGCACCTGAAGACAGTGCCAGCAGCGCTGTGTTGCTGGGGCTGAGCCAGCTGAGCAGCAGGGTGAAGCCCTCCCATTGCTTGGGCAAAGCCTGGTCCTGGCTGACGGGAGAAAACCCAACAGGTATTGGTGCTGGTGGTTCTTCCCTTGCACTGCAGCTATGGGGCTGTGTTCTTGGGGTGAGCAGTGGGGTTGAAAAGCTGATAAGTAAGCCAGGGAATTCTGCGTTCACCCCACACGTTGACTCACAGGGATGCAAAGATTTCCTTGCCACAGCTGAAACCACTGCCCTTGGAATCTCTTTGGGAGCACCGTGCTGAGCCACATCCATGCCAACCAGGTGAGAAGGAGAAAGCTGGTGGGTGTGCAGGGACGTCCTGTGCTGTGTGGAGCCATGTCCTGCAGTAGGATGGGGCTGGGACTGTGAGGGAAGACATTCAGTCACTGCCCAAAGTGATCCTTGTCCTCAGCACATCTGTCTGTCCAGCCGTTTGTCCAAGCTGCAGGTCCTGGCAGCAGTGACCCAGGGCAGGGGAGCCCCATGCCATGGTGGCTTTCTGGAGGCACAACAGCAGGGCCCAGCAGTGGCTCCCACGGCCACTGTGACTGGTACAGCTGGAGAGCTGCTCAGCAGCAGGCTTGGGGATGTGCAGAGAAGGAATCCCTGTGACATCTGAAGAGGCAGGGACATGCCAGGATGCCTCCCAGCTGCTCCCAGGGTAAGCAAGCAGGTACAGCGTGAGGATTTGGGCAGCTGAGGCAGCAGGTTGAGTTTGGAGGGGCAGATAAGAAGAAGGGGCAGAGTCAGAGGCTGCAGCCTGTGGTGGGCAGGGCCAGCAGCAGAGCAGAGCTGGCACTGCTGGGCAGGGAGCAGGGGCTGCTCAGGCAATCCAGCTGGTTCTGGGTGCTGAGCAGAGCAGGGGGCTCAGGAAGGATACAGCCATTGCACAGGACTGTTACATCCACTGCTTCCAGATTGCACAATCCAAAAGGATTTCCAATCCTTCCTGATAAACATGGGGCAGGGGGAGGCAGTAAGAAGTCTGAATTTAGCTTCAGAATTTCACTTTAATTTTTAGTTTGGAGTTTGAGTTTAAATTTTTTTCCCATTATCTCATTCTACTAGCACTACCATGTCAATGGTAAAAGAGAGCAGTTGATACAATTTATTTTAATATAACTTAAAGATTACTAGAGCTGCCACTCACTACTAATTTAAAAGCATCTTTTTGCCTTGTTATGCAAGTTGACACATATGCCATGACATGTAAAAGAATAAAATGAAGGGTTAAAAATACACACTTGGGAAAACATCTTTAAAATTCTAAAAAGAAACTTTTTTTTCCAAAAATAATTTTTCCCTTCCTGCAAGCAATCTTTATAAAAAAAATAATGTCACTAAAACACATCCCTTTTATATAAATGCTTTCATAGATATTTTTAACTAGCTCTATTTTTTTTTTTTTTTGATTAATTTTCTTCTCAGAATTGAGGTGTATATTTCCCAGGCCAGGGAGGAGCTGCAGCACAGGGAGGTACAGTACAGGCAATCAGATGTCTCTGTACGTGCTCCTCCAGAGGTGGGATATGGGCACAAGTGTGGGGTGCAACTCAGACATGGAAGCTGTTGGGGTGCAGCTCTTCCCACAGCACCTCTGAAACAGATCAAGGACCTTTTCTGTCTGGAGCATTCTCTTTGTCCTGCTGCAGAGAGGGACAGGCAGCACTGGGGGTGTCAGTGGTGTTTGTGTAGGGGCCAGCCCAGCAGCTGGGGATGGGGATGGGGATGGGGATGGGGATGGGATGGGATGGAAGGACTGTCCAAGCCCTGCTGTGAGAGCCAGCTGCAATCACCCTGCTCAGGACAGAGCTGATGACCTGAGCACCTCCTGGAGCTGTGGGGACGTGTCTGCCCCACAGTGACACCAGCTGTGGGCACTGGGGACACACACCTCTGTGTTTGAAGCAGTCTCTGACCGTGCCTGGGTCCCAGGAATGGCAGATAGGGGTTGAGGCACAGGCCAAAGCTACCACAGATCAGCTTAGGGTCCAATCCAGTTGTCTCCACCCTGTTTTGGGAAGGAACAAGGACATTCTGCTTGTCTCTGAGGAAAAGCATTTGTTTCTTTTTCTCGTAGGGCTCAACTGCCTTGCACAAGCCACAGAGTTGTTGCCCACAGTGTAACACATAAAGCTCCAGATAAATGGCACCCTGGTCCCAGGCAGGAGGAGGTGTCACTGCTGTGCTGGTCTGGCTCAGTGGATGATTTCTTGGTGCAGGATCTCAGCTAGTGATGAGTAGATCATGCAAAGCTTATTGCAGAGACTGACAGTGATAGGGAACCAACTCCTTCTAAACAACATTTTCTGCTCTCTGTCCCTCTCAGTTTGTAAAGTAACCAGTGGGGAACAGTCTCCTCTTACCTAGAGACTAAGGGTGCTGGAAACACAGATACTGAGGTGACCACTACCCCAGCCAGCAAGGGTGTATTAGGAGAATGCAAACTCTCCATATGAACTGAAAGCTTTCAATTGTGGTGGACAGCTGTCGTAGGCTGGTGGATGTAATCACAGGGACACTGTTGGGATCTTGTGTGAATACAAGTGAATAAAAAGTTCTCTCTTGTGCAAGGAGTACCATTGTTCAGAGAGGCTAGGTAGTCAAGAGTTTCCATATGGAGACAGGCCTATCATCCTACAGGGAAGATTAAGATTGCAGGTACAGAGATGAGAAGTGGGAGTCCCCTGAGCAAAGTCTCTGCAGCTGCCTCTTCAGCAATGAAGAAAAAGAATTCACTGGTAAAGCTCCTGTACCTTTCAAATCACATTACAAAACTGGTTTCAGGCTAGTTGAAGCCTCTGGAGAGGTTACAAACAGGTGTGATGCCTGTGAGCTTGGTACTGTCCTGCCTCTTGCTTCACCATGGTCACTGAGAAGAAGGGAATGCAGCTCATCTCCGAGATGTCCGGCACGCCCGGGCAGTGCCCTGGAAGAGACAAACCCACAAGATCACAGACTGCCCACAGCTGCCCCTGCAGCATTTCTGCTATTGCCCTTGGCAACCATCCCAAATCCCACCAGGATCACAGTCCTTTAGGTGGGAGAGCAGCAGGGGTGTAGCAGCAGAGAAACACTCCAGTAGTAAAGCTGCCAGCTGAAGCAGGGATTCTGCTTTTGTCTCTCCAAATGTTTTTTGCCATCCCTGATTGGTTCATGTACCAGAGGATGACTAGATGCAGTGCCACTTAATTATTTGAGAATATTCTTAGCCATAAAGCTTGCTGAATCAAGTTTATAAGAGAAAATACAGCAGCCACTCCACCCCTGAAAAGTGCTAACTTTGGACTTGATTTCTCCTACAAGAGTGGACTTTTTGGACAACTTCTCTAAGTTAGGTTACTGGGAGGTCAGTTCTGATATTGGCTTCTTGCTTGTAGCTACCTTCCCTCACATACCTGTTCCTCTCCTTGGAGCCCTGGCGGTGCAGGGGAATTGGATTCAGGGTCCTGCAGTTCCACCTTGGTGGCTATCCTTTTCCCCAGAGTGTCAGCCTGGAGGAGGTACTCAGAAGAGCCATGCTGCTTCCTTCTGGAACTGGACACAAAATCCTTGATTTCATCCTGTGCAAAGGAAAATAAAAAGGGTTGGGAACCTGGGTCTATGAAGGATCTGAAGCAGCACTGGGGTCCTAGTGCCAGGTTTGCAGTGTAAGGTGTGAGCTTGGGTCATTTTAGCAAGGAGGGACTTTAACCACCAGGCCAGCTCTGCCATGGCCTCATTTATGTGCTATTTCATAAAGATCTTTTCTCAAGAACCCTCCGGTAATTTTAACCCAAGTTATGGGTGCACGGTCACAAAACAGGACAGATCCCTTTGACAAAATTACTGAGGTCCAAGGAAAGATTCATTCTGTTTTCTCTCTCCTGCCCAATTATGAAGGGGAGTGATAGAGAGGGGCTTTGCTGAGAGCCTGGCATCCAGGCATCCACCCAGGTTAACCCACTACAGATGCCCTGTACATTAGTCCCCAAAGCAGGGGAGAGAAAGGGCAAGAGGCATCACATTCCTGGATGCTGCCTGGGAGACTTTTCCAGCAGATGCACTTCTACCATCAGAGAAGTGATGATGGCTTCCCTTGAAGACAAGCCTACCTTTAGAATTTTGCCAAATTTATGCAGCAGACAGCCCAGCTCCAGTCATTAATGTCAGAGGCATAAGAAAGCCATGCATTCATCTGACATTGCTGCTGCTCATCTGCTCCCTGCCTCCAGCACATTTGCACTAATTTTCATCAAACATCACACCAGAGGAATACAGACTTCACTCTGTGAAACATGAGCCCTAACTCAATGACTGCTGGAGGTCTTGCATTGCCTCAGGTCCTTAGGGAGCTGGAGAAGGCTGGCTGCCAGCAGCAGAGGGAGCTGGTCCCCAGGCTGCAACACCCACTCATCCATCAGCAGCTCCTGCTCCCTGGGGCTCCCAAAGCAGTCATTACCTCCTGTAGCTTCATTAGAAACATTTGCCCAAATCAGCCATACACTAAGGGAAGGTTGCAATAGAAGAGAGGAAGATAGATTTTGGCAAAAACAGCACAGATCTGTTTCCCACATAAAATTCTCAAGGCAATGTCAAACTGTGGATGGTGGAGCTGGAAAGAGGTGACAGTAATACCTCTGTAGGACAGCTCAGTGCCCAGCCTTCTGCCAGAGAAATTACCTACATCTTTAACTGAAACACAAATCCCAGCAGAAACAAGCTGCTGTGATATATGAGGCATATTACAAGCCTGAAGATACCCCTCAAAGGGTTTTTTCCCCAAGGGTATATGCAACAATTTAAGTTGCATACAATTTGCTATATCTTGTACAATTGAGTATCTGCAGTCTTTCAGGTTAACTTCATACTCGTCATTTACAAACCAAAAGTACACAATCTATGACCAAGAAGTCAGGTTTGTGACTGTGGGGTGCCAAGGATGATTTTATTGCAAAGTCCAACACAGAGAGAGATCCCAAGCTCAGTTCTGTGCGAACTAACCATGTGGTTGCTCTCCTGACACAGGCAAGGCTGGAACCCAGCTAATCCTGGATACACTTGGGTTGACCAGGCAGAGATCAGGTTGCTCTCTCAGGTACACCTCAGCTGCTGTGAAGGTACACTGCACAGCTGGCAAATTTATCTGACAGCAACCTGGAGAACACCTGCAGAACGCACTGCAGAGCTACACTCAGCTCTGGGTGGGCTGCCAGGAGGAAAACTGAAGAGAAATTCCCAGTTCCCACTGTTTAGGGCTCTGCAAGCAACCACACATGAACTCAGCTGTAAGCAGAGATTGCTTCAGTTGTGAGAGTCAAGGCTGTGGGCACAATGAATTGAAACTCCTGGGACAAAGGACACCCTAGGAATGGATCTCTCATTTCCCAAGCACACAAAATGCTGTTCTGCAGAAGAACAACTTCAATCATATCAGCTCTGCTTGGATTCACGAATAAGCAGAACAGATTGCCTGCAACCCACCATGGCCAGGGAGACAATGTATTCTCAGTTTCCAAATGTAGCTGGAAGGCCACCCTGTACTTTCTAACACCAGGCAAAAGACTCTCTGCAAAGCTAAGTGCAAATTCTTCTGTGCTTCTCAAAGCCAGAGAAGTGGAAGAGAAGATTTGAAAATGTAAAACTCCTTGCCTATCCACCAGTTCAACTTCATCAATGCCAAAGTCATTCAGTTATGAACCTATCCCCTCTGCCACCAGCCCTGTCAGATTATCCAGCTTGCTTCCTCCTGCAGACTGGCAATAGCAGGAGCTGCTCAGAAAAGTGCTAAATAGCAGAGGCAGGAGCTCCAGCACAACCAGTGTGGGGTTTAATGGCCAGAAGGGCATGTGCTGTAGGTGAATTCACTGGAAATCTTCCAGAGCCTGCAGGTTGCAGATTGCAGTCACCTCTCCAGGTTGTTGTCAGCTCCAGTGGCAAGCACATCTCACCAGACCAGCTGTCTGCATGTGTCACTGCTTAGAGAGACTGCCCTCACTGGTACCAGTCAAAGAACAGGAAAAGAGCACAGCTGTCCTTGTGGCTTTTGCCTCTTTTCAGGTGGAATATTGACACAGAGCAAGAAGAGAGCAGCCTTGTGTTACCAACCACCATCCATCTGTTTAGGGGATGCCCAGGAAGCATTTCCAGACCAGAGTCTGGCTTCATGTAAGGAAACTGTGAAGCTCTTACCAAAAAGAGCTCTATCCATCTCTACAGCTGCCATTAGAGCTACAACTCTGCCTCAGGCACAACTCCATTCAAATCTGCTCATTTCCATCGTTTTTTTCATTGCTACTCCAAATTTAAAATGCCACATAAAGTCACTCTGAAAAGCATACCACATCCTACTTAAGCTGAGACTATGTCTTCTCTGATGCTACTATGTAGTTATTCATATGGCATTACAAGACCCAAGCAGATGGATCTTATTTCAATAAGGCTAAATCTGGTAATTCACACATGAGAAAGTTGTGGGCGCTGTGAATTGTCAATTCACTGAAGGAAGACAGCAGGAGCTGGGAAAGGCAGCACTTGGGAAACAATCTGTAAGAATTTCAAATCATGCAGCCTAGAACAAACAGGCAACTTGGAAAACCTCATCAACGGGAAGAATGTTGAAGGGAGGATACTCACAGGTAGCGTGGTGCACTGCCAAGCAGCAGCTGCTGCAGGGTCACTTGCACAGCTCCTGCGTGTCAGCAGCTCTGATGCACTTAAGTTACTTTTGGTCCTTCGGGACCCCAGTTCAGGGCCACTCCAAGAATTAGCTGTGGAACTTGTCCTCGATGAAGTCTGCTCCAGGATATCTGTTTTTGAACTATTCCCTTCCCCTTCTAAAAGGTCCACTGAGGATCTACACAAGTTTGTGGCACTGAAAGTTGCACTTTTCTCCACTTTGGTTTGAGAGTCCTCCAGGGAATGCAGGCCTTGTCTTGTTCTCCAGGAACTTCTGACAGTGACGTGCTTTGTTTCAGATGAACCTGCATCTGACGAGCCATGGCTCTTCCAGCTGATTGTCTCCAAAGGTGTCTCACTGTTCCTCTCAGTGAGTTCAGAAGTCTTTAGCATAATGCTGCTCCTCGAGACCACTGTTTCAGCTTTACTTCTCGGTGCTGCCTCTCCACTTCTGTCTGTCTCAGGTGACTTCAGAGCACTTCTATTAATCGAGACCTCAAAGGGTGAAGGAACATTGTTTGTTATTGATGAACCTTCACGTTCATTTGAAGCAACTCTGATGTTGCTGGTGGTAACATGCCTTTCCTTTGCTGCTGTATCTGCAGTGGTCCTTGGAGCTGTTGGCTCAGAAGGAAAGATTGTGATGCTGCTTGTCATTTTATTTGTTACCATTTTAAAAGTAGACTTCTGTTTGTCTGACTCTGCCTCTGAAATAGTCCCTCCCATGATGGCCTTCATATCCTTCTCAACAATTGCAGGTTTAATGATGGCTTTTGATCTCAGAGCTTCTCTAGGGCTGAAGGATCTTCTGGATTTCAATCCTCCAGTGCTGGCATCTGATGGTTTTATGCACTTGGTAGAGTCTTCATCATTCACAGTTTTTTTGTCATTTTCAAAAAGTGATGCTCTAAAAACTCCCCTAGAATTGGAGAACTGCTTGGAACTGACTTTCTTTCTTGTCTCAAAATCTGACTGAGTTGTTGGTTTCTTGCCTCTCCCTGATTCTTCATCTGAATTAAGCTTTTCCTGGTTACTCTGGATGGTTTTGGAGTCAGTTTTTAAACCCATATTTACATAATCTGTTGCTGAACTCGAAGACTGCTCGGTGCCTTCTTTATCAAGACCTGTGAGAAGCTGCAGAATGTCTTCCTGACTTCTGGAGTGATGGGAACGCTTTGTTAGTGTCGAAAGCTTCACACTTTCAAGTGATGTGTCTGCAGCTTCTTTTTCCTGGGACATCACTGCCCTTTTAGCCCTCCCCTCTGAGGGCTGTCTGTGTGATGCAGCAAAAGTGCTCACTGCTTCCACTTTAGAGCCAGCAGAGTCTGAGACTGACACGCTGGAGGACACGTGGTACCTGTATGCCGAGGCTGTGCCATTGGAAGAGGTGTGGTTCCCCCTTGTGAGCTGCGTATCCCCCAAGCACTCACCGACTTCAGCCTGACTTGTTTTCAGCTTCTCAGACAAAGAACCCGTTGATTCTCCTTTGCTTGACTTTTCATCCCGTGTGTCAGCACCATTTTGGCAGTTCCCACGGAGCACCTGAGACGGCTTTTCAACCTTGGATCTCAGGCCTGTATCACCAACAGGCTTGGAAGGTGCTTTCCAAGACTTCTGCTCCTGTGCAGCAGGAGGATATCGGCTGAGGACAGATGGCTGCTCTTTGGATCTCTTCCCCTCGTTCTGCATGATGCAGCTTTCCTTCTGACCAGAAGAAATACTGGAAACTAAAGATTTCTCTTCCAGCCTTCTTGTATCTGTGACAGCAGTGTCTGAAAGGGCAGAAGCTTTTCCTGCTTTTCTGTTCATTAAGCTTGGACTGGGCACCCTCTTACCACTATGGCTGTAGCTGTCATTACTGAGAGAGAAGTCTCTGTTCCGTGCTCTCTCCCGGCGCTGCTGTGGGGAGAGCTCCCTTGGCTTGTGCTTAGCAGCTGTCAAATCTGTCATGACACCTCTGTATTTAGGTCGGTCATGCTTTCCCCTGCTAGAAAAGCTTGTATCTTCATTTTCAACTTCTCCATTCTCGAGATCTTTCTGTTTCTTTATTTGCATTTTTATTTCTTCTAGCTGACCTGTTAAGAGTTTGTTTTTATTCTGTTCACTCAAGTAACTGTCTTGCAGATCATTATTTTTGGCTCTCACTTTTTTAAGTTCTTCTTCTAAAGATTCAAAATGTTTGATCTGAATTTTAAGTTTCTCTATTTCTTGGGTGAGATCTTTCACTTTGTTGTCTTCCTGGTTTTTATTCTTTTGGTTTTCTGATTTATTCCTGGTTTCGTTTTCTACATGTTTCAGGTAATCCACACTTCCCTTCCTCCTGGTCTCTTTAGAAGGCAGTGCAGAAGTCAAGTCATCTTCAATTCTCATATCATTTCTGTCCAGGAGATTGTTGGATGACCTTTCTAGCAAGTTGGATGCATTTCTAGTTTGATCTGCCCTATTTAGTTTATTGTTTTGTTCTAGTTTCTGTGTTAGCTCCTGGATTATTTTTTCATTTTGCTTTTCTCTTTCATTAAAATGTTTTCTTTCCGTGACAAAGCTCAGGGCTAAGGATTTCAGCTTTTCTAGCTCAGCTGTTAAGGTCTGCTCAGTTTTATCCAGCCTGTCCTCAGATGATTCCAATTCTTTCACTTTCACTCTAAGTATTTCTAATTCTGTAGATATCTTTTTGGTCAGGTTCTTTTCTTCATTGAGGCTAAGACACAGCTGTGTACAGTCATTCTTGCTCCTGCTGAAGGCCTCCTCCAGCTTCTCCAGCTCTGCCATTCTCCTCTGAAGGAGTTCAATTTCTGACTTCAGATCTCGAGTGAGGCTCTCCTCCTCTTCAAGCTTTTCTTTCATTAACCTGCAAAGTTCTTCAGCCTTCCTAATTTCTTCATCCTTGCCTTCAATCTTCAGCACTCTTTTCCTCAGGGCTTCAATGTCAGCCAGCATGCTGGAGTTGCTGCCTTCTGCCTGGATAACTTTGTCCTGGAGGTCAAGCAGTTCATCCTCTGCTTTCTGCAGATTTTTTGTTGCTTCCTCCAGTTCATCAAGGCGGCGACTAAGGCTCTGCAATTTGAAACGTAGGTGCCGATTTGAGGTTTCCTTGTAACCTGTACATTCTGCCATGATTATTTTATTCCTTCTAGAACAAAGCTTTTCTTAGTCCGTGTGAATGGCATACACCTTGTGTATTTCCAATATGTTATTGCTCCTTTGAGTGGAGGCAATCTCACCCTAAAAGGAAAAAAGCTCAAAATCAATATAAGCTTCAGAATAGAAATATACTTAGTGTTTAAGTTAGGCTATCAATGTTTATATAAATAACTTTTTAATTGAACACATTTCTGAGTACTAAATTAAGTGAAATGAAATTGCAGAGACAGGCCATTTACTTTGGTTATACAGGGTTTCCAAATCCAGCCTGTTTCCCATAGCTAAGGGCAGGAAGTTTCCTCCTCTGCTGGTCTGCACAGGTGGTTTGTGCTCACCCAGTGCTCCACAGGCAGTGCAGCTCTCACGTGTGACATCCCAGGCTGCAGAGGGTCACACTCATGCAGGACTCAGGTCCCTGTACACACACACACCCATGCAGCAGACACCTTTCCAGCACTGCACCTGTCTCCTAAAGACACCTTAGTGATGAAGATTCAGGAACTATAAACAGAATTAGAAAAAGGCAAACCCCAGCCACATGGTAACCACTAAGGATGGGGCAAGTCCCCCATGCTACCTGGTAGATGGAGGGGACTGGGAGCTGCTGCCATTTGACACTGCCAGTATTTCTACACATCTCAGGCTGCTCAGCAGAAATCTTCACCTAGGCTGTAGTCAGATCCCAAGGACACTCTACCAGGGGAGTTTTAAGTTTCTCCCTCCCATTTCCAAAGTTGTTATTGCCCTCAGCTGCCACCCACTCACCCACCCAGGAGATGAGCAGTTGCTTATGCCTCTCCTTGCTGCTGCTGGGCATGAGCAGCAATCAGAACCCATCAGCACACTGACACACTCAATGTGAACTCTTCCCAGCTCAGCTCAGAGCTGGCAGGGTGTTTTTTGAACAACCCCTCTGTGCTTTGAGGGAGGAGCAGGAAGGGGCCCCTGGGCAGACCAGAATGGCCACTGGGGGGATGTGCAGTCCCCCTCTGGCACTCAGCATTAGCACTGTCCTGCCCTGGGCCTGAGGCACCACCCAAAACATGCACGGGCTACTGCAAACTGAGTGGAGGTAGGATGACTGCAGCTCTTTGATCTGCACCCCTGCTCAGGCAGTCTGTCTTGGAACAGGACTTGACCTCCAGAATTTTTGTGGACTTTTCTGCAGAGGAAACAGCAGGAGTTTCCTGTTGCATAGCATCAAGAAGTGATGAGCAGGATGTGGGGAGGAGACAGTGCCAGTAAGGGAGGCAGCAACACCCTGGCACACACCCTTGGGCTGGGATCCATTTCCAGGCAGGCAGGGGGGCCCAGGCTGCACCCACCACGGGGACCCTCCTGGTGCACACTGGGCACCCTGTGGGACCCATCTTCTGATGGACATGGGGGGATCTGTGGGGGAATCACCATCCTATGTGGTTGGGCTCAGGCTCTTCCAGCCCCTGAAGGGGGCACCACAAACAGTACCAGAGAGGAACCTTGGTGTCCTGAGTGCAGCAGTGCACCCAGCCTTGGCCACATGCCTGTCCACTCCCTTACCACCACGGCCATGTCCTGCTCCTGGATCACCTTCCCTCATGCTGTCCACGCACCATCGAGGCCACTGCAGCTGCCTGCAGGCAGGAAAGGCTGTTCAGACCCCAGCAGAACCCCAGGAGAAATGTCACTGGACCAGCACAGGAAAGGCCACAGCAAGCAGACTGAGCAGATTTGCAGTGCTCTGAAAACAAAAGCCTGTCCCTACCAGGCCATGGAGTGGGAGTTAATGGTTAACCCAGCAGCAGCTCCTGGCTGGGAAGTGAGAGCAGCCTCCTCCCCAGCCAGCCAGAGCACGATGGGGCCAGACCTGCACAGGGCTGGTGGCTGCTGCTGGATGTGGCATTGCTCTAGCACTGCCACAGGGTGCAGACAGGCTGTGGGACATTCACAGAGGTATTCAGAGCTGGACCAGAGATGGCTCTGGAACGTCCCAGAACTTCCCCAGCTGACATGATTTACTGCCAGAGAGGAAAGAGGCTCAATCTAATTAGTTTAATAAGAAGAAGGAGATGTAAAGCAACATTTTCTACAAACAATAAGATCTACAACAAATCTCCTAGCTGGAGGCCCTTTAACTTCCTGGCATAGCCAGAAGTAACCTCAGTGCTTGGAGACAGAACCAGACCAAATCAGTACTACAAACAAAGTGCACATTTATAAGATTGTGGGGAATTGGCCAATATAGAATATTATCTTAGGCAGTGACTGCTCTGAAGTCATGATTTGAGTTAGGGCTTGGACCAGAGAACTCAAGGGGACTTCCAACCTGAACTAGTCTGGCTGTTTGTGACTGTACTTCTCCAGTCTGTCAATGATACCAAAGTATCAGAACAAATGGTACAGGACTCAAACACTGGGACTATTATTAATGCGAATTAATATTGTTGGTGGATATTTAAACAGGAGCTGTTAAATAAATCTGATAAAGCTTGCAAATGTACTGAACAATCGGATATGGTGGTATGGATTTCATATTTTTCTCTCTCTCTCTTTTGGAAAAGTGAGCAGTTCTCAGCCTACCTCTATCTTACAATTTTTGGAAAAAAAGCAACATCAAATACCCAAACCAACAAAACAAAGCCCCAAAAAACAAACAAAAAACCCACCCCAAACCATTGAAAACCCACACAAAAACAAAAAACCACAAACAGCAACAAAAAAACCCCACCAAAAACTAAACAAAAAAACCCCGCCCCTAAAAAAAAACCCAAAACAAACAAAAACAACAAAAAAAAAAAACCACAAGAAGAGGATGATAACTTTCATAAACAGGAAGTAAACAGCGGTAGTCGCAAATGTAGTAGGGAGAGTTCAGCTCACCAGAGCCATCTCAGTCAGCAATAAAATCAGATTAAAGACTCTGGCAGGCTGTATTTCTGGACACACTGAGAAGGCTCAATGGTTACAGCAGCAGCTGATGTATTCTTGCAGCTCAGGGACAGCTCCTCTTGGCTGTACCAGAGGAAATACTGAACAGAAGTACAACAGTAGGGATGACATTATTTTGTACATGGTACTGGAATGTATATTTAGACACCCAAGACTGATGCATCTCTCACTTTGCTTAGCTCTAGAGTCTTCTAAAATCAAAGACAAAAAGATGCTCAGCTGTCTTCACCTGACCTTGCCAAGGAAACAGACTTTCCACAGGAGGAGAACTCTTCCCCCACTGACAACAAAGGGAGCCCAGGCATGGCTCAGGCACAGGTATCTGGATTGCAGATGTCTCCCCCAGGAATGATGCCACTCTTTCTCCAGGGCCATGCCTCAAGAACGTGAACTGAAAGTTGAGGAAAGCTTTGGAAAAGCTCAGAAAAGCAGTCAGGTGTGCTTCTTGACTCTTTAAAACTTAAAGACCTAATTTCACCTCAACAACAAGGGTAGTCCTGCATTAAGAGGCACAATAGCACCCCTTCAGATTTGAGTTCTTGAACGAACATTCTTCAAATAAGACATGTAGGAAGCCTGGGAAGCCTCCAACTACCTGTTACTCAAATAAAATATCAAGGCAAAATATGTGGCCAGTAACTACCTACAGGAAAAATAGATTTTGTCTGATCTAAAAGGTTCTTTATTAGAACACATGGAGTCAAACCCCAACTTCACACATTTTAACCAATTCAAAGCAGTACCATAATACCAAATACTGCAGTGAATTTACCAGGATTCACTACATAAATTACTCATTCTGATTCTACTTTTCCCCCCAGATTTATCATTGGGTTTTCTGATCTTCCTCAACAAGTGTGCATATCTCCTAACTACATTTATATTTAGCATTATCAATTGCCTGCTCCCATTGTTTCAGACTGCCTTTGAGGGCTCTTCTGACTCTGAATGGTTTTGGCTACACCATCCTGTTAAACAGCTGTGAGAATTCAGTGTTCAAGACATTTACTAGAGTCATAACTCTCAATTACCCTCCAAGTTCTTAAATATAATTTTTTTCTGCACACTCACGTCTGCTCATTATCTACAATTTTATGAAAATGTTTCTTTAGCAGGATCGTTGGCTTTAACTTCCCATGGAACTATTTTAACTTGCCTGCACAAAACACATAGTGTCAGTTCACAGCTGTGAACAGAGGGAAAAAACCTTCAGCTAGAAACATTTGTGTTAGCTAAACACTTTATGAATTGGGAGATAAGAATCATCTATTTCAGGAACAACAATTAAATGACTGCTACTTAAGACCTACTCACATCATCTCTGCCTGAGTTCCTCAGGCCTGCAATGCTAAGGAACATCTCCAGATGCACAGAAGCATCTTACCCTACATATCACTTTCCTTGCTCTGATTTGGTTGTTGGGATGAGTCCCACAAGCACCCACTGCTCTTGATTTCAGGATGTCCCCAAAACACTCATGTGGGAAAATAACTGCTGGAATCAACTCCTACAGTGCCCTCAGTTACACCAAGATAAAAATGCAGCCAGCTGCCACACACATCTGTCGAGTACTAGGAGACACTGATATGTCTCACAAGCACATTTTGCATTTAATATTTGGGGTTTTTAATCTTTTTGCTTGCACTTTTATACTGACAATGCAACATCCCTCACTGTGGGTGGGTGAGCCTGAGCTCCCAATGATGGCATTGCTGGTGTGTCACAGCAGCCATCATCACAGCATATATGACACATTTGGCTTTGCACAATCCTAAAGATGAATGAGAACTATTAAAGGTTTAGTCTGCAATCTCTTTTTACTAATTTGTTTGTTTGCTCTTGAAATTGCCAGGGCTTCCCATACACTCTGGAGAGCAGCACTCATCAAAGGCAATAGAAAATCAATAGATGCAAGCACAGCTATAATCAGGGAATAGAAAAGCAATTGCCTCGCTGGAGTTTGAGTCCTTGGGATCCTCTGTGTTGTGAAACCACACAGGCTGAGGTTTGCATTCCTTAGCTGACAGGTGGCCCAGTTTCAGGTGAGGAGCAGAGCAGGGCTATTGTCCATGCTCTTATGGATGGAGCATATATCTGGTACTACTCCCTCTACTTCCCCAAATGCTGGGGTGAACTTAGATCCCCCCTCTTCTATTCTCTGCTAAACTATTACTCAGAATATCCCTGCAAACTGTATTTTTGCATTGAACACAATGCTAGGAGTGTTTGGACACATGTGGGGAAAGGAAGCCTTTGGCAATGCCTCCAGACTATGAATTCAAATTACATTAGGTGGCTGACAGTTACTCCAGACATAGGGACAGCTCTGTGGATGTACATCAGCAAAACCTGGGGTAGCAAGGAAGCTCCTCTGATCAGTCCCCAGTGGCCAAGCAGGTTAGGGAGAAGCTGATGAAACTATCCTCCTGTTCTATTGCATACTTTTCCATCTAGAGAATAGATGAGGTGCATTGGTTGCATTCTGCCCCATGTGCACACACACAGTTTTAATTAAAAGGTTTCTGGTGTTGCATACATATGCAAGGGAGTGTGAACGTGTCATGCTCACATACAGTAATGCTGCTGATGAATCATGCTTGTATCACAGCTCAACGTGGTGAGAGCATCACTGGGACTTCTCTTCCCTGCCCCAGGGTGAAATGGGCTGGGAGGAGTCCAGCATGTCATTCTTCATTTGTAAAGTAAAACTTCTCTACCATCTATAGAGAAAAGGGACATAGGTGTCACAAATTGCAGCAAATGGCAATATTGTGGCCAGAGCCTCCAATCAGTTAAAAAGAGAAGGAAGGAAAGCTTTTCTTAATAAGATTTTGCCTTTTGTGACCTCTTTCCAGCACCTGGTTCTTGACACAATGACACACAGTCATGAAAACAGGAGAAGAGCACTCAAGAAAAGAAAAAGGGCATAAAACAAGACAGACTGAACAAGAGCCAAAGTCCCCTATGTGACAGCAACCCTGCATGCCACCTGCAGGCATCAAACATCTCCTGGGACAGCTGAGCAGGCAGATTATGTATTTGCTTACACAGGAAGGGTACTCTCCCTGGCCCCACTGAACACAAAGGCAAAATGACTTTTGGGGATACACATATTTTGAGGGATGAATTGTCTCAGAAATTGCTGCATCTAGTGGGAGAGGAAATTCTAAAACTCAGAAAAAACTCAGCAATCTGGAAGTGGGTTGACCATTGACTAATACAATATGAGACTAGAGATGTGAAATAGTGAGACAGCAGTCAAAAATAACCACAGTGACCACAACCTTCAAGGAAACTCATATTATACACCAAATAGCATCCACAGCAATGTGAAACACCGCAGCAGGCTCTGCAGATGCTGGAAAGGATCTGGCACATCACTGAGTTGCACTGATCCTACATCAACACTCTAATCACCCAGTGAGCTCCTCAGCACTGCTCTTCTCCTTGCCCAAAACAAAAGCAGCAGAGCATAAAGCCACCGTGGATGCTCACAGCAGATGCTTTGAGTAGCACTGGGGTTTGAGCAGTTGTGCTTTACTGTGCACAACAGAGATTCTGTTTTCCTCTACAAAACCACTCTCCTCCAGCTCCCCCTTGAAATCACTGCTTGATTCACACTGGAAGGGCTCACTGAAAGCAGGTCTGAGCATTTGCTGACAAGGTGCAGCATTTCCTTTCAGCAATACAGTACAGTGTTAATCTGCACAAGTGTCAGTGAGAGGGCTGCTAGTGGCAACCTTGCCCTGGGAGCTCCATGGGAAGGAAGATGTTACCCATGCTCTGGAGCTCTTGATCAGAAATGGATTGATACTTCCAAAGCCCCTCAGCATGCTACTCCTATGTGCCATCCTGCACTGGAATCAAAGCTGAGAAAGAGGTTTTATTTCTTCCCATGCTGCCACTTGTACTGTCCTCAGAAGCAGATTTTACTGTCACATTTGATTTCACAAACACTATGCAGGCACTCTTCAGCGTGTCACAAACTTGGCAGCATCCTGCAGATGGCATGGGAAAAGCAGCTCCAGTTCAGTGGTGCTTTTGTAATAATTACTGGACACAGAAGTCTCCCACCTCCTTCACCCTCCATCCCTCCCTCCCATCTCCATCAAGCTCAGTTTGAAAGGACTTCAGGGACCATGGCTCTCACCATCACTTCAGCCCTGAAACATGTGCTAGCATGAAGGTAGCTGAGCCACCCATGGGCTAGCTGAAAGTTCCAGACTAACTGAAAAGATTTAGGGGAGATTCAGAGCAAGCAACACCCAGAAAATTATCAGAAAAATGAATGAAATGATATGTTAAAGATTATTGAATGCAAAGAACCCAAAGTTCTGTGACTTGGGACATCCCTGGAAGCAGACAATAGAGAAACACATATTCACTATTTTCATGTTCCTCCCCAACATCTGGTTTGCTACAGCTGGGATGCTGAGGATACAGGCACCTCAGCTGGACCTACAGTGCCTTCTCCTCTGTTTTTCTTCTCTCCTGCATCAATGCATTTTCTGTGCTTCTCAAACTTCAAATATTCCCAGACATTCTGCAAAGAGTAAAAGCTCTTCTCAGACTTCTTTTCCACACTGTCACTTGACTCCTGAACTTGCTTTTCTACCCTCTTCATCTGGCCACCATAAATCTTACCTTTCAAGCACAACACTATTCCCTCCATCCTCTTCTGAAATGCTTGTGCTGACTGCTGGGCCAGTACCATCAATCCCAGTTCCTGCTGGTGTTTTCACTCCCTTGTCCCATCCTGTTAACTTCTGCTTGTCTCTGGTTGGGCTCACTCTGTTCAGCGGCCTACTTCTGTTTGTATGTAGTGGTAGCCTAGGGAACTTCTTGCTGCATAATGCTATGGAAGCTAGAAATCCTCATGGGTTCATAAAGCAGCAATTAGATGGAAGAAAAATCCCTCAAAGTCATTCCTACAGGGACCCACTCCTAGTTCAACAAGACCACTTGAGACAAAACTTGCAGGTTGGAAGAATCCTTTGATCTGCATGGTTGCACACTTCCCCTGACGCTCTCCCTCGTTCCCAGGTGTCCATTTCCAGCCATTGCTCTCATCCAGTAGAGCTCTTATTATCTTCTTGGGCTCCTTTATTGTCCTGTCACAAACACTTGTCCAGGTGAAACAGGACTAACACTGCATATCTGACAAGTACCACACTGCAAATTGGCTACACACCCAAAAGCACACACAATTTTTCATCCAGCAGCATCTACAGAGCTGGGAAAGACCTGCCTGGTACAATACCCTTAATAAGATTAACTTCAAGCATTCAGAACCATCTTTGAATCATTTTGCTCATTAGGCATAGGCAGCTCTAACCTTCACATTCTTCCTAACACTATACCCAAGAGCCACATGGCTGCAAACATATCCCTGTTGGCATGAAAATTATGGAGTATTGTGTGTTTCTCTACATCCTATCTGATACAGGGCACATTCCATTCTTCTAACAGAGTAGAAGGACATCTGACTCAGCTTTGTAGGAACACTCCTATGATTACTGTGAGTTTTTATGACTAAAAGATTGGCTAGGGCACTCAGAGGTTTCCATGTAGATCTCTACAAACCCTGGAGAAAACTGGGATTAACCAAAGGTCCTCCCAAAAAAACAAGCTCATGAACTCTGTAGCACAGACAACTGGCTACTCTTGTGACTTTCTCCCTGGAAGAATCCATTCTATTAAGTTTGTAAGTGCTAAAAGGAAAGCTTTTCAGCTCTCTTATAGCTGCCACAGGAACAGCTTGGGGAGCTGCCTCTCCTGGACTGCTGCAACTCCCAGTCCATCCATTTTCTGCCTTAGACAAAAATGAAAGGACAGGCAGGCAACCAGCCTGTGTGTGACACGTGTAGCCAAAATGTAGTCTGCTAGAGCTGTAAAAACATTCAGGCATTCACCACAGACAAAAAAGTCTGCAGCACTGTCAGATAATCACCCAGTTGATCCCAGTTTGTTAAGGCCAGGTGGAGACTGCACTGTCATCAGTAACCAAGAAGAGCATTAGGGTACACCTGTATCAGTACACAAGCCTGGCTTAGGCCTGTCCTCTGTGCCAAGGCTAACTGGCACAGAACAACCCCTGCCCTTTTAAACCTGCTTTGCCTCCAAACATGACAGACCTTGTCTGGGAAGATCCAGGCCAAGCCATGCCAAGAACTGTACAAACATAAGGCAGCATTGATGTGATCAGGATTGTCCCCACTCCTTAGTACTAGCAGGGAAGATCTTTTGGGAACAGCTTAGACTGTCAGCTTTAGCTCCATTTCGGGAAAGGTGCCCTGTCCTCTCTGCACACCTTGCCCTGTGCACACAGGATTTTGTGAGCAAGTCCAGCAGGCACTGCACAGACCCTCAGACTGATGGCATTGTAGCACAAGGAAACAAAATGTGGCCTGAAATAAAAAATGATCATTCATATTTCAGTAAGTGTCTAAATTTTAATTTCCCATTAATCTTTACTAACAGCCCTGTAACTCAAAAATTCTAAGCAGACAGCTAGGACTAATTACTCTGATAAAATTCAATATTAAAGCGTAAGCCCAGTTTTAACTTCTGTCTTGTAGGTCAACTTTATAAATCATTAGCATTGCTATCCACACATTGAACAGAACAGCCCTACCAGCAGAAAGAAACACGATCATCAGAAATCTCCCAAATCAGTAGAAATTTTACCCCGAGTCTCTGCAGAGCTGCTCTTCCTGAGGGGATCCCTCTTCAGGGCATGCTGCTGTTCCCCTTGATTTGGCTGTGAGAAGCTTGTCCTGGTCTGGCAGGACACAGCCTGACACAGCCTCCCCCATGCAAATCCACAACTAGCCCTGCTTAGTGCAGATGCTGAAGATTAAATTGCTGGCCCGTTTTCAGGACCCTACCCTGGGACAGACGGACAGCAGTACTTCTGCAGGCATGCTCAGCAGCCTGGCCTGCCCTGTGCTTGCAGCTGAAATGCAAAAGGCTGAGCAAAGTCTGCAATTAGCAGCATTTCAGGCTCGTGGAAGGGCCCCTGAGGAAGCCAGGGAACGTGATTCAGGTTACAGGTGCCACTGCTGCTGCTCTTGGAGTAAATCAGGGTTCAGACTTGAACTGAAAACTCCCAGTGAGAGGGCTGTGTGCAAGGGGAGCTGCAGTGCCCGGCATGCAGGCACACTGGGAGGGGCAGCACTGCAGCAGCTCAAGCACGTGCCGGAGCTCACTGCAGCTGTGCCACTCCACAGCTTTTGGACAAACATTTGTTAGAGATGTGGGAGAGACGCGCAGCACACCTCAGGTGGGCTGCCTGGGGAACAGCAGGGTTAACATTGCTGTCATGAAAAGTCCAGGAGGAACCTGTCAGCCATTAGAAATGCCTCTGGCATAAAGGCTGGCCAGCTTGGGTTACACCAGCAGCATCACTTCCAGCTTGAGGCCGCAATTCATGAAATCCAAACGCTCTGAAGCAAGACACTGGGTGCTGTTACCAAACCAAGGTGCCATCACCAGCTCAGGGTCTCTTCCAGAATTGCTTGGTTGCCCTGTAGGAGCAGCAGCTGAACCCAGCAAGTGCCCAGGACAGCGAGCAGGCAGGCAAGACGGGGCACATGCTGCAGCAGGACGCCCTTCCATCAGCCAGGTACCCACGCACTGCAGGCACTGACTCACAGGCGGGGCAGCCAAAGCCTGGCTGATTTCTCCCCAGAGTCATGTGAACTGGGTGGACCACAGGCACAGTGTCTCACAGCCACTTGTGCAGGTAAATGAAGGCTGGCTGGCTAACCAACACACCATGAGCAATCTCTACATCCTTCAAGGCCGTCCAATACAAACAGTTGGTAACTCTGTTCCCTGGCTATACCACAAATACTAATTGTGACCCTGGACTCCCTTGTAACAACCAGTTTTTTTTCCTCTCTGAGCTCCCGACCTGCAGCTTTTTTGTTCACTGGCAAGTGTGAAATCAAATGAAAGGAAGTATTCATGAACTTAAAAATGTCTTATAAATCACTCTTAAATATGATTTGCTCAATGAGGACAGCTGGGTGGATTGGAAGATCCTAACAGTAGTCTTTGTGTTCAATTTATTGCTGAAAATACCCTCAGGTAGCAAAAAAAGTAAATAAAATAACATTTACAAACAGGAACATGCTGCCTTTGTGAGAGCATGCTTGTAGCTGTGGGGACTTTAACCTCAAAATTAACACTCCATGGACAATGGGGAGACTCCAAGAAAAGCTGCTGAGATGGTGTTATGACACTGGGCAGCTCTGCCACTGAAAACTGCCCACTTGAAAGCCTTGATGAATTTATGGATGGAATACATTCACTTGCAGGCTGAGCCTCTCAAAATGACAACAGGCATTTCACACACAGACATACAGCATTGAGTAAGCAGGACATAAAGGCGAGGGCACCTCATTGCCCCAGCAGGCAGAGATCAGCCACATACCCTGCACCAAACACTCAGCTCTGGGAAGAGCTGCAAGGGCACCTGATATTCTCCATATCCAGAGGTCCAAGGTCTGGTAACTGGTTGGGGCATTCAGCAGTCACTGCTGGGATTGTCCTTAATGCAGAAAGAGATAGCAGAGGGATACCTGGCCTCTGCTCCTTCTTTCCAAAAATGGGCCAGAGTAATTCCCCATTTCCTTGGGGAAAAGTGTCTCCTCAGTGCTTGAGTCTGGGTCACCTACCCCTCATTTCCCTCCTCCAGCAGCAGGAGTGGCAAGCCCCATTCTCTGGTTGCCTTGTAACATGAACACACTCCCAAGTCCTTACACACAGATCATTTCCATTCACTTTTCCTCAGCTGCCTAGCTTTGAGCTGATTTGCAGAGCAGGGTGGGTTTTCTTTTTTCTTTTTCTTTTTTTTTTCCTTCACTTTTTTTTGTTTTTTTTAGTAATCTCTGCCCTGTGTACCTTTAGTGACTACTGCAACTGCAGGGGCATGTGGCTGAGAGTTCAGCACAGTTCTTTGTTGGGCTTTGGAGCCCAGCTGTGTGTGACCTGGTGGGGCACACAGAGCATCTCTCTCTGCAAAAGCAAGAATGGCAGCAGCAAGCTGGACAGACTCAGCAAAGCCAATGCAAGTGTCTCCTTTGACTAGGGAGGGCACTGAAACAGCAGAACAGCTTTAACTTCCCAGAGAGACCATCCTTAGCACCCAGCTGCCTCCTTCAGTAGGCAGCTAAGAAGCTGTTTGGAGACAGAAGTGTGGGACAGGATTTCCATCAGGGAGGTCCTGAACATACTTCTTCCACAGACAAGGCTGAATAATATCACCAACTTCAAAGTTCTTCCACCTCCCACTAGCTTCTCATCAATAGGACCTGAAAGGGTTAAAGATGCCACTCGACTCATGACTATCATGGGAAAACTTTGTTCCAAATTCTCCATTTCATGCTGCTAGAAAACCAACAATCTTGAATTACCTTGTATTAAACAAGGCAGTTCTACAGGGCAGCCTGCATTTGCTAAGTCCACTAGTTTTCCAAGGCTGGGCTGAGAGGCTGGCTGGAGGTGCAGGCAGAGAGAAACAGCTGTACCCTGCTGACTGCCTGTTTGTGGTCTGTGCTCTGCAGAGTACACCCCAAAGAGCCTCCCCATCTTCCCATCACTGCTGGAAAAGAGTTCCCCACCACCACAGCTAGTAATGCTCCACTGCAGCATTGCTCCTGCAGTCACCTTCAAACACACAAAATTTCACAGCTTTCCCAAAGCACTGCTGATACTCGCTGTTCCCTTCACAGCCCCTCTGACAGTTACAGACAAAAGGAAAGGATCTATTCCAAACTGTGCTTCTTGTTCCCATGATCTGCCCAACACATAAGGTAACATCCAGAGAATTTTAGAGCATATGCAGGCAGTTTACAATATACTAACAGCCAAAACTCACACAGAAACATCAACACCCACTTTACATAGGATACCTTTATGCAAGGACATTAGTCACACTCAGCAAAATTAAAAACAATCCTGAAGAGCAGCTATACAGAACAGGATGCAGACAGAAGAGTGAGAGACTTGATCAGCAATTCTCAATTGCTTCAAGTTCAAATTCTCACCACAATGCAGTACTACTAGTTATTTATTATCATCCAGGAATTATTGTTTTCCAGTAAAAACACACATATTTCCAAATGATTCATACTACCTGAGACATTAATGTTTTTGCAGCTCTGTTCCAGATCCTAGGTCAGGAATCTCCATTCTATTCCAGTAAATTCCACTAAGATATCACATGTAACAACAAGTTCTTGAAGAAGTTTCATCAGATTTTCCCTTTAAGGTAACCCACTGCACTCCCACGTGAGGCACAGGCACCTCAAAGGCACAAGCAGCTGAAAAGTGCTGCAGTGGAATCAGATGATCAAGACAACCTTGGAGCCTCTGCAGCCTCAGAAACATAACCTGTGATTTTTAAATCAATCCAGTGGCGAAGACACAAGCCAGTGCTGAACCTTAAGAGCCAGGTAATGCATATAGAAGCAATTTTAATTAATGCTATCCTGAGAATGAATGCGTCTGACAGATTTTGCTGCAACACGTACCGAGGGTGCAGCACTGCAGCAAAAGCTGTCACTCCCATCTGTGCAGAACTGTGCGGCATGCAGCACGGGTGGCAGGGCTGACGACACCAACCATCAGAACCACCCTGTCAGTTCTTGCTGCGCAGCCCACAGCTACCTTTCTGCAAGCACTGCATTGCATGCAGCAACAGAGGAAAATGTGGAAAGTAAGCATTCAAGGTAAAGAGAAACATTCCTGAGCTAATTAAACAGTTGCTTGAGCTTATGTTCATCGTGATCAGTCATGCAGAAAGACATTTTCAGCTTAGGATGAAGCCACCATTTTTAGAGGTCAATTAGAACACTTACATGAGAAAGAGGAACACAGGCCCTGCCACATCACACAACATGCTCCCTCCTTTGCTCCCACACCACCTTCACCTACCCTGGCACTTGCACTTCCAGTGCAGGATGCTTGCATCACCTGCTCCAGGACCCTTAGGGGAGATGGGAGCAGTCACTGGGATACCTGCTACATGTTACCCACTGGTTCCCAGGGTGGGAGAGCTGTTGTCCTGGAGCAGAGGTGACGTGTCACCAGAAAGCACCTTCCTCAGCACCACAGGACTGCTGTGCCATGATACAGGTCAGGCAGCCCTCTCACATCACCTGCCTACAGCCACAGATGCTTTCCTCTCCTTCTGCACAGCCTGACACATGAGCCCCAAGCTCCAGTGGTTTTGTAATATTAACCACCAAAGCCGAATCCTACCAGGGCTAAGAAAGCCTTGGTTCTCATCTCCTGCTGCTCTGCTTTCTCAGAGGCATGCAGTGCACAACCAAGGATAGCCACAACACTATTTGCAAGGGGTCTGAATGAAATCGGTCCTACTACTTTTGAGCCAAACAAGCACAAATCCAAGCAAGGAAGACAGGGTTTTTGTGGCAAAAAGAAAAAAAAAATCTTATTTAGATCAACACCCCCTGCCCCCCTCCAGGCATCAGGTTTGCAAGTTGAAATCACAAACCTCAAAACCGGCTGAGTTAATGAGTTAATTCAATACTAAGTAAGGTTTGATACTATGGCCTGGGCAGTACAGCAGGTCAAACTATGACTTAAAAACCAATTAGCTAAGTAAATTCAGAACTATAAATGTTTACATGCAGGGGCTTGTCCATCCACTACTGATTAAAAATCGTTAAAGCCTACACTTTCCCCTTTGTGACTTGAAGCAGCTAAACCACCACATTCCCCACAAACCAGGGCAGACAACAAGGAGGAGTGATGAAGTATCCACACTCAGCAGTGCATGTCCCCCTTTACTTCATCCTGGAGCACTCAGGAGCCCACCTGTCAGAAGCAGACATGGAACCAGGCCAGGCTGCCTGTGCCTGCAGCCAAAGGAGGATAGTGAGCATGGCTGGGCTGTGGACAGCTGGGCCCCTGACACACAGGGCAGGGCAGCATGACAGCTATTATGCTGCAGCAGGCCAAGGAGCAGCCATACGGAAGTTTCCAGCTCACACAAAGTATTTACACATGTGAGATCAGTGCACTTTGCTGGCCCATATTCAATACAGCTGCTCAGAGCCCAGATGACAGGACTCAGAAGTTACTTTGTGAGGAGGACATTTGAGGTTTGTTCAATTCAATGAAGCTCTGACAAACAGGGCCAAAAAGATTGGGACTTAATAAAAGTAAATAATTTTCCACTGAAGTCCTCTAAATATGATATCTTTACTCCTCTGCCCAAACCTGGGCAGCACTTTGTGTGAGCAGGAACTTTGAAAAGGTAGCACATCCAAACTCACTGTGAAAGCATGGTGGTGACAGAGACCTCAAGGCAGACAGCAATGCTTAGATGCTTGAGGGATGCTATTACTGCAAAAGTGACCTCACAGACTTTTGACCAGATCCTCAAACTTAAGTTTTGTAGTAATTTTCAGGTGGCCCTGTACTGTGCCTGCCTCCTTCTAGCCTCATGCTCCCCACCATTGGTCAGAGTAAAGCAGCCCTGCAGCCAGGCTGGGAATCAGGCAGGGCTAAAGGGAGTTGGGGGAGGCTGATGGCTAATTTTCACCAGACCAACTCTCTGAACACTGCTGCATGAAGTTTTTGTCAGCTGGGGTAGGGCTAGAAAGGGCATTTGGAGGAGAAAGTGGTTAGGACAAGGGGAAAGGCAAACCCACCTCCTTCAGGCACAGTGCCCACCTGCACTGATGTAGCACTTCCCAGATCCATAACTGGAGAGGATATGAAAATCTATCTCTCCTCCAACTTGGCAAAAGCAAGCAGACACTCTCATCCGCCCACTGCCACACAGAAATAAACTTACCATCTTATGTATTCTTATACATTATACCTGTGTGTTGGCAACTTTGTTCCTAAGCAAGGAGGTGATACATTTAATTCCTGGGGTAATTGGGCTAGATCCTAAGGGGGCTTTACTACAAGAAGAGACAAGGCTGCAGAGTAGGCTGGAGTGCTAAGTACAACATTAAAACTCTTTTTTTTCTAAACACCCCCTTCTCCTCCTTTCAGCCCATCACTCACAGGGTGCATTCACCTTTCTGTACTGTGTTTCTATGTGAAATTAAAATGTTTGGAACACAAATGTTACATTCGCTGCACAACTATTGCAAGAAAGCACCAAAATATTCTCAGCTTTCTTTTATAGAAAAGGAAACAGAAACTGCCTTTGCACAGCATTCACATGCTTCTGTGCATGCTGCTGTCACGTTCAGGTAAAGCTGTGTGTTGCACCTGCATATCTTACTCCACCCTGGTGAGGGTTAAAGCACACAGGGCTGAGGTATCCTTACAACCCCTTATCTGCCCAGAATAGGGCCCCAGCAGGGGAACATCATTGCCAAAACCTAAGACACCACCAGAGACACAAAAGCATTAAGGTCTAAATTGCCACATTCTGATGGCTGACATCCAATGCCACACTTTATATTTGATCATTTCAAAAACATTGGTTTTCAGGCTGCTGAATCAAACCAAACCCCACCGACTTCACAGGAATGGCATGCCTGGCATGCCTTCTCAGTCATGGTGGTTAGGAAGGGTCCTAAATCTGGACAGTTAAGGGCAAATGGTTTGTGGGTTTTCTACCAAGCTGATTCTGTCACCAGCCCCAAACCTCAAATCCAGAGAGATGTAACTATCAACAGTGTGTGCAGTGAGTGGCTGCAGTCACCACCAGGAGAAGGCTGCCAGCCTGTGTTACCCTGGCAAACAGATGAGCTTGGACAGGGAGATTAATCACACCTTTGGTGGCTACAGAGAGAAGAAGAGATCAAGTTAAAAGACTAAAGCCCTCCAAAGACTCAGCCCATTGAAAGCAGAGAGAATAACAGTATGGAATGACAAAGCCAACCACCAGCTTTAGGAATGCAAGAAGTGCTGGCAAGCAACACCTGCTCATCAGCTGTCACCAAGTACTGGAAAACATTCATGCTTTCTACTTCATGTGTGCGAATACAAGCATTACCCAAGGCAAAAAGTCTATACAGCAGGCCTCAGACGTGTGAAGATGTATGTAATCATGCCATAATCATCACAACAAAGGTTCTCCATTCCAACATGTTTTAAGGGCTCCCATGATCTGCAGTCCACTAGTTAGTGTAAAACATATTACTGCAACAAATCATCACCCTCGTGGCAATCTTCCAATAAAAACAACCTCCTAAAGAGATTATATGCTTCATTTTAGTGTAACAATTGTATCAAAATTGTCCTTCTTTGTCATTTTGCTCAGTAATGCCAGCCATACTTTCTGAAAAACTCCCATGAGGAAAGAGACCTCTGGTTCCTCACCAACTGCAGCCCACAGTGGGAAGGAAACGTTTCATGGAGGACATGCACGGCCTTCAGAGTCCCTGGGTACAATACTCTGCTAACATCATGCTCAAAGTTGTAATCACCAATCCATTTGAACATACAAAATAATCTGGCCTAGATTGCAAGGCATACTAGGTTTTTAAATATTATAATTTCTTGTAACAGCCACATTTGAGAGTTCTCTTTTTCAACACAGGTTATTTTTTGCCTACAGTTCCTAGCCTCATATAAAATAAAGAAAATCATCAACTTACTCTAAGCTGGGCAATTTTCAGAACACAGCCAGAAGACTAGCGAAATGTCTATGCTCTTGTAACTTATTTCTACTTCTTAGGAAGTCAGCATTGTTCAGACTCACCCGTACTGGAGTGCAGAAACTTTACTATTTCATAGCAATATGAGGAAGCTGAGGTTGAAGAACTACTTAGATCAGGAGATGCAGGGGTTAGTTAATGGGGGCCTGATTACTCTTGAATTGTGCTGCTCTCCCACACTCCCTTTACCCCAACTAATTCCTTCCCCCAGGAACTTTCAGACACATATCCAAAAGAAGCACAGCAATCAGCTCTCCGCGTCCTCCTCCTCCTTGTAGTGCTACAGAGGGCTGGGTGCCCTGAGCAGCCCCAGGCGAACCATGCCCAGGAGGGGTCTTGCACACCAGGTCCCTGCACAAGTGAAATTCCTCCACAATGGAGGAATTACACTTCTGCAAGTGCCGCAGATGCAAACCAGGCACAGAGCACGATGTCCCTGCCGAAATATGGCAGCTGGCTACTGGCTGCACAAACTGACCGGAGCACAGAGCTGCTGGTTCTGTACTTGCACAGACTGTAACACTGGGAACGACGCCTCCCCTCACTGTCCTGCAGGTCAGCAGATGCATACCTCTGCCATGAGGCTGTAGGCATGTGGGAAGCCACTGCATTTTTTCCCTCTAAACAAGGAATGCCACAGACGATTCCAGGTTGTAAAAATCCCCTTTCCCACTGTCATCACTGTGGTGAGAGGCGCTCACCCACCCCAGCGGCTCTCGGCGAGAGACTCGAGAAGCAACAACCCCCAGCACACGCGGCAATGATGAGCACTCCTTCCCCCGATTTTTGTGGAACATTTTAACAGAATTTACGCACCAGTCAAAACCTAATCCCACAGCACCTAACTCAAAAGTGCTGATTAGTTGGGATGGTAACTTTAACTTGTGTTTAATTGGTTTAAAGGCTTCAGATGTAGCATTACAAGGGGGGGAAAAATGCAGATTTGCAATGAAAGCGCAATCACCAAGGACAACAAGCAAACGTCTGCTGTGCCACCGGCTTCACATGCCAGCACATGGGACACCTGACAAAGCCAAATGAGGGAAGTTATAGAAATTTTTGAAAGAGGCAAAGAAAAGTTTCACAATGCTCCATCAATTAATTCTCTCACGACGGGGGAGCAAAGAAGACTGAAGTAATTAATAAAGTAAGAGCATCAGAAAAGCATATATATAAAAGAACGCTATTAATTAAATGATAAACGTGGGCGGGCTGGGAAAGAAGGGGGAGTTCAGGAAAAATAAGCAACAGGAAAGGGAGTATGTGGCTGCAGCAAGGAAAAAAAAAAAAAAAGGTTATTCACAGAAAACGCGCTAAGTGCCTGGAAACCTCCAAAATCTCAACTAAGCCCCAGCCAGTGGGTTTAGGAACTGCCTTGCGGGCAGCTCGCTACAGCGAGGAGCGGTGGGACCGTGCCCTTCCCGGGCGGGGACGGGGCCGATCTCCGTTCAGGAAAGCGGCTGTTCCGGTCCCGTCGGAAGGAGCCCGACGGCGGCTCCATTTCCGAGCGGGAGCCGAGGCCCCGGCGGGCGCCTCAGGGCCGGCTCTCCCGCGGGGGGTCCCCGCTGCCGCCGCCCGCGGGCGACCCGGCCTGGAGGCACCCGCTCGCCCGCACGGGAAGGGACAGGATAGGCGGCGGCGGTCAAAGACAAAGCGGATGCCTCAAATTCCTCCCCGCCCCGCCGGTCTGCGGCACCCCCCGCCCTCCGCTCCTTCATCGCCCACCTCTGCCTACCTGGGCAGCAGGAGCGGCCGGGCTTCGCTCCCTCCCAGCCCGGGCTTGGGCGGCCGCAGCCCGCGAGGGGCTCCGGGGCTCGGGCGGCGGGTGCGGGCGCTGACAATGAGGGGAGGGCCGCGGTACCGGGCGGTGCTTGACGTCAGCGGGCGGGGGCTGGCGGCCCGGCCCGGCCGCCCTGCAGCTCCGCGGCGCCCGCCCCCGGCCCTGAGAGGAGGGCGGGCCCCGGCCGCCATTTTGGGGGGGTCGGAGGGCGCTTGGGGCGGGGAGGGGAAACTTTCCGCAAGGCCCCGGCGCGGAGCTGGGCGGGCTTGGTGGCGCTGGTTTCACGGTGGGTTCGTGCTCCGGAGCCTGCCGCTTCTGCGGACCCGGCCAGGGCTGCCGCTGCCTCGGGGCTTTGGTGTCGGGGCAGGCGGTGCCGGTCGCGGCTCTTTGGAAGCAGGGCGGAGCCCCGCGCCAGGTGGCACAGCGAGGTTTTGTCCTCCTCTCCCGCCGCATCCCCCCGTTGGTGCCATCTCTTGGACAGTTTGGGACTTGGTGGTCAGTCCAGCTGCTGTTGGTTCCACCTCTGGTATCTGCAGCTGGGAATGCCGAGATGGGATCAGACACAGGAGACCTCCGCCAGCACTAACCGGGAAAAGCTGCTCCCGGTGTGCTGAGCGGTGAGCCGAGCCCGGGACCGCTGAGCGGGCGGGTGACACGGTGAAGGACACCGGGAGCGTGCCCGGTGCTCTGTACAGCATCATGCCCAGCTGAGTCCGCAGCAGAGTGTCAGAGGCCGGTGAGCAATTCCAGCCTCCCGGCCAGGCAGCGAGACGTGACAGGCTCGGAACCTACTGACCATTGTGGGGGCAGCTGGGGGAAAGGAGAGCTGCCTCCTCACCTTGTAACATCCCTCATTCCACTTGTCCCTTTCTGTACTTTGCAGCTTCCCCTGACTGCACTAAGTCCCCATAATTATTAAAGAAAAAAATTGTTTTATCTTAAAGCAGCCAGAGCTTCCTTAGTTTTCCTCTACATCATTTCCTTTTCCGGGACAGAAATTTTTAAGTGTCTAACCTCACACTAGTAGGCTTTTTTTCTTCGAAACACCAGCCTGGGTAGTGGCAACCCTTGTTGCCACGGGCACTGTAGCACCAGCTGCAGCCATGCAGCTTCTGCAGGACACAGAGCAGGCCAGTTGTCTCTCACTTGGGTCCAGAGATTTGACATTTACCATTTATTGGGTTTCTATTCACTCTCTTCCTCATTCTACAGACCCCACCTGGCAGCTGGTTTCCTTGCCACTTTGGTGAGGGGCTTCTTTCTCCTCCTCCTTTATCAGCTCAGCTCATTTTGTTTGCTGTCACCTCCCTCCATCACTCATGCTGGGTGGGTCAGGATTTACCTCACACCTTGTGCTTTCCCTCGAGCAGCAGTTCACTGTGCCAGTGCTGCTGGCATCTGGTGGCACAGAGACTGAGGAGTGTCTCTGAGTTCTTAGTGAGCATTTGACTCACCCAAGCCTGAGGCGTGGTTGCTATGCTTATCTCTTGGATTGGAAGGATGGGTGCTGGATTTCCAAAACCCAAAGCAGGGTCCCAGCACCACTGGTAGAAAACTTTTTCCCCAGACGTCCCCACAATGACTGATAGAAAGGCTGCATAGTCCCAAGGAAGTGGGGTGTAAGTAATGTGGGCAGGTGTGACCAGAGATGATGGGCAAGGAGAGATGACAAACACAATAAAATCACAAATGATATGGGGAATCAGCAGAAGCTGTCAGCGTATCTGACAACAGAGGATCCATATGGGTGTAGTAGCTTTAAACAAATAAATGTAACTCATGCATCTTATGCACAGCTTGATAACGTGAGAAGTGGATGGCTCTAGGATGCCATGAACACCAGAGGCATGAGATTCAAAAGGGATTAGCCAAACTTACAGAGAGCAGATTTCTCAGTGGTTATTAAAAATGTCTACCTGAGTCATCTTACAGTTCATGAGGTCCCTGAACTGACTCTTCAGGTATTGCTATTCTGTACTCCCTCTGCTTGTATGGTGAATTTAAGTGAGGTGTCTGAGTTGATCTTGCAGCTGCTGATACATGCAGTTGAATGTCCCTCGTAAAATTACTTGTATGTGCTGCTTCTTCTGCACCAGTTCTGGCATTTGTTCTGTTTATCAAACAAGCAGGCAACTAACTCAGAGTGAATACTTCTCTACCTACAGTGAGTTGAATTAGCCCACTGTTTTCTAATCCAGTGGTTCTTGCTTCTCTCTGCAAATTAGAAGTGGAGATTCTCCTGATTCCAGGTGTTTGGGTTTTAAGTATTTAGAAGATCTGATTCATTATAAGATCCTGATGTTTGTTGAATTAATTCCTAACGGCTCTGACAGAGCTGGAGCCTTGGTTGTTTTAGGTTCCACAGAGTTTAGGAACAGTATTAAACACAGCAAGCAGGGAAAAAGAAACAGGATCATGCTTGTGTGAACGGAAGTGCTGCATGGCTTGCTAGTCTCACATCATTATCAGCAGTCTATATGGCAATGTAAGTTTTGTTGGGTTTGGGGTTGTGTGTATGACTGTTTCTTGTTCCTAGAATCAGCTAGGTGCCACCATGAGTCCCCACAGAAGCCTGCAGCCATGTCAAGGTATGGTAACAAAAGCACTGAGAAGCCTGCAGCACATACGAAACAGGTTGATATCTTGTTAGTTTGTACTGCTGCCATCTTCCTCTCACTCAGAAAACATGTGCAGTCCAGTGAGAACACCATCTCCTCAAACCAAGGGCTTTCATACCCATCTTCACCAGCTGCATAAGGAGCCAGAACCTGACACACCTGGACAACACCAGGATGGGGAGTGGCAATTGCTGGAAATCATAAACAGGATTTACACACACTATGAGTAGGGTTTGTCTGAATACATCAGACATCTCCACCACTGATTCTTCTACACAAGTCTCATTTCAATCTTGCAGCATAGGTAATGTAAATAATGTCATTAAGCATTATGAGGGGATGTTTCACCTCTTCCTGGAGCAGACATCTTAAAAATGTCAGCTGAATTAGGTCTACACGTGGGGCCAGAAGGGGTGCATTTAAGGATGCCAAGGGTGCTTGCCAATATAATTTCAAAACTGGCACCGTAGCTACAGCTGTGTCTCTTGACATTTGTTCAAGGACTTGCAAGGTTTACTGCAGAGGGAGTTGTGAACTCAATAAAGAAAAGCAGGATACCAAGTAGTTTCCATGGTAGTTCAAAATTTGAAATTGTCTATCCATCATTAACTGCTACGGAATAGACAGGAAAATACAAAGCACCACATCTTCACAGATACCTTTTGTTAGAATATCAGAGTGGTAAAAAATTATAATTGTCAATGAAAGCATTCTGACACCAGGTAAAAAAGCCTGTTCTGCAAAAACATTTCCATCATATCAAGGACTTATTACATATACAAAACAGGAAGAGGACTTTTGAGCATGTTTGTTTGTGAAGATGTGATCTGTTCATCAATAGGACTTTGTATACTTAAGTAGTCTTACATATTGTTCTTTTGTTCCTCTGTGCATTTTGTTCCTATTGTGCATTTGTTCTTTTGTACTCCCCTGACAAGGAGCTGTTTTCCAGTTGGTGAGCATGGTGGGATTTCTTCAACCCTCAGGCTTTCAATGACCATATTTCTTTCACATAGCAAGGTTCAGGTTTGTCCTGGGAGGAGTGATCATGTTCCATGTTCATTGTCCTGCCAGTCTTCTGTCATGGTGACTCCACATTACTGACATTCATCCTCTTCCCTGGTTGTAGGAATAATCTGCACTGGAATTTAAATGCAGGGTGCTGCAGTGAACACACATGCTTTGACATATATTTAGCTATTTCTTCTATTTTCAATAAATGTTACAATATCATTGAAACAACTATCTTCTTGGACATATCAATATGTACTTCTATACAAACATAACATGTTTTAACTTACCTTTGTGCTCAATATTGCTAGAGCTTCACTGGAGAGGCACTGAGATATCACTCAGCCCTCATGTACTTTATGTGGAATACATTTGTGTGCTCTGGACTGCAATTCACAGAGTGTTGTAAAACACGGTAAATACGGACATTGATCTCCGTGACATGAGAGCCTCCTCCTTCCAACTCAGAGGCTGTGAGTGTTATTTAATTTATGATCATCTCTAGCAAGTGTTTTCATCTGCCAGTTCCATATCACTGTTTTTTCCAATATAAATTACTGAGGCCTGCTATCAAATATTTACTAACAATAAGAATGGTGTAATATTAGACCATGTGCATTTTAAAATTAACCTATAACCTAACCAAAGAAAGGGCCTACTTTGTTTACTCTTGAATGAAACAGTGTCAAAGAAGAGTGGTGGATCACCTTCCTACCATGTATTTTACCATTCTCTTCATAATTGGAAATCTTCAAGAGTAGGAAATACAGGAAGAGAGCAACAGCATGGTTGATACAGGCAAGGAATGGACTAGCCAGCCTCTCAAAGGCTCTTCTAGGGCCATGATCTGTAATTTTATGTTTCCCACTGAGCAGGTGAATCACTCAGGGATCTTGGAAGTCATCACAAACTGGCCCAAAGGCGAACATTTCAGACTATCATCATCAGAGGAGGATGAAACGTTGACTGCTGGTATAACAGCAAATTGAACAGTACAGGGACTGGCCTCAGGTGTGGGAGTTCAGTTGCCCACACTGGTTTATGGTTCAAGCCTTCCCCCGTGGGCTGTGGCCTGTGTCAGCTCACATGTCCCCAGGCAATGCAGCAGCACAGCTCAGGAGTGAGCCAGGCGAGAACTGCACTGGCAGTGGCCACTCTGGACACACTTTAAGAGGACACTGTGTGGACATGGCAATGTGGTGGCACCACCCAAATCTCTTAAGCTTGACAGAGCTAGATCAGTGCCCTTTTGGGAGGGTAAAGGAGCCATATCCCAAACAGAGCAGCCTTAAATGCTTTCTGTGAGAGAGGACTGCCCTAGTGTGACCACACAACTGCTCTGTCTGACTCTGCAGCATGTGGGTGGTCCTGGTGTGGCAAGCACATTTCTCTCCCTCTCAGGATTTTTCATATAAGTGCACAGAGAGAAATGAAAGAGAAAACAATTTCTATTTCTGCTCCTTGTTTTTCCTATGTGGAATGTGTTTGGAGAATTGTTTACCTGGGGTGATGCTTGGTTGGATTCTGGTGAGGATTGTTTGAGCCTGATGGCCAATCCAGCCCACATGGGGCTGGACTCTCAGAGAGGGTCACGAGTTGTGTTAGAGATAGAGAAAGTAGTGTGTAGTTTTAGTATCCTCCTTTTATATAGTATATTGATGTATTTTAGCATAGTTATAATAAAGAAATCATTCAGCCTTCTGAATTGAGTCAGACATCGTCATTTCTTCCCATTGGGTTCACCTGCATTTATAATAGTCCTGGGGCATCACTTTATGGTCCATCCTCAGCAGAGGCAGCAGCAACAGGGAGAAGCTGCAAAGCTGTGCTACAAATGCAAAGGAGAGGCTGAAAGCTGTGGTGGACATGCTGTGGTGGAGTGGGTTGGGATGGCCACAGCAGTGGATGTTGGTGATGAATTGGGCAGGCTGAGAGATGGAAGGGCAGTCAGAAGGATGCTGGCTTTGTGTGGCTTTCATATTCAGTATAGACATGACACTTCTGATGTAAAATGCCCAGAGACTAAAACGTTGCATGACATTTGGGCTGCACCACTTGGTGTGCTGTCTTGTCTGAGACTTCATGTAAGACCTCCAAGTGCCAGCTTCCCACCTCCAAATCAGGGAAGTAATCCCAGAGGCAGAGAAGTGCATGTTGGAAGGGACCTGCTCTGCAGCCCCAGCAGAGGGTCCTGACAGTGATTCCTGAGCACAGTGTGTCTGACCAGTACTTAAAGAATTCCAGAGACAGGGATGCCAGATCCACCCCAATAACCTAATTACTAAGAAAGTTTTCCTTGGTGTGTCACTTCATTCTCCCCTCTCTAACTTCCCATATCTTGTCACCAAAGAGTGAAACTTATGGCTATTTTATGAGGTCCTAGTCATTCCACACTGGCACTAACCATATTCTCCTATTTCAGTTTATGCATTCAAAAAAATTAAATGACAGAAATATAAGATCAATAATTTTCATGCTATTTATTTTGTAGCATTTCTTCACTGGCTGTTCTATTCATGATAAAATGTGTAATCATTAATTCAACTAAATTGTCTCCTTTCTACACTTCACCAAAAGCATAGATTTAAATGCAGCATTTGTTAAATATCCACATAACTTATGTCTGTGCTATGCTGCTCTGCTCTGCTGCTGATTATAGTCAGGCTATGTCACACATCTGAAAGAGTTACAGGTTTTATCAGCTTCACATGGGTAAGATACAGGCCATAGAAAATATAAGTATCAGATCCTGCTCTCCAGAAACTTTATCAGCCGACATAAATGGTTAATAATATACAGCAGAAATACTAATGTCTTGTAAATACAAACACAATTTCCTCCCTTCAGGTTAGAAAGTGTGGTAGAATTGGATAATGTGTCACCTCATCACACAAGACAAACTCCCTGGTTCACACACCTTGCCTTGTTGCAAAGCTTATTTCATGTGTTGTTGATCTTATATACAGACATGATCACTGCAGAGACCATGGAAAGTTCTGTTGTGGCATGTACAACCCCAGACAGAAAGTATCAAATTGGCAAGAAATTTCCAGTTATATGCACAGAACAGAGTAGAAGCAGAAATGGCAATTACTACTCCGTTCCTTAGGAATAAAAGCATGGAAAGTTTTGGGTAGTCTGTGAGATTGCACAAGGGTCAGTTACACAGGAGGTGAGTCTCAAGAGGAACACTTTTTGAAAAGTATTAGTTTTTGGAAAGCCTGTTTAAATTCTTCATTAAAAGCTGTATAAATGACTGGATTGATTAATGAGTTTAGGTAACCCAACCAGGTAAAAAAGTCCAGTAGGATGGGATGAAACCAACAGGCATCTTGGCAGATTGGTAGGACTAGAGATATGACAAAAAAAGGCAGCCAGCAGAAAATGAATGCTCCCAGAATAATGCCTAAAGTTTTGGTAGCTTTCCTTTCTCTTGCAGCAGAAATTCTTTTCCTTTCCAGCACACTATCTGCAAGTTTTATTTTAACATGACCGATAAATATGGGGGATCCACCTGAATGGGAATGCCCTTCATGGAGGCTAGCATTAATGGAGCAGAGGGAAGACCCTGCAGAACCAGTGATCAGGTGTGCAGTAGTAAAACGTTTCCCATATAATGAGGGTGGCTTCAGAATCCTGGATCGAGCTGCTACATAAATTCTACCATACAATATCAGCAGGAGAACAGTTGGGATGTAGAAAGCTCCACAAGTCGAATAAATCGTGTAGGAAATTTGATCTGTGTTTACAGCACACGTCGCAATTTCTTCATGAGCTTTCACTTGCCTCCAGAAAAACGGTGGCACAGAGATACTGATAGATATCATCCAGACCACGGCAATCATGAGGGCTGCTCGGCCAGCAGTGCGGCGTTTGGTGTATTCCAGAGCGTCTGTGATAGCCCAGTACCTGTCCAGGGCAATGACACAGAGGTGCAGGATGGAGGCTGTGCAGCAGGTGATGTCTGATGACAACCAGATGTCACACAGCAGCTGGCCAAAGGCCCACGTGTGGGTGACAGTGTAAGCGATGCTGACAGGCATCACCAGCACAGACACTAAAAGATCAGTCACTGCCAAGGAGCCAATGAGGTAATTTGCAGGTGTGTGGAGCTTTCTAGTCAGAAAAATTGTAATAACAACAAAAACATTTGCAAGGATTGTTGCCAAAGTTATGACAGACAGAAGGACTGACAGCGAAATCTTCAGCCCTAAGAGTGTCCTTTCATCCCAAGACAGAGGTGTTTCAGTGACATTTAAGGATTTATTTGCTGAACTCTGGAGAGAGAGCTGTGCTGAATGGTTGTACTGACTCATCCTCTGCTCTGATTTCACCTTCCAGTGTAAACTTTCTGGGACAATGAAGAAAGATGCTCACTTTTGTTGATAAAATAGACTTTTTCATACTTTGGTCGAGCACTGAAGAGTTATTAACTTGTTGAAAACTTCAGCTGACACAGTAGATGAGGTACTCTCCTATACAAGATTTTCCACCACATCACATCGTCACATCACATTACATCATACCACATCATCACATCACATTATATCACATCAATTACATCATTGTTAAAGCAAAATATCATCCACACACGAGTCTGGTATATGACAATAAAAACAGTACTATAAGTGATGCAAATTCAGGTGGTTTTCATCTTGAAGAAAACTAAATAATTTTTTATTGTCTTTTTTCCACACCTCCTTTCTCACCTAATCATCTGCAAAGTTGCATAAATCAATCCTGAAGGGTAAGAGATGGAAAAGAAACATCTGGGCATGCAGTTGATGCCCCTCTGTTTGAGACAAAGCTACCCTCAAGATTATTTTCCTTTTCTCTCTAATAGCTGAGTGTCATGTTTTTGGTATTTACAAGGGACATATTATTAGCAGAGTACCTAACATATAAAACAATACTTCTGAATTCCTTCTGTAAACATAATTTCTCCCACATTTGCAAATCAAGACTTCTTCAAGTACAGATCTCCATTTTTTATTTATTTCTCCAGACTATTCAGGTTTTCCCTTCAACAATTAGTCTTCAAATGCTGAAGTCAGGTGTTGGGTGCCAGACCCCAATGCACTGGTGCACATTACAGCACCGTATGCAATCTACAGACTTTCCATACTTCTCCTTGTATTCCCAGGACTGGATTTCCTGAAGTCTTCACAAACCTGAAGGAAACATCCTAAGACAGTTTTCCATCAGGCCTTTCACTCATTTCCATGAATACCAGAATGTCACTTGTATTATGCCAGCCCAACCCTTCTTGAAAGAGATCCTGAATGTGGGTGGTGAATGACTTCAAAGTGTGCTGTGAGGGCTACAAGGAGGAACACCAAACTTCTCCAAGGAGAAAATCACCAGGCCAGCCTTCTCCCAGCCATGGAGGAGAAGAGCCTCTCTCTGTCATCGCTGGTACCAATTCATGCCATCCATCCAGTCACTCAGCTGGGAATCTGTGGAGCAAGAGGAGCATAATATTCTATGTGAAACATCAGCACTTTGAGCTCAAACAGCCTCTCTTAAGCTCCTAAATCCTGTTAAAACAAAACTTTTCAGTTTAGTGCGTTTGCTTTTTTTATATACAACCTCCTTCTGTGAGTCAAACATTTTCAGACATGGTTTTTCTTTTGAGGTGTACTTTTCTAAAAAGTCTCCTATTTCACACTAGGCTATTACTTTCTTGAATTTTTTTCTCTAGGAAGATAAAATCCCTTCCTCATGGCCATTTTGTGATACTGAGCAATGTCAGTACATGATTATTTATCATGTATTCAGGAAGAGTTACCATCTTGACAAAATGAACATACTCCCAATAATTTAGTATTTCAATGAAGTTACCTTTTACTCAACAAAAGAATGATGAATACATGTAAATTATTTTCCTGTTAAAAAGAAAAAGAAATTAAGTTTGTGTAAACTACGGATACTGAAGAAAAATAAAATTAAATGACAAGCAACCATTAAATTATGTCAAGTACAAGGTCATACACATAACTGCCTGTTAAGGAAAGCAGAACACAAATGCACAGACATTACATATCCTGAAATAGCAGAGGCCAGGGGTAGAAAGTGGCCATCCAGTATGTTTCCTGAGAGCAGAGGGAAGTGCTGCCTGGGCAGGAGGAGCACTGGGCAGGAGCTGGGTGTTGAGGAATACATTTTGTGCCAGTAGCTCAGGGTGCAGCTGCAGTGCCAGCTGCAGGCTGAGCTTCTGTAGATGGCAGCTCCTAAAAGACACCTAAGAGTGCCACAGGAAACTTTGTGTTGAGCTGGTGAGGAAACCAGGTGTGCCTGTGTGAGTGTGGGGGTAGCTGCCACACTCAGTGCCAGTGTGATGCCAGAGAGGGTCCTGGATGCTCAGACAGGGAAGTTTCCCTGCGGCTGGTGGCGTTGTCACCTCTAGATAAGAGAGCATCACTGGGTCTGTGCGTGTGCTGGCAGTGCAGCCTGCAGGCAGCTGTGGGCACGGCCTGGCAGGGCATGGCAGGTTTGTCACCCCGGTCTGTCACCAGGTCTGTCACACTTCACAGGACAGGAATCCTCTCAGATGCCTTGGCTGCATCACCACTGTGCTTGGTCCATCTTTCCTTGGGCTGCACCTGGTGCTCTTGGCCATGGACTGTGGGTATTTTTTTCACTTCAAAGCGCCTGAAATAAATTGAAGGTGATGTCACAGCCAACCAGAGTGGGATTTTCACAGCACAGCACGCTGGCATACAATGCCAAGCTGGAGCAAACCAGTTTAACTATCTGCAGTTTAACTCTCTGCAGTCAAACTCAGAGAGCAAGGGCAAGGTGGCGGGGAGGGTCTCTTTGAGATAAAAACGAGCACCAGGTGTGCCAGGGCAGGTTCACTGACAGGCAGGAGAAGGCTGGGTGGCACCAGGAGCTCCTCAGGACCAATGGTCATCATGTGGGTTCTGGGCAGGTATGGATACAGGCATGGAGCTGCAGAGATTGCCCAGATAACCAGAGGTGCTCAGTCCCAAGGGTAAACAAAGCCCCAACACATCTCTGTCCCTTCTGGAGCACAGCCATTACTGGAGAGTGGAGCAATTCCTGCAGACTGTAACTTTATGGTGCAGCTGACACACTTTCTGAGGATGCTGGGCTACAAGAAGTCTTTGATGCACCTCTGCAGTGCTGGACTGGAGTGTGATAAATAATGTGTACAAAACAGTTATGTTCAAATAAAAATACAGAATTTACTCTTTCACTAAATAGAATAGAAAATAAAAAGAAAAAATAGATAAAATGTCCTTTAGTAAGTTGCACATTTCCTTTAAGTTCATACTAAAGTCAGAGGAACTAGGGAATTAATTTTCTTCCCTTGAAGCTGGAGAATTGCAAAGGGATGGCTGAGAACAGAGCTAAAGTTCAGCAAACTACTGAAAATTTATTTTGTAGCTTATTTTCGCTTTTCATATAAATGTAGAATCCACTAAATAGACCAGGTCTATTCTGTCATGCTGAAACTGTGATCAGCAGGGAAGCTGCTGCCAGTGAGAACCAACAGCAGGTGGCCAGAAGGCAGGACAGGAGGTGGCACTCTGGCCAAGAGGAGCCCTCTGAAGGCCCATTTCAGAGCAGAACTTAAAAGAGGGAGCAAGTTTTGAGTAAGTTCTTGCATATTTGGGACAATTGACTCAAGCATGCATCATAGAGTAGGTATGGAGCCCAACCTGAAGACAAAAGCACTGTTCAAACAACATGAAATACATTTAGAACTAGCTCTAGGAACGAGCTAGTTACCATTACCAAACCTGGATGCAGCTGCTGGGAGAAAACCAGACTATGCTATAGTGTATTGCACTGAAAAATCAAAGGTACAGTCTATGTAAATTTGGTTTGCATCAGAATTTCTGGTCAAGCCCAGCAGCAGCTGGGCCCTTTAGGGCTGAGCATCTCTCTTCACTGCCAGTGAGGGGAGCTGGTAGAGAAGAGTTCACATTTCTGGAAAAGCGTACCTGGCTCTGCGAGTGCTCGCTCCAGCACAGCTCATGCAGCATGGCTGGATGTCTGACCTGCCAGGATCATTGTGACTATTTCCAAGTAAATCAGCCATTCCTATTTTGTTCATTTGATACAGAGAACAGCATTCTGTATGAGAAACTATATGCAAAACATTTATCATTTTAAATAAGCAACTATAGTAATTGCAAGCAAATGTTAGCAATGTTTAACACCTTCACTCCTCCCCACCTTGGATTTTTGCTCAGCTTGTAAGAAATTATTGGTATTTTTCCTCTCTTACCTTAATTTACACATCACCACTATGTATTAGCTGTCCAACCCATTGATAATTACTAAGTTACAGAAGGAGATTATTTATACATTATAAATAAATATTACTTATCAAAGAGAAAGTCTGGGGTTTAATGGGCAGTGATTCTGGTAAATACTACATTGCAAAAACAGCCTCTACAATATGTTATCAATAAGTTCTTTGTAGGGAGCAGGGGCTGGAAAGCTCTCAGCCATAAAGCTGAGTTTAAGGACAAGTGCAAGGTAGGTAGTTCAGGTAGAAACGAGCAGTTGCCCTGCTGTGTGATGGAGAGTGACCAGCTCAGCAAAAGCTCTGCACAGTGTGGGATCAATGTGCACTGTCAGCAGAGCCAGTGACATTGTACCAGGGCAAAACAGCAAACACCTTGGCAAGTGTGGAACTGGGAATCAGGCCTGGAATAGATCTTGTTCAAATGGCAGCCTGGCATTCAACTCTGGGCACTGTTCCCAAGAAGATACAGACCACATAGCAAGGAATCAGAAGAAAGCAGCAGGAATCATCAGAAGAGAAAATGTATGGGAATAAACTGCATGGGAACAGGGATGTTGGGGTTTAAAGAGCAGCTGAGAGAGTTGTTCAACAGTTTCTGTGCATGAAAGCCTGCAGAACAGGAAGGAATAGTCTGTTCCCTGTGGCTGTGACTAATATCACTGAAAAGAGAGAGACTGAACTACAGCAAGGAGAACTGAGCCCTTAGGAAAACTTTGGAGAGAGTAGGAGTAGTGAAACAGAGTATTGCTTAGGGACACTGACATCTGCACCTCAGAAAGTCACAAGGACAGGTCGAATAATCTTTTTGGAGTGTGATTTCCTATAACCAATGAAGCACCAGGAAAGTAAAGTGAATTAGTCTGCCCCATATAAAATGGTAAAAACCAGACTTTTTAAAAAGTTTTTGCAGAACATCACAGTTCAGGTTTGGAACTAGCTCAAGACTCATCATTGTGGTGCTGTGGTGTTCCACATGGGCACACAGAGGAACACAGAGAATTTTTGTTGCTTTCAAGAAGGGACTGGAGAGGAATGACACAGTTGCCTGTAAGAACTGTCAGTGGGTGTCATTAGGGCAGCAGAGCCCCCGGGCTCCCCCATTTCAGAGCATGAACACAAGGAACAAACTCCCCATGACTGTGGCAGGTAAGAGCACAGAATATCCTCTTGACAGACTGGGCCATCAGCCCCGTGAGAATTTTCCATGTGCCTCTGGCTTTCCAAGCATTGTTCCCTAACAGCTCTCTGCCCTCCTCTCTTGCTGCACTCTAATCTTTGGTAAGTCCTCTGCTTCAGCTTCTCTTTCTAGAATGCAGACACAGGGTTCCCTGACATAACATGCTTGTTCCTTTGGTCCCCGAATGTTTGAAGTAGAACTCCCCTATATGATTATTCATCCCTAGCAGCCCCAGCAAAGAAGCTGAACAGTTGTTGCTCTGACCCCAGTCTTTATGGCCATCATGCTGGTTATTTTTTTCTGTGGTTTAGAATCAGCTCCCCTAGCCATCCCAATTTCATGGAACTCAGGGATGAGAAAATATCTAAATTCCTTCTGCACAATGTCTCTGTGCTCATCCAGGGTCAGGAATGGGCAGGCTGGGAACAGGCAGGAAGGAACAGCTTGGCTGAATTCTGCACTGCACCTGTGGGGATCACAGAGGTGGATTATGGTTTGTGTGCACACTGAGGGATGTCTTCCTTTACATGTACCTCTGAGTGCATGACCAAGGAACAGAAAGGAGCTCAAAAGAGAGAGGAAAATCCAGTAAATTGGTATGCTGACTTTTGATATCTGGATGGTTTCCTTCAGAGCTCTATGTAGGACAGTTCTATCCAGGTAAAAAGCTACAAGACAACAGCATTGCCCTGCTGTGTTCGTGCCAGAAGTGACCAACACTTGTCACTAAGTTTTGTTCTGCAATTAGGAGAGCATAGTACACTGCCATCATTCTTACTCTGTGTTAAACACTGGAAGTAGCCAGGCCTCTCCTGCATTTTGACACGTCTCAACTCAAGAAATACATTTCCCAGATTTCTAAGTAAGCTGCAAACCAGCAGAGTTCACACCATGGGTTTGATTTTGTTTTTAAATGTCCTTGTTCTCTGCCATTTACTTACACATGCTTGCACTGCACGTGCTTGATTCCCAGCCCATCAGAAGTGTGATACATCTGAAGAAAATTAATGACTGATGGCTGGTGAGAATGCTACTCCAAGATCAACTACATCTGGGGGTAAATGTGAAAACCAGAAAATGTTACAAGCGACATGGAAAACAACTAATTGACTATTTGATTGGTATTTGCTAATTTTAATATTTGAAAAGCATGTAAGATATACATCCTAAATCCTTTATTATGATGCTGCTGTAACTTTAAAGACAATATGAAAAGGCAAAGCTAATTTGCCTTGAGAAATCCTACAGATCCCAGCCATTGCTTTCTGGAATAATCTGTTCAACACTCTATTGGCAGCAGTTCCTAGAGGGAGGGAGTTACAATTACTGGCAAAGTAATCTCACCTCTCTAAAGTCAGTTGCCCCCTTAATTTTGCAGAAGAAGTTTCTTTTCCTGGGGTTTACATCAGGCTCACAACTGGGAAAGAGACTGTCTCTCTGGGGAAGCATTATTCTCCTTGAAGTCCACGTTCCGCTTTCATGCATTGCTGCCTACAGTACTCTGGAAAAACCAGACTGCAATGCTGGCAGTTCTTGTGCTTGGCTGGGTCCTGCTCTTTGCTGCAGGACCAAAGCCCATCCCAAAAGTGGCTCACATTCATCACTGATGCAACAGGTGACAAGTGGCCTGCTGGCTCCGTGTGAGAAAACAGAGCATTTTGTCCTGAAAAGCCTGGCTTGCATCCAAGCAGGTACATAGACATGGCTAGGTGGGGATTCTGAGGGTTCAGTATCACAGAGGCAACTCCTGGCTTTGCTGTAGCATCTAATCAGAGGGGACCTTTGGCCACCATTGTACCCAAAGCAGGAGTGTAGAAGAAACCAAGCAGCTGTGTCACTTGTAGAATACAAATCAGAATGGCATGGGATAATAATGGAACGACCCTTAAAGCAACCCAAAGCTTTCCCCAGGGCAATCCATATAAAATTACACTTCTAAAGTGGTCACTTTGTTTATACAGTATTACCCTGTAGCTAAAAGAAGCATTTAAAGCTCTAAGCGCCTGTGAGATTCCCTCCCAGACACTCAGCATAAAGGGTCACCACGGGCTGCCCAGAGAGGCTGCGGCTCGAAACATTCAAGGTCAGGTTGGACGGGGCTCTGAGCAGCCTGATTTGGTTGAAGATTCATCTGGTGGCTGGAGGGATGGACTAGGTGACCTCTAAAGGTCCCTTCCCAGCCAAACCATCCCGTAATTCCGTGATGCCCGTGTCCGGCGCTGCGAGGTCCCCGCTCTCCGCGGCTCCGCAGGGCGATGCCGCCGCGGAGCCCTGCCCGCCCCATCCACCGGCGCCCGCAGAGCCGGGGCGATGCCGGCTGATCCCGGGGCGATGCCGCCGCAGGCCCCGGCCTCCCGACCCTCGCCTCCCGTTCGCCCCCCTCCGTCGGCGGGTCCCTGGGCTTTTTCCGGGGCCACCGTGGCGAAACCCCCAGAGCTCAACCCCCGGGCACCAACTTCAGCCGGGGCCGAGCGCCCGCCCCGTCGGCAGCTCCCCGGCACCGCCGCGGCCGCCAGCACTCACCGCTGTCCCCGCTGTCCCGTTCTCGCCCGGCTCCGGCAGCGTCCCCCGAACCAGCGGCTGCCCGGGCCGGGCTCGTCGCGCCCGCGCTGCGCGTCCCGCTCCGCCGCCCTCCTCCCTCCGCTCCGCTCCTGCGCCCGTCAGCGCGGCTGCGGCTCGCTCGGGGCCGGCGCTCGGTGCTCTGCCCGCCCGAGGCTCGGGGCACCGGGGGTCCCTCCGGCCAGCGCTGCCCGGGGCTGCGGGGGGCAGCTGCGGCCCCTTCCCGGCAACTCCCCGCTCCGGACCCCGCTGCGCCAGCGCGGGCCGTGTCCCGGAGCCGTGTCCCGGTGCCGTGCCCCGGTGCCGCGCCCCGGTGCCGTGCCCCGGTGCTGTTCCCGGTGCCGCGCCCCGGTGCTGTTCCCCGGTGCTGTTCCCCGGTGCCGTGCCCCGGTGCCGTTCCCCGGTGCCGCGCCCCGGTGCCGTGGCAGGCTGCGGGGTGGGAAAGCCCCGCGCTGTTCCGGTTGATGCGAGGATCGATAACTCTCGGGCAGCGGTGATGGGCAGAGCGGCTGTGGAGGCCCCGCCGGTGGCCAAGGATAGAGAACGGCTCGGAGAAAGGCTCGGAACTCCTCTGGAGGGATTTGACCCAACTGCTGCTTCAGCCTGGCTCCGACCTGGGGCTTGCACACCCTCTCAGCACAGCCCTCCTGCTTCCAGACCGAAAAGACTCCGTGTTAATTCCAGCATTTTTAAGCTATGCAGTTTGTGGGTTTTTACCAGTTTTAGTTGCTAATGAGAAATTAATGTGTGTTTGTTTGTTTTTGTTGTTGGTTTTTTTTTTTCCCCAAAGAAGCAGTAACTGTTCACATTAGACAAAACTTTAACATAAAAGTAATTCAGATTCCAAGGTCTCGAAACAGAAACGCTTAAGCCACAGCCCCTTTGCAGCATCATTTGGCCTTAAATAGATTCTAAATTAGCCATTGCCAGCTGTCTCCATTTTCCTCTGGCAGCTAATTTACATATTGGATTACTTTCAAAATACAGATAATCTCATGATTTTTGCACACTTAATGCTGTTGATAGCCAGGCTCTACCCTCTCCACCACAGTGTCTCAGTAAATGATTCTTAACCCTGAGCCCAAGTCTGTATCAAAAAAGTTATGCAAAAGAGGGTTTTGTCCAAACTTCTACATCTCAAATATCAACATCTCAAAAATCTCAGCTCCCAGAACAGCAGCATTTTACCTGTTCTCCGCTGCAATGGAGAATGGTTGAACCAGGAATGGCTGAGCATGGTAAAACATAAAGCCTCACTTGAGACTGAGAGGAAAATACAAGCTTTTTAAACTGCAGCCACATGGTGTGAATCTTACACAGAAAATAATAATTCCTTGCAGCATCACTTCTCTCCCAGGCTGGGAGAGGACACACTGTGAATTTTTTGAGCCCCCAGAGTTTCCCACTGAGACAAGAGCAGCTACAATAGGTTTTCTCTGAAAGTCTGAAGATGCCTCTCCATTTATTTTCCTCCCAAACAATGTGGGTGTTGTTCTGTGGGTGGGAATGTGTTTGATGTGATACAATGTGAAAGGAAAGAGGCTGGCTCTTTTATATCTCCAGTTGAGGAATAAATTCTGCCCTGGGGGTAGAGATACTCCATGGAACCTTGCAGAGCTTTGCAGCAGAGTGCAGGCTGGGCTGGGGTCTGTGGCCTCCCGAAGACCCCTACAGTCCCTTGTCAGGAGAAGAGAGTCTGTGTTCCACAGAGAGAGGATAGGTTCCTCCTAGAACAGGAAAAAAGGAGTAAAGTTGCTGTAAAGTTGTTGTTCTCCCATGCCAGGACTTCACAGATATCAGTTATTTTTCACAAACAGTAATTCTATGCAGAAGAAAAAAGTGTCTGGTGGCTTTTCTTAAGCTAACTGTGAAAAACAGAGAAAATTTCAGGGTGTAGGCTGGTCTTCAGATATTAAAAAAAATTTCTTGTCCCTCTGATCCTCCAGATACTCTCTAATAAGAGCTATAGCACATTTCTCTCATGCTTTACAAGGTCAAAATCAGTATTGTATTTAATATCCTGTGTTGAAAGTGTTGAAAGTCCTGCTTAGAAACATAATGCAACTACTCTTTTTTTGAGATAGATTATCTTCAGTTTTGATGGGGCAGGTGCACAGAGAGAATTTTTGCACAGGCCCAGAGCCAGTACAAATGTGCACCAGTGAGACAGACAGATTCTACAGATAAAGGAGTCTTGGAAACAAGTCTACTCTTTGGCCTAACACTTGAGGGGAAAAAAATTCCCACAGCTGCATTGGCATGGTTGGCAGTCACAGCCATCTGTTGGTGTCTGTATATCCCTGTGTCGGTGCTGTACATCACTGGAACTCAGGCACATCTGCATCCTCTTTGTGCTGTCTGAGGCAGGGTCTTGGGTGAAGATCAGGAGTTCATATTCAGCTTTTAGTAAGCTTCTTCCTTTAATCCACTTATTAAACTTTCACAAGATTGATTTCATTTTTCCTTTGTAAACTGAGCCCATCTAAGCAGTCCAACCTCTAATTTTGTTTCCTATCATGTCTGACTCCCAGAATTTCTCACTGCTGCTGCTCACACCTTAAACATTTCCCCAGCAGCCTGAGCCAAAGTTATGATGCAGCTGAGCCTTGGTCCCCAGGCTGAGGAGTGGTGGAGTAAGGGTTACAAGCACATCCAAGGAGAATTAAACCTCACTCAAACCTCCTGTCTCAGATTCCTGAGTGAATGCCTCACCATATCGACCAGATTTGATTGCTCTAAGGTGGTGAAGAGCAATCTCCTGGGTGTCTGGTTTCACAGGGCTCAGGTTTTTATTCCCTTGCTGCAGAAGAAAGGCTGAAAAGTTGATATTTTCAGTGTGGGAAGGAGTTTCCTTCCTTGGTGTAGATGGAAGGCCATCAAAGACAGAGCTGATGATTTCCCTCTCAAGGGTGTTGGCTGTCCAGGCTGTCCCAGAGTGAGCCCAAAATCTGTGGTGTCAGCCCTCCCCTGGCCTGATCTAATTCAAGACCAAACACATTGTGGTGATGTTGCTTCCCCTACTGTGACTCCCCAGGGAAGCAGGATGGTGATTTAACTTTCCCAGAAATTCTGGAGGAATGTTTTCACTTATTTGAACTGGCAGGAGGGGTGACAATCAGTAATGAAAGCCTCTGCAAGACCATGCATAGGCACAAATGGATCTGGTTCTGGTAAAAGACTGCTGTGCTACACTGAGAACCAGCACAAGTAGAGACAAAACCTCTGAGACTAGAATTATTTTGCTGCCCTGGTTGTAGCTTTTTCAAGAGTTGGAAAGTATCCCAATCTCCTTGTCCAGCATATGGGAGGATCAGTGGACTGAGCAATTCCAGTGAATTCACATGAAAACCATCACCTGGACATATCCTCCTCAGAAGATGGGAAATGACAATAAAATAGCTGCACCTCGATGGTATTCATGTAAAAATATCTCCTTCTTCATCAGTAGCATGGCTCCCTGTGGATGCAGCACAGTCAGATCCGTTGCTTATATCAACAAGATGCTGCTTTTTCTCTTTGTAGGTCTTGCCAAACCAGAATTAAGAAGGAGAGAAGGCTGATGTCATCCTGACTACTATAGCAAGTACTTCAAAACTGCTTTTTCTCACCATTAAACTGTGGTGAGAGCACTAATACAAAATACCCTCCTAGTTTTCAGTCTAATTTTGCCCGCTGCTAATTTACAATCTATTTCTCCTGTATCCAGCAGGACCTTCCTTGAGGTTTACCCTCATGATTTACTCACCAACTCTTTTCTGAGGCAACAAAATGTACTGGCTCATTGTCACAGGAATTTATTTTGGCTGAGGAAGACAGATGCATCATGTGAGGTCCCTCCTTTGGCTTCAGGAACTCTCTTTGCTTTTTGATATTTGATGTCACCTTAATTTATCGCTGAAAACTTAATTAAAGACCCAGACATACCAAAAAAAAAGGAGGAAACTCACAGTACTTTTTTCCTACATGAGCCATTTTCCTCTGAATTCCACGTTTTTGTCACATTCCAAACCTCACACTTAGATGCTGACATATGGAGAATTCTTCAGGCACTGCTTCTCTACAGAAGGTGTGTTTTGGCTTTAAAGCTGTATTCTCAGCCTTACAAAGGAGCAGAACCAAGAGCCCAGCCAATGCCTCCTTCTTCTGAGGCTCCTCTCTTTTCTTTTTCTCTATTAAATAGAAAAATGTTCAGAAATTGGTACATAATCAAAATACAGAACTTCTGCTATGATTGCTGAGGTAACTTGTAGCAGTGCCTTGAACTGCTTGGCAGCTGCTTTCCCCAGAGTTCCTCGAGTTCTGTTTTAACCATCTGATTTATGCAGAATATGGCTGAGAAAGGCAGCCAGCTCCCAAGAAGTTGTGTGTGCTCACTGAACTCTATGAGGTCTTATTTACACATGAAACAAAACAATATTGTTATACACAGACATGAATTTTCTTCCCCAGAAGAGAGGAATTCTCTGTCAGCACTGCTCTCCCACTGACTTAGTGAAGCATTTTTCTGGGCAGAGTGTAGGTCCTGATATCAGGGCTGGAGAAAACCACCAGACATTGTGTGAGGAAAGACTGAAGGACCTGGCATGTTCATTTTGGAAAAGAAAAGGGGGATCTAAGTGCCATCTTCAGGTAAAGAATGGGGGTATGGAAGATGCCAGGGCCTGTGTGACATCTCCATGCACAGCGTGGGTATTTTACTGTGTCCAGCAATTTCTGGGTCTCATAAAGAAATCATCAGTCACAGCTGAGGTAAGGAAAGGGCTGTAAACAGGATGAGTCAACATTTATTTCTTTTGACAGTGATCCCTGCATGCAAACACTGAGGACCCTGGATTTTAGGCTGACATTCAGCTCTAATGTAGTGGCAAATCCTCTATGGAGGAAATGTCTATCTGCCCCAGGTGCTCATTAAGGAGGAGGCTACTGAGTAAATATTTATATTCTTGATTAAAAATGATAGACCTGTATCTGTTCTTTGCCATCCTTCCCTTGCCTTACAGGCTATTATGAAATTAAAGTGTGTGAAGAGTAGAACAAGGGAAAATACCGAAGCACAATAAATTTTGATTTTATTTAAAAAGAACACTTTTCCCTGTCAACTCCCATTATTTTCCTAACAACATATTTTGCTAGGAGGAGTTCAAATACCCAAAGCTGTGAGGAGAAGCAGTCCATGCTCTCCAGTGAAGAGCTGCAGCATGCAGGACGGTGCCAGCAATGTGACAAGGCACACGGGCAGGCAGCAGCACTGCTGGCTCTCGTGGTTGTTGCCCTGATTTTTAAAAGTGTTAAGTTTTCTTTTATAGCTCTTTTGAAAGTTTTAAAGTCCTTTTAAAAGTTTTTTGTGCCTTCTGATGCTTACATATTTCTACTGGATTTCTCACACACTGTTCATGTAAATAATGATTATTTTGCATTCTTCTTTGAGAAGAGAGAATTGATGGACTGTTGGTTTGAGCAGTGTGGTTGGAGAGGTGACAATTTCATCCTCCAATCCTCTGTCACTTTTGGAACTCTACATATTGCGAGGTCAGAAATAAAATTTGCTCTTTTCTCTTTTTCTCTTTTGAACTTACCAAGCTTCTGTGTACTCATTTCGTGTCCAATAGCGACAGTGGTATTCTCACAAATGTCAGAGACTGAAATAGTCTCACTGTATAAAAACACAAGGCAAATCCCAGGAGAACTGGAAAGGATCCCTGGAGGTCTGTAGTCCAATCTCTTGCTGAGAGCTGGGAAGTCTGGAAGCTACAGACCAGGTTATGCAAAGACCCATCCAGCTGAGAGCTGAAAATTGATGAGGGTGGAGGTTCATAAAGAGTTAAAGTCATGGGGCACCAGGGGGTGAAAAAGAAGTTGCCTCCTTGTGGAAGCAATTCCTGTGAAGGCAAACCACCAATGATCCCAGTGGCACATCCCAAAAAAGCACAACTGGCAAGCAGCCAGCAAGGTGTTCTAGAAAAGCGGATTATAGCACATAGCAGAGGAAGGAGATAAAACAGATAAAAACTCAAAGTGAATGGAATGTTCATGTCTTCAGTGCATATTTCAAAATTATACATTTGATTTTTTTCAGTGGCAAAAAATATTGGAGTAGAAAAAGAGAAAGATCAGCCTGGGAATGGAAGATCTTCTGTTCATGATTCACCTAGAAGAGCTAGTCTTGGATCTAGTCAGGAGAAAAACAGAATGTACAGACATAATAAATAATTCCTCATATTTTGTGAATTTATAGGTAATTACACATTAGAAACCATATGGGGAAAACAACACTGAGGAAAAAAAATCTCAAAATAATTTCCATTTTGTACATTTGGAAAAAATAAATTTTTTGACATTTTGTCCAAAATATCATTAGATTTTTCAAAGTTTGTGTAACTAAAGTTTTTATTGGCTATTATTTTTTGTTTTCTGTCTTCTTTTTTCCTTTGGTCCAAAATTTTGAATGGATTTTTTTATTACTTTTTCTCCATCTTTTTTTCCTTGCATTTGACATTGTCTCACTGTGTTTTTTGTGGGCTAACTGAACAGTGAAGAAAATAAACCATTTGTGCTCATCCAAATCCTGTCCAAAACTACAGTGGAAAAAGAAAATGAAAGAAGGTAGAGGATAAAAAAATAAGGACAACATACTGCTTATTGACCTTTGTGTTATATTTGTATCAAATCTCAGCATTGATACAATGTCTGAGCTACTTGCTATTGTTCATGGAAGTTAGTGAGAGGCTTTTACAAATATATTCTCCCTTTTTATAACAATGGAGCTACTTTCACTTTAATATCATATTTAGATTCCATGCTTTCAAAATAATTGCTTCAGCATCTGTCATTGTCATTAAAGGAAGGTATTTTGGATGTTTCCCCTGGGTCTGATCCAATTTTCTCCTGAGAATTGTAGCAAGCACCCCCATCCTTACTAAGGCAGTTCACAATGGAGCTTTAGTGCCTAAGGAATTTAGTAATTTACTTTTTAAAATCTTAGCAGACAGCTAGAGTAGATAAATGCATTGCTCGTGAAGCTCAACAGATAGAGACATTTTTAATTTTCAAAGCACTGGATAAAAATACCTCAGAAACTTCTAAGCCTGGCAGAAAAGAGAGAGCTAAGCATTATAATAACATTTAAATACCAAATAAAGAAGCAGATCCTGTGTAGTTTGCCTTTGGAATGGAATTGCTTGGCCCACAGCTCTCAGAGAATTTAAATTGCTGAGCTGAACCTGGCCCAGCAGTTCTCTGATCACTTACAGAAGAGCTTATTTAATCTGAATATTGCCAAGGTGAAATGCACAAAGCAAAGCAGAGCTGGTGGACCATCACCAGGTGAACGTCTAAAGGATATTTTCTAATTATTTTGCTTCCTTCTTGTATTTGCTGTGCCTGCCCCAGCCCTTGCATACACAGCAGTCACCTCGACAGCAAAATCTTCTGAGGAATGGGTGAGCTGAAATGGCCCTGCAGTTCCCTGTGGCTTGGTCCTGGCATCCCTCCCTCCCTGTGGGAATACTGAGGCTGCAGTCACATATTCAGTGTTAATGGCCTATATGCTACATTACTAGAAAATGTTCACTTTGAAAACTTTTTGGCCCTGTTGTGCTGCAGAAAATCTCCTCAGGGGCTCCCTGGCTCTCTGAAGGTACCTCTGCTATCACTCACAATGGAAGAATCCTCTTAGAAGTGCTTTCTCCCACAGCAAGTTTCCTTACAAGCTGCACAAAGTAGAGAAAAATTGGGGTGATACTTCATTTCTCTCTTTTGGCTTCTGCTTCTAGCTAGGAACAGACCTTACCAGCAGTCTTCTTTAAAATGAGCACTGGCATGTTGGAGTTACTGCTCTGTACAGAGCACGTTTCCCCGCTAAGATTGTAATTCATGGTCGATGCTGTGGGTGAAGTCACACCCTCCTTGCTTCCTTTTTTTGTCTTGTTCTGCTCTCTTTCTTTTCTCAACTTTTTTTAGCTTTCCTCATGAAGCAGAATTTACATCACTTGCTTTAAGCCTCCACATTGCAGCTGTCTGAATGAGTCACCCTGGAAAGCCAGAAAAAAGCAGAGTCTCCCAGGAAGTGACTGATCTGAACCTCCTTGGGTCTGGCTAACTGCACCTCCGCTGAGTTTGCTGCTAAAGGGAGGAGTGAACTGGACAAAACCCACCAGTTTCATCCACCACTTCCACACTGTAACTGGGGCATCCTCCAAAATGTCTCTGGCCCCAGCACCTTCCCTGCAGAAGGACAGGAAAACCAACAGCCACCTTCCTTTGGAGCTCTGCCTTTGCTCCACTGATGCCTCAGGTTTGAGCTTTTCTATTTTTCAGATTCTGTGCTGCTTTAGTGTGTGGGTCTGGGTTTCATATTATGGAATGGTGAGCTCTCTGCACAGAGCAGGGAGACAAAACAATTCCTTTTCTAGCTGGGCACCAAGGACAAATGATCCAAATCTCAGCCCAGGAGCACAAACACCGTGGGCTGGAGAGAGAAAAACAAGCAGGGTGGGACTGCCTGGGCTAAAGCTGGAATTGGACAATGAACTCCAAGGTGCAAATGGAGTAGAACTTATAGAAGTGTGAGACCCCGTGACCTGTCATCCATTTTGTGACCATTTTGGGTTGTGGATCTATTTGAGGCCTCTTAATAAATCCTTACTTTATTCTTTAGCTCTGTCTAGTCTCTGTGCTAGGTCAGCCTTCCCAAGGCATCACCACAACTTTAATGTGCTCTCTGGGGACTGTGCACAAAGGGTGACATCCGCCAGAGCCCCAGCCCACCAACCATCCTTTCATCACAGCAGAGAGGATCAAGCTAGGGCTGCCACCTCAAATGGGCTTCTCCCACTTGGGCTTTGTGATCCAGAGCTTCCAGCAAACACTGGCCACAGGAAAACACTGCAAGGCTGTTGGAATCTGTGGTATTGATGATTCTGAGATTGTAGAAAGTCTCTGTCTTTCTGCCCCGCTGCCAAAGAAGAAGCCATAATTCGTTTGTGCTGGTTTCAAGGTTGTTTATTCTGTTTATCTCTAACATGTTCTGCTGCCCTGCCGCAGCTCTGTCCTGCAGGGCAGCGTGTGGGGCTCTGCCCTCAGTGGGATGTTACAAACATTAAATACCAGAAGCTACCTGTGCTGGATTTACAATAATGGGCCAATATCTGTCACCTACGTTGAACAGAGTGTCCCCAGCCCAAACCAACAGAAAAATGCCAACACCACAGTGAAACATGGAGGGCATGAAGAAGGAGAAAAAGGACAAGGCACACCCAATTTCCTCCATCTTGTCCCCTTTGGACCCCTAATCTAGAATCCTAAAATTTTACTTTTACACCCGTGCCACACTTAATTATTATTATATCAAACACTCAGAGCTTGTAATTCACCCTGTAAGATTGAAAACTCTTTTCCATGGACAGAGATCACAGACAGTGTCTCTGGGGGCTCTGTCCGGGGGGGTTCCTGACCCCCTGCCAGGGTCCGAGACCTTCCAGGGCAGCCAGAGGGATGCCCTGGATTCCCACACAAGGCAGTCAGCAAGTCTCACTGTGTAGGTTCAAGCACAGGGTGCCAAAGTGCTGCTAGCCTGGACCTGGGCTGGACCTTCATCCCGGTCCTCCTCTTCCTTTGCCAGACTTATTACGTGGTACAAAAAAGCCAAGTCCATTGCTCTTTCCTGCTCACGTGAGAGGAGCCACAGCCACAATTTCCTCAGATATAACCACTCCACTCTCTTTCCATGGGAGTCAGAACATTCCTGCTGAAGTTTCCCTTGGGTGAAGCTGCAGCTGTCAAAGCAAAAGGGATTTTGGCATGGAAACAGCAGGTCCACAGCTCTGAGTTAGAAACTCAGTGATGCCTGTGGACATGACATCTTTCCTGATCTGTTGGGAATCACAGTAACCCTGTGATTCCCAGCAGATGTGACACAAACACCACTGTTTGATTGCTGATAATACTTTCATGGTACCTGCCACACAAGCTGTCTTCTCTGCTGAGTGCAGAGCCATCAGCACGTGGGTGACCCTGCTGAGTTACTGGCTGCACCCACACCCTCTGCCTGGGTGGAGGATGAAGACTTTGGGTCTGGGGCATACTGAGCTTTCCCTCAGCTCCTCTGCTGTCCCAAACTGAGCGTGCTTCTTCCAGTTTCCAGAACAGTTGATGAAAAGAAGAGAGGGAGCAGGAGGGCAAGGCTCAGTGCAGCAGGTTTTGCTTGGACAGAGCAGGAAGGTTAGGGCTACCTTGGCTCCAAAGTGGAGTTTAGAGAGCAGTCTCATAGCAAGAACAATCCATTCCAGTAGATAGAGATCAGAAGAAAGAAAGAACACATCCACCAGTGACATCTTGTTGCTTTCTGCTTGCTTCTTCTCACTGTAGATGTGATGGCTCAGGTGAAATTGTCCTGGCTGCTCCTGCAGCTGTCTGGTGAGTAAGAAGCTGTATTAAATGTTCAGTAGCAATTCCTCAGTTTGAGAAACCCTCTGAACCCTCTCTTTAACATCTCCCTTGCTGGAACTTGCTGGATCACTGGCTTCTATATGCAATTACTGTATTTCATACTCTACATCCCAAAGCATATCACATTGGTATTATTCATGGAATTAAAAACACACTGGATTATACTTTGCACACTTTCCATTGCTCCCTCAAAATCTGCAGCACAGAGATTTCTTGCTCTTGAGTTAAATGCACACCATAAGGCTGGTTTCTTGCTCTCTGCTGAACAGTTATTCCATAGAATCCTTTCCTTGTTCTACACACACAGAAAAGAGCAATATTCCAGGTAAGATGAGGAGACAGATGTGATGCCTTCCAGTTATAAACTCCTCTGAAGGTAGTACCTGACCAAACCTACAGTGGAAAAGTCTGTGTGATTTTCTATTATCACTCCCTAGTCTGTTGGGTGTGCTGTTTCTTGGGCTTTTACTTATCACCAGTGTCTAAATTTGACTCTGTAGTTGGTTAGGGATTGGGAGAGCTTTGCAGTGAGGAGTGAAAAGGTACTGAAGGGAATTACTACCAGAGCCAGAACAACCCGACACAGCCAGAACAAGCCATTTCCAGTTTGAAGAATGTCCTACAACAATCACTTCCACAGGGCAATCCTTCATTCAACTTTTTGGCAGAGAAGTTCAAAGATGCTTCCCAAAGGGGAAAACCCACATGCTTCAGAGATAGTGGAGAGAGCTCATTCCTTGCTGGTGGCTGCTCCACAGCACAAAGAGCCATGGCAGCACAGCTGTGTGGGAGGGTGGGTGGCAGAGCTGAGTCACCAGCTGGAAGCACTCAGTGCCTGAGCTCACTTCAGCACTGCAGTCAAGTGGAGAGCACCACCAGACACAGAGGCTTTTCCTTTAGGGCAGAGTCCCCACCCTGTTCCTATTGGTGACCCTGAGTATCGGAATCTGTGGTATTGATGATTCCAAGATTGTAGAAAGTCTCTGTCTTTCAGCCCCACTGCCAAAGCAGAAGCCATAATTCGTCTGTGCTGGTTTCCAGGTTGTTTATTCTGTTTATCTCTAACATGTTCTGCTGCCCTGCCGCAGCTCTGTCCTGCAGGGCAGCGTGTGGGGCTCTGCCCTCAGTGGGATGGTACAAACATTAAATACCAGAAACTACCTGTGCTGGATTTACAATAACGTGCCAATATCTGTCACCTACGTTGAACAGTGTGTCCCCAGCCCAAACCAACAGAAAAATGCCAACACCACAGTGAAACATGGAGGGCATGAAGAAGGAGAAAAAGGACAAGGCACACCCAATTTCCTCCATCTTGTCCCCTTTGGACCCCTAATCTAGAATCCTAAAATTTTACTTTTACACCCGTGCCACACTTAATTATTATTATATCAAACACTCAGAGCTTGTAATTCACCCTGTAAGATTGAAAACTCTTTTCCATGGACAGAGATCACAGACAGTGTCTCTGGGGGCTCTGTCCGGGGGGGTTCCTGACCCCCTGCTAGGGTCCGAGACCTTCCAGGGCAGCCAGAGGGATGCCCTGGACTCCCACACCTGAGCAGCAGTGCAGGAGAAGGTCTCACCACAGGCACCCACAGCTGTCTCTGTCTGAGATGGTCTGGCCTTGTTTATTGTTAGCAGAAAGAAATGTATCTGAGGGGGTCACTTGGACATTCAAAAGCAGCCAGCTGAGCAGCCCTCAGGAGAACAGGGTTAAAGTATCCTGGTAATTATGAGATGAACCCCACCTGCTTTACAAAGTAGGAGAAGTGGATCTGTAAAGAATCATGTATCTGTGATAAACCTCTATCAAAGTGATGCCTTGTATCAAGACATTTGCTCTGTCTGGCTTTGGAGTGGCAAACTGCACAGGCTTAAGCATTTAGTGGGGTTTCCCCCACTGTTGCAGTGTGCTGTTCCCCTGCCAGCTCTGCAATTCTCTCCTGGCTTGTAAGGTAAGCATGTATTCTATTGTCATCTGTTGGAGGTGGGGCAGTTTTCCATCTCTTCCAATAACAATGTCTCCCTCCCGGGGAGAGATCTTCTGTTAATGGGCCATGGAATGACTCCCTGCATGACCAGTAAAGTTACATCATCCCATGGTGAGATGCTCCACCCAGAGGGAGGAGCCAAGCAGCCCTACCTGCATCAAATCAGCATTTTTGGGACATCAGGGCAATCCCTTCACTGGATTCCCAGAGGAGCAGCTTCTTCCCCACTGGATCCCCAGAGGAAGACCAGGCCCATCTACTCCATCACCAGACCTTCAGAGAAAACTCCACCCTTCTCCAGATCCCCGCTCCAGCAGCATTTCATCTGCCCCTCCAGGAGGAGCAGCCACCATTTCACTGGACACACTCCTCAGGGTGTCAGGTTTCTGACTCTATCAGTAGTTTTATTTGTACTAATTACATTTTTAAAAATTTATTATTTTTATTTAGTTTATCTCCTAGTAAAGAACTGTTATTCCCATTCCCATATCTTTGCCTGAGAGCCTTTTAATTTTGAAATTGTGGTAATTCAGAGGGAGGGGGTTTACCTTTTCCATTTCACAGGAGGCTCTTACCTTCCTTCACAGACTCCTGTCTTTTCAAACCAAGACAAATTCCCAGTTATCAGCAGGGACAGACAGCAATGACATGGGTCTTGGGGTACAACAAGATGGATTTATTATTGGGCTCCAAGACAATAATAAATTGTCTTGGGAGGGGGGGGAGGGGTGTGAACAGAAGTTTTTATAGAGCAGCTCAGGAGGAGGGGTGTAGGAAAGTGAACCAATGAGGATATGGTAAGAGAGGACTATAAGGTGGGGCAAATAGCTTATGAGCCTGTCATAAATGAAAATTTGTCCAGCCAAATTAAAACGAAAAAATAAAATATTTATTTTTACAATCCAATTCTATCTATCCAGCCACAAGGAAAGAACAGTGCCAAGCCCGGGTGTGCAAAAAGAAGTCAGCCTCAGTAGAGGTTTTCCTCTATGCCCACACACCTCTATCCTGGCACAAGTGGTTTTTATAGGGAAAATTCTACCTGAGGCCAAGATTTCGTCAGTCAGTCTTTTCTTCCATTCAGAGTCCATAGGTTAATGAGATTTTTTTTTTTTTTTTTTTTTTTTTTTGTGATGAGGAAGAACAATTCAGTGTCCAGGAGCTGTTGAATCCCTTGATGAAATTTACGGGAATTTACATGTATCTGCCCTCTCCTGGCTGAGCCCATCCTTTTATGTGTAAATCAGGTTTCAACATACACCAGGTTTCACCTGCGAGGGTGGGGGACTCCTAATACAAACGTGTGTACTCCAACTAATATTCAATATCACATATATCATACTAGAAATGGCACAAATTATATCTACTACACATAACAAGCCTATCAGGGAAAATGGTGGGGGGATAATACAAAGTAATAAATGGGGTGTCGAGGGCAACAAGACAGACACAGAACTCTCTGGAGAAAGGGGTAGAGATAGGGAGGATTGACAACTTGGAAGGGAGGAGGTTAGGGAAGGGCTTGGGAAATTTAGCAACTGGGGAAGAAAGGGGATTAGGGAGAACAGGGAGCAAATGTGGATTCAAAGCAAAACATACCACAACACTACACGAGCAGATAGGAAAAACAATTTCTACATCTCAGGTTTTTTTTTTTGGATAGTGGCATTCAAAATATCTTCTGCACACACTCTCAAAACCTAGGGTGCACCAGAGCCTCACTCACACAAAAACTTCATGACTCCCTCTGCTGCCAATGGGGAACATTTCCTGTGCATTTTCTCCTCTTTGTGAAACACAAAATCCATATAAATGTGCAGTTTGTGGATGTGGAACAATCCTTGTTTTATCCTCTGAGTTGTCATGGCTTGGCGGGGAGTTTGAGCTGCTGTAATGCAGGGGAACTTTGCAACATCCAGTTCACTGAACATCCTTGAAAACCCATTTATTTTCTTCTTGTAGTTATGTAGCCTTCTTCCTACTGTTAAATAGAAAGGTGGAGATAACAGCATCTGTTATTTTAAAAATACTTTGACTTTAAACTTCTAATTATACAATGACCAATTTACAGAAATGTCGTATTTTAATCACTCTTCAGTATGCCAGAAAAAATCACTTTTAAAGGCAGTTCTAACTGCGTTTTCATGTCAGTGGGAGAGGTGCAAGCCAACATTTTGTCAAATATGCTAAATTACATGAGGGCGGGGCCTCATATATCTTTAACTGAGGATGCTGTGTGAGGAAGAACCTGTGTGGAGAAGGCTCTGGCAGGGAGCAGTGAGTGATGGCAATGCTTTGGGCAAGAACTACTGGGGAAACAAAATTACAAAGCAACATCCATCACAGCTTTGTACAAATGCAACCCCTTGAAACTTCGGTTCAAACCTGAATGACCAATTCATTATCGTTTTCTTTGCTATTTGTTTATAAATTGCAGAATTATGGAGTAATATGAGACTTCTAGGGACCACCTGGTCCAACCAACCTCCCTAAAGCAGGAGGTTTAAACCTTTAAAGGTTGAATTGGTTTTCAAATTAATTCAGGTTGTTGAGGGGCTTACATAGCTCCAAGTATGGAGCCTCCATACCCTCACTGGCTTCCTCTTCCAGTGTTTCATTCCCCACTTCATTTGGAACCATTTGGTATTTAGAAATCTGGAGACAGTAATTCATATTCTTCTAACAGCCTGGGCAGGAAAGTTCCAGACTGTTGCACACAACTGAAAAGTCAGCAAGACTCATGAAATAGTTAATGAGATCAAAGCCTCCCTCTCCCAAAAATCCCAATCAAACTGTCTGTTTTTCTCATGTTTTGGAGCTGTTTCAGCACAAACCAGGTGGCATTCATCCCCATTATCAGTTTCCTGGGCAGAACATGCTAGCCTGCACTTGCTGTGTTCTCTGGAGATGCCTGATGCAGCCTTGGGTCCATGTGCTCTGACTCACTTGCTGGATCAGACTGGGGGAGCTCTTGGAGCCAGCTGATTCGCAAGCTGCTTCACTTCTTTAATTGATCCTATGTGCCTGTGAGCATGTTTGTACTCAAGACATCTTTGATATGAGATACAGCTCCATCATGGCAGAGAACATCCCATGACCAAATCAAGTGAGATCCTGTGTGTTACCCTCAGTGGCTCTGAATGCTTTGCATCCAGTCTGCCTGGCAGTGCAGGAGCAGACAGGCAGTTTGGTGCTCAGGCAGATCCAGTCACTCTGCAATAATGTTGGCAGACTCTGGCATGTGTAGGTCTATCATATGCAAGGAGGGAAAGTCTGCAGAGGCTCCCACAGGATGTGGTTTCATGGGAGCAAAACAGTGAGCTAGCAGTGGAAGCAGGCTCTGCACCAGGTTTTCCTGGAGCTGGGGGTGCCAGTATCTCCTAGGATAATATTCTCTTTTTGAGGGAGCCATGTCCATGCCACATTGATGTTGTCCCAGCTGCAGTATTTTCAATTTAAAATTTAAATTAAAAATCAGTGTGAGTGGAAGGCAAACTGTGTCAGCAAAAATGGACAAATATGCCTCCTTGTACATCCTTTGCACCCCACCACTCCAGCAGGAGACAAATACTCTATTTCAGATAAACCAGAATATTTTCTGTTGTTCCCAAAATAAAATATTTTTGTTTTCCAAATTAAATTAAAATCAATATTAAATGTAATGAATGCTGAAACCACAATGTCTGAATTCCCTTCTGTGCACAAGCAGATGTTTCAGAGAAAAGTGCAGGAATCTCTTTATAGCAGTGTTGTCCCAGCCCTACCAGACAAAACCATCTGCTTCTGGGCTGAATTTTAAAAGAGAGAGAGTTTCTAAAGAGCAATATGCAGCTTATCCCCATGAGATCCACACAGCTGCATCTAGAATTCCCAGGAGTGTTTCGGTGCTCCAGAGCTTCTCTGTTCCTCCAAACTGGTTCTCTTCCTACAGCTCTGTACACTGAGGTGAATTATTCTTTATTCACAGATTAAAGAGGACACTACATACAACTGTGTGCATTTGTCTGCTGCAAAATGTCTCAGTTCTCCCCTGCCCTCCTGTCCCCACACTGTCCCCCAGAGCAGGGTCACTGAGCCCCTCTAGGGAAGGGTTGGGATGGGTGAAGGAAGCTGAAGCGCTTAGGGGAGCACAGCCCTGTGGCAAGCACATTTCTCTCCCTCTCAGGATTTTTCATAGAGGTGCACAGAGAGAAATGAAAGAGAAAACAATCTCTATTCCTGCTCCTTGTTTTTCCTATGTAGAATGTATTTAGAGAATTGTTTACCTGGAGTGATTGCTGGGTTGGATTCTGGTGAGGATTATTTGAGCCTGATGGCCAATCCAGCCCACCTGGGGCTGGACTCTCAGAGAGGGTAACGAGTTGTGTTAGAGATGGAGTCAGAGAAAGTAGTATGTAATTTTAGTATCCTCCTTTTATATAGTATATTAATGTATTTTAGCATAGTTATAATAAAGAAATCATTCACCCTTCTGAATTGAGTCAGACATCGTCATTTCTTCCCATTGGGTTCACCTGCATTTACAATACAGCCCCATTCCCTGTCAGGATGAGGCACCCAAAGTTCTCCAAGCAAGACTTTTGCCAGTGACAATCTCGCTGCTTAACTCAGTGTCAGCTGAGTCTTGCAGAGAAGGTTTCTAGCAGAGGCGAGTCCTGTGATGCAAAATTGAGTCTATATTTGTGCACAGCTAGGAAAGTTCACCCACTCTATGTAAGGAAACCTAAATGTGTCGTGTGTGTTAACTGCTTTTTCTGTGTGTGCTCACACACCCGCTGTGACAAATTTAGGCTGCTCTCCAGAGCCAGCCCTTCTCCTGCTGGTGTCTGGATCCCACAGTGGCTGCATTACACAAGAGAGAAGAACCAACACAACCATTCCCCAAACTGTGTCTACAGCTAACCCTACATCACCTTCTATGAGTCACCATCACTCAGATCTTGTCACACAAAAGAACATTTTTGACTCTGTGGTCCATCCAAGAATCTAACTGAAAATTCACTGCAATGAAAGTGCAGCAGACTTCTAAGGAGATTTTAAACTTTTGAGTAAACCTGGATTATTTTTCTCAAGACTTAATAAAAGTCCAGCTTTATGTTCTGGAGTTATTTAGCTCTTTCACTTACATGAAGCTCATTTTTCTAAGCAAATGATGAATATTTTCCTTTACAAAATTTTTGCACCAAAAACCTTACCAGTTTGTCTTCTTCTCGTCTTAGGATTTAGCCTGCATATTAAATGTAATTAATGAGATATTGTGTAAAATATCAAATTTAATCACCTTAATGACAATTTAAACAATAAGAAATTTTAACAATTTTTCTTAAAGCCTAATTTTATAAGCACTTAAATAGTGGTCTATTTAAGCAGCTTTTCCCTTTCAGCTATTCACACAATCCTTTTCTCTGTGCTTCTTCATTTTAGATTGAAAGGAATGAAAAGGAGGTGTCTTCACAAACAAAGTGTGGGCCTGCTGGTAGAAGAAGTCAGATGCTGATAGGTGAAAGAAGCAATGGGGAGGAACCAGAAATTCCATAGGAATTCTACAAATTGACAAAGACTGTTACCCACTCAAGACTGTGTTATATCCCTCGACTTAGAGAATTAAAAAGAAGAGAGGCACAAGGAAAATAAAAAGGGGGGTATACATTAGAAGGGGGTCTGTATTAGGTGTTGGTAAGTTTGTACCTCTCAAGTACCTCAGACAATGGCAAAGAGAGAGGGAAATGTGGCCAGGAAAAAAGGATAAAAAGGAGGCTGTGCCTTCTAACAACTTGACAGACCCCATGGGAAATGCCCCATGGCCTCTCCCTTTATTCAAATAAAGCTACAGGACTCCTCTGTCTTCTTTTTGGACATAAACCTCTGGTGTTTGTGGATTAATTTTCCTGACAAGACCTTTTGAGGAGCAATCTCTCTCCCAATCAGCATAACAGGAAGAGCCTCCTTCAAGTGAATTCCTTAAAATGAGGAAATGGGGAAGTTACCTCCACTGAAAGGGATGCAATGGCAAATAAATAGCTTCTGTCCTTTAGTTTAATTCCCTAGAATATTGGGAAAAGAGAGGTTTTCCTCACTTTAAGTCTCTCCAGTGATGAAGACACAGGGATTTCCCCCTCAATCCAAACCCTTAAGAAAGAGGGATAGCTGGGCTTCCCCCTCAATTAAAGCCTTAGGACAGCAAAAAGGGTTACCCTTAATTCATGCCCATAAAAAGCATTGTCAAGGTTTCCCCTTCTATTTAAACTGGAAAATAATGGGAAATGGGGATTCCCTGTCAATTGACACCCCTAACAGCATAGAAAAGGCAGGGACTATTTCAACTGATACCATTAAAATTGCGGGGGAAGTGGATTCCCTCATGATTTGAACACAGGAAATAATGGAAAAGGAAGCTTTTTCCCATAATTTAAACCCCTTCTCTCTTCATAACCCCCCTCTTTTCTGGGAGTGCTTTGGAAGGTCTGGGGGTTCTAGGGAGGGGCTGACACAATAGAAGGGGAAACCTGAAAGCTCTCCCATGGAACCCCACATGCTGCCCGGCCTGCTCAGGTGCTGCCCCTTGGCAAGAGGGCTCTTCCCTTGGCATTTTCTGGAAAGGATGCTCCATGCCCAGGTGGCTCTGGCTGCTCCCCAGTCCCTGCTAGATGTTCCAGCCATAACTCCTGGAGGAACACCTAGGATACCCCTGTTAGCTCCTCTGGATTAGATGCTTCCTGTGCAGGTGTGTCCAGGTAGCTGCACTGAAAAGCAGCTGGTCACATGGGGAGCTGCTACACCTAGGAGTGAGGAATGAGGTAAAGAAAGGTCCTGCGGGGTGTTCCCTCCCCTACACAGCCCTTTGTCAGACCCATAAAAAAAGGGGTGCCAGACTTTCATTTCCAAGATAATTAACAGTCTTTCCCCTAGCCAAACAGGAATTGTGCTATCAAATTGCAAAGTGAACGCTTTCTCACAGACCACAGTTGCCAACACCAGGAACTCTTGCTGTCCTTGGAGAGCAGCATGCCTCCAGTGAACAGACATCAACACACAGGGAGGGTGAGCTTGATTTACAGGGAAAAAGGGCAGAGGTCAGATAATGAGGCCTGTGGCGCCAAGTGACTTTCTACATCTTCTCGTTCCGAATGGCACAGGATTTATCCTGGAACAAAACTGCTGCCAGCAAGAATTCTGCCTGCCCTGGAAGAGACAAGCACCACAGTGAAACTGACATCAGGAAGCATAGAGGGTGAGCCATGTTTCACAGAGAAAAGGGCCATTGATGCAGTCCAAGAGCCAGGGGCCATGAAAGAATGACTGCCCCATGAAAATCTGAATGGAGAAAGATGTGTCGTGGACCCAAGCTGATGCCACGTTGCTAAGAAGTTGCCTTGTAAATCCCAAGCACTACTTCAAAAATAACACAAGGAGCTAAGACAGGTGAGTTTTCTATCCCACCTATCTAAGACAGGTGAGTTTTCTATCTATTTTCTTACCCAGGGTAAACGGCCAAAGTTTGTACTCAGGGCCCAGTGCCCTGAACAGATAAGTGACTGCACAAAATGTGACCATGGAAGCATGTGCAGTAAATATCGGCTGTGCCCCCTTAATACTTGTGCTCCCTTGGGATGGTCAGGTCAGCACAAGTATGAGGTGGGGGCAGCTCCGGTCCAGGACACATCCTTCGATGTTCCGATTTTTTGCAGTCAACTGCCCACTCAGCAGTAAAAACTTTGAGGCTCCCTGGGAGAAAAAAAAAAAAAAAAAACAACAACCAAACCTTTAAATAATTATTTAAAGAAAATTACTTAATCCCTGGGAGCCTGAAATTTTCTACTGGTGCACTGGACATACAGTTTTTCTTCTTTTTCCTAATAGATATAGGGCCCCTAATTAGCGATCCAACTGGCAGGTAGCAGTAGCAATATGCAGCAACCAGTGTTCCCATCAAGCTCACCAGACGAATAATGATACAACCAAGAGTGCACCATGTTGAAACATAAATTTTAAGAGATTTAGAGATTTTAGAGGAGCTAAGATTTCAGTAAGAGACAAGCCTTACTAGAGTTAATTAAAATAAATGAGTAGGCCTTGATAAAGTTAAGGGTGAGTAGTTAACTATTCATTGATTGCCTGTCAGCACAATGTTTAGTTAGCTGGGTTTATAATGAAGATTATAGAAACTGAAAAATAGCTTTTAGGAACATAAGACAGTTGTGGGCCTCCTCTGTTCTGAAATCAGCTGAAGACAAGGAATGGGAGTTCTACCAAGAGTTCATTTGTCATATTTGCATTGAAACGGTAGAAAGGCCAGAACGAGGAAGACTTCATTTACTTCCACATTTTGGGACTCATCCCCATGAAAGGGACCACTGACCCATTTCAGGGAACAAACTTCATGCTTAATAGCTTTTGAAATGATTAGCATATGAAGCAAGGAATGGGATGTACCAAAATGAATAGGTATTTGTATTTTCGGTATTCAGTACTTGTATGGATAAAAGGGCTCTTTAATCACTTGCAAAGTGCGGTGTGTATCTGGGACTCTCCCGCATGCTGCTGGGCCTCGAATAAACATACACTTTCTAACTTCAAAGTGTTAGAGAGTTTTTGTCCGTCACAGTTGGATATCGGTACTAGATCAATATCCATATTTTTATTTTAATAAATCAACATCACAAGGATAGAAATGCACAAACAGGCGCTCTGCCCCCACAGCCGCCGGCCGGCAGCGCGCCCACCCCTCGGTCTCGCAGCGCCACCTGCCGGTGCAATTCGTGCACTGCACCCACGCCTCCCTCCGGCCCGCCCCTGCGTCGCGTCACCGCGTGACGTCACCGCGTCGGTGCCCCGACCCCTCCCCTCGCACCGCCCCCAGCGCCTCAGAAAAGCCCCCAAGCATTAGCCGCCCCGACAGCCGCCTGTCCGAAATTCCGACACCAATCCCGCACTCCAAAAACAATCTCGCGAGACGTCCTCCGGTGCGGGTGCACCGGAACAGCACCACGGCACGCAGGGCGTGCGGAGGGCACACAAAAAACCGCCAAAAACCGCCAAAATCGACCCCGTCCCGAAAGTCGCCATCTTTGCCCGATCACGTGATTCTCAGGGCACGGCCATCTTTGAATCAGTCACGTGATGCAGAGGGCGCCGCCATTTAAAACCTCATATCATGACTAACTGGGCGCCGCCATATTCGTCCCATCACGTGGTGTAGTAGACGCCGCCATATTTGTTCCCACCACGTGATGCAATTTGCCGCCATCTTTGCAACGTCACGTGATGCCATGGGCGCTGCCATCTTTACCCGGTGATGTACTACCCTGAGCGCCGCCATCTTTGCCCCGCCACGTCATGCCGTGGGCGCCGCCATTTTCTAGGGTTATTCTTATTTTTAAGTTTAATTTTCGAGGTATTATTATTATTAGATTTATTTGAGGTTAGGGTTAGGTTAGGATTAGGGTTAGGGTTTGCGTTTTGGTTAGGATTTAGGGTTCAGTTTAGGGTAAGGCTTTGAGTCAGGGGCAGCTTGGGTCTGGGACACATCCTTCGACATTCAGATTTTTTGCAGGCAGCTGCCACCTCAGGGTCACAGGCCCCTCAGCACGAACAGCGGCCCTTTCCCCCGGGTTTCTTATGTCAGTTTGCAGCAGGTGTTTGGCATTGCCTCAGCAAACAGAATTTTATTCTGCTGCAGCTTTTGTCTGTCAGATATGTGATGCCCCCTGCTACCCTCACCTTCTCCCTCACCCCTGTTCTTCTCTGTCCCTGTCTTCCCCCCCTCACCCCTATCTGTACTTCCAGCCCCCCCATCCTACTCTCTCTTCACCCTTCACCCCTCCCCATCCTGCCCCATCCCTCACTCCCCCCACCACCCACCTGTGACTCCTAGCAGCACCACATGGGAGCCCAAACTTGTGGGGATAGTGCAGCCCTCACAGCAGGACAACACCAAAATAAAACAGGCAGGGATGACATCTGTGGGCTGCACCGTGTCACAAACAGACCTGGGGCTGAGGGCAGGGGGCTGGAGGGTGGCACAGAGGGTGGGGGCAGCTGAGAGGCAGAAGGTGTCTGTAGGAGTAAAAAGGGGGGCACAGAGATGCTGAGAGGCTGCAATGGGGAGCTGGAGGGTGACACAAGGAGGCTGAGAGGCAGAAGGGGTCTGTAGGAGTAAAAAGGGGGGCACAGGGACGCTGAGAGGCTGCAATGGGGAGCTGGAGGGTGACACAAGGAGGCTGAGAGGCAGAAGGGGTCTGTAGGAGTAAAAAGGGGGGCACAGGGACACTGAGAGGCTGCGATGGGGAGCTGGAGGGTGACACAAGGAGGCTGAGAGGCAGAAGGGGTCTGTAGGAGTAAAAAGGGGAGCACAGGGACACTGAGAGGCTGCAATGGGGAGCTGGAGGGTGACACAAGGAGGCTGAGAGGCAGAAGGGGTCTGTAGGAGTAAAAAGGGGAGCACAGGGACACTGAGAGGCTGCAATGGGGAGCTGGAGGGTGACACATGGAGCCTGAGAGGCAAGGGGTGCCTTGAGGGACAAAGTGGAGGGTGCCTGAGGGTGACAGGTGAACAAGCCCTAAGCTCACCCCAAACAGCACCCCAAGAACACCAGTTTTCCCCAGCAGCAGCTGCAGGCAGTGACCCTAATGCTGGGACAGCCCCAGAACCCTCCCAGCAGCTGCAGGCAGTGACTTTAATTAAAAGGCATGGATGGTGTCTGGGACTGAGCACTTTTTAAGGTATTTTTTTAAGTGTTTTTAAAGGGTGTTTGAGGGGTTTTCTCACAGAAGCTCTTGAGGAACTTTCTGGGAGGTTTTAGGCTACTTCTAGGGTATTTTCAGGGTTTTTAAAAGATTTATTTAAGGTGCTTCAAGGGCTTTCTTAGTACTAATTAGAATTTCTATGGGTTTTTTTTCTGGGGTGTTCTTGGGGCTTTTCTAAGACTATTTAAAAATTTTTAGGGCTTTTTTAGGACTATTGGGGGTATGTGGAGGACTCTTAGGACCAGAGTATTTTTAGGTTTTTTGAGGGAAGTTTTATGGTTTTTAGGGTCTTATCAGTCTGTTTTAAGGATTTTGGGGCTATTTTTAGAGCTCTTTTAGGAATGTTTAGGGATTTTTAAAGGTTCTTTGGGGATTTTTAGGGGTGGTTTAGGGTTTTTTTAAAGTAGGGTAATTTTATTGTATTTTAAGGGTATTCTGAGCCTATTTTTATGATTTTGTGGGGGTTTTAGGACATAGTGAGGATGAGGGTGTTTTTAGGGCATTTTAATGTTTTTTTAGGGTCTTTTCATGGCATAGAGGCTGAGGGGCAGCTTGAGGGGCACTGTGGGGGTTTGAGGGTGACAGAGGCTGGGAGCTGAGGGAGGAACAGGGGGAGGGGACAGTGGGTGACACAGGGAGATGCTGAGGGGGACAGGGGCAGCTGGAGGGTGACACAGAGAAGCAGCTGTCATTTCCCTGAAGAGTTTTCTTCTGTATCCAGCCCATTATTCCCCTTGAACTCAAATCAGAGGAGCCAAACAGCCACAGCTGCTCTGAATCAGCCCAATCAGGGGTATATTAACCCCAGCCTTTGCTAAGAGGCTTCATTTTGTCTTTGGGATCCACTGGGGTAAGTGCTCTCCTCTCATTTTTGTGAAGAGGCTCTTTCAGCTTATCTCTGTTTGTTCTCTGCAGGTGTTTTGGGCTTCTAATGCAACAGAGGCTTTGAAGATACTGTGAGGAAAACAACACTGAACACAGGTAGTATTTAAATTCATGATTTGGGGTTGTGCATTCAGGGGTGGTGCTTTTGTAATCTCTAATTTTTCTTTTTTTTTTTTTTTTTTTTTTTTTTTTTTTTTTTTTTTTTAGGAGGAGTGCAACTTCCTGTAATTCCAGGTTGTGTCGAGTACAGCATTTTTTCAGCAGAGTGATCATGTTCCAAAAGAGATCTGCCCTGTGTCAAAGATGATGTCTGAGATTGAGGCTTCAGGTGAGTTGAGGATTGGGACTAGGAGTGGGAGAGTGAGCAGGGTACCGAGTTAAGAGTTATCATGGTGGGGTTTTGCAGGCAGTAGGGTGAGAAATGGTGTCTATTTGCAAGGCTTTTCACAAGTATAGCAGAGGCATCCGTGTGTCATACAGCACACAAGCTCATCCACTGAACTCACAGAAATGCCATGTAACTTTGCCTCTCTAAACCAGGTGCTACTCATAATAACAGCCAAACCTTAGACTAGGGATGGAACTGGAGACTTGAGCACCCAAGCACACTCAGGAGAGGATAAGTATCTGACTTGCTGGGATTTGGCCCACATAACACTAAACTCAACCATTGATTTTCCTGTTCTTTATTCTAGCTGAATAAGAGGCCAACAGGAGATCCCCTCCGAGGCAGACTCATTTCAGGTCCAACGTGGATTCGCATTTCCAGTCATCCAAAAGATAAGCTGGGTCCATGGCCTGGGGATGGGAGTAGTGGCCCCCTTCGGCAGCCGATGGGGATTTGAATCCCCAGATATGTGCAAGATAAATCAAGGGCTACAACCCACAGAGGGGATGGAAGCGAAGTGCCAGGTTGGGACTCCCCAGGAGGGGTTTTTGAGTCAGTTTTAGAGATGAGGATGTCCAAGAAGTGTCTCCTTAGGCCAGCTAAAGGAAAAGTGTCTGTTTTGATCTCGGTGCTGAGGTGCGCAGGGCAGAGCAGTTCCGGTGTGTGTCCTGTCACTTTTCTCTGGTGCACTCTCTGTTCTTTGGGTCTCTCAGTCCTTTCTTCTCCTCAAAAGCTCTCCCTCCCTGTTCTGTCTCCTGGTTTTTTCATGTCCTGTCCTGTGTCACGGGTGTCTGCACGTATTTGTCCCGGAGCTGCTCTGCCCTGCTGCGTAGCCTGTAATAGCACAAGTCCTAGGGACTTGAAATTGGTAATGCAGGGTGTAGTTGGGCTCGAGGCTGTACTGGGAAATTGACATGACACGTTTGGTACTGTTAGGTTGTCCTGCTGCATTTTGACACTAGTCCTAATTCCTTTCAGATGCAGACAGTTCAAAACAGTGGCAGAGGGCACCAAACCAGGCTGAGGGTCTTGTACTAAGCAGGTCAGTCATTGTTTGCATTACGAAGCAAAAGTGATTGCTCAGCCTTGGAAAGAAAAGCCTGAGTTTGTGCTCAGGACCCTACAGCCCTGAGCGAGAGGCTGATTGCACAAAATACGAACATCGAAGGATAAGTCCCAGACAGGAGCTGCCCCCACCTCATACTTGTGCTGCCCTGAGAGTCCAAAAAGAGCCTTACAAACTGACATCAGGAACCTGGACTGGTGAGTTTTGTTTCCCAGGGAAAAGAGCCGATGTTTGTGCTCAGGGTCCTGTAGCCCTGAGCGGGCAGCTGAGTGCAAAAAATCGGAACATGGAAGGATAAGTCCCAGACAGGAGCTGCCCCCACCTCATACTTGTGCTGCCCTGACAGTCCCAGGGGAGCCCTACAAACTGACATCAGGAGCCTGGACTGGGGAGTTTTCTTTCCCAGGGAAAAGAGCCGATGTTTGCGCTCCGAGTCCTGTGGCCCTGAGCGGGCAGCTGAGTGCAAAAAATCGGAACATCGCAGGATAAGTCCCAGACAGGAGCTGCCCCCACCTCATACTTGTGCTGCCCTGAGAGTCCAAAAAGAGCCCTACAAACTGACATCAGGAACCTGGACTGGTGAGTTTTCTTTCCCAGGGAAAAGAGCCGATGTTTGCGCTCCGAGTGCTGTGGCCCTGAGCGGGCAGCTGACTGCAAAAAATCGCAACATCGAAGGATAAGTCCCAGACAGGAGCTGCCCCCACCTCATACTTGTGCTGCCCTGAGAGTCCCAGGGGAGCCCTACAAACTGACATCAGGAACCTGGACTGGTGAGTTTTCTTTCCCAGGGAAAAGAGCCGATGTTTGCGCCCCGAGTCTTGTGGCCCTGAGTGGGCAGCTGAGTGCAAAAAATCGCAACATCGAAGGATAAGTCCCAGACAGGAGCTGCCCCCACCTCATACTTGTGCTGCCCTGACAGTCCCACGGGAGCCCTACAAACTGATATCAGGAACCTGGACTGGTGAGTTTTCTTTCCCAGGGAAAAGAGCCGATGTTTGCGCTCCGAGTCCTGTAGCCCTGAGCGGGCAGCTGAGTGCAAAAAATCGGAACATCGAAGGATAAGTCCCAGACAGGAGCTGCCCCCACCTCATACTTGTGCTGCCCTGAGAGTCCAAAAAGAGCCCTACAAACTGACATCAGGAACCTGGACTGGTGAGTTTTGTTTCCCAGGGAAAAGAGCCGATGTTTGTGCTCAGGGTCCTGTAGCCCTGAGCGGGCAGCTGACTTCAAAAAATCCGAACATCGAAGGATAAGTCCCAGACAGGAGCTGCCCCCACCTCATACTTGTGCTGCACTGACAGTCCCAGGAGAGCCCTAGAAACTGACATCAGGAACCTGGACTGGTGAGTTTTTTTTCCCAGGGTAAAGAGCCGATGTTTGCGCCCCGAGTCCTGTGGCCCTGAGCAGGCAGCTGAGTGCAAAAAATCCGTACATCGAAGGATAAGTCCCAGACAGGAGCTGCCCCCACCTCATACTTGTGCTGCCCTGAGAGTCCAAAAAGAGCCCTACAAACTGACATCAGGAACCTGGACTGGTGAGTTTTCTTTCCCAGGGAAAAGAGCCGATGTTTGCGCTCCGAGTCCTGTGGCCCTGAGCGGGCAGCTGAGTGCAAAAAATCGGAACATCGAAGGATAAGTCCCAGACAGGAGCTGCCCCCACCTCATACTTGTGCTGCCCTGAGAGTCCCAGGGGAGCCCTACAAACTGACATCAGGAACCTGGACTGGTGAGTTTTCTTTCCCAGGGAAAAGAGCCGATGTTTGCGCTCCGAGTCCTGTGACCCTGAGCGGGCAGCTGACTGCAAAAAATCGGAACATCGAAGGATAAGTCCCAGACAGGAGCTGCCCCCACCTCATACTTGTGCTGCCCTGAGAGTCCAAAAAGAGCCCTACAAACTGACATCAGGAACCTGGACTGGTGAGTTTTCTTTCCCAGGGAAAAGAGCCGATGTTTGCGCTCCGAGTCCTGTAGCCCTGAGCGGGCAGCTGAGTGCAAAAAATCCGAACATCGAAGGATAAGTCCCAGACAGGAGCTGCCCCCACCTCATACTTGTGCTGCCCTGAGAGTCCCAGGGGAGCTCTACAAACTGACATCAGGAACCTGGACTGGTGAGTTTTCTTTCCCAGGGAAAAGAGCCGATGTTTGCGCTTCAAGTCCTGTAGCCCTGAGCGGGCAGCTGAGTGCAAAAAATCGGAACATCGAAGGATAAGTCCCAGACAGGAGCTGCCCCCACCTCATACTTGTGCTGCCCTGAGAGTCCCAGGGGAGCTCTACAAACTGACATCAGGAACCTGGACTGGTGAGTTTTCTTTCCCAGGGAAAAGAGCCGATGTTTGCGCTTCGAGTCCTGTAGCCCTGAGCGGGCAGCTGAGTGCAAAAAATCGGAACATCGAAGGATAAGTCCCAGACAGGAGCTGCCCCCACCTCATACTTGTGTTGCCCTGAGAGTCCCAGTGGAGCCCTACAAACTGACATCAGGAACCTGGACTGGTGAGTTTTCTTTCCCAGGGAAAAGAGCCGATGTTTGCGCCCCGAGTCCTGTAGCCCTGAGCAGGCAGCTGACTGCAAAAAATCCGAACATCGAAGGATAAGTTCCAGACAGGAGCTGCCCCCACCTCATACTTGTGCTGCCCTGAGAGTCCCAGGGGAGCCCTACAAACTGACATCAGGAACCTGGACTGGTGAGTTTTCTTTCCCAGGGAAAAGTGCCGATGTTTGCGCCCCGAGTCCTGTGGCCCTGAGTGGGCAGCTGACTGCAAAAAATCGGAACATCGAAGGATAAGTCCCAGACAGGAGCTGCCCCCACCTCATACTTGTGCTGCCCTGAGAGTCCAAAAAGAGCCCTACAAACTGACATCAGGAACCTGGACTGGTGAGTTTTCTTTCCCAGGGAAAAGAGCCGATGTTTGCGCTCCGAGTGCTGTGGCCCTGAGCGGGCAGCTGACTGCAGAAAATCGGAACGTTGAAGGATAAGTCCCAGGCAGGAGCTGCCCCCACCTCATACTTGTGCTGCCCTGAGAGTCCCAGGGGAGCCCTACAAACTGACATCAGGAACCTGGACTGATGAGTTTTCTTTCCCAGGGAAAAGAGCCGATGTTTGCGCTCCGAGTCCTGTAGCCCTGAGCGGGCAGCTGACTGCAAAAAATCCGAACATCGAAGGATAAGTCCCAGACAGGAGCTGCCCCCACCTCATACTTGTGCTGCCCTGAGAGTCCAAAAAGAGCCCTACAAACTGACATCAGGAACCTGGACTGGTGAGTTTTCTTTCCCAGGGAAAAGAGCCGATGTTTGCGCTCCGAGTCCTGTGGCCCTGAGCGGGCAGCGAACTGCAAAAAATCGGTACATCGAAGGATAAGTCCCAGACAGGAGCTGCCCCCACCTCATACTTGTGCTGCCCTGAGAGTCCCAGGGGAGCCCTACAAACTGACATCAGGAACCTGGACTGGTGAGTTTTCTTTCCCAGGGAAAAGAGCCGATGTTTGCGCTCCGAGTCCTGTGGCCCTGAGCGGGCAGCTGAGTGCAAAAAATCGGAACATCGAAGGATAAGTCCCAGACAGGAGCTGCCCCCACCTCATACTTGTGCTGCCCTGACAGTCCCAGGGGAGCCCTCCAAACTGACTTCAGGAACCTGGACTGGTGAGTTTTCTTTCCCAGGGAAAAGAGCCGATGTTTGCACTCCGAGTCCTGTGGCCCTGAGCGGGCAGCTGACTGCAAAAAATCGGAACATCGAAGGATAAGTCCCAGACAGGAGCTGCCCCCACCTCATACTTGTGCTGCCCTGAGAGTCCAAAAAGAGCCCTACAAACTGACATCAGGAACCTGGACTGGTGAGTTTTTTTTCCCAGGGTTAAGAGCCGATGTTTGCGCCCCGAGTCCTGTGGCCCTGAGCAGGCAGCTGAGTGCAAAAAATCGGAACATCGAAGGATAAGTCCCAGACAGGAGCTGCCCCCACCTCATACTTGTGCTGCCCTGAGAGTCCAAAAAGAGCCCTACAAACTGACATCAGGAACCTGGACTGGTGAGTTTTCTTTCCCAGGGAAAAGAGCCGATGTTTGCGCTCCGCGTCCTGTGGCCCTGAGCGGGCAGCTGAGTGCAAAAAATCTGAACATCGAAGGATAAGTCCCAGACAGGAGCTGCCCCCACCTCATACTTGTGCTGCCCTGAGAGTCCCAGGGGAGCCCTACAAACTGACATCAGGAACCTGGACTGGTGAGTTTTCTTTCCCAGGGAAAAGAGCCGATGTTTGCACTCCGAGTCCTGTGGCCCTGAGCGGGCAGCTGAGTGCAAAAAATCGGAACATCGAAGGATAAGTCCCAGACAGGAGCTGCCCCCACCTCATACTTGTGCTGCCCTGAGAGTCCCAGGGGAGCCCTACAAACTGACATCAGGAACCTGGACTGGTGAGTTTTCTTTCCCAGGGAAAAGAGCCGATGCTTGCGCTCCGAGTCCTGTGGCCCTGAGCGGGCAGCTGAGTGCAAAAAATCGGAACATCGAAGGATAAGTCCCAGACAGGTGCTGCCCCCACCTCATACTTGTGCTGCCCTGAGAGTCCCAGGGGAGCCCTACAAACTGACATCAGGAACCTGGACTGGTGAGTTTTCTTTCCCATAGAAAAGAGCAGATGTTTGCGCTCTGAGTCCTGTGGCCCTGAGCGGGCAGCTGAGTGCAAAAAATCGGAACATCGCAGGATAAGTCCCAGACAGGAGCTGCCCCCACCTCATACTTGTGCTGCCCTGAGAGTCCCAGGGGAGCCCTACAAACTGACATCAGGAACCTGGACTGGTGAGTTTTCTTTCCCAGGGAAAAGAGCCGATGTTTGCACTCCGAGTCCTGTGGCCCTGAGCGGGCAGCTGAGTGCAAAAAATCGGAACATCGAAGGATAAGTCCCAGACAGGAGCTGCCCCCACCTCATACTTGTGCTGCACTGACAGTCCCAGGAGAGCCCTACAAACTGACATCAGGAACCTGGACTGGTGAGTTTTCTTTCCCAGGGAAAAGAGCCGATGTTTGCGCTCCGAGTCCTGTGTCCCTGAGCGGGCAGCTGACTGCAAAAAATCGGAACATCGAAGGATAAGTCCCAGACAGGAGCTGCCCCCACCTCATACTTGTGCTGCCCTGAGAGTCTAAAAAGAGCCCTACAAACTGACATCAGGAACCTGGACTGGTGAGTTTTCTTTCCCAGGGAAAAGAGCCGATGTTTGCGCTCCGAGTCCTGTGGCCCTGAGCGGGCAGCTGACTGCAAAAAATCTGAACATCGAAGGATAAGTCCCAGACAGGAGCTGCCCCCACCTCATACTTGTGCTGCCCTGAGAGTCCCAGGGGAGCCCTACAAACTGACATCAGGAACCTGGACTGGTGAGTTTTCTTTCCCAGGGAAAAGAGCCGATGTTTGCACTCCGAGTCCTGTGGCCCTGTGCGGGCAGCTGAGTGCAAAAAATCCGAACATCGAAGGATAAGTCCCAGACAGGAGCTGCCCCCACCTCATACTTGTGCTGCCCTGAGAGTCCCAGGGGAGCCCTACAAACTGACATCAGGAACCTGGACTGGTGAGTTTTCTTTCCCAGGGAAAAGAGCCGATGTTTGCGCCCCGAGTCCTGTGGCCCTGAGCAGGCAGCTGAGTGCAAAAAATCCGAACATCGAAGGATAAGTCCCAGACAGGAGCTGCCCCCACCTCATACTTGTGCTGCCCTGAGAGTCCAAAAAGAGCCCTACAAACTGACATCAGGAACCTGGACTGGTGAGTTTTCTTTCCCAGAGAAAAGAGCCGATGTTTGCGCTCCGAGTCCTGTGGCCCTGAGCGGGCAGCTGAGTGCAAAAAATCGGAACATCGAAGGATAAGTCCCAGACAGGAGCTGCCCCCACCTCATACTTGTGCTGCCCTGAGAGTCCCAGGGGAGCCCTACAAACTGACATCAGGAACCTGGACTGGTGAGTTTTCTTTCCCAGGGAAAAGAGCCGATGTTTGCGCTCCGAGTCCTGTGACCCTGAGCGGGCAGCTGACTGCAAAAAATCGGAACATCGAAGGATAAGTCCCAGACAGGAGCTGCCCCCACCTCATACTTGTGCTGCCCTGAGAGTCCCAGGGGAGCCCTACAAACTGACATCAGGAACCTGGACTGGTGAGTTTTCTTTCCCAGGGAAAAGAGCCGATGTTTGCGCTCCGAGTCCTGTAGCCCTGAGCGGGCAGCTGAGTGCAAAAAATCCGAACATCGAAGGATAAGTCCCAGACAGGAGCTGCCCCCACCTCATACTTGTGCTGCCCTGAGAGTCCAAAAAGAGCCCTACAAACTGACATCAGGAACCTGGACTGGTGAGTTTTCTTTCCCAGGGAAAAGAGCCGATGTTTGCGCTCCGAGTCCTGTGGCCCTGAGCGGGCAGCTGACTGCAAAAAATCGGAACATCGAAGGATAAGTCCCAGACAGGAGCTGCCCCCACCTCATACTTGTGCTGCCCTGACAGTCCCAGGGGAGCCCTACAAACTGACATCAGGAACCTGGACTGGTGAGTTTTTTTTCCCAGGGTTAAGAGCCGATGTTTGCGCCCCGAGTCCTGTGGTCCTGAGCGGGCAGCTGACTGCAAAAAATCGGAACATCGAAGGATAAGTCCCAGACAGGAGCTGCCCCCACCTCATACTTGTGCTGCCCTGAGAGTCCCAGGGGAGCTCTACAAACTGACATCAGGAACCTGGACTGGTGAGTTTTCTTTCCCAGGGAAAAGAGCCGATGTTTGCGCTTCGAGTCCTGTAGCCCTGAGCGGGCAGCTGAGTGCAAAAAATCGGAACATCGAAGGATAAGTCCCAGACAGGAGCTGCCCCCACCTCATACTTGTGTTGCCCTGAGAGTCCCAGTGGAGCCCTACAAACTGAAATCAGGAACCTGGACTGGTGAGTTTTCTTTCCCAGGGAAAAGAGCCGATGTTTGCGCCCCGAGTCCTGTAGCCCTGAGCAGGCAGCTGACTGCAAAAAATCCGAACATCGAAGGATAAGTTCCAGACAGGAGCTGCCCCCACCTCATACTTGTGCTGCCCTGACAGTCCCAGGGGAGCCCTACAAACTGACATCAGGAACCTGGACTGGTGAGTTTTCTTTCCCAGGGAAAAGTGCCGATGTTTGCGCCCCGAGTCCTGTGGCCCTGAGTGGGCAGCTGACTGCAAAAAATCGGAACATCGAAGGATAAGTCCCAGACAGGAGCTGCCCCCACCTCATACTTGTGCTGCCCTGAGAGTCCAAAAAGAGCCCTACAAACTGACATCAGGAACCTGGACTGGTGAGTTTTCTTTCCCAGGGAAAAGAGCCGATGTTTGCGCTCCGAGTGCTGTGGCCCTGAGCGGGCAGCTGACTGCAGAAAATCGGAACGTTGAAGGATAAGTCCCAGGCAGGAGCTGCCCCCACCTCATACTTGTGCTGCCCTGAGAGTCCCAGGGGAGCCCTACAAACTGACATCAGGAACCTGGACTGCTGAGTTTTCTTTCCCAGGGAAAAGAGCCGATGTTTGCGCTCCGAGTCCTGTAGCCCTGAGCGGGCAGCTGACTGCAAAAAATCCGAACATCGAAGGATAAGTCCCAGACAGGAGCTGCCCCCACCTCATACTTGTGCTGCCCTGAGAGTCCCAGGGGAGCCCTACAAACTGACATCAGGAACCTGGACTGGTGAGTTTTCTTTCCCAGGGAAAAGAGCCGATGTTTGCGCTCCGAGTGCTGTGGCCCTGAGCGGGCAGCGAACTGCAAAAAATCGGTACATCGAAGGATAAGTCCCAGACAGGAGCTGCCCCCACCTCATACTTGTGCTGCCCTGAGAGTCCCAGGGGAGCCCTACAAACTGACATCAGGAACCTGGACTGGTGAGTTTTCTTTCCCAGGGAAAAGAGCCGATGTTTGCGCTCCGAGTCCTGTGGCCCTGAGCGGGCAGCTGAGTGCAAAAAATCGGAACATCGAAGGATAAGTCCCAGACAGGAGCTGCCCCCACCTCATACTTGTGCTGCCCTGACAGTCCCAGGGGAGCCCTACAAACTGACATCAGGAACCTGGACTGGTGAGTTTTCTTTCCCAGGGAAAAGAGCCGATGTTTGCACTCCGAGTCCTGTGGCCCTGAGCGGGCAGCTGACTGCAAAAAATCGGAACATCGAAGGATAAGTCCCAGACAGGAGCTGCCCCCACCTCATACTTGTGCTGCACTGACAGTCCCAGGAGAGCCCTACAAACTGACATCAGGAACCTGGACTGGTGAGTTTTTTTTCCCAGGGTTAAGAGCCGATGTTTGCGCCCCGAGTCCTGTGGCCCTGAGCGGGCAGCTGAGTGCAAAAAATCGGAACATCGAAGGATAAGTCCCAGACAGGAGCTGCCCCCACCTCATACTTGTGCTGCCCTGAGAGTCCAAAAAGAGCCCTACAAACTGACATCAGGAACCTGGACTGGTGAGTTTTCTTTCCCAGGGAAAAGAGCCGATGTTTGCGCTCCGCGTCCTGTGGCCCTGAGCGGGCAGCTGAGTGCAAAAAATCGGAACATCGAAGGATAAGTCCCAGACAGGAGCTGCCCCCACCTCATACTTGTGCTGCCCTGAGAGTCCCAGGGGAGCCCTACAAACTGACATCAGGAACCTGGACTGGTGAGTTTTGTTTCCCAGGGAAAAGAGCCGATGTTTGTGCTCAGGGTCCTGTAGCCCTGAGCGGGCAGCTGACTTCAAAAAATCCGAACATCGAAGGATAAGTCCCAGACAGGAGCTGCCCCCACCTCATACTTGTGCTGCACTGACAGTCCCAGGAGAGCCCTAGAAACTGACATCAGGAACCTGGACTGGTGAGTTTTTTTTCCCAGGGTAAAGAGCCGATGTTTGCGCCCCGAGTCCTGTGGCCCTGAGCAGGCAGCTGAGTGCAAAAAATCCGTACATCGAAGGATAAGTCCCAGACAGGAGCTGCCCCCACCTCATACTTGTGCTGCCCTGAGAGTCCAAAAAGAGCCCTACAAACTGACATCAGGAACCTGGACTGCTGAGTTTTCTTTCCCAGGGAAAAGAGCCGATGTTTGCGCTCCGAGTCCTGTGGCCCTGAGCGGGCAGCTGAGTGCAAAAAATCGGAACATCGAAGGATAAGTCCCAGACAGGAGCTGCCCCCACCTCATACTTGTGCTGCCCTGAGAGTCCCAGGGGAGCCCTACAAACTGACATCAGGAACCTGGACTGGTGAGTTTTCTTTCCCAGGGAAAAGAGCCGATGTTTGCGCTCCGAGTCCTGTGACCCTGAGCGGGCAGCTGACTGCAAAAAATCGGAACATCGAAGGATAAGTCCCAGACAGGAGCTGCCCCCACCTCATACTTGTGCTGCCCTGAGAGTCCAAAAAGAGCCCTACAAACTGACATCAGGAACCTGGACTGGTGAGTTTTCTTTCCCAGGGAAAAGAGCCGATGTTTGCGCTCCGAGTCCTGTAGCCCTGAGCGGGCAGCTGAGTGCAAAAAATCCGAACATCGAAGGATAAGTCCCAGACAGGAGCTGCCCCCACCTCATACTTGTGCTGCCCTGAGAGTCCCAGGGGAGCTCTACAAACTGACATCAGGAACCTGGACTGGTGAGTTTTCTTTCCCAGGGAAAAGAGCCGATGTTTGCGCTTCAAGTCCTGTAGCCCTGAGCGGGCAGCTGAGTGCAAAAAATCGGAACATCGAAGGATAAGTCCCAGACAGGAGCTGCCCCCACCTCATACTTGTGCTGCCCTGAGAGTCCCAGGGGAGCTCTACAAACTGACATCAGGAACCTGGACTGGTGAGTTTTCTTTCCCAGGGAAAAGAGCCGATGTTTGCGCTTCGAGTCCTGTAGCCCTGAGCGGGCAGCTGAGTGCAAAAAATCGGAACATCGAAGGATAAGTCCCAGACAGGAGCTGCCCCCACCTCATACTTGTGTTGCCCTGAGAGTCCCAGTGGAGCCCTACAAACTGACATCAGGAACCTGGACTGGTGAGTTTTCTTTCCCAGGGAAAAGAGCCGATGTTTGCGCCCCGAGTCCTGTAGCCCTGAGCAGGCAGCTGACTGCAAAAAATCCGAACATCGAAGGATAAGTTCCAGACAGGAGCTGCCCCCACCTCATACTTGTGCTGCCCTGAGAGTCCCAGGGGAGCCCTACAAACTGACATCAGGAACCTGGACTGGTGAGTTTTCTTTCCCAGGGAAAAGTGCCGATGTTTGCGCCCCGAGTCCTGTGGCCCTGAGTGGGCAGCTGACTGCAAAAAATCGGAACATCGAAGGATAAGTCCCAGACAGGAGCTGCCCCCACCTCATACTTGTGCTGCCCTGAGAGTCCAAAAAGAGCCCTACAAACTGACATCAGGAACCTGGACTGGTGAGTTTTCTTTCCCAGGGAAAAGAGCCGATGTTTGCGCTCCGAGTGCTGTGGCCCTGAGCGGGCAGCTGACTGCAGAAAATCGGAACGTTGAAGGATAAGTCCCAGGCAGGAGCTGCCCCCACCTCATACTTGTGCTGCCCTGAGAGTCCCAGGGGAGCCCTACAAACTGACATCAGGAACCTGGACTGCTGAGTTTTCTTTCCCAGGGAAAAGAGCCGATGTTTGCGCTCCGAGTCCTGTAGCCCTGAGCGGGCAGCTGACTGCAAAAAATCCGAACATCGAAGGATAAGTCCCAGACAGGAGCTGCCCCCACCTCATACTTGTGCTGCCCTGAGAGTCCAAAAAGAGCCCTACAAACTGACATCAGGAACCTGGACTGGTGAGTTTTCTTTCCCAGGGAAAAGAGCCGATGTTTGCGCTCCGAGTCCTGTGGCCCTGAGCGGGCAGCGAACTGCAAAAAATCGGTACATCGAAGGATAAGTCCCAGACAGGAGCTGCCCCCACCTCATACTTGTGCTGCCCTGAGAGTCCCAGGGGAGCCCTACAAACTGACATCAGGAACCTGGACTGGTGAATTTTCTTTCCCAGGGAAAAGAGCCGATGTTTGCGCTCCGAGTCCTGTGGCCCTGAGCGGGCAGCTGAGTGCAAAAAATCGGAACATCGAAGGATAAGTCCCAGACAGGAGCTGCCCCCACCTCATACTTGTGCTGCCCTGACAGTCCCAGGGGAGCCCTCCAAACTGACTTCAGGAACCTGGACTGGTGAGTTTTCTTTCCCAGGGAAAAGAGCCGATGTTTGCACTCCGAGTCCTGTGGCCCTGAGCGGGCAGCTGACTGCAAAAAATCCGAAAATCGAAGGATAAGTCCCAGACAGGAGCTGCCCCCACCTCATACTTGTGCTGCCCTGAGAGTCCAAAAAGAGCCCTACAAACTGACATCAGGAACCTGGACTGGTGAGTTTTTTTTCCCAGGGTTAAGAGCCGATGTTTGCGCCCCGAGTCCTGTGGCCCTGAGCAGGCAGCTGAGTGCAAAAAATCGGAACATCGAAGGATAAGTCCCAGACAGGAGCTGCCCCCACCTCATACTTGTGCTGCCCTGAGAGTCCAAAAAGAGCCCTACAAACTGACATCAGGAACCTGGACTGGTGAGTTTTCTTTCCCAGGGAAAAGAGCCGATGTTTGCGCTCCGCGTCCTGTGGCCCTGAGCGGGCAGCTGAGTGCAAAAAATCTGAACATCGAAGGATAAGTCCCAGACAGGAGCTGCCCCCACCTCATACTTGTGCTGCCCTGAGAGTCCCAGGGGAGCCCTACAAACTGACATCAGGAACCTGGACTGGTGAGTTTTCTTTCCCAGGGAAAAGAGCCGATGTTTGCACTCCGAGTCCTGTGGCCCTGAGCGGGCAGCTGAGTGCAAAAAATCGGAACATCGAAGGATAAGTCCCAGACAGGAGCTGCCCCCACCTCATACTTGTGCTGCCCTGAGAGTCCCAGGGGAGCCCTACAAACTGACATCAGGAACCTGGACTGGTGAGTTTTCTTTCCCAGGGAAAAGAGCCGATGCTTGCGCTCCGAGTCCTGTGGCCCTGAGCGGGCAGCTGAGTGCAAAAAATCGGAACATCGAAGGATAAGTCCCAGACAGGTGCTGCCCCCACCTCATACTTGTGCTGCCCTGAGAGTCCCAGGGGAGCCCTACAAACTGACATCAGGAACCTGGACTGGTGAGTTTTCTTTCCCATAGAAAAGAGCAGATGTTTGCGCTCTGAGTCCTGTGGCCCTGAGCGGGCAGCTGAGTGCAAAAAATCGGAACATCGCAGGATAAGTCCCAGACAGGAGCTGCCCCCACCTCATACTTGTGCTGCCCTGAGAGTCCCAGGGGAGCCCTACAAACTGACATCAGGAACCTGGACTGGTGAGTTTTCTTTCCCAGGGAAAAGAGCCGATGTTTGCACTCCGAGTCCTGTGGCCCTGAGCGGGCAGCTGAGTGCAAAAAATCGGAACATCGAAGGATAAGTCCCAGACAGGAGCTGCCCCCACCTCATACTTGTGCTGCACTGACAGTCCCAGGAGAGCCCTACAAACTGACATCAGGAACCTGGACTGGTGAGTTTTCTTTCCCAGGGAAAAGAGCCGATGTTTGCGCTCCGAGTCCTGTGTCCCTGAGCGGGCAGCTGACTGCAAAAAATCGGAACATCGAAGGATAAGTCCCAGACAGGAGCTGCCCCCACCTCATACTTGTGCTGCCCTGAGAGTCTAAAAAGAGCCCTACAAACTGACATCAGGAACCTGGACTGGTGAGTTTTCTTTCCCAGGGAAAAGAGCCGATGTTTGCGCTCCGAGTCCTGTGGCCCTGAGCGGGCAGCTGACTGCAAAAAATCTGAACATCGAAGGATAAGTCCCAGACAGGAGCTGCCCCCACCTCATACTTGTGCTGCCCTGAGAGTCCCAGGGGAGCCCTACAAACTGACATCAGGAACCTGGACTGGTGAGTTTTCTTTCCCAGGGAAAAGAGCCGATGTTTGCACTCCGAGTCCTGTGGCCCTGTGCGGGCAGCTGAGTGCAAAAAATCCGAACATCGAAGGATAAGTCCCAGACAGGAGCTGCCCCCACCTCATACTTGTGCTGCCCTGAGAGTCCCAGGGGAGCCCTACAAACTGACATCAGGAACCTGGACTGGTGAGTTTTCTTTCCCAGGGAAAAGAGCCGATGTTTGCGCCCCGAGTCCTGTGGCCCTGAGCAGGCAGCTGAGTGCAAAAAATCCGAACATCGAAGGATAAGTCCCAGACAGGAGCTGCCCCCACCTCATACTTGTGCTGCCCTGAGAGTCCAAAAAGAGCCCTACAAACTGACATCAGGAACCTGGACTGGTGAGTTTTCTTTCCCAGAGAAAAGAGCCGATGTTTGCGCTCCGAGTCCTGTGGCCCTGAGCGGGCAGCTGAGTGCAAAAAATCGGAACATCGAAGGATAAGTCCCAGACAGGAGCTGCCCCCACCTCATACTTGTGCTGCCCTGAGAGTCCCAGGGGAGCCCTACAAACTGACATCAGGAACCTGGACTGGTGAGTTTTCTTTCCCAGGGAAAAGAGCCGATGTTTGCGCTCCGAGTCCTGTGACCCTGAGCGGGCAGCTGACTCCAAAAAATCGGAACATCGAAGGATAAGTCCCAGACAGGAGCTGCCCCCACCTCATACTTGTGCTGCCCTGAGAGTCCCAGGGGAGCCCTACAAACTGACATCAGGAACCTGGACTGGTGAGTTTTCTTTCCCAGGGAAAAGAGCCGATGTTTGCGCTCCGAGTCCTGTAGCCCTGAGCGGGCAGCTGAGTGCAAAAAATCGGAACATCGAAGGATAAGTCCCAGACAGGAGCTGCCCCCACCTCATACTTGTGCTGCCCTGAGAGTCCCAGGGGAGCCCTACAAACTGACATCAGGAACCTGGACTGGTGAGTTTTCTTTCCCAGGGAAAAGAGCCGATGCTTGCGCTCCGAGTCCTGTGGCCCTGAGCGGGCAGCTGAGTGCAAAAAATCGGAACATCGAAGGATAAGTCCCAGACAGGTGCTGCCCCCACCTCATACTTGTGCTGCCCTGAGAGTCCCAGGGGAGCCCTACAAACTGACATCAGGAACCTGGACTGGTGAGTTTTCTTTCCCATAGAAAAGAGCAGATGTTTGCGCTCTGAGTCCTGTGGCCCTGAGCGGGCAGCTGAGTGCAAAAAATCGGAACATCGCAGGATAAGTCCCAGACAGGAGCTGCCCCCACCTCATACTTGTGCTGCCCTGAGAGTCCCAGGGGAGCCCTACAAACTGACATCAGGAACCTGGACTGGTGAGTTTTCTTTCCCAGGGAAAAGAGCCGATGTTTGCACTCCGAGTCCTGTGGCCCTGAGCGGGCAGCTGAGTGCAAAAAATCGGAACATCGAAGGATAAGTCCCAGACAGGAGCTGCCCCCACCTCATACTTGTGCTGCACTGACAGTCCCAGGAGAGCCCTACAAACTGACATCAGGAACCTGGACTGGTGAGTTTTCTTTCCCAGGGAAAAGAGCCGATGTTTGCGCTCCGAGTCCTGTGTCCCTGAGCGGGCAGCTGACTGCAAAAAATCGGAACATCGAAGGATAAGTCCCAGACAGGAGCTGCCCCCACCTCATACTTGTGCTGCCCTGAGAGTCTAAAAAGAGCCCTACAAACTGACATCAGGAACCTGGACTGGTGAGTTTTCTTTCCCAGGGAAAAGAGCCGATGTTTGCGCTCCGAGTCCTGTGGCCCTGAGCGGGCAGCTGACTGCAAAAAATCTGAACATCGAAGGATAAGTCCCAGACAGGAGCTGCCCCCACCTCATACTTGTGCTGCCCTGAGAGTCCCAGGGGAGCCCTACAAACTGACATCAGGAACCTGGACTGGTGAGTTTTCTTTCCCAGGGAAAAGAGCCGATGTTTGCACTCCGAGTCCTGTGGCCCTGTGCGGGCAGCTGAGTGCAAAAAATCCGAACATCGAAGGATAAGTCCCAGACAGGAGCTGCCCCCACCTCATACTTGTGCTGCCCTGAGAGTCCCAGGGGAGCCCTACAAACTGACATCAGGAACCTGGACTGGTGAGTTTTCTTTCCCAGGGAAAAGAGCCGATGTTTGCGCCCCGAGTCCTGTAGCCCTGAGCAGGCAGCTGAGTGCAAAAAATCCGAACATCGAAGGATAAGTCCCAGACAGGAGCTGCCCCCACCTCATACTTGTGCTGCCCTGAGAGTCCAAAAAGAGCCCTACAAACTGACATCAGGAACCTGGACTGGTGAGTTTTCTTTCCCAGAGAAAAGAGCCGATGTTTGCGCTCCGAGTCCTGTGGCCCTGAGCGGGCAGCTGAGTGCAAAAAATCGGAACATCGAAGGATAAGTCCCAGACAGGAGCTGCCCCCACCTCATACTTGTGCTGCCCTGAGAGTCCCAGGGGAGCCCTACAAACTGACATCAGGAACCTGGACTGGTGAGTTTTCTTTCCCAGGGAAAAGAGCCGATGTTTGCGCTCCGAGTCCTGTGACCCTGAGCGGGCAGCTGACTGCAAAAAATCGGAACATCGAAGGATAAGTCCCAGACAGGAGCTGCCCCCACCTCATACTTGTGCTGCCCTGAGAGTCCCAGGGGAGCCCTACAAACTGACATCAGGAACCTGGACTGGTGAGTTTTCTTTCCCAGGGAAAAGAGCCGATGTTTGCGCTCCGAGTCCTGTAGCCCTGAGCGGGCAGCTGAGTGCAAAAAATCGGAACATCGAAGGATAAGTCCCAGACAGGAGCTGCCCCCACCTCATACTTGTGCTGCCCTGAGAGTCCAAAAAGAGCCCTACAAACTGACATCAGGAACCTGGACTGGTGAGTTTTCTTTCCCAGGGAAAAGAGCCGATGTTTGCGCTCCGAGTCCTGTGGCCCTGAGCGGGCAGCTGACTGCAAAAAATCGGAACATCGAAGGATAAGTCCCAGACAGGAGCTGCCCCCACCTCATACTTGTGCTGCCCTGACAGTCCCAGGGGAGCCCTACAAACTGACATCAGGAACCTGGACTGGTGAGTTTTTTTTCCCAGGGTTAAGAGCCGATGTTTGCGCCCCGAGTCCTGTGGTCCTGAGCGGGCAGCTGACTGCAAAAAATCCGAACATCGAAGGATAAGTCCCAGACAGGAGCTGCCCCCACCTCATACTTGTGCTGCCCTGAGAGTCCCAGGGGAGCTCTACAAACTGACATCAGGAACCTGGACTGGTGAGTTTTCTTTCCCAGGGAAAAGAGCCGATGTTTGCGCTTCGAGTCCTGTAGCCCTGAGCGGGCAGCTGAGTGCAAAAAATCGGAACATCGAAGGATAAGTCCCAGACAGGAGCTGCCCCCACCTCATACTTGTGTTGCCCTGAGAGTCCCAGTGGAGCCCTACAAACTGAAATCAGGAACCTGGACTGGTGAGTTTTCTTTCCCAGGGAAAAGAGCCGATGTTTGCGCCCCGAGTCCTGTAGCCCTGAGCAGGCAGCTGACTGCAAAAAATCCGAACATCGAAGGATAAGTTCCAGACAGGAGCTGCCCCCACCTCATACTTGTGCTGCCCTTAGAGTCCCAGGGGAGCCCTACAAACTGACATCAGGAACCTGGACTGGTGAGTTTTCTTTCCCAGGGAAAAGTGCCGATGTTTGCGCCCCGAGTCCTGTGGCCCTGAGTGGGCAGCTGACTGCAAAAAATCGGAACATCGAAGGATAAGTCCCAGACAGGAGCTGCCCCCACCTCATACTTGTGCTGCCCTGAGAGTCCAAAAAGAGCCCTACAAACTGACATCAGGAACCTGGACTGGTGAGTTTTCTTTCCCAGGGAAAAGAGCCGATGTTTGCGCTCCGAGTGCTGTGGCCCTGAGCAGGCAGTTGACTGCAGAAAATCGGAACGTTGAAGGATAAGTCCCAGGCAGGAGCTGCCCCCACCTCATACTTGTGCTGCCCTGAGAGTCCCAGGGGAGCCCTACAAACTGACATCAGGAACCTGGACTGCTGAGTTTTCTTTCCCAGGGAAAAGAGCCGATGTTTGCGCTCCGAGTCCTGTAGCCCTGAGCGGGCAGCTGACTGCAAAAAATCCGAACATCGAAGGATAAGTCCCAGACAGGAGCTGCCCCCACCTCATACTTGTGCTGCCCTGAGAGTCCCAGGGGAGCCCTACAAACTGACATCAGGAACCTGGACTGGTGAGTTTTCTTTCCCAGGGAAAAGAGCCGATGTTTGCGCTCCGAGTCCTGTGGCCCTGAGCGGGCAGCTGAGTGCAAAAAATCGGAACATCGAAGGATAAGTCCCAGACAGGAGCTGCCCCCACCTCATACTTGTGCTGCCCTGACAGTCCCAGGGGAGCCCTCCAAACTGACTTCAGGAACCTGGACTGGTGAGTTTTCTTTCCCAGGGAAAAGAGCCGATGTTTGCACTCCGAGTCCTGTGGCCCTGAGCGGGCAGCTGACTGCAAAAAATCCGAAAATCGAAGGATAAGTCCCAGACAGGAGCTGCCCCCACCTCATACTTGTGCTGCCCTGAGAGTCCAAAAAGAGCCCTACAAACTGACATCAGGAACCTGGACTGGTGAGTTTTTTTTCCCAGGGTTAAGAGCCGATGTTTGCGCCCCGAGTCCTGTGGCCCTGAGCAGGCAGCTGAGTGCAAAAAATCGGAACATCGAAGGATAAGTCCCAGACAGGAGCTGCCCCCACCTCATACTTGTGCTGCCCTGAGAGTCCAAAAAGAGCCCTACAAACTGACATCAGGAACCTGGACTGGTGAGTTTTCTTTCCCAGGGAAAAGAGCCGATGTTTGCGCTCCGCGTCCTGTGGCCCTGAGCGGGCAGCTGAGTGCAAAAAATCTGAACATCGAAGGATAAGTCCCAGACAGGAGCTGCCCCCACCTCATACTTGTGCTGCCCTGAGAGTCCCAGGGGAGCCCTACAAACTGACATCAGGAACCTGGACTGGTGAGTTTTCTTTCCCAGGGAAAAGAGCCGATGTTTGCACTCCGAGTCCTGTGGCCCTGAGCGGGCAGCTGAGTGCAAAAAATCGGAACATCGAAGGATAAGTCCCAGACAGGAGCTGCCCCCACCTCATACTTGTGCTGCCCTGAGAGTCCCAGGGGAGCCCTACAAACTGACATCAGGAACCTGGACTGGTGAGTTTTCTTTCCCAGGGAAAAGAGCCGATGCTTGCGCTCCGAGTCCTGTGGCCCTGAGCGGGCAGCTGAGTGCAAAAAATCGGAACATCGAAGGATAAGTCCCAGACAGGTGCTGCCCCCACCTCATACTTGTGCTGCCCTGAGAGTCCCAGGGGAGCCCTACAAACTGACATCAGGAACCTGGACTGGTGAGTTTTCTTTCCCATAGAAAAGAGCAGATGTTTGCGCTCTGAGTCCTGTGGCCCTGAGCGGGCAGCTGAGTGCAAAAAATCGGAACATCGCAGGATAAGTCCCAGACAGGAGCTGCCCCCACCTCATACTTGTGCTGCCCTGAGAGTCCCAGGGGAGCCCTACAAACTGACATCAGGAACCTGGACTGGTGAGTTTTCTTTCCCAGGGAAAAGAGCCGATGTTTGCACTCCGAGTCCTGTGGCCCTGAGCGGGCAGCTGAGTGCAAAAAATCGGAACATCGAAGGATAAGTCCCAGACAGGAGCTGCCCCCACCTCATACTTGTGCTGCACTGACAGTCCCAGGAGAGCCCTACAAACTGACATCAGGAACCTGGACTGGTGAGTTTTCTTTCCCAGGGAAAAGAGCCGATGTTTGCGCTCCGAGTCCTGTGTCCCTGAGCGGGCAGCTGACTGCAAAAAATCGGAACATCGAAGGATAAGTCCCAGACAGGAGCTGCCCCCACCTCATACTTGTGCTGCCCTGAGAGTCTAAAAAGAGCCCTACAAACTGACATCAGGAACCTGGACTGGTGAGTTTTCTTTCCCAGGGAAAAGAGCCGATGTTTGCGCTCCGAGTCCTGTGGCCCTGAGCGGGCAGCTGACTGCAAAAAATCTGAACATCGAAGGATAAGTCCCAGACAGGAGCTGCCCCCACCTCATACTTGTGCTGCCCTGAGAGTCCCAGGGGAGCCCTACAAACTGACATCAGGAACCTGGACTGGTGAGTTTTCTTTCCCAGGGAAAAGAGCCGATGTTTGCACTCCGAGTCCTGTGGCCCTGTGCGGGCAGCTGAGTGCAAAAAATCCGAACATCGAAGGATAAGTCCCAGACAGGAGCTGCCCCCACCTCATACTTGTGCTGCCCTGAGAGTCCCAGGGGAGCCCTACAAACTGACATCAGGAACCTGGACTGGTGAGTTTTCTTTCCCAGGGAAAAGAGCCGATGTTTGCGCCCCGAGTCCTGTGGCCCTGAGCAGGCAGCTGAGTGCAAAAAATCCGAACATCGAAGGATAAGTCCCAGACAGGAGCTGCCCCCACCTCATACTTGTGCTGCCCTGAGAGTCCAAAAAGAGCCCTACAAACTGACATCAGGAACCTGGACTGGTGAGTTTTCTTTCCCAGAGAAAAGAGCCGATGTTTGCGCTCCGAGTCCTGTGGCCCTGAGCGGGCAGCTGAGTGCAAAAAATCGGAACATCGAAGGATAAGTCCCAGACAGGAGCTGCCCCCACCTCATACTTGTGCTGCCCTGAGAGTCCCAGGGGAGCCCTACAAACTGACATCAGGAACCTGGACTGGTGAGTTTTCTTTCCCAGGGAAAAGAGCCGATGTTTGCGCTCCGAGTCCTGTGACCCTGAGCGGGCAGCTGACTGCAAAAAATCGGAACATCGAAGGATAAGTCCCAGACAGGAGCTGCCCCCACCTCATACTTGTGCTGCCCTGAGAGTCCCAGGGGAGCCCTACAAACTGACATCAGGAACCTGGACTGGTGAGTTTTCTTTCCCAGGGAAAAGAGCCGATGTTTGCGCTCCGAGTCCTGTAGCCCTGAGCGGGCAGCTGAGTGCAAAAAATCGGAACATCGAAGGATAAGTCCCAGACAGGAGCTGCCCCCACCTCATACTTGTGCTGCCCTGAGAGTCCCAGGGGAGCCCTACAAACTGACATCAGGAACCTGGACTGGTGAGTTTTCTTTCCCAGGGAAAAGAGCCGATGCTTGCGCTCCGAGTCCTGTGGCCCTGAGCGGGCAGCTGAGTGCAAAAAATCGGAACATCGAAGGATAAGTCCCAGACAGGTGCTGCCCCCACCTCATACTTGTGCTGCCCTGAGAGTCCCAGGGGAGCCCTACAAACTGACATCAGGAACCTGGACTGGTGAGTTTTCTTTCCCATAGAAAAGAGCAGATGTTTGCGCTCTGAGTCCTGTGGCCCTGAGCGGGCAGCTGAGTGCAAAAAATCGGAACATCGCAGGATAAGTCCCAGACAGGAGCTGCCCCCACCTCATACTTGTGCTGCCCTGAGAGTCCCAGGGGAGCCCTACAAACTGACATCAGGAACCTGGACTGGTGAGTTTTCTTTCCCAGGGAAAAGAGCCGATGTTTGCACTCCGAGTCCTGTGGCCCTGAGCGGGCAGCTGAGTGCAAAAAATCGGAACATCGAAGGATAAGTCCCAGACAGGAGCTGCCCCCACCTCATACTTGTGCTGCACTGACAGTCCCAGGAGAGCCCTACAAACTGACATCAGGAACCTGGACTGGTGAGTTTTCTTTCCCAGGGAAAAGAGCCGATGTTTGCGCTCCGAGTCCTGTGTCCCTGAGCGGGCAGCTGACTGCAAAAAATCGGAACATCGAAGGATAAGTCCCAGACAGGAGCTGCCCCCACCTCATACTTGTGCTGCCCTGAGAGTCTAAAAAGAGCCCTACAAACTGACATCAGGAACCTGGACTGGTGAGTTTTCTTTCCCAGGGAAAAGAGCCGATGTTTGCGCTCCGAGTCCTGTGGCCCTGAGCGGGCAGCTGACTGCAAAAAATCTGAACATCGAAGGATAAGTCCCAGACAGGAGCTGCCCCCACCTCATACTTGTGCTGCCCTGAGAGTCCCAGGGGAGCCCTACAAACTGACATCAGGAACCTGGACTGGTGAGTTTTCTTTCCCAGGGAAAAGAGCCGATGTTTGCACTCCGAGTCCTGTGGCCCTGTGCGGGCAGCTGAGTGCAAAAAATCCGAACATCGAAGGATAAGTCCCAGACAGGAGCTGCCCCCACCTCATACTTGTGCTGCCCTGAGAGTCCCAGGGGAGCCCTACAAACTGACATCAGGAACCTGGACTGGTGAGTTTTCTTTCCCAGGGAAAAGAGCCGATGTTTGCGCCCCGAGTCCTGTAGCCCTGAGCAGGCAGCTGAGTGCAAAAAATCCGAACATCGAAGGATAAGTCCCAGACAGGAGCTGCCCCCACCTCATACTTGTGCTGCCCTGAGAGTCCAAAAAGAGCCCTACAAACTGACATCAGGAACCTGGACTGGTGAGTTTTCTTTCCCAGAGAAAAGAGCCGATGTTTGCGCTCCGAGTCCTGTGGCCCTGAGCGGGCAGCTGAGTGCAAAAAATCGGAACATCGAAGGATAAGTCCCAGACAGGAGCTGCCCCCACCTCATACTTGTGCTGCCCTGAGAGTCCCAGGGGAGCCCTACAAACTGACATCAGGAACCTGGACTGGTGAGTTTTCTTTCCCAGGGAAAAGAGCCGATGTTTGCGCTCCGAGTCCTGTGACCCTGAGCGGGCAGCTGACTGCAAAAAATCGGAACATCGAAGGATAAGTCCCAGACAGGAGCTGCCCCCACCTCATACTTGTGCTGCCCTGAGAGTCCCAGGGGAGCCCTACAAACTGACATCAGGAACCTGGACTGGTGAGTTTTCTTTCCCAGGGAAAAGAGCCGATGTTTGCGCTCCGAGTCCTGTAGCCCTGAGCGGGCAGCTGAGTGCAAAAAATCGGAACATCGAAGGATAAGTCCCAGACAGGAGCTGCCCCCACCTCATACTTGTGCTGCCCTGAGAGTCCAAAAAGAGCCCTACAAACTGACATCAGGAACCTGGACTGGTGAGTTTTCTTTCCCAGGGAAAAGAGCCGATGTTTGCGCTCCGAGTCCTGTGGCCCTGAGCGGGCAGCTGACTGCAAAAAATCGGAACATCGAAGGATAAGTCCCAGACAGGAGCTGCCCCCACCTCATACTTGTGCTGCCCTGACAGTCCCAGGGGAGCCCTACAAACTGACATCAGGAACCTGGACTGGTGAGTTTTTTTTCCCAGGGTTAAGAGCCGATGTTTGCGCCCCGAGTCCTGTGGTCCTGAGCGGGCAGCTGACTGCAAAAAATCCGAACATCGAAGGATAAGTCCCAGACAGGAGCTGCCCCCACCTCATACTTGTGCTGCCCTGAGAGTCCCAGGGGAGCTCTACAAACTGACATCAGGAACCTGGACTGGTGAGTTTTCTTTCCCAGGGAAAAGAGCCGATGTTTGCGCTTCGAGTCCTGTAGCCCTGAGCGGGCAGCTGAGTGCAAAAAATCGGAACATCGAAGGATAAGTCCCAGACAGGAGCTGCCCCCACCTCATACTTGTGTTGCCCTGAGAGTCCCAGTGGAGCCCTACAAACTGAAATCAGGAACCTGGACTGGTGAGTTTTCTTTCCCAGGGAAAAGAGCCGATGTTTGCGCCCCGAGTCCTGTAGCCCTGAGCAGGCAGCTGACTGCAAAAAATCCGAACATCGAAGGATAAGTTCCAGACAGGAGCTGCCCCCACCTCATACTTGTGCTGCCCTTAGAGTCCCAGGGGAGCCCTACAAACTGACATCAGGAACCTGGACTGGTGAGTTTTCTTTCCCAGGGAAAAGTGCCGATGTTTGCGCCCCGAGTCCTGTGGCCCTGAGTGGGCAGCTGACTGCAAAAAATCGGAACATCGAAGGATAAGTCCCAGACAGGAGCTGCCCCCACCTCATACTTGTGCTGCCCTGAGAGTCCAAAAAGAGCCCTACAAACTGACATCAGGAACCTGGACTGGTGAGTTTTCTTTCCCAGGGAAAAGAGCCGATGTTTGCGCTCCGAGTGCTGTGGCCCTGAGCAGGCAGTTGACTGCAGAAAATCGGAACGTTGAAGGATAAGTCCCAGGCAGGAGCTGCCCCCACCTCATACTTGTGCTGCCCTGAGAGTCCCAGGGGAGCCCTACAAACTGACATCAGGAACCTGGACTGCTGAGTTTTCTTTCCCAGGGAAAAGAGCCGATGTTTGCGCTCCGAGTCCTGTAGCCCTGAGCGGGCAGCTGACTGCAAAAAATCCGAACATCGAAGGATAAGTCCCAGACAGGAGCTGCCCCCACCTCATACTTGTGCTGCCCTGAGAGTCCCAGGGGAGCCCTACAAACTGACATCAGGAACCTGGACTGGTGAGTTTTCTTTCCCAGGGAAAAGAGCCGATGTTTGCGCTCCGAGTCCTGTGGCCCTGAGCGGGCAGCTGAGTGCAAAAAATCGGAACATCGAAGGATAAGTCCCAGACAGGAGCTGCCCCCACCTCATACTTGTGCTGCCCTGAGAGTCCCAGGGGAGCCCTACAAACTGACATCAGGAACCTGGACTGGTGAGTTTTCTTTCCCAGGGAAAAGAGCCGATGTTTGCACTCCGAGTCCTGTGGCCCTGAGCGGGCAGCTGACTGCAAAAAATCGGAACATCGAAGGATAAGTCCCAGACAGGAGCTGCCCCCACCTCATACTTGTGCTGCACTGACAGTCCCAGGAGAGCCCTACAAACTGACATCAGGAACCTGGACTGGTGAGTTTTTTTTCCCAGGGTTAAGAGCCGATGTTTGCGCCCCGAGTCCTGTGGCCCTGAGCGGGCAGCTGAGTGCAAAAAATCGGAACATCGAAGGATAAGTCCCAGACAGGAGCTGCCCCCACCTCATACTTGTGCTGCCCTGAGAGTCCAAAAAGAGCCCTACAAACTGACATCAGGAACCTGGACTGGTGAGTTTTCTTTCCCAGGGAAAAGAGCCGATGTTTGCGCTCCGCGTCCTGTGGCCCTGAGCGGGCAGCTGAGTGCAAAAAATCGGAACATCGAAGGATAAGTCCCAGACAGGAGCTGCCCCCACCTCATACTTGTGCTGCCCTGAGAGTCCCAGGGGAGCCCTACAAACTGACATCAGGAACCTGGACTGGTGAGTTTTCTTTCCCAGGGAAAAGAACCGATGTTTGCACTCCGAGTCCTGTGGCCCTGAGCGGGCAGCTGACTGCAAAAAATCGGAACATCGAAGGATAAGTCCCAGACAGGAGCTGCCCCCACCTCATACTTGTGCTGCCCTGAGAGTCCCAGGGGAGCCCTACAAACTGACATCAGGAACCTGGACTGGTGAGTTTTCTTTCCCAGGGAAAAGAGCCGATGCTTGCGCTCCGAGTCCTGTGGCCATGAGCGGGCAGCTGAGTGCAAAAAATCGGAACATCGAAGGATAAGTCCCAGACAGGTGCTGCCCCCACCTCATACTTGTGCTGCCCTGAGAGTCCCAGGGGAGCCCTACAAACTGACATCAGGAACCTGGACTGGTGAGTTTTCTTTCCCATAGAAAAGAGCAGATGTTTGCGCTCTGAGTCCTGTGGCCCTGAGCGGGCAGCTGAGTGCAAAAAATCGGAACATCGCAGGATAAGTCCCAGACAGGAGCTGCCCCCACCTCATACTTGTGCTGCCCTGAGAGTCCCAGGGGAGCCCTACAAACTGACATCAGGAACCTGGACTGGTGAGTTTTCTTTCCCAGGGAAAAGAGCCGATGTTTGCGCTCCGAGTCCTGTGGCCCTGAGCGGGCAGCTGAGTGCAAAAAATCGGAACATCGAAGGATAAGTCCCAGACAGGAGCTGCCCCCACCTCATACTTGTGCTGCACTGACAGTCCCAGGAGAGCCCTACAAACTGACATCAGGAACCTGGACTGGTGAGTTTTTTTTCCCTGGGTTAAGAGCCGATGTTTGCGCCCCGAGTCCTGTGGCCCTGAGCAGGCAGCTGAGTGCAAAAAATCGGAACATCGAAGGATAAGTCCCAGACAGGAGCTGCCCCCACCTCATACTTGTGCTGCCCTGAGAGTCTAAAAAGAGCCCTACAAACTGACATCAGGAACCTGGACTGGTGAGTTTTCTTTCCCAGGGAAAAGAGCCGATGTTTGCGCTCCGAGTCCTGTGGCCCTGAGCGGGCAGCTGAGTGCAAAAAATCGGAACATCGAAGGATAAGTCCCAGACAGGAGCTGCCCCCACCTCATACTTGTGCTGCCCTGAGAGTCCCAGGGGAGCCCTACAAACTGACATCAGGAACCTGGACTGGTGAGTTTTTTTTCCCAGGGTTAAGAGCCGATGTTTGCGCCCCGAGTCCTGTGGCCCTGAGCGGGCAGCTGACTGCAAAAAATCCGAACATCGAAGGATAAGTCCCAGACAGGAGCTGCCCCCACCTCATACTTGTGCTGCCCTGAGAGTCCCAGGGGAGCTCTACAAACTGACATCAGGAACCTGGACTGGTGAGTTTTCTTTCCCAGGGAAAAGAGCCGATGTTTGCGCTTCAAGTCCTGTGGCCCTGAGCGGGCAGCTGAGTGCAAAAAATCGGAACATCGAAGGATAAGTCCCAGACAGGAGCTGCCCCCACCTCATACTTCTGCTGCCCTGAGAGTCCCAGGGGAGCTCTACAAACTGACATCAGGAACCTGGACTGGTGAGTTTTCTTTCCCAGGGAAAAGAGCTGATGTTTGCGCTTCGAGTCCTGTAGCCCTGAGCGGGCAGCTGAGTGCAAAAAATCGGAACATCGAAGGATAAGTCCCAGACAGGAGCTGCCCCCACCTCATACTTGTGTTGCCCTGAGAGTCCCAGTGGAGCCCTACAAACTGACATCAGGAACCTGGACCGGTGAGTTTTCTTTCCCAGGGAAAAGAGCCGATGTTTGCGCCCCGAGTCCTGTAGCCCTGAGCAGGCAGCTGACTGCAAAAAATCCGAACATCGAAGGATAAGTTCCAGACAGGAGCTGCCCCCACCTCATACTTGTGCTGCCCTGAGAGTCCCAGGGGAGCCCTACAAACTGACATCAGGAACCTGGACTGGTGAGTTTTCTTTCCCAGGGAAAAGTGCCGATGTTTGCGCCCCGAGTCCTGTGGCCCTGAGTGGGCAGCTGACTGCAAAAAATCGGAACATCGAAGGATAAGTCCCAGACAGGAGCTGCCCCCACCTCATACTTGTGCTGCCCTGAGAGTCCAAAAAGAGCCCTACAAACTGACATCAGGAACCTGGACTGGTGAGTTTTCTTTCCCAGGGAAAAGAGCCGATGTTTGCGCTCCGAGTGCTGTGGCCCTGAGCGGGCAGCTGACTGCAGAAAATCGGAACGTTGAAGGATAAGTCCCAGGCAGGAGCTGCCCCCACCTCATACTTGTGCTGCCCTGAGAGTCCCAGGGGAGCCCTACAAACTGACATCAGGAACCTGGACTGCTGAGTTTTCTTTCCCAGGGAAAAGAGCCGATGTTTGCGCTCCGAGTCCTGTAGCCCTGAGCGGGCAGCTGAGTGCAAAAAATCGGAACATCGAAGGATAAGTCCCAGACAGGAGCTGCCCCCACCTCATACTTGTGCTGCCCTGAGAGTCCAAAAAGAGCCCTACAAACTGACATCAGGAACCTGGACTGTTGAGTTTTCTTTCCCAGGGAAAAGAGCCGATGTTTGCGCTCCGAGTGCTGTGGCCCTGAGCGGGCAGCGAACTGCAAAAAATCGGTACATCGAAGGATAAGTCCCAGACAGGAGCTGCCCCCACCTCATACTTGTGCTGCCCTGAGAGTCCCAGGGGAGCCCTACAAACTGACATCAGGAACCTGGACTGGTGAGTTTTCTTTCCCAGGGAAAAGAGCCGATGTTTGCGCTCCGAGTCCTGTGGCCCTGAGCGGGCAGCTGAGTGCAAAAAATCGGAACATCGAAGGATAAGTCCCAGACAGGAGCTGCCCCCACCTCATACTTGTTCTGCCCTGAGAGTCCCAGGGGAGCCCTACAAACTGACATCAGGAACCTGGACTGGTGAGTTTTCTTTCCCAGGGAAAAGAGCCGATGTTTGCACTCCGAGTCCTGTGGCCCTGAGCGGGCAGCAGACTGCAAAAAATCGGAACATCGAAGGATAAGTCCCAGACAGGAGCTGCCCCCACCTCATACTTGTGCTGCCCTGAGAGTCCAAAAAGAGCCCTACAAACTGACATCAGGAACCTGGACTGGTGAGTTTTTTTTCCCAGGGTTAAGCGCCGATGTTTGCGCCCCGAGTCCTGTGGCCCTGAGCAGGCAGCTGAGTGCAAAAAATCGGAACATCGAAGGATAAGTCCCAGACAGGAGCTGCCCCCACCTCATACTTGTGCTGCCCTGAGAGTCCAAAAAGAGCCCTACAAACTGACATCAGGAACCTGGACTGGTGAGTTTTCTTTCCCAGGGAAAAGAGCCGATGTTTGCACTCCGAGTCCTGTGGCCCTGAGCGGGCAGCTGAGTGCAAAAAATCGGAACATCGAAGGATAAGTCCCAGACAGGAGCTGCCCCCACCTCATACTTGTGCTGCCCTGAGAGTCCCAGGGGAGCCCTACAAACTGACATCAGGAACCTGGACTGGTGAGTTTTCTTTCCCAGGGAAAAGAGCCGATGCTTGCGCTCCGAGTCCTGTGGCCCTGAGCGGGCAGCTGAGTGCAAAAAATCGGAACATCGAAGGATAAGTCCCAGACAGGTGCTGCCCCCACCTCATACTTGTGCTGCCCTGAGAGTCCCAGGGAAGCCCTACAAACTGACATCAGGAACCTGGACTGGTGAGTTTTCTTTCCCATAGAAAAGAGCAGATGTTTGCGCTCTGAGTCCTGTGGCCCTGAGCGGGCAGCTGAGTGCAAAAAATCGGAACATCGCAGGATAAGTCCCAGACAGGAGCTGCCCCCACCTCATACTTGTGCTGCCCTGAGAGTCCCAGGGGAGCCCTACAAACTGACATCAGGAACCTGGACTGGTGAGTTTTCTTTCCCAGGGAAAAGAGCCGATGTTTGCGCTCCGAGTCCTGTGGCCCTGAGCGGGCAGCTGAGTGCAAAAAATCGGAACATCGAAGGATAAGTCCCAGACAGGAGCTGCCCCCACCTCATACTTGTGCTGCACTGACAGTCCCAGGAGAGCCCTACAAACTGACATCAGGAACCTGGACTGGTGAGTTTTCTTTCCCAGGGAAAAGAGCCGATGTTTGCGCTCCGAGTCCTGTGTCCCTGAGCGGGCAGCTGACTGCAAAAAATCGGAACATCGAAGGATAAGTCCCAGACAGGAGCTGCCCCCACCTCATACTTGTGCTGCCCTGAGAGTCTAAAAAGAGCCCTACAAACTGACATCAGGAACCTGGACTGGTGAGTTTTCTTTCCCAGGGAAAAGAGCCGATGTTTGCGCTCCGAGTCCTGTGGCCCTGAGCGGGCAGCTGACTGCAAAAAATCTGAACATCGAAGGATAAGTCCCAGACAGGAGCTGCCCCCACCTCATACTTGTGCTGCCCTGAGAGTCCCAGGGGAGCCCTACAAACTGACATCAGGAACCTGGACTGGTGAGTTTTCTTTCCCAGGGAAAAGAGCCGATGTTTGCACTCCGAGTCCTGTGGCCCTGTGCGGGCAGCTGAGTGCAAAAAATCCGAACATCGAAGGATAAGTCCCAGACAGGAGCTGCCCCCACCTCATACTTGTGCTGCCCTGAGAGTCCCAGGGGAGCCCTACAAACTGACATCAGGAACCTGGACTGGTGAGTTTTCTTTCCCAGGGAAAAGAGCCGATGTTTGCGCCCCGAGTCCTGTGGCCCTGAGCAGGCAGCTGAGTGCAAAAAATCCGAACATCGAAGGATAAGTCCCAGACAGGAGCTGCCCCCACCTCATACTTGTGCTGCCCTGAGAGTCCCAGGGGAGCCCTACAAACTGACATCAGGAACCTGGACTGGTGAGTTTTCTTTCCCAGAGAAAAGAGCCGATGTTTGCGCTCCGAGTCCTGTGGCCCTGAGCGGGCAGCTGAGTGCAAAAAATCGGAACATCGAAGGATAAGTCCCAGACAGGAGCTGCCCCCACCTCATACTTGTGCTGCCCTGAGAGTCCCAGGGGAGCCCTACAAACTGACATCAGGAACCTGGACTGGTGAGTTTTCTTTCCCAGGGAAAAGAGCCGATGTTTGCGCTCCGAGTCCTGTGACCCTGAGCGGGCAGCTGACTGCAAAAAATCGGAACATCGAAGGATAAGTCCCAGACAGGAGCTGCCCCCACCTCATACTTGTGCTGCCCTGAGAGTCCCAGGGGAGCCCTACAAACTGACATCAGGAACCTGGACTGGTGAGTTTTCTTTCCCAGGGAAAAGAGCCGATGTTTGCGCTCCGAGTCCTGTAGCCCTGAGCGGGCAGCTGAGTGCAAAAAATCCGAACATCGAAGGATAAGTCCCAGACAGGAGCTGCCCCCACCTCATACTTGTGCTGCCCTGAGAGTCCAAAAAGAGCCCTACAAACTGACATCAGGAACCTGGACTGGTGAGTTTTCTTTCCCAGGGAAAAGAGCCGATGTTTGCGCTCCGAGTCCTGTGGCCCTGAGCGGGCAGCTGACTGCAAAAAATCGGAACATCGAAGGATAAGTCCCAGACAGGAGCTGCCCCCACCTCATACTTGTGCTGCCCTGACAGTCCCAGGGGAGCCCTACAAACTGACATCAGGAACCTGGACTGGTGAGTTTTTTTTCCCAGGGTTAAGAGCCGATGTTTGCGCCCCGAGTCCTGTGGTCCTGAGCGGGCAGCTGACTGCAAAAAATCCGAACATCGAAGGATAAGTCCCAGACAGGAGCTGCCCCCACCTCATACTTGTGCTGCCCTGAGAGTCCCAGGGGAGCTCTACAAACTGACATCAGGAACCTGGACTGGTGAGTTTTCTTTCCCAGGGAAAAGAGCCGATGTTTGCGCTTCGAGTCCTGTAGCCCTGAGCGGGCAGCTGAGTGCAAAAAATCGGAACATCGAAGGATAAGTCCCAGACAGGAGCTGCCCCCACCTCATACTTGTGTTGCCCTGAGAGTCCCAGTGGAGCCCTACAAACTGAAATCAGGAACCTGGACTGGTGAGTTTTCTTTCCCAGGGAAAAGAGCCGATGTTTGCGCCCCGAGTCCTGTAGCCCTGAGCAGGCAGCTGACTGCAAAAAATCCGAACATCGAAGGATAAGTTCCAGACAGGAGCTGCCCCCACCTCATACTTGTGCTGCCCTGAGAGTCCCAGGGGAGCCCTACAAACTGACATCAGGAACCTGGACTGGTGAGTTTTCTTTCCCAGGGAAAAGTGCCGATGTTTGCGCCCCGAGTCCTGTGGCCCTGAGTGGGCAGCTGACTGCAAAAAATCGGAACATCGAAGGATAAGTCCCAGACAGGAGCTGCCCCCACCTCATACTTCTGCTGCCCTGAGAGTCCAAAAAGAGCCCTACAAACTGACATCAGGAACCTGGACTGGTGAGTTTTCTTTCCCAGGGAAAAGAGCCGATGTTTGCGCTCCGAGTGCTGTGGCCCTGAGCGGGCAGCTGACTGCAGAAAATCGGAACGTTGAAGGATAAGTCCCAGGCAGGAGCTGCCCCCACCTCATACTTGTGCTGCCCTGAGAGTCCCAGGGGAGCCCTACAAACTGACATCAGGAACCTGGACTGCTGAGTTTTCTTTCCCAGGGAAAAGAGCCGATGTTTGCGCTCCGAGTCCTGTAGCCCTGAGCGGGCAGCTGACTGCAAAAAATCCGAACATCGAAGGATAAGTCCCAGACAGGAGCTGCCCCCACCTCATACTTGTGCTGCCCTGAGAGTCCCAGGGGAGCCCTACAAACTGACATCAGGAACCTGGACTGGTGAGTTTTCTTTCCCAGGGAAAAGAGCCGATGTTTGCGCTCCGAGTGCTGTGGCCCTGAGCGGGCAGCGAACTGCAAAAAATCGGTACATCGAAGGATAAGTCCCAGACAGGAGCTGCCCCCACCTCATACTTGTGCTGCCCTGAGAGTCCCAGGGGAGCCCTACAAACTGACATCAGGAACCTGGACTGGTGAGTTTTCTTTCCCAGGGAAAAGAGCCGATGTTTGCGCTCCGAGTCCTGTGGCCCTGAGCGGGCAGCTGAGTGCAAAAAATCGGAACATCGAAGGATAAGTCCCAGACAGGAGCTGCCCCCACCTCATACTTGTGCTGCCCTGAGAGTCCCAGGGGAGCCCTACAAACTGACATCAGGAACCTGGACTGGTGAGTTTTCTTTCCCAGGGAAAAGAGCCGATGTTTGCACTCCGAGTCCTGTGGCCCTGAGCGGGCAGCTGACTGCAAAAAATCGGAACATCGAAGGATAAGTCCCAGACAGGAGCTGCCCCCACCTCATACTTGTGCTGCACTGACAGTCCCAGGAGAGCCCTACAAACTGACATCAGGAACCTGGACTGGTGAGTTTTTTTTCCCAGGGTTAAGAGCCGATGTTTGCGCCCCGAGTCCTGTGGCCCTGAGCAGGCAGCTGAGTGCAAAAAATCGGAACATCGAAGGATAAGTCCCAGACAGGAGCTGCCCCCACCTCATACTTGTGCTGCCCTGAGAGTCCTAAAAGAGCCCTACAAACTGACATCAGGAACCTGGACTGGTGAGTTTTCTTTCCCAGGGAAAAGAGCCGATGTTTGCGCTCCGCGTCCTGTGGCCCTGAGCGGGCAGCTGAGTGCAAAAAATCGGAACATCGCAGGATAAGTCCCAGACAGGAGCTGCCCCCACCTCATACTTGTGCTGCCCTGAGAGTCCCAGGGGAGCCCTACAAACTGACATCAGGAACCTGGACTGGTGAGTTTTCTTTCCCAGGGAAAAGAGCCGATGTTTGCACTCCGAGTCCTGTGGCCCTGAGCGGGCAGCTGAGTGCAAAAAATCGGAACATCGAAGGATAAGTCCCAGACAGGAGCTGCCCCCACCTCATACTTGTGCTGCACTGACAGTCCCAGGAGAGCCCTACAAACTGACATCAGGAACCTGGACTGGTGAGTTTTCTTTCCCAGGGAAAAGAGCCGATGCTTGCGCTCCGAGTCCTGTGGCCCTGAGCGGGCAGCTGAGTGCAAAAAATCGGAACATCGAAGGATAAGTCCCAGACAGGTGCTGCCCCCACCTCATACTTGTGCTGCCCTGAGAGTCCCAGGGGAGCCCTACAAACTGACATCAGGAACCTGGACTGGTGAGTTTTCTTTCCCATAGAAAAGAGCAGATGTTTGCGCTCTGAGTCCTGTGGCCCTGAGCGGGCAGCTGAGTGCAAAAAATCGGAACATCGCAGGATAAGTCCCAGACAGGAGCTGCCCCCACCTCATACTTGTGCTGCCCTGAGAGTCCCAGGGGAGCCCTACAAACTGACATCAGGAACCTGGACTGGTGAGTTTTCTTTCCCAGGGAAAAGAGCCGATGTTTGCGCTCCGAGTCCTGTGGCCCTGAGCGGGCAGCTGAGTGCAAAAAATCGAAACATCGAAGGATAAGTCCCAGACAGGAGCTGCCCCCACCTCATACTTGTGCTGCACTGACAGTCCCAGGAGAGCCCTACAAACTGACATCAGGAACCTGGACTGGTGAGTTTTTTTTCCCTGGGTTAAGAGCCGATGTTTGCGCCCCGAGTCCTGTGGCCCTGAGCAGGCAGCTGAGTGCAAAAAATCGGAACATCGAAGGATAAGTCCCAGACAGGAGCTGCCCCCACCTCATACTTGTGCTGCCCTGAGAGTCTAAAAAGAGCCCTACAAACTGACACCAGGAACCTGGACTGGTGAGTTTTCTTTCCCAGGGAAAAGAGCCGATGTTTGCGCTCCGAGTCCTGTGGCCCTGAGCGGGCAGCTGAGTGCAAAAAATCTGAACATCGAAGGATAAGTCCCAGACAGGAGCTGCCCCCACCTCATACTTGTGCTGCCCTGAGAGTCCCAGGGGAGCCCTACAAACTGACATCAGGAACCTGGACTGGTGAGTTTTCTTTCCCAGGGAAAAGAGCCGATGTTTGCGCTCCGAGTCCTGTGGCCCTGAGCGGGCAGCTGAGTGCAAAAAATCGGAACATCGAAGGATAAGTCCCAGACAGGAGCTGCCCCCACATCATACTTGTGCTGCCCTGAGAGTCCCAGGGGAGCCCTACAAACTGACATCAGGAACCTGGACTGGTGAGTTTTCTTTCCCAGGGAAAACAGCAGATGTTTGCACTCCGAGTCCTGTGGCCCTGAGCGGGCAGCTGAGTGCAAAAAATCAGAACATCGAAGGATAAGTCCCAGAGAGGAGCTGCCCCCACCTCATACTTGTGCTGCCCTGAGTGTCCAAAAAGAGCCCTACAAACTGACATCAGGAACCTGGACTGGTGAGTTTTCTTTCCCAGGGAAAAGAGCCGATGTTTGCGCTCCGAGTCCTGTGGCCCTGAGCGGGCAGCTGAGTGCAAAAAATCGGAACATCGCAGGATAAGTCCCAGACAGGAGCTGCCCCCACCTCATACTTGTGCTGCCCTGAGAGTCCCAGGGGAGCCCTACAAACTGACATCAGGAACCTGGACTGGTGAGTTTTCTTTCCCAGGGAAAAGAGCCGATGTTTGCGCTCCGAGTCCTGTGGCCCTGAGCAGGCAGCTGAGTGCAAAAAATCGGAACATCGAAGGATAAGTCCCAGACAGGAGCTGCCCCCACCTCATACTTGTGCTGCCCTGAGAGTCCAAAAAGAGCCCTACAAACTGACATCAGGAACCTGGACTGGTGAGTTTTCTTTCCCAGGGTAAAGAGCCGATGTTTGCGCTCCGCGTCCTGTGGCCCTGAGCGGGCAGCTGAGTGCAAAAAATCGGAACATCGAAGGATAAGTCCCAGACAGGAGCTGCCCCCACCTCATACTTGTGCTGCCCTGAGAGTCCCAGGGGAGCCCTCCAAACTGACATCAGGAACCTGGACTGGTGAGTTTTCTTTCCCAGGGAAAAGAGCCGATGTTTGCGCTCCGAGTCCTGTGGCCCTGAGCGGGCAGCTGAGTGCAAAAAATCGGTACATCGAAGGATAAGTCCCAGACAGGAGCTGCCCCCACCTCATACTTGTGCTGCACTGACAGTCCCAGGAGAGCCCTACAAACTGACATCAGGAACCTGGACTGATGAGTTTTCTTTCCCAGGGAAAAGAGCCGATGTTTGCGCTCCGAGTCCTGTGGCCCTGAGCGGGCAGCTGAGTGCAAAAAATCGGAACATCGAAGGATAAGTCCCAGACAGGAGCTGCCCCCACCTCATACTTGTGCTGCACTGACAGTCCCAGGAGAGCCCTACAAACTGACATCAGCAACCTGGACTGATGAGTTTTCTTTCCCAGGGAAAAGAGCCGATGTTTGCGCTCCGAGTGCTGTGGCCCTGAGCGGGCAGCTGACTGCAAAAAATCGGAACATCGAAGGATAAGTCCCAGACAGGAGCTGCCCCCACCTCATACTTGTGCTGCACTGACAGTCCCAGGGGAGCCCTACAAACTGACATCAGGAACCTGGACTGATGAGTTTTCTTTCCCAGGGAAAAGAGCCGATGTTTGCGCTCCGAGTCCTGTGGCCCTGAGCGGGCAGCTGAGTGCAAAAAATCGGAACATCGAAGGATAAGTCCCAGACAGGAGCTGCCCCCACCTCATACTTGTGCTGCCCTGAGAGTCCCAGGGGAGCCCTACAAACTGACATCAGGAACCTGGACTGGTGAGTTTTCTTTCCCAGGGAAAAGAGCCGATGTTTGCACTCCGAGTCCTGTGGCCCTGAGCGGGCAGCTGAGTGCAAAAAATCGGAACATCGAAGGATAAGTCCCAGACAGGAGCTGCCCCCACCTCATACTTGTGCTGCCCTGAGAGTCCCAGGGGAGCCCTACAAACTGACATCAGGAACCTGGACTGGTGAGTTTTCTTTCCCAGGGAAAAGAGCCGATGTTTGCGCTCCGAGTCCTGTGGCCCTGAGCGGGCAGCTGACTGCAAAAAATCGGAACATCGCAGGATAAGTCCCAGACAGGAGCTGCCCCCACCTCATACTTGTGCTGCCCTGAGAGTCCCAGGGGAGCCCTACAAACTGACATCAGGAACCTGGACTGGTGAGTTTTCTTTCCCAGGGAAAAGAGCCGATGTTTGCGCTCCGAGTCCTGTGGCCCTGAGCGGGCAGCTGAGTGCAAAAAATCGGAACATCGAAGGATAAGTCCCAGACAGGAGCTGCCCCCACCTCATACTTGTGCTGCCCTGAGAGTCCCAGGGGAGCCCTACAAACTGACATCAGGAACCTGGACTGGTGAGTTTTCTTTCCCAGGGAAAAGAGCCGATGTTTGCGCTCCGAGTCCTGTGGCCCTGAGCGGGCAGCTGAGTGCAAAAAATCGGAACATCGAAGGATAAGTCCCAGACAGGAGCTGCCCCCACCTCATACTTGTGCTGCCCTGAGAGTCCAAAAAGAGCCCTACAAACTGACATCAGGAACCTGGACTGGTGAGTTTTCTTTCCCAGGGAAAAGAGCCGATGTTTGCGCTCCGAGTCCTGTGGCCCTGAGCGGGCAGCTGACTGCAAAAAATCGGAACATCGAAGGATAAGTCCCAGACAGGAGCTGCCCCCACCTCATACTTGTGCTGCCCTGAGAGTCCCAGGGGAGCCCTACAAACTGACATGAGGAACCTGGACTGGTGAGTTTTCTTTCCCAGGGAAAAGAGCCGATGTTTGCACTCCGAGTCCTGTGGCCCTGAGCGGGCAGCTGAGTGCAAAAAATCGGAACATCGAAGGATAAGTCCCAGACAGGAGCTGCCCCCACCTCATACTTGTGCTGCCCTGAGAGTCCCAGGGGAGCCCTACAAACTGACATCAGGAACCTGGACTGGTGAGTTTTCTTTCCCAGGGAAAGAGCCGATGTTTGCGCTCCGAGTCCTGTGGCCCTGAGCGGGCAGCTGAGTGCAAAAAATCTGAACATCGAAGGATAAGTCCCAGACAGGAGCTGCCCCCACCTCATACTTGTGCTGCCCTGAGAGTCCCAGGGGAGCCCTACAAACTGACATCAGGAACCTGGACTGGTGAGTTTTCTTTCCCAGGGAAAAGAGCCGATGTTTGCGCTCCGAGTCCTGTGGCCCTGAGCGGGCAGCTGAGTGCAAAAAATCGGAACATCGAAGGATAAGTCCCAGACTGGAGCTGCCCCCACCTCATACTTGTGCTGCCCTGAGAGTCCAAAAAGAGCCCTACAAACTGACATCAGGAACCTGGACTGGTGAGTTTTCTTTCCCAGGGAAAAGAGCCGATGTTTGCGCTCCGAGTCCTGTGGCCCTGAGTGGGCAGCTGAGTGCAAAAAATCGGAACATCGAAGGATAAGTCCCAGACAGGAGCTGCCCCCACGTCATACTTGTGCTGCCCTGAGAGTCCCAGGGGAGCCCTACAAACTGACATCAGGAACCTGGACTGGTGAGTTTTCTTTCCCAGGGAAAAGAGCCGATGTTTGCGCTCCGAGTCTTGTGGCCCTGAGCGGGCAGCTGAGTGCAAAAAATCGGAACATCGAAGGATAAGTCCCAGACAGGAGCTGCCCCCACCTCATACTTGTGCTGCACTGACAGTCCCAGGAGAGCCCAACAAACTGACATCAGGAACCTGGACTGATGAGTTTTCTTTCCCAGGGAAAAGAGCCGATGTTTGCGATCCGAGTCCTGTGGCCCTGAGCGGGCAGCTGAGTGCAAAAAATCGGAACATCGAAGGATAAGTCCCAGACAGGAGCTGCCCCCACCTCATACTTGTGCTGCCCTGAGAGTCCAAAAAGAGCCCTACAAACTGACATCAGGAACCTGGACTGGTGAGTTTTCTTTCCCAGGGAAAAGAGCCGATGTTTGCGCTCCGAGTCCTGTGGCCCTGAGGGGGCAGCTGAGTGCAAAAAATCGGAACATCGAAGGATAAGTCCCAGACAGGAGCTGCCCCCACCTCATACTTGTGCTGCCCTGAGAGTCCCAGGGGAGCCCTACAAACTGACATCAGGAACCTGGACTGGTGAGTTTTCTTTCCCAGGGAAAAGAGCCGATGTTTGCGCTCCGAGTCCTGTGGCCCTGAGCGGGCAGCTGAGTGCAAAAAATCGGAACATCGCAGGATAAGTCCCAGACAGGAGCTGCCCCCACCTCATACTTGTGCTGCCCTGACAGTCCCAGGGGAGCCCTACAAACTGACATCAGGAACCTGGACTGGTGAGTTTTCTTTCCCAGGGAAAAGAGCCGATGTTTGCACTCCGAGTCCTGTGGCCCTGAGCGGGCAGCTGAGTGCAAAAAATCGGAACATCGAAGGATAAGTCCCAGACAGGAGCTGCCCCCACCTCATACTTGTGCTGCCCTGAGAGTCCAAAAAGAGCCCTACAAACTGACATCAGGAACCTGGACTGGTGAGTTTTCTTTCCCAGGGAAAAGAGCCGATGTTTGCGCTCCGCGTCCTGTGGCCCTGAGCGGGCAGCTGAGTGCAAAAAATCGGAACATCGAAGGATAAGTCCCAGACAGGAGCTGCCCCCACCTCATACTTGTGCTGCCCTGACAGTCCCAGGGGAGCCCTACAAACTGACATCAGGAACCTGGACTGGTGAGTTTTCTTTCCCAGGGAAAAGAGCCGATGTTTGTGCTCCGAGTCCTGTGGCCCTGAGCGGGCAGCTGAGTGCAAAAAATCGGAACATCGAAGGATAAGTCCCAGACAGGAGCTGCCCCCACCTCATACTTGTGCTGCCCTGAGAGTCCCAGGGGAGCCCTACAAACTGACATCAGGAACCTGGACTGGTGAGTTTTCTTTCCCAGGGAAAAGAGCCGATGTTTGCGGTCCGAGTGCTGTGGCCCTGAGCGGGCAGCTGACTGCAAAAAATCGGAACATCAAAGGATAAGTCCCAGACAGGAGCTGCCCCCACCTCATACTTGTGCTGCCCTGAGAGTCCCAGGGGAGCCCTACAAACTGACATCAGGAACCTGGACTGGTGAGTTTTCTTTCCCAGGGAAAAGAGCCGATGTTTGCGGTCCGAGTGCTGTGGCCCTGAGCGGGCAGCTGAGTGCAAAAAATCGGAACATCGCAGGATAAGTCCCAGACAGGAGCTGCCCCCACCTCATACTTGTGTTGCCCTGAGTGTCCCAGTGGAGCCCTACAAACTGACATCAGGAACCTGGACTGGTGAGTTTTCTTTCCCAGGGAAAAGAGCCGATGTTTGCGCTCCGAGTCCTGTGGCCCTGAGCGGGCAGCTGAGTGCAAAAAATCGGAACATCGAAGGATAAGTCCCAGACAGGAGCTGCCCCCACCTCATACTTGTGCTGCCCTGAGAGTCCAAAAAGAGCCCTACAAACTGACATCAGGAACCTGGACTGGTGAGTTTTCTTTCCCAGGGAAAAGAGCCGATGTTTGCGCTCCGCGTCCTGTGGCCCTGAGCGGGCAGCTGAGTGCAAAAAATCGGAACATCGAAGGATAAGTCCCAGACAGGAGCTGCCCCCACCTAATACTTGTGCTGCACTGACAGTCCCAGGAGAGCCCTACAAACTGACATCAGGAACCTGGACTGGTGAGTTTTTTTTCCCTGGGTTAAGAGCTGATGTTTGCGCCCCGAGTCCTGTGGCCCTGAGCAGGCAGCTGAGTGCAAAAAATCGGAACGTCGAAGGATAAGTCCCAGACAGGAGCTGCCCCCACCTCATACTTGTGCTGCCCTGAGAGTCTAAAAAGAGCCCTACAAACTGACATCAGGAACCTGGACTGGTGAGTTTTCTTTCCCAGGGAAAAGAGCCGATGTTTGCGCTCCGAGTCCTGTGGCCCTGAGCGGGCAGCTGACTGCAAAAAATCGGAACATCGAAGGATAAGTCCCAGACAGGAGCTGCCCCCACCTCATACTTGTGCTGCCCTGAGAGTCCCGGGGGAGCCCTACAAACTGACATCAGGAACCTGGACTGGTGAGTTTTCTTTCCCAGGGAAAAGAGCCGATGTTTGCACTCCGAGTCCTGTGGCCCTGAGCGGGCAGCTGAGTGCAAAAAATCGGAACATCGAAGGATAAGTCCCAGACAGGAGCTGCCCCCACCTCATACTTGTGCTGCCCTGAGAGTCCCAGGGGAGCCCTACAAACTGACATCAGGAACCTGGACTGGTGAGTTTTCTTTCCCAGGGAAAAGAGCCGATGTTTGCGCTCCGAGTCCTGTGGCCCTGAGCGGGCAGCTGAGTGCAAAAAATCGGAACATCGAAGGATAAGTCCCAGATAGGAGCTGCCCCCACGTCATACTTGTGCTGCCCTGAGAGTCCAAAAAGAGCCCTACAAACTGACATCAGGAACCTGGACTGGTGAGTTTTCTTTCCCAGGGAAAAGAGCCGATGTTTGCACTCCGAGTCCTGTGGCCCTGAGCGGGCAGCTGAGTGCAAAAAATCGGAACATCGCAGGATAAGTCCCAGACAGGAGCTGCCCCCACCTCATACTTGTGCTGCCCTGAGAGTCCCAGGGGAGCCCTACAAACTGACATCAGGAACCTGGACTGGTGAGTTTTCTTTCCCAGGGAAAAGAGTCGATGTTTGCGCTCCGAGTCCTGTGGCCCTGAGCGGGCAGCTGAGTGCAAAAAATCGGAACATCGCAGGATAAGTCCCAGACAGGAGCTGCCCCCACCTCATACTTGTGCTGCCCTTACAGTCCCAGGGGAGCCCTACAAACTGACATCAGGAACCTGGACTGGTGAGTTTTCTTTCCCAGGGAAAAGAGCCGATGTTTGCGCTCCGCGTCCTGTGGCCCTGAGCGGGCAGCTGAGTGCAAAAAATCGGAACATCGAAGGATAAGTCCCAGACAGGAGCTGCCCCCACCTCATACTTGTGCTGCCCTGAGAGTCCCAGGGGAGCCCTACAAACTGACATCAGGAACCTGGACTGGTGAGTTTTCTTTCCCAGGGAAAAGAGCCGATGTTTGCGCTCCGCGTCCTGTGGCCCTGAGCGGGCAGCTGAGTGCAAAAAATCGGAACATCGAAGGATAAGTCCCAGACAGGAGCTGCCCCCACCTCATACTTGTGCTGCCCTGACAGTCCCAGGGGAGCCCTACAAACTGACATCAGGAACCTGGACTGGTGAGTTTTCTTTCCCAGGGAAAAGAGCCGATGTTTGCACTCCGAGTCCTGTGGCCCTGAGCGGGCAGCTGAGTGCAAAAAATCGGAACATCGAAGGATAAGTCCCAGACAGGAGCTGCCCCCACCTCATACTTGTGCTGCCCTGAGAGTCCAAAAAGAGCCCTACAAACTGACATCAGGAACCTGGACTGGTGAGTTTTCTTTCCCAGGGAAAAGAGCCGATGTTTGCGCTCCGAGTCCTGTGGCCCTGAGCGGGCACCTGACTGCAAAAAATCGGAACATCGCAGGATAAGTCCCAGACAGGAGCTGCCCCCACCTCATACTTGTGCTGCCCTGAGAGTCCCAGGGGAGCCCTACAAACTGACATCAGGAACCTGGACTGGTGAGTTTTCTTTCCCAGGGAAAAGAGCCGATGCTTGCGCTCCGAGTCCTGTGGCCCTGAGCGGGCAGCTGAGTGCAAAAAATCGGAATATCGAAGGATAAGTCCCAGACAGGTGCTGCCCCCACCTCATACTTGTGCTGCCCTGAGAGTCCCAGGGGAGCCCTACAAACTGACATCAGGAACCTGGACTGGTGAGTTTTCTTTCCCAGAGAAAAGAGCAGATGTTTGCGCTCCGAGTCCTGTGGCCCTGAGCGGGCAGCTGAGTGCAAAAAATCGGAACATCGAAGGATAAGTCCCAGACAGGAGCTGCCCCCACCTCATACTTGTGCTGCCCTGACAGTCCCAGGAGAGCCCTACAAACTGACATCAGGAACCTGGACTGGTGAGTTTTCTTTCCCAGGGAAAAGAGCCGATGTTTGCGCTCCGAGTCCTGTGGCCCTGAGCGGGCAGCTGAGTGCAAAAAATCGGAACATCGAAGGATAAGTCCCAGACAGGAGCTGCCCCCACCTCATACTTGTGCTGCACTGACAGTCCCAGGAGAGCCCTACAAACTGACATCAGGAACCTGGACTGGTGAGTTTTTTTTCCCTGGGTTAAGAGCCGATGTTTGCGCCCCGAGTCCTGTGGCCCTGAGCAGGCAGCTGAGTGCAAAAAATCGGAACATCGAAGGATAAGTCCCAGAGAGGAGCTGCCCCCACCTCATACTTGTGCTGCCCTGAGAGTCCCAGGGGAGCCCTACAAACTGACATCAGGAACCTGGACTGGTGAGTTTTCTTTCCCAGGGAAAAGAGCCGATGTTTGCGCTCCGAGTCCTGTGGCCCTGAGCGGGCAGCTGACTTCAAAAAATCGGAACATCGAAGGATAAGTCCCAGACAGGAGCTGCCCCCACCTCATACTTGTGCTGCCCTGAGAGTCCCAGGGGAGCCCTACAAACTGACATCAGGAACCTGGACTGGTGAGTTTTCTTTCCCAGGGAAAAGAGCCGATGTTTGCACTCCGAGTCCTGTGGCCCTGAGCGGGCAGCTGAGTGCAAAAAATCGGAACATCGCAGGATAAGTCCCAGACAGGAGCTGCCCCCACCTCATACTTGTGCTGCCCTGAGAGTCCCAGGGGAGCCCTACAAACTGACATCAGGAACCTGGACTGGTGAGTTTTCTTTCCCAGGGAAAAGAGCCGATGTTTGCGCTCCGAGTCCTGTGGCCCTGAGCGGGCAGCTGAGTGCAAAAAATCGGAACATCGAAGGATAAGTCCCAGACAGGAGCTGCCCCCACCTCATACTTGTGCTGCCCTGAGAGTCCCAGGGGAGCCCTACAAACTGACATCAGGAACCTGGACTGGTGAGTTTTCTTTCCCAGGGAAAAGAGCCGATGTTTGCACTCCGAGTCCTGTGGCCCTGAGCGGGCAGCTGAGTGCAAAAAATCGGAACATCGAAGGATAAGTCCCAGACAGGAGCTGCCCCCACCTCATACTTGTGCTGCCCTGAGAGTCCCAGGGGAGCCCTACAAACTGACATCAGGAACCTGGACTGGTGAGTTTTCTTTCCCAGGGAAAAGAGCCGATGTTTGCGTTCAGAGTCCTGTGGCCCTGAGCGGGCAGCTGAGTGGAAAAAATCGGAACATCGAAGGATATGTCCCAGACAGGAGCTGCCCCCACCTCATACTTGTGCTGCCCTGAGAGTCCCAGGGGAGCCCTACAAACTGACATCAGGAACCTGGACTGGTGAGTTTTCTTTCCCAGGGAAAAGAGCCGATGTTTGCGCTCCGAGTCCTGTGGCCCTGAGCGGGCAGCTGACTGCAAAAAATCGGAACATCGCAGGATAAGTCCCAGACAGGAGCTGCCCCCACCTCATACTTGTGCTGCCCTGAGAGTCCCAGGGGAGCCCTACAAACTGACATCAGGAACCTGGACTGGTGAGTTTTCTTTCCCAGGGAAAAGAGCCGATGTTTGCGCTCCGAGTCCTGTGGCCCTGAGCGGGCAGCTGAGTGCAAAAAATCGGAACATCGAAGGATAAGTCCCAGACAGGAGCTGCCCCCACCTCATACTTGTGCTGCCCTGAGAGTCCAAAAAGAGCCCTACAAACTGACATCAGGAACCTGGACTGGTGAGTTTTCTTTCCCAGGGAAAAGAGCCGATGTTTGCGCTCCGAGTCCTGTGGCCCTGAGTGGGCAGCTGAGTGCAAAAAATCGGAACATCGAAGGATAAGTCCCAGACAGGAGCTGCCCCCACCTCATACTTGTGCTGCCCTGAGAGTCCCAGGGGAGCCCTCCAAACTGACATCAGGAACCTGGACTGGTGAGTTTTCTTTCCCAGGGAAAAGAGCCGATGTTTGCGCTCCGAGTCCTGTGGCCCTGAGCGGGCAGCTGACTGCAAAAAATCGGAACATCGAAGGATAAGTCCCAGACAGGAGCTGCCCCCACCTCATACTTGTGCTGCCCTGAGAGTCCCAGGGGAGCCCTACAAACTGACATGAGGAACCTGGACTGGTGAGTTTTCTTTCCCAGGGAAAAGAGCCGATGTTTGCACTCCGAGTCCTGTGGCCCTGAGCGGGCAGCTGAGTGCAAAAAATCGGAACATCGAAGGATAAGTCCCAGACAGGAGCTGCCCCCACCTCATACTTGTGCTGCCCTGAGAGTCCCAGGGGAGCCCTACAAACTGACATCAGGAACCTGGACTGGTGAGTTTTCTTTCCCAGGGAAAGAGCCGATGTTTGCGCTCCGAGTCCTGTGGCCCTGAGCGGGCAGCTGAGTGCAAAAAATCTGAACATCGAAGGATAAGTCCCAGACAGGAGCTGCCCCCACCTCATACTTGTGCTGCCCTGAGAGTCCCAGGGGAGCCCTACAAACTGACATCAGGAACCTGGACTGGTGAGTTTTCTTTCCCAGGGAAAAGAGCCGATGTTTGCGCTCCGAGTCCTGTGGCCCTGAGCGGGCAGCTGAGTGCAAAAAATCGGAACATCGAAGGATAAGTCCCAGACAGGAGCTGCCCCCACCTCATACTTGTGCTGCCCTGAGAGTCCAAAAAGAGCCCTACAAACTGACATCAGGAACCTGGACTGGTGAGTTTTCTTTCCCAGGGAAAAGAGCCGATGTTTGCGCTCCGAGTCCTGTGGCCCTGAGCGGGCAGCTGACTGCAAAAAATCGGAACATCGAAGGATAAGTCCCAGACAGGAGCTGCCCCCACCTCATACTTGTGCTGCCCTGAGAGTCCCAGGGGAGCCCTACAAACTGACATGAGGAACCTGGACTGGTGAGTTTTCTTTCCCAGGGAAAAGAGCCGATGTTTGCACTCCGAGTCCTGTGGCCCTGAGCGGGCAGCTGAGTGCAAAAAATCGGAACATCGAAGGATAAGTCCCAGACAGGAGCTGCCCCCACCTCATACTTGTGCTGCCCTGAGAGTCCCAGGGGAGCCCTACAAACTGACATCAGGAACCTGGACTGGTGAGTTTTCTTTCCCAGGGAAAGAGCCGATGTTTGCGCTCCGAGTCCTGTGGCCCTGAGCGGGCAGCTGAGTGCAAAAAATCTGAACATCGAAGGATAAGTCCCAGACAGGAGCTGCCCCCACCTCATACTTGTGCTGCCCTGAGAGTCCCAGGGGAGCCCTACAAACTGACATCAGGAACCTGGACTGGTGAGTTTTCTTTCCCAGGGAAAAGAGCCGATGTTTGCGCTCCGAGTCCTGTGGCCCTGAGCGGGCAGCTGAGTGCAAAAAATCGGAACATCGAAGGATAAGTCCCAGACAGGAGCTGCCCCCACCTCATACTTGTGCTGCCCTGAGAGTCCAAAAAGAGCCCTACAAACTGACATCAGGAACCTGGACTGGTGAGTTTTCTTTCCCAGGGAAAAGAGCCGATGTTTGCGCTCCGAGTCCTGTGGCCCTGAGTGGGCAGCTGAGTGCAAAAAATCGGAACATCGAAGGATAAGTCCCAGACAGGAGCTGCCCCCACGTCATACTTGTGCTGCCCTGAGAGTCCCAGGGGAGCCCTACAAACTGACATCAGGAACCTGGACTGGTGAGTTTTCTTTCCCAGGGAAAAGAGCCGATGTTTGCGCTCCGAGTCTTGTGGCCCTGAGCGGGCAGCTGAGTGCAAAAAATCGGAACATCGAAGGATAAGTCCCAGACAGGAGCTGCCCCCACCTCATACTTGTGCTGCACTGACAGTCCCAGGAGAGCCCAACAAACTGACATCAGGAACCTGGACTGATGAGTTTTCTTTCCCAGGGAAAAGAGCCGATGTTTGCGATCCGAGTCCTGTGGCCCTGAGCGGGCAGCTGAGTGCAAAAAATCGGAACATCGAAGGATAAGTCCCAGACAGGAGCTGCCCCCACCTCATACTTGTGCTGCCCTGAGAGTCCAAAAAGAGCCCTACAAACTGACATCAGGAACCTGGACTGGTGAGTTTTCTTTCCCAGGGAAAAGAGCCGATGTTTGCGCTCCGAGTCCTGTGGCCCTGAGGGGGCAGCTGAGTGCAAAAAATCGGAACATCGAAGGATAAGTCCCAGACAGGAGCTGCCCCCACCTCATACTTGTGCTGCCCTGAGAGTCCCAGGGGAGCCCTACAAACTGACATCAGGAACCTGGACTGGTGAGTTTTCTTTCCCAGGGAAAAGAGCCGATGTTTGCGCTCCGAGTCCTGTGGCCCTGAGCGGGCAGCTGAGTGCAAAAAATCGGAACATCGCAGGATAAGTCCCAGACAGGAGCTGCCCCCACCTCATACTTGTGCTGCCCTGACAGTCCCAGGGGAGCCCTACAAACTGACATCAGGAACCTGGACTGGTGAGTTTTCTTTCCCAGGGAAAAGAGCCGATGTTTGCACTCCGAGTCCTGTGGCCCTGAGCGGGCAGCTGAGTGCAAAAAATCGGAACATCGAAGGATAAGTCCCAGACAGGAGCTGCCCCCACCTCATACTTGTGCTGCCCTGAGAGTCCAAAAAGAGCCCTACAAACTGACATCAGGAACCTGGACTGGTGAGTTTTCTTTCCCAGGGAAAAGAGCCGATGTTTGCGCTCCGCGTCCTGTGGCCCTGAGCGGGCAGCTGAGTGCAAAAAATCGGAACATCGAAGGATAAGTCCCAGACAGGAGCTGCCCCCACCTCATACTTGTGCTGCCCTGACAGTCCCAGGGGAGCCCTACAAACTGACATCAGGAACCTGGACTGGTGAGTTTTCTTTCCCAGGGAAAAGAGCCGATGTTTGTGCTCCGAGTCCTGTGGCCCTGAGCGGGCAGCTGAGTGCAAAAAATCGGAACATCGAAGGATAAGTCCCAGACAGGAGCTGCCCCCACCTCATACTTGTGCTGCCCTGAGAGTCCCAGGGGAGCCCTACAAACTGACATCAGGAACCTGGACTGGTGAGTTTTCTTTCCCAGGGAAAAGAGCCGATGTTTGCGGTCCGAGTGCTGTGGCCCTGAGCGGGCAGCTGACTGCAAAAAATCGGAACATCAAAGGATAAGTCCCAGACAGGAGCTGCCCCCACCTCATACTTGTGCTGCCCTGAGAGTCCCAGGGGAGCCCTACAAACTGACATCAGGAACCTGGACTGGTGAGTTTTCTTTCCCAGGGAAAAGAGCCGATGTTTGCGGTCCGAGTGCTGTGGCCCTGAGCGGGCAGCTGAGTGCAAAAAATCGGAACATCGCAGGATAAGTCCCAGACAGGAGCTGCCCCCACCTCATACTTGTGTTGCCCTGAGTGTCCCAGTGGAGCCCTACAAACTGACATCAGGAACCTGGACTGGTGAGTTTTCTTTCCCAGGGAAAAGAGCCGATGTTTGCGCTCCGAGTCCTGTGGCCCTGAGCGGGCAGCTGAGTGCAAAAAATCGGAACATCGAAGGATAAGTCCCAGACAGGAGCTGCCCCCACCTCATACTTGTGCTGCCCTGAGAGTCCAAAAAGAGCCCTACAAACTGACATCAGGAACCTGGACTGGTGAGTTTTCTTTCCCAGGGAAAAGAGCCGATGTTTGCGCTCCGCGTCCTGTGGCCCTGAGCGGGCAGCTGAGTGCAAAAAATCGGAACATCGAAGGATAAGTCCCAGACAGGAGCTGCCCCCACCTAATACTTGTGCTGCACTGACAGTCCCAGGAGAGCCCTACAAACTGACATCAGGAACCTGGACTGGTGAGTTTTTTTTCCCTGGGTTAAGAGCTGATGTTTGCGCCCCGAGTCCTGTGGCCCTGAGCAGGCAGCTGAGTGCAAAAAATCGGAACGTCGAAGGATAAGTCCCAGACAGGAGCTGCCCCCACCTCATACTTGTGCTGCCCTGAGAGTCTAAAAAGAGCCCTACAAACTGACATCAGGAACCTGGACTGGTGAGTTTTCTTTCCCAGGGAAAAGAGCCGATGTTTGCGCTCCGAGTCCTGTGGCCCTGAGCGGGCAGCTGACTGCAAAAAATCGGAACATCGAAGGATAAGTCCCAGACAGGAGCTGCCCCCACCTCATACTTGTGCTGCCCTGAGAGTCCCGGGGGAGCCCTACAAACTGACATCAGGAACCTGGACTGGTGAGTTTTCTTTCCCAGGGAAAAGAGCCGATGTTTGCACTCCGAGTCCTGTGGCCCTGAGCGGGCAGCTGAGTGCAAAAAATCGGAACATCGAAGGATAAGTCCCAGACAGGAGCTGCCCCCACCTCATACTTGTGCTGCCCTGAGAGTCCCAGGGGAGCCCTACAAACTGACATCAGGAACCTGGACTGGTGAGTTTTCTTTCCCAGGGAAAAGAGCCGATGTTTGCGCTCCGAGTCCTGTGGCCCTGAGCGGGCAGCTGAGTGCAAAAAATCGGAACATCGAAGGATAAGTCCCAGATAGGAGCTGCCCCCACGTCATACTTGTGCTGCCCTGAGAGTCCAAAAAGAGCCCTACAAACTGACATCAGGAACCTGGACTGGTGAGTTTTCTTTCCCAGGGAAAAGAGCCGATGTTTGCACTCCGAGTCCTGTGGCCCTGAGCGGGCAGCTGAGTGCAAAAAATCGGAACATCGCAGGATAAGTCCCAGACAGGAGCTGCCCCCACCTCATACTTGTGCTGCCCTGAGAGTCCCAGGGGAGCCCTACAAACTGACATCAGGAACCTGGACTGGTGAGTTTTCTTTCCCAGGGAAAAGAGTCGATGTTTGCGCTCCGAGTCCTGTGGCCCTGAGCGGGCAGCTGAGTGCAAAAAATCGGAACATCGCAGGATAAGTCCCAGACAGGAGCTGCCCCCACCTCATACTTGTGCTGCCCTTACAGTCCCAGGGGAGCCCTACAAACTGACATCAGGAACCTGGACTGGTGAGTTTTCTTTCCCAGGGAAAAGAGCCGATGTTTGCGCTCCGCGTCCTGTGGCCCTGAGCGGGCAGCTGAGTGCAAAAAATCGGAACATCGAAGGATAAGTCCCAGACAGGAGCTGCCCCCACCTCATACTTGTGCTGCCCTGAGAGTCCCAGGGGAGCCCTACAAACTGACATCAGGAACCTGGACTGGTGAGTTTTCTTTCCCAGGGAAAAGAGCCGATGTTTGCGCTCCGCGTCCTGTGGCCCTGAGCGGGCAGCTGAGTGCAAAAAATCGGAACATCGAAGGATAAGTCCCAGACAGGAGCTGCCCCCACCTCATACTTGTGCTGCCCTGACAGTCCCAGGGGAGCCCTACAAACTGACATCAGGAACCTGGACTGGTGAGTTTTCTTTCCCAGGGAAAAGAGCCGATGTTTGCACTCCGAGTCCTGTGGCCCTGAGCGGGCAGCTGAGTGCAAAAAATCGGAACATCGAAGGATAAGTCCCAGACAGGAGCTGCCCCCACCTCATACTTGTGCTGCCCTGAGAGTCCAAAAAGAGCCCTACAAACTGACATCAGGAACCTGGACTGGTGAGTTTTCTTTCCCAGGGAAAAGAGCCGATGTTTGCGCTCCGAGTCCTGTGGCCCTGAGCGGGCACCTGACTGCAAAAAATCGGAACATCGCAGGATAAGTCCCAGACAGGAGCTGCCCCCACCTCATACTTGTGCTGCCCTGAGAGTCCCAGGGGAGCCCTACAAACTGACATCAGGAACCTGGACTGGTGAGTTTTCTTTCCCAGGGAAAAGAGCCGATGCTTGCGCTCCGAGTCCTGTGGCCCTGAGCGGGCAGCTGAGTGCAAAAAATCGGAATATCGAAGGATAAGTCCCAGACAGGTGCTGCCCCCACCTCATACTTGTGCTGCCCTGAGAGTCCCAGGGGAGCCCTACAAACTGACATCAGGAACCTGGACTGGTGAGTTTTCTTTCCCAGAGAAAAGAGCAGATGTTTGCGCTCCGAGTCCTGTGGCCCTGAGCGGGCAGCTGAGTGCAAAAAATCGGAACATCGAAGGATAAGTCCCAGACAGGAGCTGCCCCCACCTCATACTTGTGCTGCCCTGACAGTCCCAGGAGAGCCCTACAAACTGACATCAGGAACCTGGACTGGTGAGTTTTCTTTCCCAGGGAAAAGAGCCGATGTTTGCGCTCCGAGTCCTGTGGCCCTGAGCGGGCAGCTGAGTGCAAAAAATCGGAACATCGAAGGATAAGTCCCAGACAGGAGCTGCCCCCACCTCATACTTGTGCTGCACTGACAGTCCCAGGAGAGCCCTACAAACTGACATCAGGAACCTGGACTGGTGAGTTTTTTTTCCCTGGGTTAAGAGCCGATGTTTGCGCCCCGAGTCCTGTGGCCCTGAGCAGGCAGCTGAGTGCAAAAAATCGGAACATCGAAGGATAAGTCCCAGAGAGGAGCTGCCCCCACCTCATACTTGTGCTGCCCTGAGAGTCCCAGGGGAGCCCTACAAACTGACATCAGGAACCTGGACTGGTGAGTTTTCTTTCCCAGGGAAAAGAGCCGATGTTTGCGCTCCGAGTCCTGTGGCCCTGAGCGGGCAGCTGACTTCAAAAAATCGGAACATCGAAGGATAAGTCCCAGACAGGAGCTGCCCCCACCTCATACTTGTGCTGCCCTGAGAGTCCCAGGGGAGCCCTACAAACTGACATCAGGAACCTGGACTGGTGAGTTTTCTTTCCCAGGGAAAAGAGCCGATGTTTGCACTCCGAGTCCTGTGGCCCTGAGCGGGCAGCTGAGTGCAAAAAATCGGAACATCGCAGGATAAGTCCCAGACAGGAGCTGCCCCCACCTCATACTTGTGCTGCCCTGAGAGTCCCAGGGGAGCCCTACAAACTGACATCAGGAACCTGGACTGGTGAGTTTTCTTTCCCAGGGAAAAGAGCCGATGTTTGCGCTCCGAGTCCTGTGGCCCTGAGCGGGCAGCTGAGTGCAAAAAATCGGAACATCGAAGGATAAGTCCCAGACAGGAGCTGCCCCCACCTCATACTTGTGCTGCCCTGAGAGTCCCAGGGGAGCCCTACAAACTGACATCAGGAACCTGGACTGGTGAGTTTTCTTTCCCAGGGAAAAGAGCCGATGTTTGCACTCCGAGTCCTGTGGCCCTGAGCGGGCAGCTGAGTGCAAAAAATCGGAACATCGAAGGATAAGTCCCAGACAGGAGCTGCCCCCACCTCATACTTGTGCTGCCCTGAGAGTCCCAGGGGAGCCCTACAAACTGACATCAGGAACCTGGACTGGTGAGTTTTCTTTCCCAGGGAAAAGAGCCGATGTTTGCGTTCAGAGTCCTGTGGCCCTGAGCGGGCAGCTGAGTGGAAAAAATCGGAACATCGAAGGATATGTCCCAGACAGGAGCTGCCCCCACCTCATACTTGTGCTGCCCTGAGAGTCCCAGGGGAGCCCTACAAACTGACATCAGGAACCTGGACTGGTGAGTTTTCTTTCCCAGGGAAAAGAGCCGATGTTTGCGCTCCGAGTCTTGTGGCCCTGAGCGGGCAGCTGAGTGCAAAAAATCGGAACATCGAAGGATAAGTCCCAGACAGGAGCTGCCCCCACCTCATACTTGTGCTGCACTGACAGTCCCAGGAGAGCCCAACAAACTGACATCAGGAACCTGGACTGATGAGTTTTCTTTCCCAGGGAAAAGAGCCGATGTTTGCGATCCGAGTCCTGTGGCCCTGAGCGGGCAGCTGAGTGCAAAAAATCGGAACATCGAAGGATAAGTCCCAGACAGGAGCTGCCCCCACCTCATACTTGTGCTGCCCTGAGAGTCCAAAAAGAGCCCTACAAACTGACATCAGGAACCTGGACTGGTGAGTTTTCTTTCCCAGGGAAAAGAGCCGATGTTTGCGCTCCGAGTCCTGTGGCCCTGAGGGGGCAGCTGAGTGCAAAAAATCGGAACATCGAAGGATAAGTCCCAGACAGGAGCTGCCCCCACCTCATACTTGTGCTGCCCTGAGAGTCCCAGGGGAGCCCTACAAACTGACATCAGGAACCTGGACTGGTGAGTTTTCTTTCCCAGGGAAAAGAGCCGATGTTTGCGCTCCGAGTCCTGTGGCCCTGAGCGGGCAGCTGAGTGCAAAAAATCGGAACATCGCAGGATAAGTCCCAGACAGGAGCTGCCCCCACCTCATACTTGTGCTGCCCTGACAGTCCCAGGGGAGCCCTACAAACTGACATCAGGAACCTGGACTGGTGAGTTTTCTTTCCCAGGGAAAAGAGCCGATGTTTGCACTCCGAGTCCTGTGGCCCTGAGCGGGCAGCTGAGTGCAAAAAATCGGAACATCGAAGGATAAGTCCCAGACAGGAGCTGCCCCCACCTCATACTTGTGCTGCCCTGAGAGTCCAAAAAGAGCCCTACAAACTGACATCAGGAACCTGGACTGGTGAGTTTTCTTTCCCAGGGAAAAGAGCCGATGTTTGCGCTCCGCGTCCTGTGGCCCTGAGCGGGCAGCTGAGTGCAAAAAATCGGAACATCGAAGGATAAGTCCCAGACAGGAGCTGCCCCCACCTCATACTTGTGCTGCCCTGACAGTCCCAGGGGAGCCCTACAAACTGACATCAGGAACCTGGACTGGTGAGTTTTCTTTCCCAGGGAAAAGAGCCGATGTTTGCGCTCCGAGTCCTGTGGCCCTGAGTGGGCAACTGAGTGCAAAAAATCGGAACATCGAAGGATAAGTCCCAGACAGGAGCTGCCCCCACCTCATACTTGTGCTGCCCTGAGAGTCCCAGGGGAGCCCTACAAACTGACATCAGGAACCTGGACTGGTGAGTTTTCTTTCCCAGGGAAAAGAGCCGATGTTTGTGCTCCGAGTCCTGTGGCCCTGAGCGGGCAGCTGAGTGCAAAAAATCGGAACATCGAAGGATAAGTCCCAGACAGGAGCTGCCCCCACCTCATACTTGTGCTGCCCTGAGAGTCCCAGGGGAGCCCTACAAACTGACATCAGGAACCTGGACTGGTGAGTTTTCTTTCCCAGGGAAAAGAGCCGATGTTTGCGGTCCGAGTGCTGTGGCCCTGAGCGGGCAGCTGACTGCAAAAAATCGGAACATCAAAGGATAAGTCCCAGACAGGAGCTGCCCCCACCTCATACTTGTGCTGCCCTGAGAGTCCCAGGGGAGCCCTACAAACTGACATCAGGAACCTGGACTGGTGAGTTTTCTTTCCCAGGGAAAAGAGCCGATGTTTGCGGTCCGAGTGCTGTGGCCCTGAGCGGGCAGCTGAGTGCAAAAAATCGGAACATCGCAGGATAAGTCCCAGACAGGAGCTGCCCCCACCTCATACTTGTGTTGCCCTGAGTGTCCCAGTGGAGCCCTACAAACTGACATCAGGAACCTGGACTGGTGAGTTTTCTTTCCCAGGGAAAAGAGCCGATGTTTGCGCTCCGAGTCCTGTGGCCCTGAGCGGGCAGCTGAGTGCAAAAAATCGGAACATCGAAGGATAAGTCCCAGACAGGAGCTGCCCCCACCTCATACTTGTGCTGCCCTGAGAGTCCAAAAAGAGCCCTACAAACTGACATCAGGAACCTGGACTGGTGAGTTTTCTTTCCCAGGGAAAAGAGCCGATGTTTGCGCTCCGCGTCCTGTGGCCCTGAGCGGGCAGCTGAGTGCAAAAAATCGGAACATCGAAGGATAAGTCCCAGACAGGAGCTGCCCCCACCTAATACTTGTGCTGCACTGACAGTCCCAGGAGAGCCCTACAAACTGACATCAGGAACCTGGACTGGTGAGTTTTTTTTCCCTGGGTTAAGAGCTGATGTTTGCGCCCCGAGTCCTGTGGCCCTGAGCAGGCAGCTGAGTGCAAAAAATTGGAACGTCGAAGGATAAGTCCCAGACAGGAGCTGCCCCCACCTCATACTTGTGCTGCCCTGAGAGTCTAAAAAGAGCCCTACAAACTGACATCAGGAACCTGGACTGGTGAGTTTTCTTTCCCAGGGAAAAGAGCCGATGTTTGCGCTCCGAGTCCTGTGGCCCTGAGCGGGCAGCTGACTGCAAAAAATCGGAACATCGAAGGATAAGTCCCAGACAGGAGCTGCCCCCACCTCATACTTGTGCTGCCCTGAGAGTCCCGGGGGAGCCCTACAAACTGACATCAGGAACCTGGACTGGTGAGTTTTCTTTCCCAGGGAAAAGAGCCGATGTTTGCACTCCGAGTCCTGTGGCCCTGAGCGGGCAGCTGAGTGCAAAAAATCGGAACATCGAAGGATAAGTCCCAGACAGGAGCTGCCCCCACCTCATACTTGTGCTGCCCTGAGAGTCCCAGGGGAGCCCTACAAACTGACATCAGGAACCTGGACTGGTGAGTTTTCTTTCCCAGGGAAAAGAGCCGATGTTTGCGCTCCGAGTCCTGTGGCCCTGAGCGGGCAGCTGAGTGCAAAAAATCGGAACATCGAAGGATAAGTCCCAGATAGGAGCTGCCCCCACGTCATACTTGTGCTGCCCTGAGAGTCCAAAAAGAGCCCTACAAACTGACATCAGGAACCTGGACTGGTGAGTTTTCTTTCCCAGGGAAAAGAGCCGATGTTTGCACTCCGAGTCCTGTGGCCCTGAGCGGGCAGCTGAGTGCAAAAAATCGGAACATCGCAGGATAAGTCCCAGACAGGAGCTGCCCCCACCTCATACTTGTGCTGCCCTGAGAGTCCCAGGGGAGCCCTACAAACTGACATCAGGAACCTGGACTGGTGAGTTTTCTTTCCCAGGGAAAAGAGTCGATGTTTGCGCTCCGAGTCCTGTGGCCCTGAGCGGGCAGCTGAGTGCAAAAAATCGGAACATCGCAGGATAAGTCCCAGACAGGAGCTGCCCCCACCTCATACTTGTGCTGCCCTTACAGTCCCAGGGGAGCCCTACAAACTGACATCAGGAACCTGGACTGGTGAGTTTTCTTTCCCAGGGAAAAGAGCCGATGTTTGCGCTCCGCGTCCTGTGGCCCTGAGCGGGCAGCTGAGTGCAAAAAATCGGAACATCGAAGGATAAGTCCCAGACAGGAGCTGCCCCCACCTCATACTTGTGCTGCCCTGAGAGTCCAAAAAGAGCCCTACAAACTGACATCAGGAACCTGGACTGGTGAGTTTTCTTTCCCAGGGAAAAGAGCCGATGTTTGCGCTCCGCGTCCTGTGGCCCTGAGCGGGCAGCTGAGTGCAAAAAATCGGAACATCGAAGGATAAGTCCCAGACAGGAGCTGCCCCCACCTCATACTTGTGCTGCCCTGAGAGTCCCAGGGGAGCCCTACAAACTGACATCAGGAACCTGGACTGGTGAGTTTTCTTTCCCAGGGAAAAGAGCCGATGTTTGCGTTCAGAGTCCTGTGGCCCTGAGCGGGCAGCTGAGTGCAAAAAATCCGAACATCGAAGGATAAGTCCCAGACAGGAGCTGCCCCCACCTCATACTTGTGCTGCCCTGACAGTCCCAGGGGAGCCCTACAAACTGACATCAGGAACCTGGACTGGTGAGTTTTCTTTCCCAGGGAAAAGAGCCGATGTTTGCACTCCGAGTCCTGTGGCCCTGAGCGGGCAGCTGAGTGCAAAAAATCGGAACATCGAAGGATAAGTCCCAGACAGGAGCTGCCCCCACCTCATACTTGTGCTGCCCTGAGAGTCCAAAAAGAGCCCTACAAACTGACATCAGGAACCTGGACTGGTGAGTTTTCTTTCCCAGGGAAAAGAGCCGATGTTTGCGCTCCGAGTCCTGTGGCCCTGAGCGGGCACCTGACTGCAAAAAATCGGAACATCGCAGGATAAGTCCCAGACAGGAGCTGCCCCCACCTCATACTTGTGCTGCCCTGAGAGTCCCAGGGGAGCCCTACAAACTGACATCAGGAACCTGGACTGGTGAGTTTTCTTTCCCAGGGAAAAGAGCCGATGCTTGCGCTCCGAGTCCTGTGGCCCTGAGCGGGCAGCTGAGTGCAAAAAATCGGAATATCGAAGGATAAGTCCCAGACAGGTGCTGCCCCCACCTCATACTTGTGCTGCCCTGAGAGTCCCAGGGGAGCCCTACAAACTGACATCAGGAACCTGGACTGGTGAGTTTTCTTTCCCAGAGAAAAGAGCAGATGTTTGCGCTCCGAGTCCTGTGGCCCTGAGCGGGCAGCTGAGTGCAAAAAATCGGAACATCGAAGGATAAGTCCCAGACAGGAGCTGCCCCCACCTCATACTTGTGCTGCCCTGACAGTCCCAGGAGAGCCCTACAAACTGACATCAGGAACCTGGACTGGTGAGTTTTCTTTCCCAGGGAAAAGAGCCGATGTTTGCGCTCCGAGTCCTGTGGCCCTGAGCGGGCAGCTGAGTGCAAAAAATCGGAACATCGAAGGATAAGTCCCAGACAGGAGCTGCCCCCACCTCATACTTGTGCTGCACTGACAGTCCCAGGAGAGCCCTACAAACTGACATCAGGAACCTGGACTGGTGAGTTTTTTTTCCCTGGGTTAAGAGCCGATGTTTGCGCCCCGAGTCCTGTGGCCCTGAGCAGGCAGCTGAGTGCAAAAAATCGGAACATCGAAGGATAAGTCCCAGAGAGGAGCTGCCCCCACCTCATACTTGTGCTGCCCTGAGAGTCTAAAAAGAGCCCTACAAACTGACATCAGGAACCTGGACTGGTGAGTTTTCTTTCCCAGGGAAAAGAGCCGATGTTTGCGCTCCGAGTCCTGTGGCCCTGAGCGGGCAGCTGACTTCAAAAAATCGGAACATCGAAGGATAAGTCCCAGACAGGAGCTGCCCCCACCTCATACTTGTGCTGCCCTGAGAGTCCCAGGGGAGCCCTACAAACTGACATCAGGAACCTGGACTGGTGAGTTTTCTTTCCCAGGGAAAAGAGCCGATGTTTGCACTCCGAGTCCTGTGGCCCTGAGCGGGCAGCTGAGTGCAAAAAATCGGAACATCGAAGGATAAGTCCCAGACAGGAGCTGCCCCCACCTCATACTTGTGCTGCCCTGAGAGTCCCAGGGGAGCCCTACAAACTGACATCAGGAACCTGGACTGGTGAGTTTTCTTTCCCAGGGAAAAGAGCCGATGTTTGCGCTCCGAGTCCTGTGGCCCTGAGCGGGCAGCTGAGTGCAAAAAATCGGAACATCGAAGGATAAGTCCCAGACAGGAGCTGCCCCCACCTCATACTTGTGCTGCCCTGAGAGTCCCAGGGGAGCCCTACAAACTGACATCAGGAACCTGGACTGGTGAGTTTTCTTTCCCAGGGAAAAGAGCCGATGTTTGCACTCCGAGTCCTGTGGCCCTGAGCGGGCAGCTGAGTGCAAAAAATCGGAACATCGAAGGATAAGTCCCAGACAGGAGCTGCCCCCACCTCATACTTGTGCTGCCCTGAGAGTCCCAGGGGAGCCCTACAAACTGACATCAGGAACCTGGACTGGTGAGTTTTCTTTCCCAGGGAAAAGAGCCGATGTTTGCGTTCAGAGTCCTGTGGCCCTGAGCGGGCAGCTGAGTGGAAAAAATCGGAACATCGAAGGATATGTCCCAGACAGGAGCTGCCCCCACCTCATACTTGTGCTGCCCTGAGAGTCCCAGGGGAGCCCTACAAACTGACATCAGGAACCTGGACTGGTGAGTTTTCTTTCCCAGGGAAAAGAGCCGATGTTTGCGCTCCGAGTCCTGTGGCCCTGAGCGGGCAGCTGAGTGCAAAAAATCGGAACATCGCAGGATAAGTCCCAGACAGGAGCTGCCCCCACCTCATACTTGTGCTGCCCTGAGAGTCCCAGGGGAGCCCTACAAACTGACATCAGGAACCTGGACTGGAGAGTTTTTTTTCCCTGGGTTAAGAGCCGATGTTTGCGCCCCGAGTCCTGTGGCCCTGAGCAGGCAGCTGAGTGCAAAAAATCGGAACATCGAAGGATAAGTCCCAGAGAGGAGCTGCCCCCACCTCATACTTGTGCTGCCCTGAGAGTCTAAAAAGAGCCCTACAAACTGACATCAGGAACCTGGACTGGTGAGTTTTCTTTCCCAGGGAAAAGAGCCGATGTTTGCGCTCCGAGTCCTGTGGCCCTGAGCGGGCAGCTGACTTCAAAAAATCGGAACATCGAAGGATAAGTCCCAGACAGGAGCTGCCCCCACCTCATACTTGTGCTGCCCTGAGAGTCCCAGGGGAGCCCTACAAACTGACATCAGGAACCTGGACTGGTGAGTTTTCTTTCCCAGGGAAAAGAGCCGATGTTTGCACTCCGAGTCCTGTGGCCCTGAGCGGGCAGCTGAGTGCAAAAAATCGGAACATCGCAGGATAAGTCCCAGACAGGAGCTGCCCCCACCTCATACTTGTGCTGCCCTGAGAGTCCCAGGGGAGCCCTACAAACTGACATCAGGAACCTGGACTGGTGAGTTTTCTTTCCCAGGGAAAAGAGCCGATGTTTGCGCTCCGAGTCCTGTGGCCCTGAGCGGGCAGCTGAGTGCAAAAAATCGGAACATCGAAGGATAAGTCCCAGACAGGAGCTGCCCCCACCTCATACTTGTGCTGCCCTGAGAGTCCCAGGGGAGCCCTCCAAACTGACATCAGGAACCTGGACTGGTGAGTTTTCTTTCCCAGGGAAAAGAGCCGATGTTTGCGCTCCGAGTCCTGTAGCCCTGAGCGGGCAGCTGACTGCAAAAAATCCGAACATCGAAGGATAAGTCCCAGACAGGAGCTGCCCCCACCTCATACTTGTGCTGCCCTGAGAGTCCCAGGGGAGCCCTACAAACTGACATCAGGAACCTGGACTGGTGAGTTTTCTTTCCCAGGGAAAAGAGCCGATGTTTGCGCTCCGAGTGCTGTGGCCCTGAGCGGGCAGCGAACTGCAAAAAATCGGTACATCGAAGGATAAGTCCCAGACAGGAGCTGCCCCCACCTCATACTTGTGCTGCCCTGAGAGTCCCAGGGGAGCCCTACAAACTGACATCAGGAACCTGGACTGGTGAGTTTTCTTTTCCAGGGAAAAGAGCCGATGTTTGCGCTCCGAGTCCTGTGGCCCTGAGCGGGCAGCTGAGTGCAAAAAATCGGAACATCGAAGGATAAGTCCCAGACAGGAGCTGCCCCCACCTCATACTTGTGCTGCCCTGAGAGTCCCAGGGGAGCCCTACAAACTGACATCAGGAACCTGGACTGGTGAGTTTTCTTTCCCAGGGAAAAGAGCCGATGTTTGCACTCCGAGTCCTGTGGCCCTGAGCGGGCAGCTGACTGCAAAAAATCGGAACATCGAAGGATAAGTCCCAGACAGGAGCTGCCCCCACCTCATACTTGTGCTGCACTGACAGTCCCAGGAGAGCCCTACAAACTGACATCAGGAACCTGGACTGGTGAGTTTTTTTTCCCAGGGTTAAGAGCCGATGTTTGCGCCCCGAGTCCTGTGGCCCTGAGCAGGCAGCTGAGTGCAAAAAATCGGAACATCGAAGGATAAGTCCCAGACAGGAGCTGCCCCCACCTCATACTTGTGCTGCCCTGAGAGTCCTAAAAGAGCCCTACAAACTGACATCAGGAACCTGGACTGGTGAGTTTTCTTTCCCAGGGAAAAGAGCCGATGTTTGCGCTCCGCGTCCTGTGGCCCTGAGCGGGCAGCTGAGTGCAAAAAATCGGAACATCGCAGGATAAGTCCCAGACAGGAGCTGCCCCCACCTCATACTTGTGCTGCCCTGAGAGTCCCAGGGGAGCCCTACAAACTGACATCAGGAACCTGGACTGGTGAGTTTTCTTTCCCAGGGAAAAGAGCCGATGTTTGCACTCCGAGTCCTGTGGCCCTGAGCGGGCAGCTGAGTGCAAAAAATCGGAACATCGAAGGATAAGTCCCAGACAGGAGCTGCCCCCACCTCATACTTGTGCTGCACTGACAGTCCCAGGAGAGCCCTACAAACTGACATCAGGAACCTGGACTGGTGAGTTTTCTTTCCCAGGGAAAAGAGCCGATGCTTGCGCTCCGAGTCCTGTGGCCCTGAGCGGGCAGCTGAGTGCAAAAAATCGGAACATCGAAGGATAAGTCCCAGACAGGTGCTGCCCCCACCTCATACTTGTGCTGCCCTGAGAGTCCCAGGGGAGCCCTACAAACTGACATCAGGAACCTGGACTGGTGAGTTTTCTTTCCCATAGAAAAGAGCAGATGTTTGCGCTCTGAGTCCTGTGGCCCTGAGCGGGCAGCTGAGTGCAAAAAATCGGAACATCGCAGGATAAGTCCCAGACAGGAGCTGCCCCCACCTCATACTTGTGCTGCCCTGAGAGTCCCAGGGGAGCCCTACAAACTGACATCAGGAACCTGGACTGGTGAGTTTTCTTTCCCAGGGAAAAGAGCCGATGTTTGCGCTCCGAGTCCTGTGGCCCTGAGCGGGCAGCTGAGTGCAAAAAATCGAAACATCGAAGGATAAGTCCCAGACAGGAGCTGCCCCCACCTCATACTTGTGCTGCACTGACAGTCCCAGGAGAGCCCTACAAACTGACATCAGGAACCTGGACTGGTGAGTTTTTTTTCCCTGGGTTAAGAGCCGATGTTTGCGCCCCGAGTCCTGTGGCCCTGAGCAGGCAGCTGAGTGCAAAAAATCGGAACATCGAAGGATAAGTCCCAGACAGGAGCTGCCCCCACCTCATACTTGTGCTGCCCTGAGAGTCTAAAAAGAGCCCTACAAACTGACACCAGGAACCTGGACTGGTGAGTTTTCTTTCCCAGGGAAAAGAGCCGATGTTTGCGCTCCGAGTCCTGTGGCCCTGAGCGGGCAGCTGAGTGCAAAAAATCGGAACATCGCAGGATAAGTCCCAGACAGGAGCTGCCCCCACCTCATACTTGTGCTGCCCTGAGAGTCCCAGGGGAGCCCTACAAACTGACATCAGGAACCTGGACTGGTGAGTTTTCTTTCCCAGGGAAAAGAGCCGATGTTTGCGCTCCGAGTCCTGTGGCCCTGAGCGGGCAGCTGAGTGCAAAAAATCGGAACATCGAAGGATAAGTCCCAGACAGGAGCTGCCCCCACATCATACTTGTGCTGCCCTGAGAGTCCCAGGGGAGCCCTACAAACTGACATCAGGAACCTGGACTGGTGAGTTTTCTTTCCCAGGGAAAACAGCAGATGTTTGCACTCCGAGTCCTGTGGCCCTGAGCGGGCAGCTGAGTGCAAAAAATCAGAACATCGAAGGATAAGTCCCAGAGAGGAGCTGCCCCCACCTCATACTTGTGCTGCCCTGAGAGTCCAAAAAGAGCCCTACAAACTGACATCAGGAACCTGGACTGGTGAGTTTTCTTTCCCAGGGAAAAGAGCCGATGTTTGCGCTCCGAGTCCTGTGGCCCTGAGCGGGCAGCTGAGTGCAAAAAATCGGAACATCGCAGGATAAGTCCCAGACAGGAGCTGCCCCCACCTCATACTTGTGCTGCCCTGAGAGTCCCAGGGGAGCCCTACAAACTGACATCAGGAACCTGGACTGGTGAGTTTTCTTTCCCAGGGAAAAGAGCCGATGTTTGCGCTCCGAGTCCTGTGGCCCTGAGCAGGCAGCTGAGTGCAAAAAATCGGAACATCGAAGGATAAGTCCCAGACAGGAGCTGCCCCCACCTCATACTTGTGCTGCCCTGAGAGTCCAAAAAGAGCCCTACAAACTGACATCAGGAACCTGGACTGGTGAGTTTTCTTTCCCAGGGTAAAGAGCCGATGTTTGCGCTCCGCGTCCTGTGGCCCTGAGCGGGCAGCTGAGTGCAAAAAATCGGAACATCGAAGGATAAGTCCCAGACAGGAGCTGCCCCCACCTCATACTTGTGCTGCCCTGAGAGTCCCAGGGGAGCCCTCCAAACTGACATCAGGAACCTGGACTGGTGAGTTTTCTTTCCCAGGGAAAAGAGCCGATGTTTGCGCTCCGAGTCCTGTGGCCCTGAGCGGGCAGCTGAGTGCAAAAAATCGGTACATCGAAGGATAAGTCCCAGACAGGAGCTGCCCCCACCTCATACTTGTGCTGCACTGACAGTCCCAGGAGAGCCCTACAAACTGACATCAGCAACCTGGACTGATGAGTTTTCTTTCCCAGGGAAAAGAGCCGATGTTTGCGCTCCGAGTGCTGTGGCCCTGAGCGGGCAGCTGACTGCAAAAAATCGGAACATCGAAGGATAAGTCCCAGACAGGAGCTGCCCCCACCTCATACTTGTGCTGCACTGACAGTCCCAGGGGAGCCCTACAAACTGACATCAGGAACCTGGACTGATGAGTTTTCTTTCCCAGGGAAAAGAGCCGATGTTTGCGCTCCGAGTCCTGTGGCCCTGAGCGGGCAGCTGAGTGCAAAAAATCGGAACATCGAAGGATAAGTCCCAGACAGGAGCTGCCCCCACCTCATACTTGTGCTGCCCTGAGAGTCCCAGGGGAGCCCTACAAACTGACATCAGGAACCTGGACTGGTGAGTTTTCTTTCCCAGGGAAAAGAGCCGATGTTTGCACTCCGAGTCCTGTGGCCCTGAGCGGGCAGCTGAGTGCAAAAAATCGGAACATCGAAGGATAAGTCCCAGACAGGAGCTGCCCCCACCTCATACTTGTGCTGCCCTGAGAGTCCCAGGGGAGCCCTACAAACTGACATCAGGAACCTGGACTGGTGAGTTTTCTTTCCCAGGGAAAAGAGCCGATGTTTGCGCTCCGAGTCCTGTGGCCCTGAGCGGGCAGCTGAGTGCAAAAAATCCGAACATCGAAGGATAAGTCCCAGACAGGAGCTGCCCCCACCTCATACTTGTGCTGCCCTGAGAGTCCCAGGGGAGCCCTACAAACTGACATCAGGAACCTGGACTGGTGAGTTTTCTTTCCCAGGGAAAAGAGCCGATGTTTGCGCTCCGAGTCCTGTGGCCCTGAGCGGGCAGCTGAGTGCAAAAAATCGGAACATCGAAGGATAAGTCCCAGACAGGAGCTGCCCCCACCTCATACTTGTGCTGCCCTGAGAGTCCAAAAAGAGCCCTACAAACTGACATCAGGAACCTGGACTGGTGAGTTTTCTTTCCCAGGGAAAAGAGCCGATGTTTGCGCTCCGAGTCCTGTGGCCCTGAGTGGGCAGCTGAGTGCAAAAAATCGGAACATCGAAGGATAAGTCCCAGACAGGAGCTGCCCCCACCTCATACTTGTGCTGCCCTGAGAGTCCCAGGGGAGCCCTCCAAACTGACATCAGGAACCTGGACTGGTGAGTTTTCTTTCCCAGGGAAAAGAGCCGATGTTTGCGCTCCGAGTCCTGTGGCCCTGAGCGGGCAGCTGACTGCAAAAAATCGGAACATCGAAGGATAAGTCCCAGACAGGAGCTGCCCCCACCTCATACTTGTGCTGCCCTGAGAGTCCCAGGGGAGCCCTACAAACTGACATCAGGAACCTGGACTGGTGAGTTTTCTTTCCCAGGGAAAAGAGCCGATGTTTGCACTCCGAGTCCTGTGGCCCTGAGCGGGCAGCTGAGTGCAAAAAATCGGAACATCGAAGGATAAGTCCCAGACAGGAGCTGCCCCCACCTCATACTTGTGCTGCCCTGAGAGTCCCAGGGGAGCCCTACAAACTGACATCAGGAACCTGGACTGGTGAGTTTTCTTTCCCAGGGAAAGAGCCGATGTTTGCGCTCCGAGTCCTGTGGCCCTGAGCGGGCAGCTGAGTGCAAAAAATCGGAACATCGAAGGATAAGTCCCAGACAGGAGCTGCCCCCACCTCATACTTGTGCTGCCCTGAGAGTCCAAAAAGAGCCCTACAAACTGACATCAGGAACCTGGACTGGTGAGTTTTCTTTCCCAGGGAAAAGAGCCGATGTTTGCGCTCCGCGTCCTGTGGCCCTGAGCGGGCAGCTGAGTGCAAAAAATCGGAACATCGAAGGATAAGTCCCAGACAGGAGCTGCCCCCACCTCATACTTGTGCTGCCCTGAGAGTCCAAAAAGAGCCCTACAAACTGACATCAGGAACCTGGACTGGTGAGTTTTCTTTCCCAGGGAAAAGAGCCGATGTTTGCGCTCCGAGTCCTGTGGCCCTGAGGGGGCAGCTGAGTGCAAAAAATCGGAACATCGAAGGATAAGTCCCAGACAGGAGCTGCCCCCACGTCATACTTGTGCTGCCCTGAGAGTCCCAGGGGAGCCCTACAAACTGACATCAGGAACCTGGACTGGTGAGTTTTCTTTCCCAGGGAAAAGAGCCGATGTTTGCGCTCCGAGTCTTGTGGCCCTGAGCGGGCAGCTGAGTGCAAAAAATCGGAACATCGAAGGATAAGTCCCAGACAGGAGCTGCCCCCACCTCATACTTGTGCTGCACTGACAGTCCCAGGAGAGCCCAACAAACTGACATCAGGAACCTGGACTGATGAGTTTTCTTTCCCAGGGAAAAGAGCCGATGTTTGCGATCCGAGTCCTGTGGCCCTGAGCGGGCAGCTGAGTGCAAAAAATCGGAACATCGAAGGATAAGTCCCAGACAGGAGCTGCCCCCACCTCATACTTGTGCTGCCCTGAGAGTCCCAGGGGAGCCCTCCAAACTGACATCAGGAACCTGGACTGGTGAGTTTTCTTTCCCAGGGAAAAGAGCCGATGTTTGCGCTCCGAGTCCTGTGGCCCTGAGGGGGCAGCTGAGTGCAAAAAATCGGAACATCGAAGGATAAGTCCCAGACAGGAGCTGCCCCCACCTCATACTTGTGCTGCCCTGAGAGTCCCAGGGGAGCCCTACAAACTGACATCAGGAACCTGGACTGGTGAGTTTTCTTTCCCAGGGAAAAGAGCCGATGTTTGCGCTCCGAGTCCTGTGGCCCTGAGCGGGCAGCTGAGTGCAAAAAATCGGAACATCGCAGGATAAGTCCCAGACAGGAGCTGCCCCCACCTCATACTTGTGCTGCCCTGACAGTCCCAGGGGAGCCCTACAAACTGACATCAGGAACCTGGACTGGTGAGTTTTCTTTCCCAGGGAAAAGAGCCGATGTTTGCACTCCGAGTCCTGTGGCCCTGAGCGGGCAGCTGAGTGCAAAAAATCGGAACATCGAAGGATAAGTCCCAGACAGGAGCTGCCCCCACCTCATACTTGTGCTGCCCTGAGAGTCCAAAAAGAGCCCTACAAACTGACATCAGGAACCTGGACTGGTGAGTTTTCTTTCCCAGGGAAAAGAGCCGATGTTTGCGCTCCGCGTCCTGTGGCCCTGAGCGGGCAGCTGAGTGCAAAAAATCGGAACATCGAAGGATAAGTCCCAGACAGGAGCTGCCCCCACCTCATACTTGTGCTGCCCTGACAGTCCCAGGGGAGCCCTACAAACTGACATCAGGAACCTGGACTGGTGAGTTTTCTTTCCCAGGGAAAAGAGCCGATGTTTGTGCTCCGAGTCCTGTGGCCCTGAGCGGGCAGCTGAGTGCAAAAAATCGGAACATCGAAGGATAAGTCCCAGACAGGAGCTGCCCCCACCTCATACTTGTGCTGCCCTGAGAGTCCCAGGGGAGCCCTACAAACTGACATCAGGAACCTGGACTGGTGAGTTTTCTTTCCCAGGGAAAAGAGCCGATGTTTGCGGTCCGAGTGCTGTGGCCCTGAGCGGGCAGCTGACTGCAAAAAATCGGAACATCAAAGGATAAGTCCCAGACAGGAGCTGCCCCCACCTCATACTTGTGCTGCCCTGAGAGTCCCAGGGGAGCCCTACAAACTGACATCAGGAACCTGGACTGGTGAGTTTTCTTTCCCAGGGAAAAGAGCCGATGTTTGCGGTCCGAGTGCTGTGGCCCTGAGCGGGCAGCTGAGTGCAAAAAATCGGAACATCGCAGGATAAGTCCCAGACAGGAGCTGCCCCCACCTCATACTTGTGTTGCCCTGAGTGTCCCAGTGGAGCCCTACAAACTGACATCAGGAACCTGGACTGGTGAGTTTTCTTTCCCAGGGAAAAGAGCCGATGTTTGCGCTCCGAGTCCTGTGGCCCTGAGCGGGCAGCTGAGTGCAAAAAATCGGAACATCGAAGGATAAGTCCCAGACAGGAGCTGCCCCCACCTCATACTTGTGCTGCCCTGAGAGTCCAAAAAGAGCCCTACAAACTGACATCAGGAACCTGGACTGGTGAGTTTTCTTTCCCAGGGAAAAGAGCCGATGTTTGCGCTCCGCGTCCTGTGGCCCTGAGCGGGCAGCTGAGTGCAAAAAATCGGAACATCGAAGGATAAGTCCCAGACAGGAGCTGCCCCCACCTAATACTTGTGCTGCACTGACAGTCCCAGGAGAGCCCTACAAACTGACATCAGGAACCTGGACTGGTGAGTTTTTTTTCCCTGGGTTAAGAGCTGATGTTTGCGCCCCGAGTCCTGTGGCCCTGAGCAGGCAGCTGAGTGCAAAAAATCGGAACGTCGAAGGATAAGTCCCAGACAGGAGCTGCCCCCACCTCATACTTGTGCTGCCCTGAGAGTCTAAAAAGAGCCCTACAAACTGACATCAGGAACCTGGACTGGTGAGTTTTCTTTCCCAGGGAAAAGAGCCGATGTTTGCGCTCCGAGTCCTGTGGCCCTGAGCGGGCAGCTGACTGCAAAAAATCGGAACATCGAAGGATAAGTCCCAGACAGGAGCTGCCCCCACCTCATACTTGTGCTGCCCTGAGAGTCCCGGGGGAGCCCTACAAACTGACATCAGGAACCTGGACTGGTGAGTTTTCTTTCCCAGGGAAAAGAGCCGATGTTTGCACTCCGAGTCCTGTGGCCCTGAGCGGGCAGCTGAGTGCAAAAAATCGGAACATCGAAGGATAAGTCCCAGACAGGAGCTGCCCCCACCTCATACTTGTGCTGCCCTGAGAGTCCCAGGGGAGCCCTACAAACTGACATCAGGAACCTGGACTGGTGAGTTTTCTTTCCCAGGGAAAAGAGCCGATGTTTGCGCTCCGAGTCCTGTGGCCCTGAGCGGGCAGCTGAGTGCAAAAAATCGGAACATCGAAGGATAAGTCCCAGATAGGAGCTGCCCCCACGTCATACTTGTGCTGCCCTGAGAGTCCAAAAAGAGCCCTACAAACTGACATCAGGAACCTGGACTGGTGAGTTTTCTTTCCCAGGGAAAAGAGCCGATGTTTGCACTCCGAGTCCTGTGGCCCTGAGCGGGCAGCTGAGTGCAAAAAATCGGAACATCGCAGGATAAGTCCCAGACAGGAGCTGCCCCCACCTCATACTTGTGCTGCCCTGAGAGTCCCAGGGGAGCCCTACAAACTGACATCAGGAACCTGGACTGGTGAGTTTTCTTTCCCAGGGAAAAGAGTCGATGTTTGCGCTCCGAGTCCTGTGGCCCTGAGCGGGCAGCTGAGTGCAAAAAATCGGAACATCGCAGGATAAGTCCCAGACAGGAGCTGCCCCCACCTCATACTTGTGCTGCCCTTACAGTCCCAGGGGAGCCCTACAAACTGACATCAGGAACCTGGACTGGTGAGTTTTCTTTCCCAGGGAAAAGAGCCGATGTTTGCGCTCCGCGTCCTGTGGCCCTGAGCGGGCAGCTGAGTGCAAAAAATCGGAACATCGAAGGATAAGTCCCAGACAGGAGCTGCCCCCACCTCATACTTGTGCTGCCCTGAGAGTCCCAGGGGAGCCCTACAAACTGACATCAGGAACCTGGACTGGTGAGTTTTCTTTCCCAGGGAAAAGAGCCGATGTTTGCGCTCCGCGTCCTGTGGCCCTGAGCGGGCAGCTGAGTGCAAAAAATCGGAACATCGAAGGATAAGTCCCAGACAGGAGCTGCCCCCACCTCATACTTGTGCTGCCCTGACAGTCCCAGGGGAGCCCTACAAACTGACATCAGGAACCTGGACTGGTGAGTTTTCTTTCCCAGGGAAAAGAGCCGATGTTTGCACTCCGAGTCCTGTGGCCCTGAGCGGGCAGCTGAGTGCAAAAAATCGGAACATCGAAGGATAAGTCCCAGACAGGAGCTGCCCCCACCTCATACTTGTGCTGCCCTGAGAGTCCAAAAAGAGCCCTACAAACTGACATCAGGAACCTGGACTGGTGAGTTTTCTTTCCCAGGGAAAAGAGCCGATGTTTGCGCTCCGAGTCCTGTGGCCCTGAGCGGGCACCTGACTGCAAAAAATCGGAACATCGCAGGATAAGTCCCAGACAGGAGCTGCCCCCACCTCATACTTGTGCTGCCCTGAGAGTCCCAGGGGAGCCCTACAAACTGACATCAGGAACCTGGACTGGTGAGTTTTCTTTCCCAGGGAAAAGAGCCGATGCTTGCGCTCCGAGTCCTGTGGCCCTGAGCGGGCAGCTGAGTGCAAAAAATCGGAATATCGAAGGATAAGTCCCAGACAGGTGCTGCCCCCACCTCATACTTGTGCTGCCCTGAGAGTCCCAGGGGAGCCCTACAAACTGACATCAGGAACCTGGACTGGTGAGTTTTCTTTCCCAGAGAAAAGAGCAGATGTTTGCGCTCCGAGTCCTGTGGCCCTGAGCGGGCAGCTGAGTGCAAAAAATCGGAACATCGAAGGATAAGTCCCAGACAGGAGCTGCCCCCACCTCATACTTGTGCTGCCCTGACAGTCCCAGGAGAGCCCTACAAACTGACATCAGGAACCTGGACTGGTGAGTTTTCTTTCCCAGGGAAAAGAGCCGATGTTTGCGCTCCGAGTCCTGTGGCCCTGAGCGGGCAGCTGAGTGCAAAAAATCGGAACATCGAAGGATAAGTCCCAGACAGGAGCTGCCCCCACCTCATACTTGTGCTGCACTGACAGTCCCAGGAGAGCCCTACAAACTGACATCAGGAACCTGGACTGGTGAGTTTTTTTTCCCTGGGTTAAGAGCCGATGTTTGCGCCCCGAGTCCTGTGGCCCTGAGCAGGCAGCTGAGTGCAAAAAATCGGAACATCGAAGGATAAGTCCCAGAGAGGAGCTGCCCCCACCTCATACTTGTGCTGCCCTGAGAGTCCCAGGGGAGCCCTACAAACTGACATCAGGAACCTGGACTGGTGAGTTTTCTTTCCCAGGGAAAAGAGCCGATGTTTGCGCTCCGAGTCCTGTGGCCCTGAGCGGGCAGCTGACTTCAAAAAATCGGAACATCGAAGGATAAGTCCCAGACAGGAGCTGCCCCCACCTCATACTTGTGCTGCCCTGAGAGTCCCAGGGGAGCCCTACAAACTGACATCAGGAACCTGGACTGGTGAGTTTTCTTTCCCAGGGAAAAGAGCCGATGTTTGCACTCCGAGTCCTGTGGCCCTGAGCGGGCAGCTGAGTGCAAAAAATCGGAACATCGCAGGATAAGTCCCAGACAGGAGCTGCCCCCACCTCATACTTGTGCTGCCCTGAGAGTCCCAGGGGAGCCCTACAAACTGACATCAGGAACCTGGACTGGTGAGTTTTCTTTCCCAGGGAAAAGAGCCGATGTTTGCGCTCCGAGTCCTGTGGCCCTGAGCGGGCAGCTGAGTGCAAAAAATCGGAACATCGCAGGATAAGTCCCAGACAGGAGCTGCCCCCACCTCATACTTGTGCTGCCCTGAGAGTCCCAGGGGAGCCCTACAAACTGACATCAGGAACCTGGACTGGTGAGTTTTCTTTCCCAGGGAAAAGAGCCGATGTTTGCGCTCCGAGTCCTGTGGCCCTGAGCGGGCAGCTGAGTGCAAAAAATCGGAACATCGAAGGATAAGTCCCAGACAGGAGCTGCCCCCACCTCATACTTGTGCTGCCCTGAGAGTCCCAGGGGAGCCCTACAAACTGACATCAGGAACCTGGACTGGTGAGTTTTCTTTCCCAGGGAAAAGAGCCGATGTTTGCGTTCAGAGTCCTGTGGCCCTGAGCGGGCAGCTGAGTGGAAAAAATCGGAACATCGAAGGATATGTCCCAGACAGGAGCTGCCCCCACCTCATACTTGTGCTGCCCTGAGAGTCCCAGGGGAGCCCTACAAACTGACATCAGGAACCTGGACTGGTGAGTTTTCTTTCCCAGGGAAAAGAGCCGATGTTTGCGCTCCGAGTCCTGTGGCCCTGAGCGGGCAGCTGACTGCAAAAAATCGGAACATCGCAGGATAAGTCCCAGACAGGAGCTGCCCCCACCTCATACTTGTGCTGCCCTGAGAGTCCCAGGGGAGCCCTACAAACTGACATCAGGAACCTGGACTGGTGAGTTTTCTTTCCCAGGGAAAAGAGCCGATGTTTGCGCTCCGAGTCCTGTGGCCCTGAGCGGGCAGCTGAGTGCAAAAAATCGGAACATCGAAGGATAAGTCCCAGACAGGAGCTGCCCCCACCTCATACTTGTGCTGCCCTGAGAGTCCAAAAAGAGCCCTACAAACTGACATCAGGAACCTGGACTGGTGAGTTTTCTTTCCCAGGGAAAAGAGCCGATGTTTGCGCTCCGAGTCCTGTGGCCCTGAGTGGGCAGCTGAGTGCAAAAAATCGGAACATCGAAGGATAAGTCCCAGACAGGAGCTGCCCCCACCTCATACTTGTGCTGCCCTGAGAGTCCCAGGGGAGCCCTCCAAACTGACATCAGGAACCTGGACTGGTGAGTTTTCTTTCCCAGGGAAAAGAGCCGATGTTTGCGCTCCGAGTCCTGTGGCCCTGAGCGGGCAGCTGACTGCAAAAAATCGGAACATCGAAGGATAAGTCCCAGACAGGAGCTGCCCCCACCTCATACTTGTGCTGCCCTGAGAGTCCCAGGGGAGCCCTACAAACTGACATGAGGAACCTGGACTGGTGAGTTTTCTTTCCCAGGGAAAAGAGCCGATGTTTGCACTCCGAGTCCTGTGGCCCTGAGCGGGCAGCTGAGTGCAAAAAATCGGAACATCGAAGGATAAGTCCCAGACAGGAGCTGCCCCCACCTCATACTTGTGCTGCCCTGAGAGTCCCAGGGGAGCCCTACAAACTGACATCAGGAACCTGGACTGGTGAGTTTTCTTTCCCAGGGAAAGAGCCGATGTTTGCGCTCCGAGTCCTGTGGCCCTGAGCGGGCAGCTGAGTGCAAAAAATCTGAACATCGAAGGATAAGTCCCAGACAGGAGCTGCCCCCACCTCATACTTGTGCTGCCCTGAGAGTCCCAGGGGAGCCCTACAAACTGACATCAGGAACCTGGACTGGTGAGTTTTCTTTCCCAGGGAAAAGAGCCGATGTTTGCGCTCCGAGTCCTGTGGCCCTGAGCGGGCAGCTGAGTGCAAAAAATCGGAACATCGAAGGATAAGTCCCAGACAGGAGCTGCCCCCACCTCATACTTGTGCTGCCCTGAGAGTCCAAAAAGAGCCCTACAAACTGACATCAGGAACCTGGACTGGTGAGTTTTCTTTCCCAGGGAAAAGAGCCGATGTTTGCGCTCCGAGTCCTGTGGCCCTGAGTGGGCAGCTGAGTGCAAAAAATCGGAACATCGAAGGATAAGTCCCAGACAGGAGCTGCCCCCACGTCATACTTGTGCTGCCCTGAGAGTCCCAGGGGAGCCCTACAAACTGACATCAGGAACCTGGACTGGTGAGTTTTCTTTCCCAGGGAAAAGAGCCGATGTTTGCGCTCCGAGTCTTGTGGCCCTGAGCGGGCAGCTGAGTGCAAAAAATCGGAACATCGAAGGATAAGTCCCAGACAGGAGCTGCCCCCACCTCATACTTGTGCTGCACTGACAGTCCCAGGAGAGCCCAACAAACTGACATCAGGAACCTGGACTGATGAGTTTTCTTTCCCAGGGAAAAGAGCCGATGTTTGCGATCCGAGTCCTGTGGCCCTGAGCGGGCAGCTGAGTGCAAAAAATCGGAACATCGAAGGATAAGTCCCAGACAGGAGCTGCCCCCACCTCATACTTGTGCTGCCCTGAGAGTCCAAAAAGAGCCCTACAAACTGACATCAGGAACCTGGACTGGTGAGTTTTCTTTCCCAGGGAAAAGAGCCGATGTTTGCGCTCCGAGTCCTGTGGCCCTGAGGGGGCAGCTGAGTGCAAAAAATCGGAACATCGAAGGATAAGTCCCAGACAGGAGCTGCCCCCACCTCATACTTGTGCTGCCCTGAGAGTCCCAGGGGAGCCCTACAAACTGACATCAGGAACCTGGACTGGTGAGTTTTCTTTCCCAGGGAAAAGAGCCGATGTTTGCGCTCCGAGTCCTGTGGCCCTGAGCGGGCAGCTGAGTGCAAAAAATCGGAACATCGCAGGATAAGTCCCAGACAGGAGCTGCCCCCACCTCATACTTGTGCTGCCCTGACAGTCCCAGGGGAGCCCTACAAACTGACATCAGGAACCTGGACTGGTGAGTTTTCTTTCCCAGGGAAAAGAGCCGATGTTTGCACTCCGAGTCCTGTGGCCCTGAGCGGGCAGCTGAGTGCAAAAAATCGGAACATCGAAGGATAAGTCCCAGACAGGAGCTGCCCCCACCTCATACTTGTGCTGCCCTGAGAGTCCAAAAAGAGCCCTACAAACTGACATCAGGAACCTGGACTGGTGAGTTTTCTTTCCCAGGGAAAAGAGCCGATGTTTGCGCTCCGCGTCCTGTGGCCCTGAGCGGGCAGCTGAGTGCAAAAAATCGGAACATCGAAGGATAAGTCCCAGACAGGAGCTGCCCCCACCTCATACTTGTGCTGCCCTGAGAGTCCCAGGGGAGCCCTACAAACTGACATCAGGAACCTGGACTGGTGAGTTTTCTTTCCCAGGGAAAAGAGCCGATGTTTGCGCTCCGAGTCCTGTGGCCCTGAGTGGGCAACTGAGTGCAAAAAATCGGAACATCGAAGGATAAGTCCCAGACAGGAGCTGCCCCCACCTCATACTTGTGCTGCCCTGAGAGTCCCAGGGGAGCCCTACAAACTGACATCAGGAACCTGGACTGGTGAGTTTTCTTTCCCAGGGAAAAGAGCCGATGTTTGTGCTCCGAGTCCTGTGGCCCTGAGCGGGCAGCTGAGTGCAAAAAATCGGAACATCGAAGGATAAGTCCCAGACAGGAGCTGCCCCCACCTCATACTTGTGCTGCCCTGAGAGTCCCAGGGGAGCCCTACAAACTGACATCAGGAACCTGGACTGGTGAGTTTTCTTTCCCAGGGAAAAGAGCCGATGTTTGCGGTCCGAGTGCTGTGGCCCTGAGCGGGCAGCTGACTGCAAAAAATCGGAACATCAAAGGATAAGTCCCAGACAGGAGCTGCCCCCACCTCATACTTGTGCTGCCCTGAGAGTCCCAGGGGAGCCCTACAAACTGACATCAGGAACCTGGACTGGTGAGTTTTCTTTCCCAGGGAAAAGAGCCGATGTTTGCGGTCCGAGTGCTGTGGCCCTGAGCGGGCAGCTGAGTGCAAAAAATCGGAACATCGCAGGATAAGTCCCAGACAGGAGCTGCCCCCACCTCATACTTGTGTTGCCCTGAGTGTCCCAGTGGAGCCCTACAAACTGACATCAGGAACCTGGACTGGTGAGTTTTCTTTCCCAGGGAAAAGAGCCGATGTTTGCGCTCCGAGTCCTGTGGCCCTGAGCGGGCAGCTGAGTGCAAAAAATCGGAACATCGAAGGATAAGTCCCAGACAGGAGCTGCCCCCACCTCATACTTGTGCTGCCCTGAGAGTCCAAAAAGAGCCCTACAAACTGACATCAGGAACCTGGACTGGTGAGTTTTCTTTCCCAGGGAAAAGAGCCGATGTTTGCGCTCCGCGTCCTGTGGCCCTGAGCGGGCAGCTGAGTGCAAAAAATCGGAACATCGAAGGATAAGTCCCAGACAGGAGCTGCCCCCACCTAATACTTGTGCTGCACTGACAGTCCCAGGAGAGCCCTACAAACTGACATCAGGAACCTGGACTGGTGAGTTTTTTTTCCCTGGGTTAAGAGCTGATGTTTGCGCCCCGAGTCCTGTGGCCCTGAGCAGGCAGCTGAGTGCAAAAAATCGGAACGTCGAAGGATAAGTCCCAGACAGGAGCTGCCCCCACCTCATACTTGTGCTGCCCTGAGAGTCTAAAAAGAGCCCTACAAACTGACATCAGGAACCTGGACTGGTGAGTTTTCTTTCCCAGGGAAAAGAGCCGATGTTTGCGCTCCGAGTCCTGTGGCCCTGAGCGGGCAGCTGACTGCAAAAAATCGGAACATCGAAGGATAAGTCCCAGACAGGAGCTGCCCCCACCTCATACTTGTGCTGCCCTGAGAGTCCCGGGGGAGCCCTACAAACTGACATCAGGAACCTGGACTGGTGAGTTTTCTTTCCCAGGGAAAAGAGCCGATGTTTGCACTCCGAGTCCTGTGGCCCTGAGCGGGCAGCTGAGTGCAAAAAATCGGAACATCGAAGGATAAGTCCCAGACAGGAGCTGCCCCCACCTCATACTTGTGCTGCCCTGAGAGTCCCAGGGGAGCCCTACAAACTGACATCAGGAACCTGGACTGGTGAGTTTTCTTTCCCAGGGAAAAGAGCCGATGTTTGCGCTCCGAGTCCTGTGGCCCTGAGCGGGCAGCTGAGTGCAAAAAATCGGAACATCGAAGGATAAGTCCCAGATAGGAGCTGCCCCCACGTCATACTTGTGCTGCCCTGAGAGTCCAAAAAGAGCCCTACAAACTGACATCAGGAACCTGGACTGGTGAGTTTTCTTTCCCAGGGAAAAGAGCCGATGTTTGCACTCCGAGTCCTGTGGCCCTGAGCGGGCAGCTGAGTGCAAAAAATCGGAACATCGCAGGATAAGTCCCAGACAGGAGCTGCCCCCACCTCATACTTGTGCTGCCCTGAGAGTCCCAGGGGAGCCCTACAAACTGACATCAGGAACCTGGACTGGTGAGTTTTCTTTCCCAGGGAAAAGAGTCGATGTTTGCGCTCCGAGTCCTGTGGCCCTGAGCGGGCAGCTGAGTGCAAAAAATCGGAACATCGCAGGATAAGTCCCAGACAGGAGCTGCCCCCACCTCATACTTGTGCTGCCCTTACAGTCCCAGGGGAGCCCTACAAACTGACATCAGGAACCTGGACTGGTGAGTTTTCTTTCCCAGGGAAAAGAGCCGATGTTTGCGCTCCGCGTCCTGTGGCCCTGAGCGGGCAGCTGAGTGCAAAAAATCGGAACATCGAAGGATAAGTCCCAGACAGGAGCTGCCCCCACCTCATACTTGTGCTGCCCTGAGAGTCCAAAAAGAGCCCTACAAACTGACATCAGGAACCTGGACTGGTGAGTTTTCTTTCCCAGGGAAAAGAGCCGATGTTTGCGCTCCGCGTCCTGTGGCCCTGAGCGGGCAGCTGAGTGCAAAAAATCGGAACATCGAAGGATAAGTCCCAGACAGGAGCTGCCCCCACCTCATACTTGTGCTGCCCTGAGAGTCCCAGGGGAGCCCTACAAACTGACATCAGGAACCTGGACTGGTGAGTTTTCTTTCCCAGGGAAAAGAGCCGATGTTTGCGTTCAGAGTCCTGTGGCCCTGAGCGGGCAGCTGAGTGCAAAAAATCCGAACATCGAAGGATAAGTCCCAGACAGGAGCTGCCCCCACCTCATACTTGTGCTGCCCTGACAGTCCCAGGGGAGCCCTACAAACTGACATCAGGAACCTGGACTGGTGAGTTTTCTTTCCCAGGGAAAAGAGCCGATGTTTGCACTCCGAGTCCTGTGGCCCTGAGCGGGCAGCTGAGTGCAAAAAATCGGAACATCGAAGGATAAGTCCCAGACAGGAGCTGCCCCCACCTCATACTTGTGCTGCCCTGAGAGTCCAAAAAGAGCCCTACAAACTGACATCAGGAACCTGGACTGGTGAGTTTTCTTTCCCAGGGAAAAGAGCCGATGTTTGCGCTCCGAGTCCTGTGGCCCTGAGCGGGCACCTGACTGCAAAAAATCGGAACATCGCAGGATAAGTCCCAGACAGGAGCTGCCCCCACCTCATACTTGTGCTGCCCTGAGAGTCCCAGGGGAGCCCTACAAACTGACATCAGGAACCTGGACTGGTGAGTTTTCTTTCCCAGGGAAAAGAGCCGATGCTTGCGCTCCGAGTCCTGTGGCCCTGAGCGGGCAGCTGAGTGCAAAAAATCGGAATATCGAAGGATAAGTCCCAGACAGGTGCTGCCCCCACCTCATACTTGTGCTGCCCTGAGAGTCCCAGGGGAGCCCTACAAACTGACATCAGGAACCTGGACTGGTGAGTTTTCTTTCCCAGAGAAAAGAGCAGATGTTTGCGCTCCGAGTCCTGTGGCCCTGAGCGGGCAGCTGAGTGCAAAAAATCGGAACATCGAAGGATAAGTCCCAGACAGGAGCTGCCCCCACCTCATACTTGTGCTGCCCTGACAGTCCCAGGAGAGCCCTACAAACTGACATCAGGAACCTGGACTGGTGAGTTTTCTTTCCCAGGGAAAAGAGCCGATGTTTGCGCTCCGAGTCCTGTGGCCCTGAGCGGGCAGCTGAGTGCAAAAAATCGGAACATCGAAGGATAAGTCCCAGACAGGAGCTGCCCCCACCTCATACTTGTGCTGCACTGACAGTCCCAGGAGAGCCCTACAAACTGACATCAGGAACCTGGACTGGTGAGTTTTTTTTCCCTGGGTTAAGAGCCGATGTTTGCGCCCCGAGTCCTGTGGCCCTGAGCAGGCAGCTGAGTGCAAAAAATCGGAACATCGAAGGATAAGTCCCAGAGAGGAGCTGCCCCCACCTCATACTTGTGCTGCCCTGAGAGTCTAAAAAGAGCCCTACAAACTGACATCAGGAACCTGGACTGGTGAGTTTTCTTTCCCAGGGAAAAGAGCCGATGTTTGCGCTCCGAGTCCTGTGGCCCTGAGCGGGCAGCTGACTTCAAAAAATCGGAACATCGAAGGATAAGTCCCAGACAGGAGCTGCCCCCACCTCATACTTGTGCTGCCCTGAGAGTCCCAGGGGAGCCCTACAAACTGACATCAGGAACCTGGACTGGTGAGTTTTCTTTCCCAGGGAAAAGAGCCGATGTTTGCACTCCGAGTCCTGTGGCCCTGAGCGGGCAGCTGAGTGCAAAAAATCGGAACATCGAAGGATAAGTCCCAGACAGGAGCTGCCCCCACCTCATACTTGTGCTGCCCTGAGAGTCCCAGGGGAGCCCTACAAACTGACATCAGGAACCTGGACTGGTGAGTTTTCTTTCCCAGGGAAAAGAGCCGATGTTTGCGCTCCGAGTCCTGTGGCCCTGAGCGGGCAGCTGAGTGCAAAAAATCGGAACATCGAAGGATAAGTCCCAGACAGGAGCTGCCCCCACCTCATACTTGTGCTGCCCTGAGAGTCCCAGGGGAGCCCTACAAACTGACATCAGGAACCTGGACTGGTGAGTTTTCTTTCCCAGGGAAAAGAGCCGATGTTTGCACTCCGAGTCCTGTGGCCCTGAGCGGGCAGCTGAGTGCAAAAAATCGGAACATCGAAGGATAAGTCCCAGACAGGAGCTGCCCCCACCTCATACTTGTGCTGCCCTGAGAGTCCCAGGGGAGCCCTACAAACTGACATCAGGAACCTGGACTGGTGAGTTTTCTTTCCCAGGGAAAAGAGCCGATGTTTGCGTTCAGAGTCCTGTGGCCCTGAGCGGGCAGCTGAGTGGAAAAAATCGGAACATCGAAGGATATGTCCCAGACAGGAGCTGCCCCCACCTCATACTTGTGCTGCCCTGAGAGTCCCAGGGGAGCCCTACAAACTGACATCAGGAACCTGGACTGGTGAGTTTTCTTTCCCAGGGAAAAGAGCCGATGTTTGCGCTCCGAGTCCTGTGGCCCTGAGCGGGCAGCTGAGTGCAAAAAATCGGAACATCGCAGGATAAGTCCCAGACAGGAGCTGCCCCCACCTCATACTTGTGCTGCCCTGAGAGTCCCAGGGGAGCCCTACAAACTGACATCAGGAACCTGGACTGGTGAGTTTTTTTTCCCTGGGTTAAGAGCCGATGTTTGCGCCCCGAGTCCTGTGGCCCTGAGCAGGCAGCTGAGTGCAAAAAATCGGAACATCGAAGGATAAGTCCCAGAGAGGAGCTGCCCCCACCTCATACTTGTGCTGCCCTGAGAGTCTAAAAAGAGCCCTACAAACTGACATCAGGAACCTGGACTGGTGAGTTTTCTTTCCCAGGGAAAAGAGCCGATGTTTGCGCTCCGAGTCCTGTGGCCCTGAGCGGGCAGCTGACTTCAAAAAATCGGAACATCGAAGGATAAGTCCCAGACAGGAGCTGCCCCCACCTCATACTTGTGCTGCCCTGAGAGTCCCAGGGGAGCCCTACAAACTGACATCAGGAACCTGGACTGGTGAGTTTTCTTTCCCAGGGAAAAGAGCCGATGTTTGCACTCCGAGTCCTGTGGCCCTGAGCGGGCAGCTGAGTGCAAAAAATCGGAACATCGCAGGATAAGTCCCAGACAGGAGCTGCCCCCACCTCATACTTGTGCTGCCCTGAGAGTCCCAGGGGAGCCCTACAAACTGACATCAGGAACCTGGACTGGTGAGTTTTCTTTCCCAGGGAAAAGAGCCGATGTTTGCGCTCCGAGTCCTGTGGCCCTGAGCGGGCAGCTGAGTGCAAAAAATCGGAACATCGAAGGATAAGTCCCAGACAGGAGCTGCCCCCACCTCATACTTGTGCTGCCCTGAGAGTCCCAGGGGAGCCCTCCAAACTGACATCAGGAACCTGGACTGGTGAGTTTTCTTTCCCAGGGAAAAGAGCCGATGTTTGCACTCCGAGTCCTGTGGCCCTGAGCGGGCAGCTGAGTGCAAAAAATCGGAACATCGAAGGATAAGTCCCAGAGAGGAGCTGCCCCCACCTCATACTTGTGCTGCCCTGAGAGTCCCAGGAGAGCCCTACAAACTGACATCAGGAACCTGGACTGATGAGTTTTCTTTCCCAGGGAAAATAGCCGATGTTTGCGCTCCGAGTGCTGTGGCCCTGAGCGGGCAGCTGACTGCAAAAAATCGGAACATCGAAGGATAAGTCCCAGACAGGAGCTGCCCCCACCTCATACTTGTGCTGCCCTGAGAGTCCCAGGGGAGCCCTACAAACTGACATCAGGAACCTGGACTGGTGAGTTTTCTTTCCCAGGGAAAAGAGCCGATGTTTGCGTTCAGAGTCCTGTGGCCCTGAGCGGGCAGCTGAGTGCAAAAAATCGGAACATCGAAGGATATGTCCCAGACAGGAGCTGCCCCCACCTCATACTTGTGCTGCCCTGAGAGTCCCAGGGGAGCCCTACAAACTGACATCAGGAACCTGGACTGGTGAGTTTTCTTTCCCAGGGAAAAGAGCCGATGTTTGCGCTCCGAGTCCTGTGGCCCTGAGCGGGCAGCTGAGTGCAAAAAATCGGAACATCGCAGGATAAGTCCCAGACAGGAGCTGCCCCCACCTCATACTTGTGCTGCCCTGAGAGTCCCAGGGGAGCCCTACAAACTGACATCAGGAACCTGGACTGGTGAGTTTTCTTTCCCAGGGAAAAGAGCCGATGTTTGCGCTCCGAGTCCTGTGGCCCTGAGTGGGCAGCTGAGTGCAAAAAATCGGAACATCGAAGGATAAGTCCCAGACAGGAGCTGCCCCCACCTCATACTTGTGCTGCCCTGAGAGTCCCAGGGGAGCCCTACAAACTGACATCAGGAACCTGGACTGGTGAGTTTTCTTTCCCAGGGAAAAGAGCCGATGTTTGCGCTCCGCGTCCTGTGGCCCTGAGCGGGCAGCTGAGTGCAAAAAATCGGAACATCGCAGGATAAGTCCCAGACAGGAGCTGCCCCCACCTCATACTTGTGCTGCCCTGAGAGTCCCAGGGGAGCCCTACAAACTGACATCAGGAACCTGGACTGGTGAGTTTTCTTTCCCAGGGAAAAGAGCCGATGTTTGCGCTCCGAGTCCTGTGGCCCTGAGCGGGCAGCTGACTGCAAAAAATCGGAACATCGCAGGATAAGTCCCAGACAGGAGCTGCCCCCACCTCATACTTGTGCTGCCCTGAGAGTCCAAAAAGAGCCCTACAAACTGACATCAGGAACCTGGACTGGTGAGTTTTCTTTCCCAGGGAAAAGAGCCGATGTTTGCGCTCCGCGTCCTGTGGCCCTGAGTGGGCAGCTGAGTGCAAAAAATCTGAACATCGAAGGATAAGTCCCAGACAGGAGCTGCCCCCACCTCATACTTGTGCTGCCCTGAGAGTCCCAGGGGAGCCCTACAAACTGACATCAGGAACCTGGACTGGTGAGTTTTCTTTCCCAGGGAAAAGAGCCGATGTTTGCGCTCCGAGTCCTGTGGCCCTGAGCGGGCAGCTGACTGCAAAAAATCGGAACATCGAAGGATAAGTCCCAGACAGGAGCTGCCCCCACCTCATACTTGTGCTGCCATGAGAGTCCCAGGGGAGCCCTACAAACTGACATCAGGAACCTGGACTGGTGAGTTTTCTTTCCCAGGGAAAAGAGCCGATGTTTGCGCTCCGACTCCTGTGGCCCTGAGCGGGCAGCTGAGTGCAAAAAATCGGAACATCGCAGGATAAGTCCCAGACAGGAGCTGCCCCCACCTCATACTTGTGCTGCCCTGAGAGTCCCAGGGGAGCCCTACAAACTGACATCAGGAACCTGGACTGGTGAGTTTTCTTTCCCAGGGAAAAGAGCCGATGTTTGCGCTCCGAGTCCTGTGGCCCTGAGCGGGCAGCTGAGTGCAAAAAATCGGAACATCGAAGGATAAGTCCCAGACAGGAGCTGCCCCCACCTCATACTTGTGCTGCCCTGAGAGTCCAAAAAGAGCCCTACAAACTGACATCAGGAACCTGGACTGGTGAGTTTTCTTTCCCAGGGAAAAGAGCCGATGTTTGCGCTCCGCGTCCTGTGGCCCTGAGCGGGCAGCTGAGTGCAAAAAATCTGAACATCGAAGGATAAGTCCCAGACAGGAGCTGCCCCCACCTCATACTTGTGCTGCCCTGACAGTCCCAGGGGAGCCCTACAAACTGACATCAGGAACCTGGACTGGTGAGTTTTCTTTCCCAGGGAAAAGAGACGATGTTTGCACTCCGAGTCCTGTGGCCCTGAGCGGGCAGCTGAGTGCAAAAAATCGGAACATCGAAGGATAAGTCCCAGACAGGAGCTGCCCCCACCTCATACTTGTGCTGCACTGACAGTCCCAGGAGAGCCCTACAAACTGACATCAGGAACCTGGACTGGTGAGTTTTTTTTCCCAGGGTTAAGAGCCGATGTTTGCGCCCCGAGTCCTGTGGCCCTGAGCAGGCAGCTGACTGCAAAAATCTGAACATCGAAGGATAAGTCCCAGACAGGAGCTGCCCCCACCTCATACTTGTGCTGCCCTGAGAGTCCCAGGGGAGCCCTACAAACTGACATCAGGAACCTGGACTGGTGAGTTTTCTTTCCCAGGGAAAAGAGCCGATGTTTGCGCTCCGAGTCCTGTGGCCCTGAGCGGGCAGCTGACTGCAAAAAATCGGAACATCGAAGGATAAGTCCCAGACAGGAGCTGCACCCACCTCATACTTGTGCTGCCCTGACAGTCCCAGGGGAGCCCTACAAACTGACATCAGGAACCTGGACTGGTGAGTTTTCTTTCCCAGGGAAAAGAGCCGATGTTTGCGTTCAGAGTCCTGTGGCACTGAGCGGGCAGCTGAGTGCAAAAAATCGGAACATCGAAGGATAAGTCCCAGACAGGAGCTGCCCCCACCTCATACTTGTGCTGCCCTGACAGTCCCAGGGGAGCCCTACAAACTGACATCAGGAACCTGGACTGGTGAGTTTTCTTTCCCAGGGAAAAGAGCCGATGTTTGCGCTCCGAGTCCTGTGGCCCTGAGCGGGCAGCTGAGTGCAAAAAATCGGAACATCGAAGGATAAGTCCCAGACAGGAGCTGCCCCCACCTCATACTTGTGCTGCACTGACAGTCCCAGGAGAGCCCTACAAACTGACATCAGGAACCTGGACTGATGAGTTTTCTTTCCCAGGGAAAAGAGCCGATGTTTGCGCTCCGAGTCCTGTGGCCCTGAGCGGGCAGCTGAGTGCAAAATATCCGAACATCGAAGGATAAGTCCCAGACAGGAGCTGCCCCCACCTCATACTTGTGCTGCACTGACAGTCCCAGGAGAGCCCTACAAACTGACATCAGCAACCTGGACTGATGAGTTTTCTTTCCCAGGGAAAAGAACCGATGTTTTCGCTCCGAGTCCTGTGGCCCTGAGCGGACAGCTGACTGCAAAAAATCGGAACATCGAAGGATAAGTCCCAGACAGGAGCTGCCCCCACCTCATACTTGTGCTGCCCTGAGAGTCCCAGGGGAGCCCTACAAACTGACATCAGGAACCTGGACTGGTGAGTTTTCTTTCCCAGGGAAAAGAGCCGATGTTTGCGCTCCGAGTCCTTTGGCCCTGAGCGGGCAGCTGAGTGCAAAAAATCGGAACATCGAAGGATAAGTCCCAGACAGGAGCTGCCCCCACCTCATACTTGTGCTGCCCTGAGAGTCCCAGGGGAGCCCTACAAACTGACATCAGGAACCTGGACTGGTGAGTTTTCTTTCCCAGGGAAAAGAGACGATGTTTGCACTCCGAGTCCTGTGGCCCTGAGCGGGCAGCTGAGTGCAAAAAATCGGAACATCGAAGGATAAGTCCCAGACAGGAGCTGCCCCCACCTCATACTTGTGCTGCCCTGAGAGTCCCAGGGGAGCCCTACAAACTGACATCAGGAACCTGGACTGGTGAGTTTTCTTTCCCAGGGAAAAGAGCCGATGTTTGCGCTCCGAGTCCTGTGTCCCTGAGCGGGCAGCTGACTGGAAAAAATCGGAACATCGAAGGATAAGTCCCAGACAGGAGCTGCCCCCACCTCATACTTGTGCTGCCCTGAGAGTCTAAAAAGAGCCCTACAAACTGACATCAGGAACCTGGACTGGTGAGTTTTCTTTCCCAGGGAAAAGAGCCGATGTTTGCGCTCCGAGTCCTGTGTCCCTGAGCGGGCAGCTGACTGCAAAAAATCCGAACATCGAAGGATAAGTCCCAGACAGGAGCTGCCCCCACCTCATACTTGTGCTGCCCTGACAGTCCCAGGGGAGCCCTACAAACTGACATCAGGAACCTGGACTGGTGAGTTTTCTTTCCCAGGGAAAAGAGCCGATGTTTGCGCTCCGAGTCCTGTGGCCCTGAGCGGGCAGCTGAGTGCAAAAAATCGGAACATCGAAGGATAAGTCCCAGACAGGAGCTGCCCCCACCTCATACTTGTGCTGCCCTGAGAGTCCCAGGGGAGCCCTACAAACTGACATCAGGAACCTGGACTGGTGAGTTTTCTTTCCCAGGGAAAAGAGCCGATGTTTGCGCTCCGAGTCCTGTGGCCCTGAGCGGGCAGCTGAGTGCAAAAAATCGGAACATCGAAGGATAAGTCCCAGACAGGAGCTGCCCCCACCTCATACTTGTGCTGCCCTGAGAGTCCCAGGGGAGCCCTACAAACTGACATCAGGAACCTGGACTGGTGAGTTTTCTTTCCCAGAGAAAAGAGCCGATGTTTGCGCTCCAAGTCCTGTCGCCCTGAGCGGGCAGCTGAGTGCAAAAAATCGGAACATCGAAGGATAAGTCCCAGACAGGAGCTGCCCCCACCTCATACTTGTGCTGCCCTGAGAGTCCAAAAAGAGCCCTACAAACTGACATCAGGAACCTGGACTGGTGAGTTTTCTTTCCCAGGGAAAAGAGCCGATGTTTGCACTCCGAGTCCTGAGGCCCTGAGTGGGCAGCTGAGTGCAAAAAATCGGAACATCGAGGGATAAGTCCCAGACAGGAGCTGCCCCCACCTCATACTTGTGCTGCCCTGAGAGTCTAAAAAGAGCCCTACAAACTGACATCAGGAACCTGGACTGGTGAGTTTTCTTTCCCAGGGAAAAGAGCCGATGTTTGCGCTCCGAGTCCTGTGGCCCTGAGCGGGCAGCTGACTTCAAAAAATCGGAACATCGAAGGATAAGTCCCAGACAGGAGCTGCCCCCACCTCATACTTGTGCTGCCCTGAGAGTCCCAGGGGAGCCCTACAAACTGACATCAGGAACCTGGACTGGTGAGTTTTCTTTCCCAGGGAAAAGAGCCGATGTTTGCGCTCCGAGTCCTGTGGCCCTGAGCGGGCAGCTGAGTGCAAAAAATCGGAACATCGCAGGATAAGTCCCAGACAGGAGCTGCCCCCACCTCATACTTGTGCTGCCCTGAGAGTCCAAAAAGAGCCCTACAAACTGACATCAGGAACCTGGACTGGTGAGTTTTCTTTCCCAGGGAAAAGAGCCGATGTTTGCGCTCCGCGTCCTGTGGCCCTGAGCGGGCAGCTGAGTGCAAAAAATCTGAACATCGAAGGATAAGTCCCAGACAGGAGCTGCCCCCACCTCATACTTGTGCTGCCCTGAGAGTCCCAGGGGAGCCCTACAAACTGACATCAGGAACCTGGACTGGTGAGTTTTCTTTCCCAGGGAAAAGAGCCGATGTTTGCGCTCCGAGTCCTGTGGCCCTGAGCGGGCAGCTGACTGCAAAAAATCGGAACATCGAAGGATAAGTCCCAGACAGGAGCTGCCCCCACCTCATACTTGTGCTGCCATGAGAGTCCCAGGGGAGCCCTACAAACTGACATCAGGAACCTGGACTGGTGAGTTTTCTTTCCCAGGGAAAAGAGCCGATGTTTGCGCTCCGACTCCTGTGGCCCTGAGCGGGCAGCTGAGTGCAAAAAATCGGAACATCGCAGGATAAGTCCCAGACAGGAGCTGCCCCCACCTCATACTTGTGCTGCCCTGAGAGTCCCAGGGGAGCCCTACAAACTGACATCAGGAACCTGGACTGGTGAGTTTTCTTTCCCAGGGAAAAGAGCCGATGTTTGCGCTCCGAGTCCTGTGGCCCTGAGCGGGCAGCTGAGTGCAAAAAATCGGAACATCGAAGGATAAGTCCCAGACAGGAGCTGCCCCCACCTCATACTTGTGCTGCCCTGAGAGTCCAAAAAGAGCCCTACAAACTGACATCAGGAACCTGGACTGGTGAGTTTTCTTTCCCAGGGAAAAGAGCCGATGTTTGCGCTCCGAGTGCTGTGGCCCTGAGCGGGCAGCTGAGTGCAAAAAATCGGAACATCGAAGGATAAGTCCCAGACAGGAGCTGCCCCCACCTCATACTTGTGCTGCCCTGACAGTCCCAGGAGAGCCCTACAAACTGACATCAGGAACCTGGACTGGTGAGTTTTCTTTCCCAGGGAAAAGAGCCGATGTTTGCGCTCCGAGTGCTGTGGCCCTGAGCGGGCAGCTGAGTGCAAAAAATCGGAACATCGAAGGATAAGTCCCAGACAGGAGCTGCCCCCACCTCATACTTGTGCTGCCCTGAGAGTCCCAGGGGAGCCCTACAAACTGACATCAGGAACCTGGACTGGTGAGTTTTCTTTCCCAGGGAAAAGAGCCGATGTTTGCGCTCCGAGTCCTGTGGCCCTGAGCGGGCAGCTGAGTGCAAAAAATCGGAACATCGCAGGATAAGTCCCAGAAAGGAGCTGCCCCCACCTCATACTTGTGCTGCCCTGACAGTCCCAGGGGAGCCCTACAAACTGACATCAGGAACCTGGACTGGTGAGTTTTCTTTCCCAGGGAAAAGAGCCAATGTTTGCGCTCCGAGTCCTGTGGCCCTGAGCGGGCAGCTGAGTGCAAAAAATCGGAACATCGAAGGATAAGTCCCAGACAGGAGCTGCCCCCACCTCATACTTGTGCTGCCCTGAGAGTCCCAGGGGAGCCCTACAAACTGACATCAGGAACCTGGACTGGTGAGTTTTCTTTCCCAGAGAAAAGAGCCGATGTTTGCACTCCGAGTCCTGTGGCCCTGAGCGGGCAGCTGAGTGCAAAAAATCGGAACGTCGCAGGATAAGTCCCAGACAGGAGCTGCCCCCACCTCATACTTGTGCTGCCCTGACAGTCCCAGGGGAGCCCTACAAACTGACATCAGGAACCTGGACTGGTGAGTTTTCTTTCCCAGGGAAAAGAGACGATGTTTGCACTCCGAGTCCTGTGGCCCTGAGCGGGCAGCTGACTGCAAAAAATCGGAACATCGAAGGATAAGTCCCAGACAGGAGCTGCCCCCACCTCATACTTGTGCTGCACTGACAGTCCCAGGAGAGCCCTACAAACTGACATCAGGAACCTGGACTGGTGAGTTTTTTTTCCCAGGGTTAAGAGCCGATGTTTGCGCCCCGAGTCCTGTGGCCCTGAGCAGGCAGCTGACTGCAAAAATCGGAACATCGAAGGATAAGTCCCAGACAGGAGCTGCCCCCACCTCATACTTGTGCTGCCCTGAGAGTCCCAGGGGAGCCCTACAAACTGACATCAGGAACCTGGACTGGTGAGTTTTCTTTCCCAGGGAAAAGAGCCGATGTTTGCGCTCCGAGTCCTGTGGCCCTGAGCGGGCAGCTGACTGCAAAAAATCGGAACATCGAAGGATAAGTCCCAGAGAGGAGCTGCACCCACCTCATACTTGTGCTGCCCTGACAGTCCCAGGGGAGCCCTACAAATTGACATCAGGAACCTGGACTGGTGAGTTTTCTTTCCCAGGGAAAAGAGCCGATGTTTGCGTTCAGAGTCCTGTGGCACTGAGCGGGCAGCTGAGTGCAAAAAATCGGAACATCGAAGGATAAGTCCCAGACAGGAGCTGCCCCCACCTCATACTTGTGCTGCCCTGAGAGTCCCAGGGGAGCCCTACAAACTGACATCAGGAACCTGGACTGGTGAGTTTTCTTTCCCAGGGAAAAGAGCCGATGTTTGCGCTCCGAGTCCTGTGGCCCTGAGCGGGCAGCTGAGTGCAAAAAATCGGAACATCGAAGGATAAGTCCCAGACAGGAGCTGCCCCCACCTCATACTTGTGCTGCACTGACAGTCCCAGGAGAGCCCTACAAACTGACATCAGGAACCTGGACTGATGAGTTTTCTTTCCCAGGGAAAAGAGCCGATGTTTGCGCTCCGAGTCCTGTGGCCCTGAGCGGGCAGCTGAGTGCAAAATATCCGAACATCGAAGGATAAGTCCCAGACAGGAGCTGCCCCCACCTCATACTTGTGCTGCACTGACAGTCCCAGGAGAGCCCTACAAACTGACATCAGGAACCTGGACTGATGAGTTTTCTTTCCCAGGGAAAAGAACCGATGTTTGCGCTCCGAGTCCTGTGGCCCTGAGCGGACAGCTGACTGCAAAAAATCGGAACATCGAAGGATAAGTCCCAGACAGGAGCTGCCCCCACCTCATACTTGTGCTGCCCTGAGAGTCCCAGGGGAGCCCTACAAACTGACATCAGGAACCTGGACTGGTGAGTTTTCTTTCCCAGGGAAAAGAGCCGATGTTTGCGCTCCGAGTCCTGTGGCCCTGAGCGGGCAGCTGAGTGCAAGAAATCGGAACATCGCAGGATAAGTCCCAGACAGGAGCTGCCCCCACCTCATACTTGTGCTGCCCTGAGAGTCCCAGGGGAGCCCTACAAACTGACATCAGGAACCTGGACTGGTGAGTTTTCTTTCCCAGGGAAAAGAGCCGATGTTTGCGCTCCGAGTCCTGTGGCCCTGAGCGGGCAGCTGAGTGCAAAAAATCGGAACATCGAAGGATAAGTCCCAGACAGGAGCTGCCCCCACCTCATACTTGTGCTGCCCTGAGAGTCCCAGGGGAGCCCTACAAACTGACATCAGGAACCTGGACTGGTGAGTTTTCTTTCCCAGGGAAAAGAGCCGATGTTTGCGCTCCGAGTCCTGTGGCCCTGAGCGGGCAGCTGACTGCAAAAAATCGGAACATCGAAGGATAAGTCCCAGAGAGGAGCTGCCCCCACCTCATACTTGTGCTGCCCTGAGAGTCCCAGGGGAGCCCTACAAACTGACATCAGGAACCTGGACTGGTGAGTTTTCTTTCCCAGGGAAAAGAGCCGATGTTTGCGCTCCGAGTCCTGTGTCCCTGAGCGGGCAGCTGACTGCAAAAAATCGGAACATCGAAGGATAAGTCCCAGACAGGAGCTGCCCCCACCTCATACTTGTGCTGCCCTGAGAGTCTAAAAAGAGCCCTACAAACTGACATCAGGAACCTGGACTGGTGAGTTTTCTTTCCCAGGGAAAAGAGCCGATGTTTGCGCTCCGAGTCCTGTGTCCCTGAGCGGGCAGCTGACTGCAAAAAATCCGAACATCGAAGGATAAGTCCCAGACAGGAGCTGCCCCCACCTCATACTTGTGCTGCCCTGACAGTCCCAGGGGAGCCCTACAAACTGACATCAGGAACCTGGACTGGTGAGTTTTCTTTCCCAGGGAAAAGAGCCGATGTTTGCGCTCCGAGTCCTGTGGCCCTGAGCGGGCAGCTGAGTGCAAAAAATCGGAACATCGAAGGATAAGTCCCAGACAGGAGCTGCCCCCACCTCATACTTGTGCTGCCCTGAGAGTCCCAGGGGAGCCCTACAAACTGACATCAGGAACCTGGACTGGTGAGTTTTCTTTCCCAGGGAAAAGAGCCGATGTTTGCGCTCCGAGTCCTGTGGCCCTGAGCGGGCAGCTGAGTGCAAAAAATCGGAACATCGAAGGATAAGTCCCAGACAGGAGCTGCCCCCACCTCATACTTGTGCTGCCCTGAGAGTCCCAGGGGAGCCCTACAAACTGACATCAGGAACCTGGACTGGTGAGTTTTCTTTCCCAGAGAAAAGAGCCGATGTTTGCAATCCGAGTCCTGTGGCCCTGAGCGGGCAGCTGAGTGCAAAAAATCGGAACATCGAAGGATAAGTCCCAGACAGGAGCTGCCCCCACCTCATACTTGTGCTGCCCTGACAGTCCCAGGGGAGCCCTACAAACTGACATCAGGAACCTGGACTGGTGAGTTTTCTTTCCCAGGGAAAAGAGCCGATGTTTGCACTCCGAGTCCTGTGGCCCTGAGTGGGCAGCTGAGTGCAAAAAATCGGAACATCGAGGGATAAGTCCCAGACAGGAGCTGCCCCCACCTCATACTTGTGCTGCCCTGAGAGTCTAAAAAGAGCCCTACAAACTGACATCAGGAACCTGGACTGGTGAGTTTTCTTTCCCAGGGAAAAGAGCCGATGTTTGCGCTCCACGTCCTGTGGCCCTGAGCGGGCAGCTGACTTCAAAAAATCGGAACATCGAAGGATAAGTCCCAGACAGGAGCTGCCCCCACCTCATACTTGTGCTGCCCTGAGAGTCCCAGGAGAGCCCTACAAACTGACATCAGGAACCTGGACTGGTGAGTTTTCTTTCCCAGGGAAAAGAGCCGATGTTTGCACTCCGAGTCCTGTGGCCCTGAGCGGGCAGCTGAGTGCAAAAAATCGGAACATCGCAGGATAAGTCCCAGACAGGAGCTGCCCCCACCTCATACTTGTGCTGCCCTGAGAGTCCCAGGAGAGCCCTACAAACTGACATCAGGAACCTGGACTGGTGAGTTTTCTTTCCCAGGGAAAAGAGCCGATGTTTGCACTCCGAGTCCTGTGGCCCTGAGCGGGCAGCTGAGTGCAAAAAATCGGAACATCGCAGGATAAGTCCCAGACAGGAGCTGCCCCCACCTCATACTTGTGCTGCCCTGAGAGTCCCAGGGGAGCCCTACAAACTGACATCAGGAACCTGGACTGGTGAGTTTTCTTTCCCAGGGAAAAGAGCCGATGTTTGCACTCCGAGTCCTGTGGCCCTGAGCGGGCAGCTGAGTGCAAAAAATCGGAACATCGAAGGATAAGTCCCAGAGAGGAGCTGCCCCCACCTCATACTTGTGCTGCCCTGAGAGTCCCAGGGGAGCCCTACAAACTGACATCAGGAACCTGGACTGGTGAGTTTTCTTTCCCAGGGAAAAGAGCCGATGTTTGCGTTCAGAGTCCTGTGGCCCTGAGCGGGCAGCTGAGTGCAAAAAATCGGAACATCGAAGGATAAGTCCCAGAGAGGAGCTGCCCCCACCTCATACTTGTGCTGCCCTGAGAGTCCCAGGAGAGCCCTACAAACTGACATCAGGAACCTGGACTGGTGAGTTTTCTTTCCCAGGGAAAAGAGCCGATGTTTGCGCTCCGAGTCCTGTGGCCCTGAGCGGGCAGCTGAGTGCAAAAAATCGGAACATCGCAGGATAAGTCCCAGACAGGAGCTGCCCCCACCTCATACTTGTGCTGCCCTGAGAGTCCCAGGGGAGCCCTACAAACTGACATCAGGAACCTGGACTGGTGAGTTTTCTTTCCCAGGGAAAAGAGCCGATGTTTGCGCTCCGAGTCCTGTGGCCCTGAGTGGGCAGCTGAGTGCAAAAAATCGGAACATCGAAGTATAAGTCCCAGACAGGAGCTGCCCCCACCTCATACTTGTGCTGCCCTGAGAGTCCCAGGGGAGCCCTACAAACTGACATCAGGAACCTGGACTGGTGAGTTTTCTTTCCCAGTGAAAAGAGACGATGTTTGCACTCCGAGTCCTGTGGCCCTGAGCGGGCAGCTGACTGCAAAAAATCGGAACATCGAAGGATAAGTCCCAGACAGGAGCTGCCCCCACCTCATACTTGTGCTGCCCTGAGAGTCCCAGGGGAGCCCTACAAACTGACATCAGGAACCTGGACTGGTGAGTTTTCTTTCCCAGGGAAAAGAGCCGATGTTTGCGCTCCGAGTCCTGTGGCCCTGAGCGGGCAGCTGAGTGCAAAAAATCGGAACATCGCAGGATAAGTCCCAGACAGGAGCTGCCCCCACCTCATACTTGTGCTGCCCTGAGAGTCCCAGGGGAGCCCTACAAACTGACATCAGGAACCTGGACTGGTGAGTTTTCTTTCCCAGGGAAAAGAGCCGATGTTTGCGCTCCGAGTCCTGTGGCCCTGAGCGGGCAGCTGAGTGCAAAAAATCGGAACATCGCAGGATAAGTCCCAGACAGGAGCTGCCCCCACCTCATACTTGTGCTGCTCTGAGAGTCCAAAAAGAGCCCTACAAACTGACATCAGGAACCTGGACTGGTGAGTTTTCTTTCCCAGGGAAAAGAGCCGATGTTTGCGCTCCGCGTCCTGTGGCCCTGAGCGGGCAGCTGAGTGCAAAAAATCTGAACATCGAAGGATAAGTCCCAGACAGGAGCTGCCCCCACCTCATACTTGTGCTGCCCTGAGAGTCCCAGGGGAGCCCTACAAACTGACATCAGGAACCTGGACTGGTGAGTTTTCTTTCCCAGGGAAAAGAGCCGATGTTTGCGCTCCGAGTCCTGTGGCCCTGAGCGGGCAGCTGAGTGCAAGAAATCGGAACATCGCAGGATAAGTCCCAGACAGGAGCTGCCCCCACCTCATACTTGTGCTGCCCTGAGAGTCCCAGGGGAGCCCTACAAACTGACATCAGGAACCTGGACTGGTGAGTTTTCTTTCCCAGGGAAAAGAGCCGATGTTTGCGCTCCGAGTCCTGTGGCCCTGAGCGGGCAGCTGAGTGCAAAAAATCGGAACATCGAAGGATAAGTCCCAGACAGGAGCTGCCCCCACCTCATACTTGTGCTGCCCTGAGAGTCCCAGGGGAGCCCTACAAACTGACATCAGGAACCTGGACTGGTGAGTTTTCTTTCCCAGGGAAAAGAGACGATGTTTGCACTCCGAGTCCTGTGGCCCTGAGCGGGCAGCTGACTGCAAAAAATCGGAACATCGCAGGATAAGTCCCAGACAGGAGCTGCCCCCACCTCATACTTGTGCTGCTCTGAGAGTCCAAAAAGAGCCCTACAAACTGACATCAGGAACCTGGACTGGTGAGTTTTCTTTCCCAGGGAAAAGAGCCGATGTTTGCGCTCCGCGTCCTGTGGCCCTGAGCGGGCAGCTGAGTGCAAAAAATCTGAACATCGAAGGATAAGTCCCAGACAGGAGCTGCCCCCACCTCATACTTGTGCTGCCCTGAGAGTCCCAGGGGAGCCCTACAAACTGACATCAGGAACCTGGACTGGTGAGTTTTCTTTCCCAGGGAAAAGAGCCGATGTTTGCGCTCCGAGTCCTGTGGCCCTGAGCGGGCAGCTGACTGCAAAAAATCGGAACATCGAAGGATAAGTCCCAGACAGGAGCTGCCCCCACCTCATACTTGTGCTGCCATGAGAGTCCCAGGGGAGCCCTACAAACTGACATCAGGAACCTGGACTGGTGAGTTTTCTTTCCCAGGGAAAAGAGACGATGTTTGCACTCCGAGTCCTGTAGCCCTGAGCGGGCAGCTGACTGCAAAAAATCGGAACATCGAAGGATAAGTCCCAGACAGGAGCTGCCCCCACCTCATACTTGTGCTGCACTGACAGTCCCAGGAGAGCCCTACAAACTGACATCAGGAACCTGGACTGGTGAGTTTTTTTTCCCAGGGTTAAGAGCCGATGTTTGCGCCCCGAGTCCTGTGGCCCTGAGCAGGCAGCTGACTGCAAAAATCGGAACATCGAAGGATAAGTCCCAGACAGGAGCTGCCCCCACCTCATACTTGTGCTGCCCTGAGAGTCCCAGGGGAGCCCTACAAACTGACATCAGGAACCTGGACTGGTGAGTTTTCTTTCCCAGGGAAAAGAGCCGATGTTTGCGCTCCGAGTCCTGTGGCCCTGAGCGGGCAGCTGACTGCAAAAAATCGGAACATCGAAGGATAAGTCCCAGACAGGAGCTGCCCCCACCTCATACTTGTGCTGCCCTGACAGTCCCAGGGGAGCCCTACAAACTGACATCAGGAACCTGGACTGGTGAGTTTTCTTTCCCAGGGAAAAGAGCCGATGTTTGCGTTCAGAGTCCTGTGGCACTGAGCGGGCAGCTGAGTGCAAAAAATCGGAACATCGAAGGATAAGTCCCAGACAGGAGCTGCCCCCACCTCATACTTGTGCTGCCCTGACAGTCCCAGGGGAGCCCTACAAACTGACATCAGGAACCTGGACTGGTGAGTTTTCTTTCCCAGGGAAAAGAGCCGATGTTTGCGCTCCGAGTCCTGTGGCCCTGAGCGGGCAGCTGAGTGCAAAAAATCGGAACATCGAAGGATAAGTCCCAGACAGGAGCTGCCCCCACCTCATACTTGTGCTGCCCTGAGAGTCCCAGGGGAGCCCTACAAACTGACATCAGGAACCTGGACTGGTGAGTTTTCTTTCCCAGGGAAAAGAGACGATGTTTGCACTCCGAGTCCTGTGGCCCTGAGCGGGCAGCTGAGTGCAAAAAATCGGAACATCGAAGGATAAGTCCCAGAGAGGAGCTGCCCCCACCTCATACTTGTGCTGCCCTGAGAGTCCCAGGGGAGCCCTACAAACTGACATCAGGAACCTGGACTGGTGAGTTTTCTTTCCCAGGGAAAAGAGCCGATGTTTGCGCTCCGAGTCCTGTGTCCCTGAGCGGGCAGCTGACTGCAAAAAATCGGAACATCGAAGGATAAGTCCCAGACAGGAGCTGCCCCCACCTCATACTTGTGCTGCCCTGAGAGTCTAAAAAGAACCCTACAAACTGACATCAGGAACCTGGACTGGTGAGTTTTCTTTCCCAGGGAAAAGAGCCGATGTTTGCGCCCCGCGTCCTGTGGCCCTGAGCGGGCAGCTGAGTGCAAAAAATCTGAACATCGAAGGATAAGTCCCAGACAGGAGCTGCCCCCACCTCATACTTGTGCTGCCCTGAGAGTCCCAGGGGAGCCCTACAAACTGACATCAGGAACCTGGACTGGTGAGTTTTCTTTCCCAGGGAAAAGAGCCGATGTTTGCGCTCCGAGTCCTGTGGCCCTGAGCGGGCAGCTGACTGCAAAAAATCGGAACATCGAAGGATAAGTCCCAGACAGGAGCTGCCCCCACCTCATACTTGTGCTGCCATGAGAGTCCCAGGGGAGCCCTACAAACTGACATCAGGAACCTGGACTGGTGAGTTTTCTTTCCCAGGGAAAAGAGACGATGTTTGCACTCCGAGTCCTGTGGCCCTGAGCGGGCAGCTGAGTGCAAAAAATCGGAACATCGAAGGATAAGTCCCAGACAGGAGCTGCCCCCACCTCATACTTGTGCTGCACTGACAGTCCCAGGAGAGCCCTACAAACTGACATCAGGAACCTGGACTGGTGAGTTTTTTTTCCCAGGGTTAAGAGCCGATGTTTGCGCCCCGAGTCCTGTGGCCCTGAGCAGGCAGCTGACTGCAAAAATCGGAACATCGAAGGATAAGTCCCAGACAGGAGCTGCCCCCACCTCATACTTGTGCTGCCCTGAGAGTCCCAGGGGAGCCCTACAAACTGACATCAGGAACCTGGACTGGTGAGTTTTCTTTCCCAGGGAAAAGAGCCGATGTTTGCGCTCCGAGTCCTGTGGCCCTGAGCGGGCAGCTGACTGCAAAAAATCGGAACATCGAAGGATAAGTCCCAGACAGGAGCTGCACCCACCTCATACTTGTGCTGCACTGACAGTCCCAGGGGAGCCCTACAAACTGACATCAGGAACCTGGACTGGTGAGTTTTCTTTCCCAGGGAAAAGAGCCGATGTTTGCGTTCAGAGTCCTGTGGCCCTGAGCGGGCAGCTGAGTGCAAAAAATCGGAACATCGAAGGATAAGTCCCAGACAGGAGCTGCCCCCACCTCATACTTGTGCTGCCCTGAGAGTCCAAAAAGAGCCCTACAAACTGACATCAGGAACCTGGACTGGTGAGTTTTCTTTCCCAGGGAAAAGAGCCGATGTTTGCGCTCCGAGTCCTGTGGCCCTGAGCGGGCAGCTGAGTGCAAAAAATCGGAACATCGCAGGATAAGTCCCAGACAGGAGCTGCCCCCACCTCATACTTGTGCTGCCCTGAGAGTCCCAGGGGAGCCCTACAAACTGACATCAGGAACCTGGACTGGTGAGTTTTCTTTCCCAGGGAAAAGAGTCGATGTTTGCGCTCCGAGTCCTGTGGCCCTGAGCGGGCAGCTGAGTGCAAAAAATCGGAACATCGCAGGATAAGTCCCAGACAGGAGCTGCCCCCACCTCATACTTGTGCTGCCCTGACAGTCCCAGGGGAGCCCTACAAACTGACATCAGGAACCTGGACTGGTGAGTTTTCTTTCCCAGGGAAAAGAGCCGATGTTTGAGTTCAGAGTCCTGTGGCCCTGAGCGGGCAGCTGAGTGCAAAAAATCGGAACATCGAAGGATAAGTCCCAGACAGGAGCTGCCCCCACCTCATACTTGTGCTGCCCTGAGAGTCCCAGGGGAGCCCTACAAACTGACATCAGGAACCTGGACTGGTGAGTTTTCTTTCCCAGGGAAAAGAGCCGATGTTTGCGCTCCGAGTCCTGTGGCCCTGAGCGGGCAGCTGAGTGCAAAAAATCGGAACATCGAAGGATAAGTCCCAGACAGGAGCTGCCCCCACCTCATACTTGTGCTGCCCCGAGAGTCCCAGGGGAGCCCTACAAACTGACATCAGGAACCTGGACTGGTGAGTTTTCTTTCCCAGGGAAAAGAGCCGATGTTTGCGTTCAGAGTCCTGTGGCCCTGAGCGGGCAGCTGAGTGCAAAAAATCAGAACATCGAAGGATAAGTCCCAGACAGGAGCTGCCCCCACCTCATACTTGTGCTGCCCTGAGAGTCCCAGGGGAGCCCTACAAACTGACATCAGGAACCTGGACTGGTGAGTTTTCTTTCCCAGGGAAAAGAGCCGATGTTTGCGCTCCGAGTCCTGTGGCCCTGAGCGGGCAGCTGAGTGCAAAAAATCGGAACATCGAAGGATAAGTCCCAGACAGGAGCTGCCCCCACCTCATACTTGTGCTGCCCTGAGAGTCCAAAAAGAGCCCTACAAACTGACATCAGGAACCTGGACTGGTGAGTTTTCTTTCCCAGGGAAAAGAGCCGAGGTTTGCGCTCCGAGTCCTGTGGCCCTGAGCGGGCAGCTGACTGCAAAAAATCGGAACATCGAAGGATAAGTCCCAGACAGGAGCTGCCCCCACCTCATACTTGTGCTGCCCTGAGAGTCCAAAAAGAGCCCTACAAACTGACATCAGGAACCTGGACTGGTGAGTTTTCTTTCCCAGGGAAAAGAGCCGATGTTTGCGCTCCGCGTCCTGTGGCCCTGAGCGGGCAGCTGAGTGCAAAAAATCGGAACATCGAAGGATAAGTCCCAGACAGGAGCTACCCCCACCTCATACTTGTGCTGCCCTGACAGTCCCAGGAGAGCCCTACAAACTGACATCAGGAACCTGGACTGGTGAGTTTTCTTTCCCAGGGAAAAGAGCCGATGTTTGCGTTCAGAGTCCTGTGGCCCTGAGCGGGCAGCTGAGTGCAAAAAATCGGAACATCGCAGGATAAGTCCCAGACAGGAGCTGCCCCCACCTCATACTTGTGCTGCCCTGACAGTCCCAGGAGAGCCCTACAAACTGACATCAGGAACCTGGACTGGTGAGTTTTCTTTCCCAGGGAAAAGAGACGATGTTTGCACTCCGAGTCCTGTGGCCCTGAGCGGGCAGCTGACTGCAAAAAATCGGAACATCGAAGGATAAGTCCCAGACAGGAGCTGCCCCCACCTCATACTTGTGCTGCACTGACAGTCCCAGGAGAGCCCTACAAACTGACATCAGGAACCTGGACTGATGAGTTTTCTTTCCCAGGGAAAAGAGCCGATGTTTGCGCTCCGAGTGCTGTGGCCCTGAGCGGGCAGCTGACTGCAAAAAATCGGAACATCGAAGGATAAGTCCCAGACAGGAGCTGCCCCCACCTCATACTTGTGCTGCCCTGAGAGTCCCAGGGGAGCCCTACAAACTGACATCAGGAACCTGGACTGGTGAGTTTTCTTTCCCAGGGAAAAGAGCCGATGTTTGCGCTCCGAGTCCTGTGGCCCTGGGCGGGCAGCTGACTGCAAAAAATCCGAACATCGAAGGATAAGTCCCAGACAGGAGCTGCCCCCACCTCATACTTGTGCTGCCCTGAGAGTCCCAGGGGAGCCCTACTAACTGACATCAGGAACCTGGACTGGTGAGTTTTCTTTCCCAGGGAAAAGAGCCGATGTTTGCGCTCCGAGTCCTGTGGCCCTGAGCGGGCAGCTGAGTGCAAAAAATCGGAACATCGAAGGATAAGTCCCAGACAGGAGCTGCCCCCACCTCATACTTGTGCTGCCCTGAGAGTCCCAGGGGAGCCCTACAAACTGACATCAGGAACCTGGACTGGTGAGTTTTCTTTCCCAGGGAAAAGAGCCGATGTTTGCACTACGAGTCCTGTGGCCCTGAGCGGGCAGCTGAGTGCAAAAAATCGGAACATCGAAGGATAAGTCCCAGACAGGAGCTGCCCCCACCTCATACTTGTGCTGCCCTGAGAGTCCCAGGGGAGCCCTACAAACTGACATCAGGAACCTGGACTGGTGAGTTTTCTTTCCCAGGGAAAAGAGCCGATGTTTGCGCTCCGTGTCCTGTGGCCCTGAGCGGGCAGCTGAGTGCAAAAAATCGGAACATCGAAGGATAAGTCCCAGACAGGAGCTGCCCCCACCTCATACTTGTGCTGCCCTGAGAGTCCCAGGGGAGCCCTACAAACTGACATCAGGAACCTGGACTGGTGAGTTTTCTTTCCCAGGGAAAAGAGCCGATGTTTGCGCTCCGAGTCCTGTGGACCTGAGCGGGCAGCTGAGTGCAAAAAATCGGAACATCGCAGGATAAGTCCCAGACAGGAGCTGCCCCCACCTCATACTTGTGCTGCCCTGACAGTCCCAGGAGAGCCCTACAAACTGACATCAGGAACCTGGACTGGTGAGTTTTCTTTCCCAGGGAAAAGAGCAGATATTTGCACTCCGAGTCCTGTGGCCCTGAGCGGGCAGCTGACTGCAAAAAATCGGAACATCGAAGGATAAGTCCCAGACAGGAGCTGCCCCCACCTCATACTTGTGCTGCACTGACAGTCCCAGGAGAGCCCTACAAACTGACATCAGGAACCTGGACTGATGAGTTTTCTTTCCCAGGGAAAAGAGCCGATGTTTGCGCTACGAGTGCTGTGGCCCTGAGCGGGCAGCTGACTGCAAAAAATCGGAACATCGAAGGATAAGTCCCAGACAGGAACTGCCCCCACCTCATACTTGTGCTGCCCTGAGAGTCCCAGGGGAGCCCTACAAACTGACATCAGGAACCTGGACTGGTGAGTTTTCTTTCCCAGGGAAAAGAGCCGATGTTTGCGCTCCGAGTCCTGTGGCCCTGGGCGGGCAGCTGACTGCAAAAAATCGGAACATCGAAGGATAAGTCCCAGACAGGAGCTGCCCCCACCTCATACTTGTGCTGCCCTGAGAGTCCCAGGGGAGCCCTACAAACTGACATCAGGAACCTGGACTGGTGAGTTTTCCTTCCCAGGGAAAAGAGCCGATGTTTGCGCTCCGAGTCCTGTGGCCCTGAGCGGGCAGCTGAGTGCAAAAAATCGGAACATCGCAGGATAAGTCCCAGACAGGAGCTGCCCCCACCTCATACTTGTGCTGCCCTGAGAGTCCCAGGGGAGCCCTACAAACTGACATCAGGAACCTGGACTGGTGAGTTTTCTTTCCCAGGGAAAAGAGCCGATGTTTGCGCTCCGAGTCCTGTGGCTCTGAGCGGGCAGCTGAGTGCAAAAAATCGGAACATCGAAGGATAAGTCCCAGACAGGAGCTGCCCCCACCTCATACTTGTGCTGCCCTGAGAGTCCCAGGGGAGCCCTACAAACTGACATCAGGAACCTGGACTGGTGAGTTTTCTTTCCCAGAGAAAAGAGCCGATGTTTGCACTCCGAGTCCTGTGGCCCTGAGCGGGCAGCTGAGTGCAAAAAATCGGAACATCGAAGGATAAGTCCCAGACAGGAGCTGCCCCCACCTCATACTTGTGCTGCCCTGAGAGTCCCAGGGGAGCCCTACAAACTGACATCAGGAACCTGGACTGCTGAGTTTTCTTTCCCAGGGAAAAGAGCCGATGTTTGCGCTCCGAGTCCTGTGGCCCTGAGCGGGCAGCTGAGTGCAAAAAATCGGAACATCGAAGGATAAGTCCCAGACAGGAGCTGCCCCCACCTCATACTTGTGCTGCCCTGAGAGTCCCAGGGGAGCCCTACAAACTGACATCAGGAACCTGGACTGGTGAGTTTTCTTTCCCAGGGAAAAGAGCCGATGTTTGCGCTCCGAGTCCTGTGGCCCTGAGCGGGCAGCTGACTGCAAAAAATCGGAACATCGAAGGATAAGTCCCAGACAGGAGCTGCCCCCACCTCATACTTGTGCTGCCCTGAGAGTCTAAAAAGAGCCCTACAAACTGACATCAGGAACCTGGACTGGTGAGTTTTCTTTCCCAGGGAAAAGAGCCGATGTTTGCGCTCCGAGTCCTGTGGCCCTGAGCGGGCAGCTGACTGCAAAAAATCCGAACATCGAAGGATAAGTCCCAGACAGGAGCTGCCCCCACCTCATACTTGTGCTGCCCTGAGAGTCCCAGGGGAGCCCTACAAACTGACATCAGGAACCTGGACTGGTGAGTTTTCTTTCCCAGGGAAAAGAGCCGATGTTTGCACTCCGAGTCCTGTGGCCCTGAGCGGGCAGCTGACTGCAAAAAATCCGAACATCGAAGGATAAGTCCCAGACAGGAGCTGCCCCCACCTCATACTTGTGCTGCCCTGAGAGTCCCAGGGGAGCCCTACAAACTGACATCAGGAACCTGGACTGGTGAGTTTTCTTTCCCAGGGAAAAGAGCCGATGTTTGCGCTCCGAGTCCTGTGGCCCTGAGCGGGCAGCTGACTGCAAAAAATCCGAACATCGAAGGATAAGTCCCAGACAGGAGCTGCCCCCACCTCATACTTGTGCTGCCCTGAGAGTCCCAGGGGAGCCCTACAAACTGACATCAGGAACCTGGACTGGTGAGTTTTCTTTCCCAGAGAAAAGAGCCGATGTTTGCGCTCCGAGTCCTGTGGCCCTGAGCGGGCAGCTGACTGCAAAAAATCGGAACATCGAAGGATAAGTCCCAGACAGGAGCTGCCCCCACCTCATACTTGTGCTGCCCTGACAGTCCCAGGGGAGCCCTACAAACTGACATCAGGAACCTGGACTGGTGAGTTTTCTTTCCCAGGGAAAAGAGCCGATGTTTGCACTCTGAGTTCTGTGGCCCTGAGCGGGCAGCTGACTGCAAAAAATCGGAACATCGAAGGATAATTCCCAGACAGGAGCTGCCCCCACCTCATACTTGTGCTGCCCTGACAGTCCCAGGGGAGCCCTACAAACTGACATCAGGAACCTGGACTGGTGAGTTTTTTTTCCCAGGGTTAAGAGCCGATGTTTGCGCCCCGAGTCCTGTGGCCCTGAGCAGGCAGCTAACTGCAAAAATCGGAACATCGAAGGATAAGTCCCAGACAGGAGCTGCCCCCACCTCATACTTGTGCTGCCCTGAGAGTCCCAGGGGAGCCCTACAAACTGACATCAGGAACCTGGACTGGTGAGTTTTCTTTCCCAGGGAAAAGAGCCGATGTTTGCGCTCCGAGTGCTGTGGCCCTGAGCGGGCAGCTGAGTGCAAAAATTCGGAACATCGAAGGATAAGTCCCAGACAGGAGCTGCCCCCACCTCATACTTGTGCTGCCCTGAGAGTCCCAGGGGAGCCCTACAAACTGACATCAGGAACCTGGACTGGTGAGTTTTCTTTCCCAGGGAAAAGAGCCGATGTTTGCGTTCAGAGTCCTGTGGCCCTGAGCGGGCAGCTGAGTGCAAAAAATCAGAACATCGAAGGATAAGTCCCAGACAGGAGCTGCCCCCACCTCATACTTGTGCTGCCCTGAGAGTCCCAGGGGAGCCCTACAAACTGACATCAGGAACCTGGACTGGTGAGTTTTCTTTCCCAGGGAAAAGAGCCGATGTTTGCGCTCCGAGTCCTGTGGCCCTGAGCGGGCAGCTGAGTGCAAAAAATCGGAACATCGAAGGATAAGTCCCAGACAGGAGCTGCCCCCACCTCATACTTGTGCTGCCCTGAGAGTCCAAAAAGAGCCCTACAAACTGACATCAGGAACCTGGACTGGTGAGTTTTCTTTCCCAGGGAAAAGAGCCGATGTTTGCGCTCCGAGTCCTGTGGCCCTGAGCGGGCAGCTGACTGCAAAAAATCGGAACATCGAAGGATAAGTCCCAGACAGGAGCTGCCCCCACCTCATACTTGTGCTGCCCTGAGAGTCCCAGGGGAGCCCTACAAACTGACATCAGGAACCTGGACTGGTGAGTTTTCTTTCCCAGGGAAAAGAGCCGATGTTTGCGCTCCGAGTGCTGTGGCCCTGAGCGGGCAGCTGAGTGCAAAAAATCGGAACATCGAAGGATAAGTCCCAGACAGGAGCTGCCCCCACCTCATACTTGTGCTGCCCTGAGAGTCCAAAAAGAGCCCTACAAACTGACATCAGGAACCTGGACTGGTGAGTTTTCTTTCCCAGGGAAAAGAGCCGATGTTTGCGCTCCGAGTCCTGTGTCCCTGAGCGGGCAGCTGACTGCTAAAAATCGGAACATCGCAGGATAAGTCCCAGACAGGAGCTGCCCCCACCTCATACTTGTGCTGCCCTGAGAGTCCCAGGGGAGCCCTACAAACTGACATCAGGAACCTGGACTGGTGAGTTTTCTTTCCCAGGGAAAAGAGCCGATGTTTGCGCTCCGAGTCCTGTGGCCCTGAGCGGGCAGCTGAGTGCAAAATATCCGAACATCGAAGGATAAGTCCCAGACAGGAGCTGCCCCCACCTCATACTTGTGCTGCCCTGAGAGTCCCAGGGGAGCCCTACAAACTGACATCAGGAACCTGGACTGGTGAGTTTTCTTTTCCAGGCAAAAGAGCCGATGTTTGCGCTCCGAGTCCTGTGGCCCTGAGCGGGCAGCTGAGTGCAAAAAATCGGAACATCGAAGGATAAGTCCCAGACAGGAGCTGCCCCCACCTCATACTTGTGCTGCACTGACAGTCCCAGGGGAGCCCTACAAACTGACATCAGGAACCTGGACTGGTGAGTTTTCTTTCCCAGGGAAAAGAGCCGATGTTTGCGCTCCGAGTCCTGTGGCCCTGAGTGGGCAGCTGAGTGCAAAATATCCGAACATCGAAGGATAAGTCCCAGACAGGAGCTGCCCCCACCTCATACTTGTGCTGCCCTGACAGTCCCAGGAGAGCCCTACAAACTGACATCAGGAACCTGGACTGGTGAGTTTTCTTTCCCAGGGAAAAGAGCCGATGTTTGCACTCCGAGTCCTGTGGCCCTGAGCGGGCAGCTGAGTGCAAAAAATCGGAACATCGAAGGATAAGTCCCAGACAGGAGCTACCCCCACCTCATACTTGTGCTGCCCTGACAGTCCCAGGAGAGCCCTACAAACTGACATCAGGAACCTGGACTGGTGAGTTTTCTTTCCCAGGGAAAAGAGCCGATGTTTGCGTTCAGAGTCCTGTGGCCCTGAGCGGGCAGCTGAGTGCAAAAAATCGGAACATCGCAGGATAAGTCCCAGACAGGAGCTGCCCCCACCTCATACTTGTGCTGCCCTGAGAGTCCCAGGGGAGCCCTACAAACTGACATCAGGAACCTGGACTGGTGAGTTTTCTTTCCCAGGGAAAAGAGTCGATGTTTGCGCTCCGAGTCCTGTGGCCCTGAGCGGGCAGCTGAGTGCAAAAAATCGGAACATCGCAGGATAAGTCCCAGACAGGAGCTGCCCCCACCTCATACTTGTGCTGCCCTGACAGTCCCAGGAGAGCCCTACAAACTGACATCAGGAACCTGGACTGGTGAGTTTTCTTTCCCAGGGAAAAGAGACGATGTTTGCACTCCGAGTCCTGTGGCCCTGAGCGGGCAGCTGACTGCAAAAAATCGGAACATCGAAGGATAAGTCCCAGACAGGAGCTGCCCCCACCTCATACTTGTGCTGCACTGACAGTCCCAGGAGAGCCCTACAAACTGACATCAGGAACCTGGACTGATGAGTTTTCTTTCCCAGGGAAAAGAGCCGATGTTTGCGCTCCGAGTGCTGTGGCCCTGAGCGGGCAGCTGACTGCAAAAAATCGGAACATCGAAGGATAAGTCCCAGACAGGAGCTGCCCCCACCTCATACTTGTGCTGCCCTGAGAGTCCCAGGGGAGCCCTACAAACTGACATCAGGAACCTGGACTGGTGAGTTTTCTTTCCCAGGGAAAAGAGCCGATGTTTGCGCTCCGAGTCCTGTGGCCCTGGGCGGGCAGCTGACTGCAAAAAATCCGAACATCGAAGGATAAGTCCCAGACAGGAGCTGCCCCCACCTCATACTTGTGCTGCCCTGAGAGTCCCAGGGGAGCCCTACTAACTGACATCAGGAACCTGGACTGGTGAGTTTTCTTTCCCAGGGAAAAGAGCCGATGTTTGCGCTCCGAGTCCTGTGGCCCTGAGCGGGCAGCTGAGTGCAAAAAATCGGAACATCGAAGGATAAGTCCCAGACAGGAGCTGCCCCCACCTCATACTTGTGCTGCCCTGAGAGTCCCAGGGGAGCCCTACAAACTGACATCAGGAACCTGGACTGGTGAGTTTTCTTTCCCAGAGAAAAGAGCCGATGTTTGCGCTCCGAGTCCTGTGGCCCTGAGCGGGCAGCTGAGTGCAAAAAATCGGAACATCGCAGGATAAGTCCCAGACAGGAGCTGCCCCCACCTCATACTTGTGCTGCCCTGAGAGTCCCAGGGGAGCCCTACAAACTTACATCAGGAACCTGGACTGGTGAGTTTTCTTTCCCAGGGAAAAGAGCCGATGTTTGCACTACGAGTCCTGTGGCCCTGAGCGGGCAGCTGAGTGCAAAAAATCGGAACATCGAAGGATAAGTCCCAGACAGGAGCTGCCCCCACCTCATACTTGTGCTGCCCTGAGAGTCCCAGGGGAGCCCTACAAACTGACATCAGGAACCTGGACTGGTGAGTTTTCTTTCCCAGGGAAAAGAGCCGATGTTTGCGCTCCGTGTCCTGTGGCCCTGAGCGGGCAGCTGAGTGCAAAAAATCGGAACATCGAAGGATAAGTCCCAGACAGGAGCTGCCCCCACCTCATACTTGTGCTGCCCTGAGAGTCCCAGGGGAGCCCTACAAACTGACATCAGGAACCTGGACTGGTGAGTTTTCTTTCCCAGGGAAAAGAGCCGATGTTTGCGCTCCGAGTCCTGTGGACCTGAGCGGGCAGCTGAGTGCAAAAAATCGGAACATCGCAGGATAAGTCCCAGACAGGAGCTGCCCCCACCTCATACTTGTGCTGCCCTGACAGTCCCAGGAGAGCCCTACAAACTGACATCAGGAACCTGGACTGGTGAGTTTTCTTTCCCAGGGAAAAGAGCAGATATTTGCACTCCGAGTCCTGTGGCCCTGAGCGGGCAGCTGACTGCAAAAAATCGGAACATCGAAGGATAAGTCCCAGACAGGAGCTGCCCCCACCTCATACTTGTGCTGCACTGACAGTCCCAGGAGAGCCCTACAAACTGACATCAGGAACCTGGACTGATGAGTTTTCTTTCCCAGGGAAAAGAGCCGATGTTTGCGCTACGAGTGCTGTGGCCCTGAGCGGGCAGCTGACTGCAAAAAATCGGAACATCGAAGGATAAGTCCCAGACAGGAACTGCCCCCACCTCATACTTGTGCTGCCCTGAGAGTCCCAGGGGAGCCCTACAAACTGACATCAGGAACCTGGACTGGTGAGTTTTCTTTCCCAGGGAAAAGAGCCGATGTTTGCGCTCCGAGTCCTGTGGCCCTGGGCGGGCAGCTGACTGCAAAAAATCGGAACATCGAAGGATAAGTCCCAGACAGGAGCTGCCCCCACCTCATACTTGTGCTGCCCTGAGAGTCCCAGGGGAGCCCTACAAACTGACATCAGGAACCTGGACTGGTGAGTTTTCCTTCCCAGGGAAAAGAGCCGATGTTTGCGCTCCGAGTCCTGTGGCCCTGAGCGGGCAGCTGAGTGCAAAAAATCGGAACATCGCAGGATAAGTCCCAGACAGGAGCTGCCCCCACCTCATACTTGTGCTGCCCTGAGAGTCCCAGGGGAGCCCTACAAACTGACATCAGGAACCTGGACTGGTGAGTTTTCTTTCCCAGGGAAAAGAGCCGATGTTTGCGCTCCGAGTCCTGTGGCTCTGAGCGGGCAGCTGAGTGCAAAAAATCGGAACATCGAAGGATAAGTCCCAGACAGGAGCTGCCCCCACCTCATACTTGTGCTGCCCTGAGAGTCCCAGGGGAGCCCTACAAACTGACATCAGGAACCTGGACTGGTGAGTTTTCTTTCCCAGAGAAAAGAGCCGATGTTTGCACTCCGAGTCCTGTGGCCCTGAGCGGGCAGCTGAGTGCAAAAAATCGGAACATCGAAGGATAAGTCCCAGACAGGAGCTGCCCCCACCTCATACTTGTGCTGCCCTGAGAGTCCCAGGGGAGCCCTACAAACTGACATCAGGAACCTGGACTGCTGAGTTTTCTTTCCCAGGGAAAAGAGCCGATGTTTGCGCTCCGAGTCCTGTGGCCCTGAGCGGGCAGCTGAGTGCAAAAAATCGGAACATCGAAGGATAAGTCCCAGACAGGAGCTGCCCCCACCTCATACTTGTGCTGCCCTGAGAGTCCCAGGGGAGCCCTACAAACTGACATCAGGAACCTGGACTGGTGAGTTTTCTTTCCCAGGGAAAAGAGCCGATGTTTGCGCTCCGAGTCCTGTGGCCCTGAGCGGGCAGCTGACTGCAAAAAATCGGAACATCGAAGGATAAGTCCCAGACAGCAGCTGCCCCCACCTCATACTTGTGCTGCCCTGAGAGTCTAAAAAGAGCCCTACAAACTGACATCAGGAACCTGGACTGGTGAGTTTTCTTTCCCAGGGAAAAGAGCCGATGTTTGCGCTCCGAGTCCTGTGGCCCTGAGCGGGCAGCTGACTGCAAAAAATCCGAACATCGAAGGATAAGTCCCAGACAGGAGCTGCCCCCACCTCATACTTGTGCTGCCCTGAGAGTCCCAGGGGAGCCCTACAAACTGACATCAGGAACCTGGACTGGTGAGTTTTCTTTCCCAGGGAAAAGAGCCGATGTTTGCACTCCGAGTCCTGTGGCCCTGAGCGGGCAGCTGACTGCAAAAAATCCGAACATCGAAGGATAAGTCCCAGACAGGAGCTGCCCCCACCTCATACTTGTGCTGCCCTGAGAGTCCCAGGGGAGCCCTACAAACTGACATCAGGAACCTGGACTGGTGAGTTTTCTTTCCCAGGGAAAAGAGCCGATGTTTGCGCTCCGAGTCCTGTGGCCCTGAGCGGGCAGCTGACTGCAAAAAATCCGAACATCGAAGGATAAGTCCCAGACAGGAGCTGCCCCCACCTCATACTTGTGCTGCCCTGAGAGTCCCAGGGGAGCCCTACAAACTGACATCAGGAACCTGGACTGGTGAGTTTTCTTTCCCAGAGAAAAGAGCCGATGTTTGCGCTCCGAGTCCTGTGGCCCTGAGCGGGCAGCTGACTGCAAAAAATCGGAACATCGAAGGATAAGTCCCAGACAGGAGCTGCCCCCACCTCATACTTGTGCTGCCCTGACAGTCCCAGGGGAGCCCTACAAACTGACATCAGGAACCTGGACTGGTGAGTTTTCTTTCCCAGGGAAAAGAGCCGATGTTTGCACTCTGAGTTCTGTGGCCCTGAGCGGGCAGCTGACTGCAAAAAATCGGAACATCGAAGGATAATTCCCAGACAGGAGCTGCCCCCACCTCATACTTGTGCTGCCCTGACAGTCCCAGGGGAGCCCTACAAACTGACATCAGGAACCTGGACTGGTGAGTTTTTTTTCCCAGGGTTAAGAGCCGATGTTTGCGCCCCGAGTCCTGTGGCCCTGAGCAGGCAGCTAACTGCAAAAATCGGAACATCGAAGGATAAGTCCCAGACAGGAGCTGCCCCCACCTCATACTTGTGCTGCCCTGAGAGTCCCAGGGGAGCCCTACAAACTGACATCAGGAACCTGGACTGGTGAGTTTTCTTTCCCAGGGAAAAGAGCCGATGTTTGCGCTCCGAGTGCTGTGGCCCTGAGCGGGCAGCTGAGTGCAAAAATTCGGAACATCGAAGGATAAGTCCCAGACAGGAGCTGCCCCCACCTCATACTTGTGCTGCCCTGAGAGTCCCAGGGGAGCCCTACAAACTGACATCAGGAACCTGGACTGGTGAGTTTTCTTTCCCAGGGAAAAGAGCCGATGTTTGCGTTCAGAGTCCTGTGGCCCTGAGCGGGCAGCTGAGTGCAAAAAATCAGAACATCGAAGGATAAGTCCCAGACAGGAGCTGCCCCCACCTCATACTTGTGCTGCCCTGAGAGTCCCAGGGGAGCCCTACAAACTGACATCAGGAACCTGGACTGGTGAGTTTTCTTTCCCAGGGAAAAGAGCCGATGTTTGCGCTCCGAGTCCTGTGGCCCTGAGCGGGCAGCTGAGTGCAAAAAATCGGAACATCGAAGGATAAGTCCCAGACAGGAGCTGCCCCCACCTCATACTTGTGCTGCCCTGAGAGTCCAAAAAGAGCCCTACAAACTGACATCAGGAACCTGGACTGGTGAGTTTTCTTTCCCAGGGAAAAGAGCCGATGTTTGCGCTCCGAGTCCTGTGGCCCTGAGCGGGCAGCTGACTGCAAAAAATCGGAACATCGAAGGATAAGTCCCAGACAGGAGCTGCCCCCACCTCATACTTGTGCTGCCCTGAGAGTCCCAGGGGAGCCCTACAAACTGACATCAGGAACCTGGACTGGTGAGTTTTCTTTCCCAGGGAAAAGAGCCGATGTTTGCGCTCCGAGTGCTGTGGCCCTGAGCGGGCAGCTGACTGCAAAAAATCGGAACATCGAAGGATAAGTCCCAGACAGGAGCTGCCCCCACCTCATACTTGTGCTGCCCTGAGAGTCCAAAAAGAGCCCTACAAACTGACATCAGGAACCTGGACTGGTGAGTTTTCTTTCCCAGGGAAAAGAGCCGATGTTTGCGCTCCGAGTCCTGTGTCCCTGAGCGGGCAGCTGACTGCTAAAAATCGGAACATCGCAGGATAAGTCCCAGACAGGAGCTGCCCCCACCTCATACTTGTGCTGCCCTGAGAGTCCCAGGGGAGCCCTACAAACTGACATCAGGAACCTGGACTGGTGAGTTTTCTTTCCCAGGGAAAAGAGCCGATGTTTGCGCTCCGAGTCCTGTGGCCCTGAGCGGGCAGCTGAGTGCAAAATATCCGAACATCGAAGGATAAGTCCCAGACAGGAGCTGCCCCCACCTCATACTTGTGCTGCCCTGAGAGTCCCAGGGGAGCCCTACAAACTGACATCAGGAACCTGGACTGGTGAGTTTTCTTTTCCAGGGAAAAGAGCCGATGTTTGCGCTCCGAGTCCTGTGGCCCTGAGCGGGCAGCTGAGTGCAAAAAATCGGAACATCGAAGGATAAGTCCCAGACAGGAGCTGCCCCCACCTCATACTTGTGCTGCACTGACAGTCCCAGGGGAGCCCTACAAACTGACATCAGGAACCTGGACTGGTGAGTTTTCTTTCCCAGGGAAAAGAGCCGATGTTTGCGCTCCGAGTCCTGTGGCCCTGAGTGGGCAGCTGAGTGCAAAATATCCGAACATCGAAGGATAAGTCCCAGACAGGAGCTGCCCCCACCTCATACTTGTGCTGCCCTGACAGTCCCAGGAGAGCCCTACAAACTGACATCAGGAACCTGGACTGGTGAGTTTTCTTTCCCAGGGAAAAGAGCCGATGTTTGCACTCCGAGTCCTGTGGCCCTGAGCGGGCAGCTGAGTGCAAAAAATCGGAACATCGAAGGATAAGTCCCAGACAGGAGCTGCCCCCACCTCATACTTGTGCTGCACTGACAGTCCCAAGAGAGCCCTACAAACTGACATCAGGAACCTGGACTGGTGAGTTTTCTTTCCCAGGGAAAAGAGACGATGTTTGCGCTCCGAGTGCTGTGGCCCTGAGCGGGCAGCTGACTGCAAAAAATCTGAACATCGAAGGATAAGTCCCAGACAGGAGCTGCCCCCACCTCATACTTGTGCTGCCCTGAGAGTCCCAGGGGAGCCCTACAAACTGACATCAGGAACCTGGACTGGTGAGTTTTCTTTCCCAGGGAAAAGAGCCGATGTTTGCGTTCAGAGTCCTGTGGCCCTGAGCGGGTAGCTGACTGCAAAAAATCGGAACATCGAAGGATAAGTCCCAGACAGGAGCTGCCCCCACCTCATACTTGTGCTGCACTGACAGTCCCAGGAGAGCCCTACAAACTGACATCAGGAACCTGGACTGGTGAGTTTTTTTTCCCAGGGTTAAGAGCCGATGTTTGCGCCCCGACTCCTGTGGCCCTGAGCAGGCAGATGACTGCAAAAATCGGAACATCGAAGGATAGGTCCCAGACAGGAGCTGCCCCCACCTCATACTTGTGCAGCCCTGAGAGTCCCAGGGGAGCCCTACAAACTGACATCAGGAACCTGGACTGGTGAGTTTTCTTTCCCAGGGAAAAGAGCCGATATTTGCGCTCCGAGTCCTGTGGCCCTGAGCGGGCAGCTGACTGCAAAAAATCTGAACATCGAAGGATAAGTCCCAGAAAGGAGCTGCCCCCACCTCATACTTGTGCTGCCCTGAGAGTCCCAGGGGAGCCCTACAAACTGACATCAGGAACCTGGACTGGTGAGTTTTCTTTCCCAGGGAAAAGAGCCGATGTTTGCGCTCCGAGTCCTGTGGCCCTGAGCGGGCAGCTGAGTGCAAAAAATCGGAACATCGAAGGATAAGTCCCAGACAGGAGCTGCCCCCACCTCATACTTGTGCTGCCCTGACAGTCCCAGGGGAGCCCTACAAACTGACATCAGGAACCTGGACTGGTGAGTTTTCTTTCCCAGGGAAAAGAGCCGATGTTTGCGCTCCGAGTCCTGTGGCCCTGAGCGGGCAGCTGACTGCAAAAAATCGGAACATCGAAGGATAAGTCCCAGACAGGAGCTGCCCCCACCTCATACTTGTGCTGCCCTGAGAGTCCCAGGGGAGCCCTACAAACTGACATCAGGAACCTGGACTGGTGAGTTTTCTTTCCCAGGGAAAAGAGCCGATGTTTGCGCTCCGAGTCCTGTGGCCCTGAGCGTGCAGCTGACTGCAAAAAATCCGAATATCGAAGGATAAGTCCCAGACAGGAGCTGCCCCCACCTCATACTTGTGCTGCCCTGAGAGTCCCAGGGGAGCCCTACAAACTGACATCAGGAACCTGGACTGGTGAGTTTTCTTTCCCAGGGAAAAGAGCCGATGTTTGCGCTCCGAGTCCTGTGGCCCTGAGCGGGCAGCTGAGTGCAAAAAATCGGAACATCGAAGGATAAGTCCCTGACAGGAGCTGCCCCCACCTCATACTTGTGCTGCCCTGACAGTCCCAGGGGAGCCCTACAAACTGACATCAGGAACCTGGACTGGTGAGTTTTCTTTCCCAGGGAAAAGAGCCGATGTTTGCGCTCCGAGTCCTGTGGCCCTGAGCGGGCAGCTGAGTGCAAAATATCCGAACATCGAAGGATAAGTCCCAGACAGGAGCTGCCCCCACCTCATACTTGTGCTGCCCTGACAGTCCCAGGGGAGCCCTACAAACTGACATCAGGAACCTGGACTGGTGAGTTTTCTTTCCCAGGGAAAAGAGACGATGTTTGCACTCCGAGTCCTGTGGCCCTGAGCGGGCAGCTGACTGCAAAAATCGGAACATCGAAGGATAAGTCCCAGACAGGAGCTGCCCCCACCTCATACTTGTGCTGCACTGACAGTCCCAGGAGAGCCCTACAAACTGACATCAGGAACCTGGACTGGTGAGTTTTTTTTCCCAGGGTTAAGAGCCGATGTTTGCGCCCCGAGTCCTGTGGCCCTGAGCAGGCAGCTGACTGCGAAAAATCGGAACATCGAAGGATAAGTCCCAGACAGGAGCTGCCCCCACCTCATACTTGTGCTGCCCTGAGAGTCCCAGGGGAGCCCTACAAACTGACATCAGGAACCTGGACTGGTGAGTTTTCTTTCCCAGGGAAAAGAGCCGATGTTTGCGCTCCGAGTCCTGTGGCCCTGAGCGGGCAGCTGAGTGCAAAAAATCGGAACATCGAAGGATAAGTCCCAGACAGGAGCTGCCCCCACCTCATACTTGTGCTGCCCTGAGAGTCCCAGGGGAGCCCTACAAACTGACATCAGGAACCTGGACTGGTGAGTTTTCTTTCCCAGGGAAAAGAGCCGATGTTTGCGTTCAGAGTCCTGTGGCCCTGAGCGGGCAGCTGAGTGCAAAAAATCGGAACATCGAAGGATAAGTCCCAGAGAGGAGCTGCCCCCACCTCATACTTGTGCTGCCCTGAGAGTCCCAGGGGAGCCCTCCAAACTGACATCAGGAACCTGGACTGGTGAGTTTTCTTTCCCAGGGAAAAGAGCCGATGTTTGCGCTCCGAGTCCTGTGGCCCTGAGCGGGCAGCTGAGTGCAAAAAATCGGAACATCGAAGGATAAGTCCCAGACAGGAGCTGCCCCCACCTCATACTTGTGCTGCCCTGAGAGTCCCAGGGGAGCCCTACAAACTGACATCAGGAACCTGGACTGGTGAGTTTTCTTTCCCAGGGAAAAGAGCCGATGTTTGCGCTCCGAGTTCTGTGTCCCTGAGCGGGCAGCTGACTGCAAAAAATCCGAACATCGAAGGATAAGTCCCAGACAGGAGCTGCCCCCACCTCATACTTGTGCTGCCCTGAGAGTCCCAGGGGAGCCCTACAAACTGACATCAGGAACCTGGACTGGTGAGTTTTCTTTCCCAGGGAAAAGAGCCGATGTTTGCACTCCGAGTCCTGTGGCCCTGAGCGGGCAGCTGAGTGCAAAAAATCGGAACATCGAAGGATAAGTCCCAGACAGGAGCTGCCCCCACCTCATACTTGTGCTGCCCTGAGAGTCCCTGGGGAGCCCTACAAACTGACATCAGGAACCTGGACTGGTGAGTTTTCTTTCCCAGGGAAAAGAGCCGATGTTTGCGCTCCGAGTCCTGTGGCCCTGAGCGGACAGCTGAGTGCAAAAAATCCGAACATCGAAGGATACGTCCCAGACAGGAGCTGCCCCCACCTCCTACTTGTGCTGCCCTGAGAGTCCCAGGAGAGCCCTACAAACTGACATCAGGAACCTGGACTGGTGAGTTTTCTTTCCCAGGGAAAAGAGCCGATGTTTGCGCTCCGAGTCCTGTGGCCCTGAGCGGGCATCTGAGTGCAAAAAATCGGGACATCGAAGGATAAGTCCCAGACAGGAGCTGCCCCCACCTCATACTTGTGCTGCCCTGAGAGTCCCTGGGGAGCCCTACAAACTGACATCAGGAACCTGGACTGGTGAGTTTTCTTTCCCAGGGAAAAGAGCCGATGTTTGCGCTCCGAGTCCTGTGGCCCTGAGCAGGCAGCTGGGTGCAAAAAATCGGAACATCGAAGGATAAGTCCCAGACAGGAGCTGCCCCCACCTCATACTTGTGCTGCACTGACAGTCCCAGGGGAGCCCTACAAACTGACATCAGGAACCTGGACTGGTGAGTTTTTTTTCCCAGGGTTAAGAGCCGATGTTTGCGCCCCGAGTCCTGTGGCCCTGAGCGGGCAGCTGACTGCAAAAATCGGAACATCGAAGGATAAGTCCCAGACAGGAGCTGCCCCCACCTCATACTTGTGCTGCCCTTAGAGTCCCAGGGGAGCCCTACAAACTGACATCAGGAACCTGGACTCGTGAGTTTTCTTTCCCAGGGAAAAGAGCCGATGTTTGCGTTCAGAGTGCTGTGGCCCTGAGCGGGCAGCTGAGTGCAAAAAATCGGGACATCGAAGGATAAGTCCCAGACAGGAGCTGCCCCCACCTCATACTTGTGCTGCCCTGAGAGTCCCAGGGGAGCCCTACAAACTGACATCAGGAACCTGGACTGGTGAGTTTTCTTTCCCAGGGAAAAGAGCCGATGTTTGCGTTCAGAGTCCTGTGGCCCTGAGCGGGCAGCTGAGTGCAAAAAATCGGAACATCGAAGGATAAGTCCCAGACAGGAGCTGCCCCCACCTCATACTGGTGCTGCCCTGAGAGTCCCAGGGGAGCCCTACAAACTGACATCAGGAACCTGGACTGGTGAGTTTTCTTTCCCAGGGAAAAGAGCCGATGTTTGCGCTCCGAGTCCTGTGGCCCTGAGCGGGCAGCTGACTGCAAAAAATACGAACATCGAAGGATAAGTCCCAGACAGGAACTGCCCCCACCTCATACTTGTGCTGCCCTGAGAGTCCCAGGGGAGCCCTACAAACTGACATCAGGAACCTGGACTGGTGAGTTTTCTTTCCCAGGGAAAAGAGCCGATGTTTGCGCTCCGAGTCCTGTGTCCCTGAGCGGGCAGCTGACTGCAAAAAATCCGAACATCGAAGGATAAGTCCCAGACAGGAGCTGCCCCCACCTCATACTTGTGCTGCCCTGAGAGTCCCAGGGGAGCCCTATAAACTGACATCAGGAACCTGGACTGGTGAGTTTTCTTTCCCAGGGAAAAGAGCCGATGTTTGCGCTCCGAGTCCTGTGTCCCTGAGCGGGCAGCTGACTGCAAAAAATCCGAACATCGAAGGATAAGTCCCAGACAGGAGCTGCCCCCACCTCATACTTGTGCTGCCCTGAGAGTCCCAGGGGAGCCCTACAAACTGACACCAGGAACCTGGACTGGTGAGTTTTCTTTCCCAGGGAAAAGAGCCGATGTTTGCGCTCCGAGTCCTGTGGACCTGAGCGGGCAGCTGAGTGCAAAAAATCGGAACATCGAAGGATAAGTCCCAGACAGGAGCTGCCCCCACCTCATACTTGTGCTGCCCTGAGAGTCCCAGGGGAGCCCTACAAACTGACATCAGGAACCTGGACTGGTGAGTTTTCTTTCCCAGGGAAAAGAGCCGATGTTTGCGCTCCGAGTCCTGTGGCCCTGAGCGGGCAGCTGACTGCAAAAAATCGGAACATCGAAGGATAAGTCCCAGACAGGAGCTGCCCCCACCTCATACTTGTGCTGCCCTGACAGTCCCAGGGGAGCCCTACAAACTGACATCAGGAACCTGGACTGGTGAGTTTTCTTTCCCAGGGAAAAGAGCCGATGTTTGCGCTCCGAGTCCTGTGGCCCTGAGCGGGCAGCTGACTGCAAAAAATCGGAACATCGAAGGATAAGTCCCAGACAGGAGCTGCCCCCACCTCATACTTGTGCTGCCCTGAGAGTCCCAGGGGAGCCCTACAAACTGACATCAGGAACCTGGACTGGTGAGTTTTCTTTCCCAGGGAAAAGAGCCGATGTTTGCGCTCCGAGTCCTGTGGCCCTGAGCGTGCAGCTGACTGCAAAAAATCCGAATATCGAAGGATAAGTCCCAGACAGGAGCTGCCCCCACCTCATACTTGTGCTGCCCTGAGAGTCCCAGGGGAGCCCTACAAACTGACATCAGGAACCTGGACTGGTGAGTTTTCTTTCCCAGGGAAAAGAGCCGATGTTTGCGCTCCGAGTCCTGTGGCCCTGAGCGGGCAGCTGAGTGCAAAAAATCGGAACATCGAAGGATAAGTCCCTGACAGGAGCTGCCCCCACCTCATAATTGTGCTGCCCTGACAGTCCCAGGGGAGCCCTACAAACTGACATCAGGAACCTGGACTGGTGAGTTTTCTTTCCCAGGGAAAAGAGCCGATGTTTGCGCTCCGAGTCCTGTGGCCCTGAGCGGGCAGCTGAGTGCAAAATATCCGAACATCGAAGGATAAGTCCCAGACAGGAGCTGCCCCCACCTCATACTTGTGCTGCCCTGACAGTCCCAGGGGAGCCCTACAAACTGACATCAGGAACCTGGACTGGTGAGTTTTCTTTCCCAGGGAAAAGAGACGATGTTTGCACTCCGAGTCCTGTGGCCCTGAGCGGGCAGCTGACTGCAAAAATCGGAACATCGAAGGATAAGTCCCAGACAGGAGCTGCCCCCACCTCATACTTGTGCTGCACTGACAGTCCCAGGAGAGCCCTACAAACTGACATCAGGAACCTGGACTGGTGAGTTTTTTTTCCCAGGGTTAAGAGCCGATGTTTGCGCCCCGAGTCCTGTGGCCCTGAGCAGGCAGCTGACTGCGAAAAATCGGAACATCGAAGGATAAGTCCCAGACAGGAGCTGCCCCCACCTCATACTTGTGCTGCCCTGAGAGTCCCAGGGGAGCCCTACAAACTGACATCAGGAACCTGGACTGGTGAGTTTTCTTTCCCAGGGAAAAGAGCCGATGTTTGCGCTCCGAGTCCTGTGGCCCTGAGCGGGCAGCTGAGTGCAAAAAATCGGAACATCGAAGGATAAGTCCCAGACAGGAGCTGCCCCCACCTCATACTTGTGCTGCCCTGAGAGTCCCAGGGGAGCCCTACAAACTGACATCAGGAACCTGGACTGGTGAGTTTTCTTTCCCAGGGAAAAGAGCCGATGTTTGCGTTCAGAGTCCTGTGGCCCTGAGCGGGCAGCTGAGTGCAAAAAATCGGAACATCGAAGGATAAGTCCCAGACAGGAGCTGCCCCCACCTCATACTTGTGCTGCCCTGAGAGTCCCAGGGGAGCCCTCCAAACTGACATCAGGAACCTGGACTGGTGAGTTTTCTTTCCCAGGGAAAAGAGCCGATGTTTGCGCTCCGAGTCCTGTGGCCCTGAGCGGGCAGCTGAGTGCAAAAAATCGGAACATCGAAGGATAAGTCCCAGACAGGAGCTGCCCCCACCTCATACTTGTGCTGCCCTGAGAGTCCCAGGGGAGCCCTACAAACTGACATCAGGAACCTGGACTGGTGAGTTTTCTTTCCCAGGGAAAAGAGCCGATGTTTGCGCTCCGAGTTCTGTGTCCCTGAGCGGGCAGCTGACTGCAAAAAATCGGAACATCGAAGGATAAGTCCCAGACAGGAGCTGCCCCCACCTCATACTTGTGCTGCCCTGAGAGTCCCAGGGGAGCCCTACAAACTGACATCAGGAACCTGGACTGGTGAGTTTTCTTTCCCAGGGAAAAGAGCCGATGTTTGCACTCCGAGTCCTGTGGCCCTGAGCGGGCAGCTGAGTGCAAAAAATCGGAACATCGAAGGATAAGTCCCAGACAGGAGCTGCCCCCACCTCATACTTGTGCTGCCCTGAGAGTCCCTGGGGAGCCCTACAAACTGACATCAGGAACCTGGACTGGTGAGTTTTCTTTCCCAGGGAAAAGAGCCGATGTTTGCGCTCCGAGTCCTGTGGCCCTGAGCGGACAGCTGAGTGCAAAAAATCCGAACATCGAAGGATACGTCCCAGACAGGAGCTGCCCCCACCTCCTACTTGTGCTGCCCTGAGAGTCCCAGGAGAGCCCTACAAACTGACATCAGGAACCTGGACTGGTGAGTTTTCTTTCCCAGGGAAAAGAGCCGATGTTTGCGCTCCGAGTCCTGTGGCCCTGAGCGGGCATCTGAGTGCAAAAAATCGGGACATCGAAGGATAAGTCCCAGACAGGAGCTGCCCCCACCTCATACTTGTGCTGCCCTGAGAGTCCCTGGGGAGCCCTACAAACTGACATCAGGAACCTGGACTGGTGAGTTTTCTTTCCCAGGGAAAAGAGCCGATGTTTGCGCTCCGAGTCCTGTGGCCCTGAGCAGGCAGCTGGGTGCAAAAAATCGGAACATCGAAGGATAAGTCCCAGACAGGAGCTGCCCCCACCTCATACTTGTGCTGCACTGACAGTCCCAGGGGAGCCCTACAAACTGACATCAGGAACCTGGACTGGTGAGTTTTTTTTCCCAGGGTTAAGAGCCGATGTTTGCGCCCCGAGTCCTGTGGCCCTGAGCGGGCAGCTGACTGCAAAAATCGGAACATCGAAGGATAAGTCCCAGACAGGAGCTGCCCCCACCTCATACTTGTGCTGCCCTTAGAGTCCCAGGGGAGCCCTACAAACTGACATCAGGAACCTGGACTGGTGAGTTTTCTTTCCCAGGGAAAAGAGCCGATGTTTGCGCTCCGAGTGCTGTGGCCCTGAGCGGGCAGCTGAGTGCAAAAAATCGGGACATCGAAGGATAAGTCCCAGACAGGAGCTGCCCCCACCTCATACTTGTGCTGCCCTGAGAGTCCCAGGGGAGCCCTACAAACTGACATCAGGAACCTGGACTGGTGAGTTTTCTTTCCCAGGGAAAAGAGCCGATGTTTGCGTTCAGAGTCCTGTGGCCCTGAGCGGGCAGCTGAGTGCAAAAAATCGGAACATCGAAGGATAAGTCCCAGACAGGAGCTGCCCCCACCTCATACTGGTGCTGCCCTGAGAGTCCCAGGGGAGCCCTACAAACTGACATCAGGAACCTGGACTGGTGAGTTTTCTTTCCCAGGGAAAAGAGCCGATGTTTGCGCTCCGAGTCCTGTGGCCCTGAGCGGGCAGCTGACTGCAAAAAATACGAACATCGAAGGATAAGTCCCAGACAGGAACTGCCCCCACCTCATACTTGTGCTGCCCTGAGAGTCCCAGGGGAGCCCTACAAACTGACATCAGGAACCTGGACTGGTGAGTTTTCTTTCCCAGGGAAAAGAGCCGATGTTTGCGCTCCGAGTCCTGTGTCCCTGAGCGGGCAGCTGACTGCAAAAAATCCGAACATCGAAGGATAAGTCCCAGACAGGAGCTGCCCCCACCTCATACTTGTGCTGCCCTGAGAGTCCCAGGGGAGCCCTATAAACTGACATCAGGAACCTGGACTGGTGAGTTTTCTTTCCCAGGGAAAAGAGCCGATGTTTGCGCTCCGAGTCCTGTGTCCCTGAGCGGGCAGCTGACTGCAAAAAATCCGAACATCGAAGGATAAGTCCCAGACAGGAGCTGCCCCCACCTCATACTTGTGCTGCCCTGAGAGTCCCAGGGGAGCCCTACAAACTGACACCAGGAACCTGGACTGGTGAGTTTTCTTTCCCAGGGAAAAGAGCCGATGTTTGCGCTCCGAGTCCTGTGGACCTGAGCGGGCAGCTGAGTGCAAAAAATCGGAACATCGAAGGATAAGTCCCAGACAGGAGCTGCCCCCACCTCATACTTGTGCTGCCCTGAGAGTCCCAGGGGAGCCCTACAAACTGACATCAGGAACCTGGACTGGTGAGTTTTCTTTCCCAGGGAAAAGAGCCGATGTTTGCGCTCTGAGTCCTGTGGCCCTGAGCGGGCAGCTGAGTGCAAAATATCCGAACATCGAAGGATAAGTCCCAGACAGGAGCTGCCCCCACCTCATACTTGTGCTGCCCTGACAGTCCCAGGGGAGCCCTACAAACTGACATCAGGAACCTGGACTGGTGAGTTTTCTTTCCCAGGGAAAAGAGACGATGTTTGCACTCCGAGTCCTGTGGCCCTGAGCGGGCAGCTGACTGCAAAAAATCGGAACATCGAAGGATAAGTCCCAGACAGGAGCTGCCCCCACCTCATACTTGTGCTGCACTGACAGTCCCAGGAGAGCCCTACAAACTGACATCAGGAACCTGGACTGGTGAGTTTTCTTTCCCAGGGAAAAGAGCCGATGTTTGCGCTCCGAGTGCTGTGGCCCTGAGCGGGCAGCTGACTGCAAAATATCCGAACATCGAAGGATAAGTCCCAGACAGGAGCTGCCCCCACCTCATACTTGTGCTGCCCTGAGAGTCCCAGGGGAGCCCTACAAACTGACATCAGGAACCTGGACTGGTGAGTTTTCTTTCCCAGGGAAAAGAGCCGATGTTTGCGTTCAGAGTCCTGTGGCCCTGAGCGGGCAGCTGAGTGCAAAAAATCGGAACATCGAAGGATAAGTCCCAGACAGGAGCTGCCCCCACCTCATACTTGTGCTGCCCTGAGAGTCCCAGGGGAGCCCTACAAACTGACATCAGGAACCTGGACTGGTGAGTTTTCTTTCCCAGGGAAAAGAGCCGATGTTTGCGCTCCGAGTCCTGTGGCCCTGAGCGGGCAGCTGAGTGCAAAAAATCGGAACATCGCAGGATAAGTCCCAGACAGGAGCTGCCCCCACCTCATACTTGTGCTGCCCTGAGAGTCCCAGGGGAGCCCTACAAACTGACATCAGGAACCTGGACTGGTGAGTTTTCTTCCCCAGGGAAAACAGCCGATGTTACTGAACAGGGTCCTGTGGCCCTGAGCAGGCAGCTGATTGCAAAAAATCCAAACATCGAAGGATGGGCCCCATACAGAAGCTGCCTCCACCTTATACTTGTGCTGCCCTGACAGTCCCAGAGGAGCCCTACAAGCTGACATCAGGAACCTGGACTGGTGAGTTTTCTTTCCCAGGGAAAACAGCCGATGTTTCTGCTCAGGGCCCTGTGGCTCTGAGCCGGCTGCTGATTGCAAGAAATCCGAACATCGAAGGATAAGTCCAAGACTGGAGCTGCCCCCACCTCATACTTGTGCTGCCCTGACAGTCCCAGAGGAGCCCTACAAACTAACATCAGGAACCTGGACTGGTGAGTTTTCTTTCCCAGGGAAAACAGCCGATGTTTCTGCTCAGGGCCCTGTGGCTCTGAGCCGGCTGCTGATTGCAAGAAATTTGAACATCGAAGGATAAGTCCCAGTCCGGAGCTGCCCCCACCTCATACTTGTGCTGCCCTGATAGTCCCAGAGGAGCCCTACAAACTGACATCAGGAACCTGGACTGGTGTGTTTTCTTTCCCAGGGAAAACGTCCGATGTTTCTGCTCAGGGTCCTGTGGCCATGAGTGGGCTGTTGATTTCCAAGAGTCCGAGAATCAAAGGTTGTCTTCCAGAGGTGACCTGCCTCCAGCTCATACTTTTACTTCCCTTACCATCCCAGAGGAGCCCTACAAGCTGACATCAGGAACCTGGACTGGTGAGTTTTCTTTCCCAGGGAAAACAGACGATGTTTTTGCTCAGGGTCCTGTGGCCTTTATTAGATGACTGACTACAAAAATTCTGAACTTTGAAGGATGTGTCCCGAACCGAGGCTGCCCCCACCTCATACTTGTGCTGCCCTGACAGTCCCCGAGGAGCTTTACAAACTGACATCAGGAACCTGGACTGGTGAGTTTACTTTCTCAGGGCAAAGAGCTGGAGTTTGTGCTCAGGGTCCTGTGGCCCTGAGCGAGCAGCTGACTGCAAAAAATCCGAACTTCGAACGATGTGTCCCAGACCGGGGCTTCCGCCACCTCATACTTGTGCTGACCTGACCGTCCCTAGGGAGCACACGTATGAAGGGGCGCAGCCGATTTTTAGGGCACATGCTTCCATTGTCAGATTTTGTGCCGTCACTCCTCTGCTCTGGGCCACTGGGTCCTGAGTACAAACTTTGGCTGTTTACCCAGGGATAGAAAACTCACCAGTCCAAATTCCTGGTGTCATTTTTCAAGTTGTGCTTGGGATTTTCAAGGCAAGTTCTCAGCGACTTGGCATCAGCTTGGGTCCACCAGACATCTTTCTCCATTCAGATTTTCATGGGGCAGCCATTCATTCATGGCCCCTTGCTCTTGGACTCCATCAATGGCCCTTTTCTCTACGAAACATGGCTCACCCTCTGTGCTTCCTGATGTCAGTTTCACGGTGGTGCTTGTCTCTTCCAGGGCAGGCAGAATCCTTGCTGGCAGCAGTTTTGCTCCAGGATAAATCCTTTGCCATTCGGAACGAGCAGATGTAGAAAGTCACTTGGCGCTACAGGCCTCGTTATCCAACCTCTGCCCTTTTTCCCTGTAAATCAAGCTCACCCTTCCTGTGTGGTGATGTCTATTCACTGGAGGCATGCTGCTCTCCAAGGGCAGCGAGAGTTCCTGGTGTTGGCTGCTGTGGTCTGTGAGAAAGCGTTCACTGTTTGCAAATTTGGTAGCACAATTCCTGTTTGGCTAGGGGAAAGACTGTTAATTATCTTGGAAATGAAAGTCTGGCACCCCGTTTTTTAAGGGTCTGACAAAGGGCTCTGCAGGGGAGGGAACACCCCGCAGGACCTTTCTTTACCTCATTCCCCACTCCTAGGTGTAGCAGCTCTCCATGTGACCAGCTGTTTTCACTGCAGCTACCTGGACACACCTGCTCAGGGAGCTTCTAATCCAGAGGAGCTAACAGGGGTATCCTAGGTGTTCCTCCAGGAGCTATGGTTGCAACATCCAGCAGGGACTGGGGAGCAGCCAGAGCCACCTGGGCACGGAGCATCCTTTTCAGAAAATGCCAAGGGAAGAGCCCTCTTGCCAAGGGGCAGCACCTGCGCAGGCTGGGCAGCATGTGGGGTTTCATGGGAGAGCTTTCAGCTTTCCCCTTCTATTGTGTCAGCCCCTCCCTAGAACCCCCAGACCTTCCAAAGCACTCCCAGAAAAGAGGGGGGTTATGAAGAGAGAAGGGGTTTAAATTATGGGAAAAAGCTTCCTTTTCCATTATTTCTTGTGTTCAAATCATGAGGGAATCCACTTCCCCCGCAATTTTAATGGTCTCAGTTGAAATAGTCCCTGCCTTTTCTATGCTGTTAGGGGTGTCAATTGACAGGGAATCCCCATTTTCCATTATTTTCCAGTTTAAATAGAAGGGGAAACCTTGACAATGCTTTTTATGGGCATGAATTAAGGGTAACCCTTTTTGTTGTCCTAAGGCTTAAATTGAGGGGGAAGCCCAGCTATCCCTCTTTTTTAAGGGTTTGGATTGAGGGGAAAATCCCTGTGTCTTCATCACTGGAGAGACTTAAAGTGAGGAAAACCTCTCTTTTCCCAATATTCTAGGGAGTTAAACTAAAGGACAGAAGCTATTTATTTGCCATTGCATCCCTTTCAGTGGAGGCAACTTCCCCATTTCCTCATTTTAAGGAATTCACTTGAAGGAGGCTCTTCTAGAATGCTTTTCCAGCATTTTAAGGGTTTAAAACTACTTTTCAGGGCACTTCTTTCTGTGCTCTAGTACTAAATATCTCAGTGAAAGGCAAGCCTAGCATGTACTTAACCTTGATGCTGCCCAGGAAGCTATCTTTTTTCCTTATTTTTATTTAAAATGTAGTTAGTCCTAATTAGTAGCCCCAAGGAGAGTTAGACTGTTCATAGAATTAGTATTCTTCTCCACCCTTAGTCTCATGTTGAGTACTACTTAGTAGTCACTGAGGAGTAATATAAGTTAACAGCAAATTACCCAACTTATCTAGATATGCTGCCTAAAGAACAAAGTTTTATTTCTTACCAGTTTCCTTGCCCTTTTGCTCCAAGTAGTTGTAGCAAAAAAGAAAGTGCTGTTATTTCCCTGAAGAGTTTTCTTCTATATGCATCCCATTACTCCCCTTGAATTCAAATCAGAGGAGCCAAACAGCCACAGCTGCTCTGAGGGCTTTTATACCCGGTGGGGTTTGGCCCCTCCCTTTTCCTGGGTGTCATGGGAATGAGAGGCGGACTCAATCAGGGGTATATTAACCCCAGCCTTTGCCAAGGGGCTTCATTCCCTCTCTGGGATCCACTGGGGTAAGAGCTCTCCTCTCATTTTTGTGAAGAGGCTCTTTCAGCTTAGCTTGTTCTCTGTAGGTGCTTTTGGGCTTCTATGTAACAGAGGCTTTGAAGATACTGTGAAGAAAATGACACTGAACACAGGGAGTATTTAATTTCATGATTTGGGGTTGTGCATTCAGGGGTGGTGAAGTGCTTCTGTAATTTCTGACATTTTTTGTTTTGGTTTGGTTTGGTTTTTAGGAGGAGTGTAACTTCCTGTAATTCCAGGTTGTGTCACGTACAACATTTTTTCAGCAGAGTGATCATGTTCCAAAAGGGATCTGCCCTGTGTCAAAGATGATGTCTGAGATTGAGGTTTCAGGTGAGTTGAGGTTTGGGACTAGGAGTGGGAGAGTGAGCAAGGTACCCAGTTAAGAGTAACTGTGGTGGGATTTTGCAGGCAGTAGGGTGAGAAATGGTGTCTCTTTGCAAGGCTTTTCACAAGCGTAGCAGAGGCATCCGTGTGTCATACAGCACACAAGCTCATCCACTGAACTCACAGAAATGCCATGTAACTTTGCCTCTCTAAACCAGGTGCTACTCATAATAACAGCCAAACCTTAGACTAGGGATGGAGCTGGAGACTTGAGCACCCAGGCACACTCAGGAGAGGATAAGTATCTGACTTGCTGGGATTTGGTTCACATAACACTAAACTCAACCATTGATTTTCCTGTTCTTTATTCTAGCTGACTAAGAGGCTAACAGGAGATCCCCTCCGAGGCAGACTCATTTCAGGTCCAACGTGGATTCGCATTTCCACTCATACAAAAGATAAGTCAGGGCTGCGGCCTGGGGATGGGAGTAGTGGCCCCCTTCTGCACCCAATGGGGATTTGAATCCCCAGATATGTGCAAGATAAGTCAAGAGCTACAACCCACAGAGGGGATGGAAGAGAGGTGCCAGGCTGGGACTCCCCAGGAGGGGTTTTTGAGTTTGTTTTAGAGATGAGGATGTCCAAGAAGTGTCTCCTTAGGCCAGCTAAAGGAAAAGTGTCTGTTTTGATCACAGTGCTGAGGTGCGCAGGGCAGAGCAGTTCCGGTGTGTGTCCTGTCACTTGTCTCTGGTGCACTCTGTGTTCTTTGGGTCTCTCGGTCCTTTCTTCTCATCAAAAGCTCTCTCTCCCTGGCCTGTCCCCTTGTTTTTCATGTCCTGTCCTGTGTCACGGGTGTCTGCACATATTTGTACCAGACCTGCTCTGCCCTGTTGCTTAGCCTGTAATACCACAAGTCCTGGGGACTTGAAATTGGTAATGCAGGGTGTAGTTGTGCTCTAGATTGTGTTAGGAGATTGACATAACATGTTTGGTGGTGTTAAGTTTTCTTGCACCTGTTTGATACTAGTCCTAACTTCCTTTCAGATGCAGACATTTCAAATCTGTGGCGGAGGGCCCCAGTCCTGGGTGAGGAACTTCCCATGAGCAGGTCAGTCATTGTTTGCATTTACAGGGGAAGTCTAAATGGTGACTCTGTCACAGCCCTGTTCTTTGCCTTTATTTTTAGGAGGTCCAGGCAGAGAGCAGCAGTGAAGGCCTAGTGTGCCAGGTGAGCTGTGGACAGAAGCAGTTGTTCTTGCTCAGGTTTCAGTTTTTGTGACACTGTAAGCATCCATTCTTGTTTTTGTGCTTTAGGGAATCCACTGGGAGTATGCCAAGCCCCTGTCACCAGCTGGCTGATGGACTGGGTTTCCTGCGCTTATGAGCCCTCTGGAAGTATTACAGGACCCTGTGATGAAGCTTTCTGATTTTGCATTTCAAGGTCCCATCCTGGTAGCCCAGAGCAGTGGCCAAGGAGTTGTGGTGAGTCGGGGAGGTAGGGAGGAGGAGTGAGAGTCCTCTCGAGTTTCAGCCTTGTGTCCCCTTAGCCTAGGTGTACCCTGCAATGATGGCGTCAGAATCCAACCACACCCGGAGCGTGCAGGCCAAGAACCCGGGCATTCTGAGGAGGATGGTGAGTAGCAAAATGATCAGGTTTTGGCCCATGTGCTGTTAAGGCTGTGCACCGACGTTTGGTTTTCTTTCTCTTGGCAGGCCAAGAGCTGACAGCTGGAACTTACCAGACAGGAAGACGGCCTTCTTCTGCAGCCAACAAGGATTTGCATCCCCAGATATGTGCAAGATAAGTCAAGGGCTACAACCCACAGAGGGGATGGAAGAGAGGTGCCAGATTGGGACTCCCCAGGAGGGGTTTTTGAGTCAGTTTTGGATACGGGGATGTCTAAGAAGCATCTCCTTAGGCCAGCTGAAGGGAAAGTGTCTGTTTTGATCTCAGTGCTGAGGTGCGCAGGGCAGAGCAGTTCCGGTGTGTGTCCTGTCACTTTTCTCTGGTGCACTCTCTGTTCTTTGCGTCTCTCTGTCCTTTCTTCTCATCAAAAGCTCTCCCTCCCTGTTCTGTCTCCTGGTTTGTCATGTCCTGTCCTGTGTCACGGGTGTCTGCACATATTTGTACCGGAGCTGCTCTGCCCTGCTGCGTAGCCTGTAATAGCACAAGTCCTGGGGACTTGAAATTAGCAATGCAGGGTGTAGTTGGGCTCCAGATTATATTAGGAGATTGACATGACATGTTTGGTACTGTTAAGTTGTCCTGCAGCGGTTTGACATTAGTCCTAACTTCCTTTCAGATGCAGACATTTCAAGTCTGTGGCGGAGGGCCCCAGTCCTGGGTGAGGAACTTCCCATGAGCAGGTCAGTCATGGTTTGCATTTACAGGGGAAGTCTAAATGGTGACTCTGTTTCAGCACTGTTCTGTGCCTTTATTTTTAGGAGGTCCAGACGGATAGCAGCAGTCAAAGCCCAGTGTGCCAGGTGAGCAGTGGACAGAAGCAGTTGTTCTTGCTAAGGTTTCAGTTTTTGTTGCAGCTGTAAGCATCCATTCTTGTTTTTGTGCTTTAGGGAATCGACTTGGAGTGCACATACCTCTGTCAGCAACTGGCTGATGGACCAGGTTTCCTGCACTTGTGATCTCGGTGGAAGTATTACAGGACCCTGTGAGGAAACCTTCCAAGTTTGTGTTTCATGGTCCCATCCTGGTTGCCCAGAGCAGTGGCCAAGGAGTTGCAGTAAGTCAGGGAGGCAGGGAGGAGGAGTGAGAGTCCTCTCGAGTTTCAGCAATGCCACATCACCTTGTCTCTCCTTTGCCTAGGTGTACCCTGCAATGACGGCGTCAGAATCCAAGCACGCCCAAAGTTTACTGGCCCAGAACACGGGCATTCTGAGGAGAATGGTGAGTAGCAGAATTATCAGGTTTTGGCCAATGTGCTGTTAAGACTATGCACTGATGTTTGGTTTTCTTCCTGTTGGCAGACCTAGAGGTGACAGCTGGAACTTACCAGACAGGCAGACGGCCTCCTTCTGCAGCCAACAGGGATTTGCATTCTCAGAATGCATGCAAGATAAGTCGAGGGTTACGACCCACAGAGGGGATGGAAGTGGGGTGGTGGGTTGGGACTTTCTAGAAGGGGTTTTTGTGTCTGTTTTAGAGATGGGGATGTCCAAGAAGCATCTCCTATAGTCCACCTAAGGGGAAAGTGTTTCTTTTGATCTCAGTGCTGAGGTGCACAGGGCAGAGCAGTTCCGGTGTGTGTCCTGTCACTTGTGTTTGGTGCACTCTTGGTTGTTTGGGTCTCTTGGTCTTTGCAGACCTTCTTCTTGTGCAAACCTCTCTCTCCCTCTCCTGTCCTCTCGTTTGTCACGTCCTGTCCTGCATCACGGGTGCCTGCACGTATTTCTCCCGGAGCTGCTCTGCCCTGCTGCGTAGCCTGTAATAGCCCAATTCCTGGGGACTTGAAATTTGTAATGCAGGGTGTAGTTGGGCTCTAGATTATTTTAGGAGATTGACATAACATGTTTGGTGCTGTTAAGTTGTCCTGCAGCATTTTGACATTAGTTCTAAGTTCTTTTCAGATGCAGACAGTTCAAATCAGTGGCAGAGGGCCCCAGCCTGGGGGAGTTTGTTGCCATGAGCAGGGTATTGTTTGTATTTGCAGGCAGAGCTGAAATGGTGACTGTGTTACAGCAGTGTTCTTTGCCTTTAATTTTAGGAGGTCCAGACGGATAGCAGCAGTCAAAGCCCAGTGTGCCAGGTGAGCAGTGGACAGAAGCAGTTGTTCTTGCTAAGGTTTCAGTTTTTGTTGCAGCTGTAAGCATCCATTCTTCTTTTTGTGCTTTAGGGAATCGACTTGGAGTGCACATACCTCTGTCAGCAACTGGCTGATGGACCAGGTTTCCTGCACTTGTGATCTCGGTGGAAGTATTACAGGACCCTGTGAGGAAACCTTCCAAGTTTGTGTTTCATGGTCCCATCCTGGTTGCCCAGAGCAGTGGCCAAGGAGTTGCAGTAAGTCAGGGAGGCAGGGAGGAGGAGTGAGAGTCCTCTCGAGTTTCAGCAATGCCACATCACCTTGTCTCTCCTTTGCCTAGGTGTACCCTGCAATGACGGCGTCAGAATCCAAGCACGCCCAAAGTTTACTGGCCCAGAACACGGGCATTCTGAGGAGAATGGTGAGTAGCAGAATTATCAGGTTTTGGCCAATGTGCTGTTAAGACTATGCACTGATGTTTGGTTTTCTTCCTGTTGGCAGACCTAGAGGTGACAGCTGGAACTTACCAGACAGGCAGACGGCCTCCTTCTGCAGCCAACAGGGATTTGCATTCTCAGAATGCATGCAAGATAAGTCGAGGGTTACGACCCACAGAGGGGATGGAAGTGGGGTGGTGGGTTGGGACTTTCTAGAAGGGGTTTTTGTGTCTGTTTTAGAGATGGGGATGTCCAAGAAGCATCTCCTATAGTCCACCTAAGGGGAAAGTGTTTCTTTTGATCTCAGTGCTGAGGTGCACAGGGCAGAGCAGTTCCGGTGTGTGTCCTGTCACTTGTGTTTGGTGCACTCTTGGTTGTTTGGGTCTCTTGGTCTTTGCAGACCTTCTTCTTGTGCAAACCTCTCTCTCCCTCTCCTGTCCTCTCGTTTGTCACGTCCTGTCCTGCATCACGGGTGCCTGCACGTATTTCTCCCGGAGCTGCTCTGCCCTGCTGCGTAGCCTGTAATAGCCCAATTCCTGGGGACTTGAAATTTGTAATGCAGGGTGTAGTTGGGCTCTAGATTATTTTAGGAGATTGACATAACATGTTTGGTGCTGTTAAGTTGTCCTGCAGCATTTTGACATTAGTTCTAAGTTCTTTTCAGATGCAGACAGTTCAAATCAGTGGCAGAGGGCCCCAGCCTGGGGGAGTTTGTTGCCATGAGCAGGGTATTGTTTGTATTTGCAGGCAGAGCTGAAATGGTGACTGTGTTACAGCAGTGTTCTTTGCCTTTAATTTTAGGAGGTCCAGGCACATAGCAGCAGTCAAGGCCAAGTGTCCAAGGTGAGCAGTGGACAGAAGCAGTTGTTTTTACTCAGCTTTCAGTTTTTGGTGCAACTGTAAGCATCCATCCTCATTTTTGTGCTTTAGGGAATCAGCTCGGAGTACGCATACCTCTGTCAGCAACTGGCTGATGGACCAGGTTTCATGCACTTGTGATCTCGGTGGAAGTATTACAGGACCCTGTGACGGAGCCTTCCAATTTTGCATTTCAAAGTCTCATCTGGGTAGTCCCGAGGAATGGCCGAGGAATAGCAGTGAGTTGGGGAGGTAGGGAGGGGGAGTGAGAGTCCTCTCGAGTTTCAGCAATGCCATGTCGCCTTGTCTCCATTTAACCTAGGTGTACCCTGCAATGATGGCATCAGAATCCAAGCAGACCTGAAGCATGCAGGTCAAGAACCCAGGCATTCTGAGAAGAATGGTGAGTAGCAGAACTATTATGTTTTGTCCGATGTGCTGTTAAGACTGTGCACTGATGTTTGGTTTTCTTCCTGTTGGCAGACCAAGAGGTGACAGCTGGAACTTACCAGACAGGCAGACGGCATCCTTCTGCAGCCAACAGGGATTTGCATCCCCAGAATGCATGCAAGATAAGTCGAGGGTTACGACCCACAGAGGGGATGGAAGTGGGGTGGTGGGTTGGGACTTTCTAGAAGGGGTTTTTGTGTCTGTTTTAGAGATGGGGATGTCCAAGAAGCGTCTCCTATAGTCCACCTAAGGGGAAAGTGTTTCTTTTGATCTCAGTGCTGAGGTGCACAGGGCAGAGCAGTTCCGGTGTGTGTCCTGTCACTTGTGTCTGGTGCACTCTTGGTTGTTTGTGTCTCTTGGTCTTTGCAGACCTTCTTCTTGTGCAAACCTCTCTCTCCCTCTCCTGTCCTGTTGTTTGTCACGTCCTGTCCTGCATCACGGGTGCCTGCACGTATTTCTCCCGGAGCTGCTCTGCCCTGCTTCACAGCCTGCTGTAATTGCACCAGTCCTAGAGATTTGCAGTTTTGCGTGGGGCATGTAGTTGCATTCAAGATAGTATTCCTTAATTCACACTAGATGTTTTGACCTGTTAAGTTATTAACAGGTTATTAACAAACAGCTGTTTGAATTTTCTCCCAACTTTCTTTCAGATGCAGATGGATTAACTCTGTGGCAGTGTGCCCTCCTGTGGTCAGGGGGTTTCCCTGAGAAGGTCAGTCATTGTTTGTGTTTGTAGGGGAAGCCTACACGGTGACTGTGTTACAGCGCTTGCCTTTGTCTTTAATTTTAGGAAGTTCAGGCAGCTAGGAGCAGTCAAGGCCCAGTGTGCCAGGTGAGCAGTGAACAGAAGCTGTTGTTCTGGCTCTTGTCTCAATTTCTGCTGCAATTCTAAGCATCCACTCTTGGTTACTTTGTTTTATTGTAGGCACTCCTCTTGCAAGATGGCTCTGGTCCGGATATCCGAGGCCAGGTGGGTGCAATTGTCAGGTCCGCGTGGGTGTACTTTTTGGTTCAGGGGGATGGTGTTTTCACAGTATCTCAGTGTGGGTTTTTTTGCTTTGTTTTTTTGCAGGTGCTGTCACTGCCCTAGGTGTGTGAAGGAACAGAGGCGAGCGGGTGAGTTGGCATTTAGGCACGGTGACTCATAGGTGACCATTATGCAGCAGCATGTTAAGCGTGTACCTTTTCATTTTGCAGGTATCCTTCAGGCAGCCTGTGGAGTCCAGATCTCAGGTGAGCCGGAGCAGCGGTGTGTAAGAGTTCCGGGGATTCCTCTTTTGGTGGGCACTAGTTCCATTTTCTGTTTTATCTTAGGTACCTTGAAGAGGCACGTAGCTGAAGTTTGGAAACGGCAGCACCGAAGCGGACGTAGAGACCGTGTCGCCGCCCGCATCCGCCTGACATTGGATTCCATCCGGTCGTCTTGCAAAAGCTAAGTGCTGGGGCCAGTAGGTGGGAGAAGGGGAAAAACTTTTACTATCACAGGAGACAATTTGGTGTTAGCTTAGAGGAGAGGCCCGTAGCGGGACGGGTCCCTCGGAAGCAAAGGGAGAGGGTTTTTCCTCAGCCTCACCAGGGTCTTTGCCAGGCAGGGCAGCTCCGATCGGTCTCCGCGTTCTCGCGAGGCTTGCGTCGGTGGCCTTCTTCGACTCTTGACGTCATCGTGGATCTTTTCACTCGAGGAGCCCGCCTTCACGTCCGGAGCTGGCGCCACGGTCACCCCGTAGTCATCGCTTCCTTCTCTAGGCCTACTGATCTTCTTAGGCTTCCTCTTAAGTGCTTTGGCACTAACATCTTGAGAGGAGTTACATTTCATCATCATGTGCTAGTGCTGTAGGGCTTTCTTTCCTTTGACATCAGCCTATGGCTCATCTTGGGCTAGGAATCTTGGGGTCCATAAGGTGAAACTGCCAGACAGTTTGCACTTCTGTCTGTGTCACGTTGTCCGCGTCATAGGTCTTTGCCGCATTGCCGTGCTTTAGCGGCCTCATTCTGTGCCATATCGGCCATAGTTTTCTCACATACCTTCCCGGATATCACTTATTCCGGCATCTTTACATATTTACTTTCTGGGACGAGAAGATGTACACAAGATGTTCTCATCCATCATCCTTCTCACATTTGGTAGCCATTCTCTGGGACTTCTATATGGAATGTATTAGATCCTCATCATGTGACCACAGTAGTTCTGTAGCTTCTGCCTTTTCAAAGGATATAGGGCTCAAAAATTAATCTTCTGGAGATTTATGTCAAGTCCTCAGTTATATTGTATCTCTGTTGGCTTATATTGTATGTACTTATGTTGCGCCGGCCTATGTTGGCTTATATTGTATGTGCTTATGTTGCGCCTCCCTCTGTCAGCTTATATTGTACGTGCTTATGTTGCGCCTGCCTATGTCATCTTGTATGTGCTTATGTTGCGCCTGCCTCTGTTGGCTTATATTGTATGTGTTTATGTTGCACCTGCCTCTGTTGGCTTATATTGTATGTGTTTATGTTGCGCCTGCCTCTGTTGGCTTATATTGTATGTGTTTATGTTGCGCCTGCCTATGTTGGCTTATATTGTATGTGCTTATGTTGCGCCTGCCTATGTTGGCTTATATTGTATGTGCTTATGTTGTGCCTGCCTATGTCATCTTGTATTGTATGTGCTTATGTTGCGCCTGCCTATGTTGGCTTATATTGTATGTGCTTATGTTGCGCCTGCCTATGTTGGCTTATATTGTATGTGCTTATGTTGTATGTACCTCTATTGGCTTATGTTGTGTGTACCTCTGTTGGCCAATTATGATCGGAGCTGCCCTGCTCGGGCACACAGTCAGGCTTAGGTAGAGCAGTTGTAAAACTTTGCAGTTCATCTGTCTTCTGTGGGGTTTTGGGTACAACACTGATGGGCCCAGAGTGGGTATAGCTCCTGGCTGTCAGATAGTCAGTCATTGACCGCCTCCATTGTCTTGCAGGTTCCCGGGTCCCTACAGAATTTCCTGGAATCTACCATTTAAAGTCGAGGAGCCGCGGTCATAAGATGCGTCGAAGCATATCTTTCGGCATAGTGTTTCACGTAAGGGTGGCAGTCACCGTGTCAGTAGAAGAGAGTGTGAGAGTGTGATTGTCTGTCTGTCTGTGAGAGTTTGCGTGAGCTCGCATCTGCAGGCATGTCTGTGTGTGTGTGTTGAGCTGTTTTAACCTTGTGTGTATGGCCTTTGCCTTTCAGGGTTTTCAACTCATTTTTAAATTTAGAATAAAAAATCCCCAGCCGGGGGGTTTTTTTTTTTTCCCCCCGGCTGGGTTTTTTTTTCCTCGGTCCCGGCCAGTCAGCGAGGCGACATTCATCGCCAAAGTCAGGGTGCAGACCGTCCTGGGACCGGGGTTTTCGTCAGGCAGGAGGATTTTTTTGGGAGTCTCCCGGGAACCACGTTCCCGAGGAGCGTTGCGAGTGCGTGTCATTGGCCAGGTCTTAGCCGAGCGGTTGAGATGAGAGCGAGGGTGGGTTTGTGTGTAAGCTGAAGGAGGGCTGTGTGTGTGTTGAGTGGTTCTAACCTTGTGTGTATGGCCTTTGCCTTTCAGGTTTTTCAACTCATTTTTAAATTTAGAATAAAAAATCCCCAGCCGGGGGGTTTTTTTTTTTTTCCCCCCGGCTGGGTTTTTTTTTCCTCGGTCCCGGCCGGTCAGCGAGGCGACATTCATCGCCAAAGTTAGGGTGCGGACCGTCCTGGGACCGGGGTTTTTGTCAGGCAGGAGGATTTTTTGGGAGTCTCCCGGGAACCACGTTCCTGAGGAGCGTTGCGAGTGGGTGTTGTTGGCCAGGTCTTAGCCGAGCGGTTGAGATGAGAGCGAGGGTGGGTTTGTGTGTAAGCTGAAGGAGGGCTGTGTGTGTGTTGAGTGGTTCTAACCTTGTGTGTATGGCCTTTGCCTTTCAGGTTTTTCAACTCATTTTTAAATTTAGAATAAAAAATCCCTAGCCGGGGGGTTTTTTTTTTTTTCCCCCCGGCTGGGTTTTTTTTTCCTCGGTCCCGGCCGGTCAGCGAGGCGACATTCATCGCCAAAGTTAGGGTGCGGACCGTCCTGGGACCGGGGTTTTTGTCAGGCAGGAGGATTTTTTGGGAGTCTCCCGGGAACCACGTTCCCGAGGAGGGACGATGACTCGGGTATCACAAAGCAGTTCTGGTGAGTGTGAAGGTGAGTTTGTGTGTAACCTGAAGGGGGCGTGCAAGTTGCATGAGCGTTGCGAGCCGTTTTTGTTGCGAGTGTGTGTAACAGTCAAAGCGTAATGGACTTTTCCGCAGCAGAGACACGGTTATATTGCGTCATTATGTATTTGGCTTGTAGTACATTGTATTGTTCTGTATTTGAAGTTGTTCCTGTCTTTTGATGTATTCTGCTGTATGTAAATTACACTTGTACTTGCGTGCTTAGTTATGATGTATTTTTAGTTGTATTTGTGTCTGTACTAACATTTGTATACATTGTTTCCCTGTAATTGAAATTAAAAATTAAATTAATAAAGATGAATCAGCCCTAATAATGATACCCCTTACCCCTCCCCCCTGCCCTCCATTTGTCTCCTGTCTTTCTTTGGTGTGGTTGTGTCATATCATTTTAACCCTATTTCTCTCTTTGCCTCTTACTTTCCTCTTCAGTCTATTCTTCACTTTATGCTTCCACATTTAACTGTTTCTCTTTGTCTCTGGCTCTGTTTTCCTTTGTTCCTGTTTCTAACACCATCTCTGCATTTCTCTAATCCTATTTCCCTCTAACCTTGTCCTTTTCTCCCATTCTTTTATGTGTATTTCCTCATGTCCATTTATCTGTCTCTTTCAAAATAGCTTTCACTGTGTTTTCTTCTTTTTTTTCTTCTTTAAGTTTGTCAGCCTTTGTCTTTGTAACCCTTGCTATCATTTCCCTTGTTTCTAACTTTAACCCTTCTTC